>NC_139017.1:109916183-110516183 GCF_964374135.1 Grampus griseus
CCTCTTTCAATACTTTCATTGTGATTCAGTCAAAATTTACTTTGATAAATACTGCTAGAATGTTAGTAGATATTATATTAAGAAATAACCAGTCATAATAAGAAAATTGGTAATATAGTTAAATACAGAGTTTGCCTTACATTCCCAGTAAGATTGCTTAAACGATCTTTTCTTATGGTCTTAGACCAAATTCTTATTTATTTACTTTAGCTCAGAATTTAAATCACTTTTCTCAAAAATGTCTTTTACTTGTCACGCTACTACAGTAAAGACAGGAAATTTATAAGCATATTATGTTACTCCCTTGCTTAATTACCTCTACTATTTTTCTCTCTGATTATAAAAACAACTTCAAACTCCATAGCCTCATTTCAGCCTGCACAGGAATATTAGTCTTTGGTGCACCACAGAGAAGAAGATTCAAGAGTGATGTTTTTGAAATGACTGGGTACATGGTTACATAAGGGGGCGGGGTTAGGGGAGAACTTTCAGTGGTGGGAACAGCCTGAACAGTTGATAAGCAAACATATCTGGGACTGGAGTGCAAAACATAGGCTAGAATACAGAAGAAAGTAAGTTGTGTGGGATTCAATTCTAGAGGGCCTATAAGGCTTTTATTAGGTCTTTTAATTGACATGAACTAGTATTTGGAGAGCTTTTTATGGCATCTGAAAAGAGGAATACAATGATAAAGCTTCTCCTTTAGGAATATGATTCATACTATAATTGGCAGGTTAGGTTGGTCCAGAGACTGTACTATCTTTCTGAGGCTTCCAATTTAGTAAAGTAAATCAGAAACACCAAGAAACATTTGTAGTTGATTTAATCCCATGTATCTATTTCTTTTTTTTTTTTTTTTTTTTTTTTGCGGTACACGGGCCTCTCACTGTCGAGGCCTCTCCCGTTGCGGAGCACAGGATCCGGATGCGCAGGCTCAGTGGCCATGGCCCATGGACACAGCCACTCCATGGCATGTGGGATCCTCCCGGACCGGGGCACGAACCCGCGTCCCCTGCATCGGCAGGCAGACCCCCAACCACTGCAGCACCAGGGAAGCCCTATTTCTTTTGATTAGTACTGCATTTCCGATGAACTGAGAAGCCTCGTATATAGTCTCAGTGGGGGAACACACATAATATGATAGTGAGCAATCAATACAATGTCTTTCCTGAACTTATGCCCTGGTGTACTTTTTTTTTTTTTTTACATCTTTATTGGAGTATAATTGCTTTACAATGGTGTGTTTGTTTCTGCTTTATAACAAAGTGAATCAGTTATACATATACATATGTTCCCATATCTCTTCCCTCTTGAGTCTCCCTCCCTCCCACCCTCCCTATCCCACCCCTCTAGGTGGTCACAAAGCACTGAGCTGATCTCCCTGTGCTATGCGGCTGCTTCTCACTAGATACCTATTTTACGTTTGGTAGTGTATATATGTTCATGCCACTCTCTCGCTTTGTCACAGCTTACCGTTCCCCCTCCCCATATCCTCAAGTCCATTCTCTAGTAGGTCTGTGTCTTTATTCCTGTCTTACCCCTAGGCTCTTCATGACATTTTTTTCCCTTAAATTCCACATATATGTGTTAGCATACGGTATTTGTCTTTCTCTTTCTGACTTACTTCATTCTGTATGAGAGACTCTAGGTCCATCCACCTCGTTACAAATAGCTCAATTTTGTTTCTTTTTATGGCTGAGTAATATTCCATTGTATATATGTGCCACATCTTCTTTAACCATTCATCCGATGATGGACACTTAGGTTGTTTCCATCACCTGGCTATTGTCAATAGAGCTGCAATGAACATATTGGTACATGACTCTTTTTGAATTATGGTTTTCTCAGGGTATATGCCCAGTAGTAGGATGCTAGGTCATATGGTAGTTCTATTTGTAGTTTTTTAAGGAACGTCCATACTGTTCTCCATAGTGGCTGTACCAATTCACATTCCCACCAGCAGCGCAAGAGTGTTCCCTTTTCTCCACACCCTCTCCGGCATTTATTGTTTGTAGATTTTTTGATGATGGCCATTCTGACTGGTGTGAGATGATATCTCATTGTAGTTTTGATTTGCATTTCTCTAATGATTCATGATGTTGAGCATCCTTTCATGTATTTGCTGGCAGTCTGTATATCTTCTTTGGAGAAATGTCTATTCAGGTCTGCCCATTTTTGGATTAGGCTGTTTGTTTTTTTGTTATTGAGCTGCATGAGCTGCTTGTAAATTTTGAAGATTAATCATTTGTCAGTTGCTTCACTTGCAAATATTTTCTCCCATTCTGAGGGTTGTCTTTTCATCTTGTTTATGGTTTCCTTTGCTGTGCAAAAGCTTTTAAGTTTCATTAGGTCCCATTTGTTTATTTTTGTTTTTATTTCCATTTCTCTAGGAGGCGGGTCAAAAAGGATCTTGCTGTGATTTATGTCATAGAGTGTTCTGCCTATGTTTTCCTCTAAGAGTTTGATAGTTTCTGGCCTTACATTTAGGTCTTTAATCCATTTTGAGCTTATTTTTGTGTATGATGTTAGGGAGTGATCTAATCTCATACTTTTATATGTACCTGTCCAGTTTTCCCAGCACCACTTATTGAAGAGGCTGTCCTTTCTCCACCATACATTCCTGCCTCCTTTATCAAAGATAAGGTGACCATATATGCGTGGGTTTATCTCTGGGCTTTCTATCCTGTTCCATTGATCTATATTTCTCTTTCTGTGCCAGTACCATACTGTCTTGATTACTGTAGCTTTGTAGTACAGTCTGAAGTCAGGGAGCCTGATTCCTCCAGTTCCGTTTTTCATTCTCAAGATTGCTTTGGCTATTCGGGGTCTTTTCTGTTTCCATCCAAATTGTGAAAATTTTTTGTTCTAGTTCTGTGAAAAATGTCACTGGTAGTTTGATAGGGATTGCATTGAATCTGTAGATTGCTTTGGGCAGTAGAGTCATTTTCGCAATGTTGACTCTTCCAATCCAAGGACATGGTATATCTCTCCATCTATTTCTATCATCTTTAATTTCTTTCATCAGTGTCTTATAATTTTCTGCATAGAAGTCTTTTTCTCCTTAGGGAGGTTTATTCCTAGATATTTTATTGTTTTCATTGCAATGGTAAATAGGAGTGTTTTCTTGATTTCCCTTTCAGATTTTTCATTATTCGTGTATAGTAATGCCAGAGATTTCTGTGCATTAATTTTGTATCCTGTTACTTTAGCAAATTCATTGATTAGTAGTTTTCTGGTAGCATCTTTAGGATTCTTTATGTATAGTATCATGTCATCTGCAAAGAGTGACAGCTTTACTTCTTCTTATCTGATTTGGATTCCTTTTATTTCTTTTTCTTCTCTGATTGTCGTGGCTAAAACTTCCAAAACTATGTTGAATAAGAGTGGTGAGAGTGGGCAACCTCGTCTTGTTCCTGATCTTAGTGGAAATGCTTTCAGTTTTTCACCATTGAGGACGATGTTGGCTGTGGTTTGTCATATATAGCCTTTATTATGTTGAGGAAAGTTCCATTTATGCCTACTTTCTGCAGGGTTTTTATCATAAATGGGTGTTGAATTTTGTCAAAAGCTTTCTCTGCATCTATTGAGATGATCATATGGGTTTTCTGCTTCAATTTGTTAATATGGTGTATCACGTTGATTGATTTGCGTATATTAAAGAATCCTTGCATTTCTGGAATAAACCCCACTTGATCATGGTGTATGATCCTTTTAATGTGCTGTTGGATTCCATTTGCTAGTAGTTTGTTGAGGATTTTTGCATCTATGTTCATCAGTGATATTGGCCTGTAGTTTTCTTTCTTTGTGATATCCTTGTCTGGTTTTGGTATCAGGGTGATGGTGGCCCTCGTAGAATGAGTTTAGGAGTGTACCACCCTCTGCTGTATTTTGGAAGAGTTTGAGAAGGATAGGTGTTAGCTCTTCTCTAAATGTTTGATAGAATTAGCCTGTGAAGCCATGTGGTCTGGGGCTTTTGTTTGTTGGAAGATTTTTAATCACAGTTTCAATTTCAGTGGTTGTGATTGGTCTGTTCATATTTTCTATTTCTTCCTGATTCAGTCTTGGCAGGTTGTGCATTTCTAAGAATTTGTCCATTTCTTCCAGGTTGTCCATTTTATTGGCATAGAGTTGCTTGTAGTAATCTCTCATGATCCTTTGTATTTCTGCAGTGTCAGTTGTTACTTCTCCTTTTTCATTTCTATTGACTTGAGTCTTCTCCTTTTTTTCTTGATAAGTCTGGCTAATGGTTTATCAATTTTGTTTATCTCCTCAAAAAACCAGCTTTTAGTTTTATTGATCTTTGCTATCGTTTCCTTCATTTTTTTCATTTATTTCTGATCTGAGTTTTATGATTTCTTTCCTTCTGCTAACTTTGGATTTTTTTGTTCTTCTTTCTCTAATTGCTTTACGTGCAAGGTTAGGTTGTTTATTTGAGATGTTTCCTGTTTCTTAAGGTAGGATTGTATTGCTATAAACTTCCCTCTTAGAACTGCTTTTGCTGCATCCCATAGGTTTTGGGTCATTGTGTCTCCATTGTCATTTATTTCTAGGTATTTTTTTATTTCCTGTTTGATTTCTTCAGTGATCACTTCGTTATTAAGTAGTGTATTGTTTAGCCTCCATGTGTTTCTATTTTTTACAGATCTTTTCCTGTAATTGACATCTAGTCTCATAGCATTGTGATCAGAAAAGATACTTGATGCAATTTCAATTTTCTTAAATTTACCAAGGCTTGATTTGTGACCCAAGATATGATCTATCCTGCATAATGTTCCATGAGCACTTGAGAAAAATGTGTATTCTGTTGTTTTCGGATGGAATGTTCTATAAATAACAATTAAGTCCATCTTATGTATGGACTTACATACATCTTATGCATCATTTAAAGGTTGTGTTTCCTTATTTATTTTCATTTTAGATGATCTGTCCATTGGTGAAAGTGGGATGTTAATGTCCCCTACTATGAATGTGTTACTGTTGATTTCACCTTTTATGGCTGTTAGTATTTGCTTTATGTATTGAGGTGCTCCTATGTTGGGTGTATAAATATTTACAATTGTTACATCTTCTTCTTGGATCAATCCCTTGACCATTATGTAGTGTTCTTCTTTGTGTCTTGTAATAGTCGTTATTTTAAAGTCTATTTTGTGTGATATGAGAACTGTTACTCCAGCTTTCTTTTGATATCCATTTGCATGGAATATCCTTTTCCATCCCCTTACTTTCAGTCTGTATGTGTCTCTAGGTCTGAAGTGGGTCTCTTGTAGACAGCATATATATGTGTCTTGTTTCTGTATCCATTCAGCCAGTCTGTGTCTTTTGGTGGGAGCATTTATTCCATTTACATTTATGGTAATTATCGATATGTATGTTCCTATTCCCATTTTCTTAATTTTTTGGGGTTTGTTATTGTAGGTTTTTTCCTTCTCTTGTGTTTCTTGCCTAGAGAAGTTCCTTTAGCATTTGTTGTAAAGCTAGTTTGGTGGTGCTGAACTCTCTCAGTTTTTGCTTGTCTATAAAGGTTTTAATTTCTCCATTAAATCTGAATGAGATCCTTGCTGGGTACAGTAATCTTGGTTGTAGTTTTTTCTCCTTCATCACTTTAAATATGTCCTGCCAGTCCCTTCTGGCTTGCAGGGTTTCTGCTAAAAGATCAGCTGTTAACCTTATGGGGATTCCCTTGTGTGTTATTTGTTGTTTTTCCCTTGCTGCTTTTAATATGTTTTACTTGTATTTAATTTTTGACAGCTTGATTAGTATGTGTCTTGGCATGTTTCTCCTTGGATTTATCCTGTATGGCACTCTCTGTGCTTTCTGGACTTGATTATTTCCTTTCCCATATTAGGGAATTTTTCACCTATAATCTCTTCAAATATTTTCTCAGTCCCTTTCTTTTTCTCTTCTTCTTCTGGAACCCCTATAATTCGAACGTTGACACGTTTAATGTTGTTCCAGAGGTCTCTGAGACCGTCCTCAGTTCTTTTCATTCTTTTTTCTTTATTCTGCTCTGCAGTAGTTATTTCCACTATTTTATCTTCCCGGTCACTTATCCGTTCTTCTGCCTCAGTTATTCTGCTATTGATCCCATCTAGAGTATTTTTTATTTCATTTATTGTGTTGTTCATCGTTGCTTGTTTCATCTTTAGTTCCTCTAGGTTCTTGTTGAATGTTTCTTGCATTTTCTATATTCTATTTCCAAGATTTTGGATCATCTTTACTATCATTATTCTGAATTCTTTTTCAGGTAGACGGCCTATTTCCTCTTCATTTGTTAGGTCTGTTGGGTTTTTATCTTGCTCCTTCATCTGCTGTGTGTTTTTCTATCTTCTCATTTTGCTCAACTTACTGTGTTTGGGGTCTCCTTTTTGCAGGCTGCAGGTTCGTAGTTCCTGTTGTTTTTGGTGTCTGTCCCCAGTGGCTAAAGTTGGTTCAGTGGGTTGTGTAGGCTTCCTGGTGGAGGGTACTAGTGCCTATGTTCTGGTGGATGAGTCTGTATCTTGTCTTTCTGGTGGGCAGGTCCACGTCTGTTGGTGTGTTTTAGGGTGTCTGTGGACTTATTATGATTTTAGGCAGACTCTCTGCTAATGGGTGGGGGTGTGTTCCTGTCTTGTTAGTTGTTTGGCATAGGGTGTCCAGCACTGTAGCTTGCTGGCCATTGAGTGAAGCTGGGTGCTGGTGTTGAGATGGAGATCTCTGGGAGAGTTTCGCTGTTTGATATTATGTGGAGCTGGGAGGTCTCTTGTGGACCAGTGTCCTGAAGTTGGCTCTCCCACCTCAGAGATGCAGCACTGACTCCTAGCTGCAGCACCCAGAGCCTTTCATCCACATGGCTCAGAATAAAAGGGGAAATAAATAGAAGAAAGAAAGAAATAAAAAGGGATGGAGGGAGGGAGGGAGGGAGGGAGAGAGAGAGGAAGGTAGGAAGGAAGGAAGGAAGAAAGGAGGGAAGGAAGGAAGGAAGTAGGGAAGGAAGGAAAGAAAGAAAGAAAGAAGATAAAATAAAATAAAGTAAGAGAAAATAAAATAGTTATTCTAATAAAAAATAATTATTAAGAAAAAATATTTTTTTAAAGAAACAAACAAACAAAACGGACGGATAGAACCCTAGGACAAATGGTGGAAGGAAAGCTATACAGACAAAGTCTCACACAGAAGCATACACATACAGACTCTCAAAAAGAGGAAAAGGGGAAAAAAAAATAAATCTTGCTCTCGAAGTCCACCTACTCAGTTTGCGATGATTCGTTGTCTTCAGGTATTCCACAGATGCAGGGTACATCAAGTTGATTGTGGAGCTTTAATCTGCTGCTTCTGAAGCTGCTGGGAGAGATTTCCCTTTCTCTTCTTTGTTCTCACAGCTCCCGGGGCTCAGCTTTGGATTTGGCCCCGACTCTGTGTGTAGGTCGCTGGAGGGCGTCTGTTCTTCGCTCAGACACGACGGGGTTAAAGGAGCAGCTGCTTTGGGGACTCTGGCTCACTCAGGCCGGGGGGAGGGCAGGGTGCAGATGCGGGGCGAGCCTGCAGCAGCAGAGGCCAGCGAGACATTGCACCAGCCTGAGGCGCGCCGTGCGTTCTCCCGGGGAAGTTGCCCGTGGATCACGGGACCCTGGCAGTGGCGGGCTGTACAGGCTCCCCGGAAGGGGGTTGTGGATAGTGACCCGTGCTCGCACCCAGGCTTATTGGTGGCGGCAGCAGCAGCCTTAGCGTCTCATGCCCGTCTCTGGGGTCCGCGCTTTTAGCCGCAGCTCGCGCCCGTCTCTGGAGCTCCTTGAAGCAGCGCTCTTAATCCCCTCTCCTCGCGCACCAGGAGGGAAGAAAAAGTCTTTTGCCTCTTCGGCAGGTCCAGACCTTTTCCCGGACTGCCTGCCGGCTAGCTGTCACGCACTAGCCCCTTCAGGCTGTGTTCACGCCGCCAACCCCAGTCCTCTCCCTGCGCTCAGACCGAAGCCCGAGCCTCAGCTCCCAGCCCCCGCCCGCCGCGGCGGGGGAGCAGACAAGCCTCTCCGGCTGGTGAGTGCCTGTTGGCACCGATCCTCTGTGCGGAAATCTCTCCGCTTTGTCCTCTGCACCCCTGTGGCTGTGCTCTCCTCCGCGGCTCCAAAGCTTTCCCCCTCCGCCACCCGCAGTCTCCGCCCGCGAAGGGGCTTCTAGTGTGTGGAATCCTTTCCTCCTTCACAGCTCCCTCCCACTGGTGCAGGTCCCGTCCCTACCCTTTTGTCTCTGTTTATTCTCTTTTCTTTTGCCCTACCCAGGTACGTGGGGGAGTTTCTTGCCTTTTGGGAGGTCTGAGGTCTTCTGCCAGCGTTCAGTAGGTGTTCTGTAGGAGTTGTTCCACGTGTAGATGTATTTCTGGTGTATCTGTGGGGAGGAAGGTCATCTCTGCGTCTTACTCTTCCGCCATCTTCCCTGCCCGTCCCCTAGTGTATTTTTAAAATAACCTTTTCTCTGAAGCTTAAAAATAAGAATGAAGATTGATTTAGTCATCCTCCACGGAATGTGTGCGCGCGTGTGTGTGTGATACTAGGTTTTGAGAACAATTATAAGGGCAAGAAAGTTTTGGGTTTTGGCTTTAGTTAATGTAGATACTGGTTAAAGTTAACTAGGACACAATGCATTTGAAGTTCCCTTTGCAGTATCACATTAGCTAATTTATAACAACACGCATTTTCATAACACTCTCAAAGGCTTTGCTTTAATGATGAAAAATAGTTTCTGAATGAAATAAAATTCATATATTCTTTGGGCTTAACAAGCTCAAGAGTTCTCTTCAATTAAAGACATATAATGTTTATAAGAAAGATGATGCACAGTGGGAGTTTTGTGATTTCTTGGACTCTCTAGGTCTAATTTCTGAATTCTAAGTTCATTTTTTTCTAGTTTTAGAGAAATAAGTTGACAGAGCATGTAAGTAACTTGTATAATTTTTCTTGTTCTTCTAAAACTACCAAAAGTTTCAATTTTTACCTTTAGAGAATGAAAGTGGCCAAAATAATTGGGAAAAATAGAAAAATAACAATTTCTGGACTTTAAATAAGAGGATCTGAATAAATGTTTCTCTAGCAATACCAAGGCAAGGAAAAGTGTGAATATACTAACATATCTGGAACATTATAATTCAATTAGAGAAAAGCATTCTGTCTTTAGAAAGGGCATTATGTGTAATTTCCTCCATAGACTCAATAGCTGTATAAAAATATTTTGTGAAATAAAGAGATTGAGGTCAGGTTCATGAATTTTTAGTTCATGCATCCTTTTAAGATGGTAGTTTGGAACAACTACATTTCTGGGGTAGCAGATGGATGACCATGGGGTAGCCGTGGGCCAGGACCTAAAGAAGCTTGATAATATCTGGAAGGCTAGGTAAAGTATTCTTCAAAATAAGTCTTTAAAGGCACACAATCATAGGCTCTGTCTAGTTCTGGAAATTTCAGAAGTAATTCAAGTCTACTAAAAAGGAGAAAATGACGAGAGAAATGTTCAGATGAGTGGAGCATAGGTTTAGAGCTGGAACTCTGGAGACAAAGACACAGACACTGCTTTAAAGGCCAATCTTTGTACTGGATCAGATGCTCTGCATTTCTATTCCGTCAACTGTCTAACCCTCATTTCCCTCATCATAAAATGGGAGAAATTAGTGCCTATTTTATGATATTGCTGAAAAGATTAAAATGGGATAAATCATGCAAAGTACTTAGCATAGCATATGATGCAAAGTAAATGCTAAATAAAAATGTTGGTTACATTTTGCCAGCATTGTTGCTGTAGTTTCTGTAATCAGCCAGGTTCATTCAGAGAAGAAAAGCCACTATGAGCTACCTAGAATAAGGAATTTATTATGTAGATCATATGGACCTTACACAAATGCAGAAGCTAGTCAAGATATCTATGCCAGACTAGGTGGCCTTTGTACCTGGTGTTGGGGCAAAGTCACTGTAGGTTAGCTGGGCTGGCAGTTGAAGAGAGCTGGATGAGAATGTTGGGGGTGGGGTAGGGAGACGAGGGGAGCAAGGACAAGCTACATCTTGCAATGATGAAGGGAACCCATGAAAACAAACTGGATTCCATGAGGATACCTGGAACCTCAGTGGTGTGAGGGACCTACTGGAGAAGATGGTGTTCTTTACTGTGGACTTTCATATATACCTAGCCCTGGACACTAAGAAGAGATCTGGGGGGAGCTGGAGAAGCTGTGAGCCCTGGTGGTATCCCAAACAACAAGGTTAACTAGAAGATCAGCAACAACAAGTGTGAGCTGCCATACTGCCTGGCACCCTATACCAAATTTTAGAACACAAAAATGGCAGCTTTAAAATGTTTCTGCCATATAAATTTTGAGCAAATTTCTTTGTGACCAACCCTAACATGGGACTACACAGGAAAGGGAATTATGGGAAACAACCCAGCTTGGCCAAGCTGAAACAGTAAAAAGCCATCACAGTTCACCTCCTGTCAACTTGGTATTTGTACACACTTCTTTAAAACTCTACTTGAACTCTACTTCATGGTCAAGTACAGATGACAGCAAAATCAAGCATCCATCTAACATGATGCAAATATCTCTTACATAACCAAAATCATGCAAACCCTCTCTCCAAAGAGGATACAAATTCCCTGTATATATTTTTATAGATCATGTACATTTCTCTTCTAGCTGAATCACATATGCTTTTGATAGTTGATAACTTAAATTCTAAGATATCAGACTATTATTAACACATCCTATGTTAGATAAGAGAGAAATGGATGAGGGGGAAAGATTGGTTACTATATACACAAACATGTTCATATCAAACTCAAGGACCAAATACTCATAATTTTTATACTGTTTCTTTCTACAACTAGTCATGTAGTTGTAGCTGTGTAGCATCTCCTTTTGCTACCTATTTGCCCTCAGTAAGTAGCTTGGCAGCTCATGGTTCCTTCTTTGCTGGGTGACTCAAATTTTCATTCCTGAGGGGTGTGAGTCATTAGGAGCCCTGCCTATATTGGGTTGTTGTAGTTTTCCACTGAATTATTTTTAAAAAGCTTTGTTGAAGTTTAATTTACATGTCTATAATTTTCACTCATTTAACACAGTTCAGTGATTTTGGGTAAATTTTCAGATTTGTTTAACCATCATCACTCTTCAGTTTTAGAACATTTCCATCATCCCAAAGAGATCCCTCGAGCTCCTTGGAAAATAATCCCCATTCCCACCCTCACAGCCAGGAAGCAACTAATCTACTTTCTGACTCTGTAGATTTGCCTTTTCTGGACATTTCATATAAATGAAATTGTACAGTATGTGATCTTTTGCATTTGGCTTCTTTTAAGTAGCATAATATTTTTGAGGATCATCCATATTGTAGTGTGTATCAGTATTTTTTTCCTTTGACTTATATCACAGTACATGAAAGTTTTTTGAGTTGCTCGCAGTGATCTCCTGCATTCCAGACATGCTCTTCCTTACCTCATTGTACAGTATCAGTGTCCCCTTGATAGTCAGGATCAATCACTCCAGTAATACATTTAACTCTCTTCTTTGTTGATTCACAGGTTTAATAAACCCCAAACAGGCAGGTAGCAATCTCAACTTCTACTTTAATGGAACTATTGCTGTGTCTGGATGGAGATATGCCATCCTTAAGAACTAGGAACGCTAGACCAGCAGAGCCCAAAGTCATGGACACAGGAAGCAAAATTTTTCATAGAGTATCACAAAGGGAAGTGCCTGTGTGAAAAAGAAAAATATGCAACAATTAAAATAATTTAAAAACGTGACTATATACGTAACCCCAGGTTGTCTAATCTGTTCAGATGCCCTTCTCAACCTTGTAACTCTGCCTGGTAGAGGTGTGATGACCTTATGGACTAGGAACTCTAATCTGATGGGAAATGGTTGCTCCCTTTGCATCATAACAGTCATAAGGCAAACAAAGATGTTATTTTTAAAATTTTTGTGTTATCATTTATCATGATTTTTGTTTTGATTTTAAAATATTACATTAAAATATTGTTGACACTGATTATTACATTTTCAGCACCTAGTTAAATTTTGCACCATCAGTGAGTGCTTCACTCATCTCATCTTAATTCTGGCCCTGATTAGAGGCAATACTGAGAAGAAACATTCCCATTTCAACCAGTTATTCCCAGATGTATAAATTCTTGGAAATGGGAGGAGGAGCATCATATACTGGTCACTGATTTAGAATATACACTGCATCCTACAGATCATTACCCAAGCCTTGCAAGGTGTTGTTCTTTTAACTGAGTCTTCAAAAGGCTATCCCACCATTCTATCAGGCTGGCTACTTCAGGGTGATTCAATGTGGCCCATTGCCACATTTCATTTGCTCTAAAGTGAACTGCTCGGTGAGAAGCAATGTTGTGTGGAATATAATGATGGTGAATAAGACGTTTTCTAAGTTCACTGGTGATGACTTTGGCAGATGCACTGTAGGCAGGGAAAGCAAGTCCACAGCCAGAGTAAGTGTCTATCACAATGAGAACAAAGTGATCTATCTTCCATGACAGAAATAGGCAATGTAATCAGTCAGGAGGTTCTCTGATTTCCCTGTGGAATGGTCCCATATGTTTAGTAGATTACGTAGCCAGCTCAGCCTTAGTGCTTAGAAGTCTGTATTACTAAGCAAATACATAACCTCCATTTGGACAGTTTGTCATGATTGCATTGGGCAAGGATGAGGTAGTTAGGGAAAGAGGTTGACTGATGTCTGTAGAATTGGTCATCTTGTGCACTTGATAATTAACAGCTCTTTCTGTTGAGCTTGTTCTTTGATAAGCATCTATCTGGGACACAAATATCTTTGCTTCCAGAAACAACTATCCATGGACCTTTTCTCCAGATCTCTTTGTCACCAGTTTTCCAGCTGTGTTCCTACCAATTCTCTGACAATCCAGCCAAATTATTAGCTTTTGTCCATGACTTAGAGTAGATTTCTACCTTTGGTATTCCAGGAAAAATAAAAAACCAGATAGATTGGTTGAAGTCCCACCCACTGGAAGGATTTCCCTTCAAGACCACTCCAGAGTGGATCTGTAGTGCTAAGTCATCCACAGTTCACTTTTGCGGTGTCAGATATCAACGCAGAACTGAATGTAAAATTAAACCCTTTTTCCCCTAAGTTAACTGGCAATGGAAAACACTCCGTAAGAAGGAGGAACTGTAGCAACAAGAAGGACCTTGGAAACCTGGGCTACTTGCTCACGCAACTTATTTGTACCTACAGGACCTTCTCAAGTCCAGCTTCATATACACCACTTCTATTTTACAATAGAGCACAATTGTGCATACCCAATATTATGACTTAGTGGATTAGACAACACTCAGTTCATGATGGGCAGCTCAGGTTGCATGTTACTTTATGGCCCAGGGTAAGTCAGTATTCTATCTTTACCAGGGCTCAGTAACAAACTGGATGGTCTTTCTTAGAAGAAGTATAGTTATGTGCTGAGAGTGACATAGCTTTGCTCAAACACCTTAAATGTCTGCCCTGTAACTCATTTATAGACACCTGTCAAAGCCTCCATGCAACATCCCTGTCTGCCACATACACTTTAAGTATCATGTCTGCTGGGTCATATGACCCAAGTGGCAGAGCAGCTTGCATGGCAGCCTGGCCCATGTCAGAGCCTTTATTTCTTCTACACTTCATCAAAACTGGCAACTTTTCCAATTACACAGTAAATACTTCAGAATAGTATACCCAAATGAATATATGTATTACCTCCAAAATCCAAAGAGACCCACTAATTGTTATGCTTCTTTATTAGTAGTAAAGGGGCCAGATATAGCAATTTGTTCTTTACCCCTTTGGAAGGGGTAGCTTAATATGCCTTGAACGTTGGAACCCTAGAAATTTACTGAGGTGTCAGGCCTCTGAGGTTTTGTGACTTAATTCCTTTTTTTAAAATAAATTTATTTATTTAATTTATTTTTGGCCGCATTGGGTCTTCGTTGCTGCTCAGGCTTTCTCTAGTTGTGGAAAGTGGAGGCTACTCTTTGTTGCGATGCGTGGGCTTTCATTGTGGTGGCTTCTCTTGTTGTGAAACACAGGCTCTAGGCATGTGGGCTTCAGTAGTTGTGGCTCGTGGGCTCAGTAGTTGTGGCTCGTGGGCTCTAGAGCACAGGCTCAGTAGTTCTGGTGCACGGGCTTAATTGCTCCATGGCACGTGGGATCTTCCCGGACCAGGGCTCAAACCCATGTTCCCTGCATTGGCAGGCGGATTCTTAACTACTGTGCCACCAGGGAAGTCTCTTGTGACTTTATTTCTTACCACCAGACATTCATGCATCTTACCAAAATGTCTAGAAGAGTTTCTACTTCCTGCATACCAGGCGAATCATCATGATATCATCAACGAAATTGACCATAGTAACATCCTATGGAATGCAGGAGCAGTCAAGGTCCTTGAGGACCAGATCTTGGCATGGGTTGAAGAATTGCTATAACCTTGAGGTAGGAACCTTGTTGGCCCTAGTAGTTAAAAAGAAACTATTTCTGATCATTTTCGTAGTAGGTTTAGAGAATAAAAACATAAGCTGGATGAACAGCTTGCATGCAAGGCATCAGGGATATGTCGATTTGCACCAGCAACAAACTTCATATGGAATAGGAGCTGCAGTTGAAGCTAACATCTGATTAAGTTCACAATAATCCACTGTCATTCTCTGAGGTCCATCAATCTTCTGTATGGGTCACGTCATTCCTATGCTTGAAACACTCCAATGTCTCCCTCAGCCTACAGGACAAAATCGAAAATCCTCAGCCTCAGCCTTAGGTGTTCAGACTAAGAAACACCTCGTGTTATTTTCATGTTTTCTTTCAAGTATTTTAAGGGATTTTATCCCTTAGTGAATTTACTATATTTTGAGTATATGGAGTAGGTAAATATAGAATTTTTTCATGTGACTAGCAATTTTTTTCAGCAACATTTATTTAAAGATCCATCATTTCACCAATGATTTCTTATTCCCCCCTTGTCACTTACCAAGGTTCCATATATTCATGCATCTGTTTCTGAGTTTTTCACTTGGTTCCATATGTCTGTTCCATATGAATGTTTGTTTTGTTTTACCCTAAAACACTGGGAAGTCCTTAGAGAAGGCAGTATAGTTTCCCCCAGCTTTGTGTAGCTCCCTCAACTCTGTTGTCACCCATGCATGGCACCCATGACCTGGATTTGCCTCCTCACACAAACATTAAATTTCCAGCTCTCTGCCTTTAAGGACTATATTCAGTTCTGATAAGCTTATAAGCTATTACTCACCATTCGAACTGATTTCCTGCTTACTTCTGGCACTTTGGATTTTCCTTTTCTTAACTTTGAGTTCACTAAAAAAATTAAAAATATATTTTTTGCAGTGTTTCTACATGTTGAAAGCATGTACATGGTGTATCTTCCATGTCAGATCAGTTCATCACATTTACCACATTTCTATTATTTGGGAATTTTTCTTCTTTCCTTGAAATTATTTTCTTTGTTCCTAAATTCTCCACCAACTCGACTAATATTCATTGCCTCAGGGTAAAGCAGATAAAGTTCTACAACAAAGACGTTTGTAGAGATGTTAAGTGGAATTTTTTAAACACTCAGCAGGCACACAGTCTGAAACCAAAGAGCTTTTGATTTGCAAGGGCTAGGACTTCAGAGGAAAGTTGTTTGTTTTGATTTCTAAAAAGATTTGGCTTGGATCATCAAAGCTAGAGCCTGCAGGACTAGAGCATAGATATTATAAAAGATAAATGTTGAGTAGGGCAAAATACAGAGTACAGTACTAGCCCCTTAGAGGAAGCACAGAAAATAAATGACAATAAAAAAGTCAGTATATCTAAAGGGAGTCACTACAGCAGGAGGCAAGGGAACTCTGTAGCAGAACCTACAGGTAGACCACCCCAAAAGGGGTCCAGATGGAGGATTCAGCTGAGCCTCAAAGAATCAGCAAGCCTGTGAGAGCCAGAGTGATGCCTGGGGTAATCATCCAGTCCTACTCAAACCCAGACATCAAACAACAAGCTACATTATTAGTAGGGGAGACGAGTAAGGACCAGAGGGCATCAAGAGAACCAGAAGCCCCTCTTCCACTACAGTGATAATGGATAATACTTACTGATAATTTACTATGTGTTAGAACCTGTTTTTAGCATTCACGTTCCCTATCTAATTTAATTCTAGTAACAACCTATGAGATTGGTGGTGTTATTATCTCTATTTTAAAGATGAGGCAATAAAATGCAGAAAATGTATGGTCATATGGCTAGAATTTGCTAGATTCAGGGTTTAAGTCCCTATGTATCCAGACCCTACTAAAGGGAGAAATAAGGAGAAAATCCTTTAGAGGAATGAAAAGCAAGATGGAAGTTTGAATTTGAAAACGACTTGTGGGGGCAGAGTCAAGATGGCAAACTAGGGGTGAGGAGTTTCAAGATGGCGGAAGAGTAAGACACAGAGATCACCTTCCTCTCTACAAATACATCAGAAATACATCTACATGTGGAACAGTTCCTACAGAACACCTGCTGAACGCTGGCAGAAGACCTCCGACCTCCCAAAAGGCAAGAAACTCCCCCACATACCTGGGTAGGGCAAAAGAGAAAAGAAAAAACAGAGACAAAAGAATAGGGCCGGGACCTGCGCCAGTGGGAGGGAGCTGGGAAGGAGGAAAGGTTTCCACACACTAGGAAGCCGCTTCGCGGGCTGAGACTACAGGTGGCGGAGCGGGAAAGCTTCGGAGCAGCAGAGGAGAGCACAGCAACAGGGGTGCAGAGGGCAAAGCGGAGAGATTCCTGCACAGAGGATCGGTGCCCACCAGCCCGAGAGGCTTGTCTGCTCCCCTGCCGGGGCGGGCGGGGGCTGGGAGCTGAGGCTCAGGCTTTGTTCAGATCCCAAGGAGAGGACTGGGTTTGGCTGCGTGAACACAGCCTGAAGGGGGCTAGTGCACCACAGCTAGCCGGCAGGGAGTCCGGGAAAATGTCTGGAGCCGCCGAAGAGGCAAGAGACTTTTTCTTGCCTCTTTGTTTCCTCGTACGCGAGGGGAGGAGATTAACAGCGCCGCTTAAAGGAGCTCCAGAGACGGGCGCGAGCCGCAGCTATCAGCATGGACCCCAGAGACGGGCATGAGATGCTAAGGCTGCTGCTGCAGCCACCAAGAAGCCTGTGTGCAAGCACAGGTCACTCTCCACACCTCCCCTCCCGGGAGCCTGTGCAGCCCGCCACTGCCAGGGTCCCGTGATCCAGGAACAACTTCCCCGGAAGAACACACAGCGCACCTCAGGCTGGTGCAATGTCACGCTGGCCTCTGCTGCCGCAGGCTCCCCAGCATCCGTACCCTGCCCTCCCCCCGGCCTTAGTGAGCCAGAGCCTCCGAATCAGCTGCTCCTTTAACCCCGTCCTGTCTGAGCAAAGAAGAGATGCCCTCAGGCGACCTACACGCAGAGGTGGGGCCAAATCAAAAGCTGAACCCCGGGAGCTGTGCGAACAAAGAAGAGAAGGGAAAGTCTCTCCCAGCAGCCTCAGGAGCAGAGGATTAAGTCTCCGCAATCAACTTGATGTACCCTGCATCTGTGGAATACCTGAATAGACAACGAATCATCCCAAACTGAGGAGGTGGATTTTGGGAGCAAAGATATGTATATTTTTTTCCCTTTTTCTCTTTTTGCAAGTGTGTATGTGTATGCTTCTGTGTGTGATTTTGTCTGTACAGCTTTGATTTTACCATTTGTTCTAGGGATCTGTCTGTCCATTAAAAATTTTTTTTTCATTACTTTAAAAAAATTTTTCTTGGGCTTCTCTGGTGGCGCAGCGGTTGAGAGTCCGCCTGCCGATGCAGGGGACACGGGTTCGGGCCCTGGTCCGGGAGGATCCCACATGCCACGGAGTGGCTGGGCCCGTGAGCCATGGCCGCTGAGCCCGCGCACGGAGCCTGTGCTCCACAATGGGAGAGAGGCCACAACAGTGAGAGGCCTGTGTACCGCAAAAAAAAAAAAAAAAAAAAAAAAAAATTCTTAATAATCATTTTTTACTTTAATAACTTTATTTTATTTTACTTTATTATATTTTATTTTATCTTTCTTTCTTTCCCTTTCTTTCTTTCTTTCTTTCTTTCTTTCTTTCTTTCTTTCTTTCTTTCTTTCTTTCTTTCTTTCTTTCTTTCTTTCTTTTCTTACTTTTCTCCCTTTTATTCTGAGCAGTGTGGATGAAAGGCTCTTGGTGCTCCAGCCAGGCATCAGGGCTGTGCCTCTGAGGTGAGAGAACCAAGTTAAGGACACTGGTCCACAAGAGATCTCCCAGCTTCACATAATATCAAATGTCGAAAATCTCCCAGAGATCTCCATCTCAACACCAAGCTCCAGCTTCACTCAACAACCAGCAAGCTACAGTGCTGGACACCCTATGCCAAACAACTAGCAAGACAGGAACACAAACCCATCCATTAGCAGAGAGGCTGCCTAAAATCATAAAAATGCCACAGAAACCCCAAACACACCACCAGACGTGGACCTGCCCACCAGAAAGACAAGATACAGACTCATCCACCAGAATACAGGCACTAGTCCCTTCCACCAGGAAGGCTACACAACCCACTGAACCAACCTTAACCACTGGGGACAGACACCAAAAACAACAGGAACTACGAACCTGCAGCCTGCAAAAAGGAGACCCCAAACAGAGTAAGTTAAGCAAAATGAGAAGATAGAAAAACACACAACAGATGAAGGAGCAAGGCAAAAACACATCAGACCTAACAAATGAAGAGGAAATAGGCAGTCTACCTGAAAAAGAATTCAGAATAATGATAGTAAAGATCACCCAAAATCTTGGAAATAGAATAGAGAAAATACAAGAAATGTTTAACAAGGACCCAGAAGAACTAAAGAACAAACAAACAATGATGAACAACACAATAAATGAAATTAAAAATTCTCTAGAAAGGATCAATAGCAGAATAACTGAGGCAGAAGAACGGATAAGTGACCTGGAAGATAAAATAGTGGAAATAACTACTGCAGAGCAGAATAAATAAAAAACAATGAAAAGAATTGAAGACAGTCTCAGAGACCTCTGGGACAACATTAAACGCACCAACATTAGAATTATAGTGGTCTCAGAAGAAGAAGAGAAAAAGAAAAGGACTGAGAAAATATTTGAAGAGATTATACTTGAAAACTTTCCTAATATGGGAAATGAAATAGTTAGTCAAGTCCAGGAAGCACAGAGAGTGCCATACAGGATAAATCCAAGGAGAAACACGCCAAGACACATATTAATCAAGCTGTAAAAAATTAAATACAAAGAGAAAATATTAAAAGGAAAATCAACAAATAACATACAAGGGAATCCCCATAATGTTAACAGCTGATCTTTCAGCAGAAACTCTGCAAGCCAGAAGGGAGTGGCAGGACATACTTAAAGTGATGAAAGGGAAAAACCTACAACCAAGATTACTGTACCCAGCAAGGATCTCATTCAGATTCCATGGAGAAATTAAAACCTTTACAGACAAGCAAAAGTTAAGAGAATTCAGCACCACCAAAACAGCTTTACAGCAAATGCTAAAGGAACTTCTCTAGTCAGGAAACACAAGAGAAGGAAAAGACCTACGATAACAAACCCAAAACAATTAAGAAAATGGTAATAGGAACATACATATCGATAATTACCTTAAATGTAAATGGATTAAATGCTGCAACCAAAAGACATAGACTGGCTTAATGGACACAAAAACAAGACCATATATATGCTGTCTACAAGAGACCCACTTCAGACCTAGGGACACATACAGACTAAAAGTGAGGGGATGGAAAATGAGATTCCATGTAAATGGATATCAAAAGAAAGCTGGAGTAACAATTCTCATATCACACAAAATAGACTTTAAAATAACGACTATTACAAGACACAAAGAAGAACACTACATAATGGTCAAGGGATTGATCCAAGAAGAAGATATAACAATTGTAAATATTTATGCACCCAAACTAGGAGCACCTCAATACATAAGGCAAATACTAAGAGCCATAAAAGGGGAAATCAACAGTAACACATTCATAGTAGGGAACTTTAACACCCCACTTTCACCAATGGACAGATCATCCAAAATGAAAATAAATAAGGAAACACAAGCTTTAAATGATACATTAAACAAGGTGGACTTAATTGATAATTACAGGACATTCCATACAAAAACAACAGAATACACTTTCTTCTCAAGTGCTCATGGAACATTCTCCAGGATAGAGCATATCTTAGGTCACAAATCAAGCCTTGGTAAATTTAAGAAAATTGAAATTGTATCAAGTATCTTTTCCCACCACAATGCTATGAGACTAGCTATCAATTACAGGAAAAGATCTGTAAGAAATAGAAACACATGGAGGCTAAACAATACACTACTTAATAACCAAGATATCAGTGAAGAAATCAAAGGGGAAATCAAAAAATACCTATAAACAAATGACAATGAAATCACGATGACCAAAAACCTATGGTATGCTGCAAAAGCAGTTCTAAGAGGGAAGTTTATAGCAATAAAATTCTTCCGTAAGAAACAAGAAGGATCTCAAATAAACAATCTAACCTTACACCTAAAGCAATTAAGAAAGATGAACAATAAAACCCCAAAGTTAGCAGAAGGAAAGAAATCATAAAGATCAGATCAGAAATAAATGAAAAAAATTGAAGGAAACGATAGCAAAGTTCAATAAAACAAAAAGCTGGTTCTTTGAGAAGATAAACAAAGTTGATAAACCATTAGCCAAACTCATCAAGAAAAAAAGGGAGAGGACTCAAATCAATAGAATTAGAAATGAAAAAGGAGAAGTAACAATGGACACTGCAGAAATACAAAGGATCATGAGAGATTACTACAAGCAACTCTATACCAATAAAATGGACAACCTGGAAGAAATGGACAAATTCTTAGACATGCACAACCTTCTGATACTGAACTAGGAAGAAATGGAAAATATGAACAGACCAATCACAAGCACTGAAGTTGAAACTGTGATTAAAAATCTTCCAACATACGAAAGCCCCAGACCACATGGCTTCACAGGCGAATTCTATCAAACAATTAGAGAAGAGCTAACACCTATCCTTCTCAAACTCTTCCAAAATATAGCAGAGGGAGGAACACTCCCAAACTCATTCTACGAGGCCACCATCACCCTGATACCAAAACCAGACAAAGATGTCACAAAGAAAGAAAACTACAGGCCAATATCACTGATGAACATAGATGCAAAGATCCTCAACAAAATACTAGCAAACAGAATCCAACAGCACATTAAAAGGATCATACACCATGATCAAGTGGGCTTTATCCCAGGAATTCAAGGATTCTACAATATATGCAAATCAATCAATGTGATACACCATATTAACAAATTGAAGGAGAAAAACCATATGATCATCTCAATAGATGCAGAGAAAGCTTTCGACAAAATTCAACACCCATTTATGATAAAAACCCTGCAGAAAGTAGGCATAAAGGGAACTTTCTTCAACATAATAAAGGCCATATATGACAAACCCACAGCCAAAATTGCCCTCAATGGTGAAAAACTGAAACCATTTCTACTAATCAGGAACAAGTCAAGGTTGCCCACTCTCATCACTATTACTCAACATAGTTTTGGTAATTTTAGCCACAGCAATCAGAGACGAAAAAGAAATAAAAGGAATCCAAGTCAGAAAAGAAGACGTAAAGCTGTCACTGTTTGCAGAAGACATGATACTGCACATAGAGAATCCTAAAGATGCTACCAGAAAACTACTAGAGTTAATCAATGAATTTGGTAATGTATCAGGATAAAAAATTAATGTGCAGACATCTCTGGCATTCCTGTACACTAATGATGAAAAATCTGAAAGTGAAATCAAGAAAACACTCCTATTTACCACTGCAACAAAAAGAATAAAATATCTAGGAATAAACCTACCTAAGGAGACAAAAGACCTGTATGCAGAAAATTGTAAGACACTGATGAAAGAAATTAAAGATGATACAAATAGATGGAGAGATATACCATGTTCTTGGATTGGAAGAATCAACATTGTGAAAATGACTCTACTACCCAAAGCAATCAACAGATTCAATGCAATCCCTATCAAACTACCACTGGCAATTTTCACAGAAGTAGAACAAAAAATTTCACAATTTGTATGGAAACACAAAAGCACTGAATAGAGAAAGCAATCTTGAGAACGAAAAACAGAGCTGGAGGAATCAGGCTCCCTGACTTCAGACTATACTACAAAGCTACAGTAATTAAGACAGTATGATACTGGCACAAAAACAAAAATATAGATCAATGGAATGGGATAGAAAGGCCAGAGATAAACCCACGCACCTATGGTCACCTTATCTTTGATAAAGGATGCAAGAATATACAGTGGAAACAAGACAGAGTCTTCAATAAGTGGTGCTGGGAAAACTTGACAGTTACATGTAAAAGTATGAAATTAGAACACTCCCTAACACCATACACAAAAAAAACTCAAAATGGATTAAATACGTTAATATAAGGCCAGACACTATAAAACTCTTAGAGGAAAACACAGGCAGAACAGTCTATGACATAAATCACAGCAAGATCCTTTTTGACCCACCTCCTAGAGAAATAGAAATAAAAAGAAAAATAAAAAAATGGGACCTAATGAAACTTAAGAGCTTTTGCACAGCAAAGAACACCATAAAAAAGGCGAAAAGACAACCCTCAGAATGGGAGAAAATATTTGCAAATGAAGCAGCTGACAAAGGATTAATCTCCAAAATATACAAGCAGCTCATGCAGCTTAGTATCAAAGAATCTAACAACCCAATCCAAAAGTTGGCAGAAGACCTAAATAGACATTTCTCCAAAGAACATATACAGATTGCCAACCACCACATGAAAAGATGCTCAACATCACTAATGATTAGAGAAATGCAAATCAAAACCACAATGAGGTATGACCTCACACCAGTCAGAATAGCCTTCATCAAAAAATGTACAAACAATAAATGCTGGAGAGGGTGTGGAATAAAGGGAACCCTCTTGCTCTTTTGGTGGGAATGTAAATTGATACAGCCACTATGGAGAACAGTATGGAGGGTCTTTAAAAAACTAAAAATAGAACTACCATATGACACAGCAAGCCCACTACTAGGCATATACCCTGAGAAAACCATAATTCAAAAAGAGTCATATACCACAATGTTCATTGCAGCACTATTTACAACAGCCAGGACATGGAAGCAACCTCAGTGTCCATTGATAGATGAATGGATAAAGAAGATAAAAAACATGTGGCACATATATACAATAGAATATTACTCAACCATGAAAAGAAACGAAATTGAGTTATTTGTAATGAGGTGGATGAACCTAGGGTCTGTCATATTGAGTGAAGTCAGAAAGAGAAAAACAAATACAGTATACGAACACATATATATGGAATCTAAAAAAAACCACAAAAAACGGTTCTGATGAACCTAAGGGCAGGACAGGAATAAAGACACAGACATAGACGATGGACTTGAGGACACAGGGAGGGGGCAGGGTCATCTGGGACGAAGTGAGAGAGTAGTACTGACATATATACACTACCAAATGTAAAATAGATAGCTAGTGGGAAGCAGCTGCATGACACAGGGAGATCAGCTCTGTGCTTTGCGACCACCTAGAGGGGTGGGATAAAGAGGGTGGGAGGGAGAAGCGAGAGGGAGGGGATATGGGGATATACGTATGCAAATAGCTGATTTACTTTGTTATACAGCAGAAACTAAACACTGTCAAGCAATTATACTCCAATAAAGATGTTAAAAAAAAAACAAAACGAAAATGACTCAATTTAGATCCTGAAGAAAATTGCCCCAAATAGTCAAGATTCTCCAGAGAAACTGAGCATGCGCATGCACATACACACATATATACATTTTTAAATAAAAAGATTTATTATAATAAATTGGCTCACATAATTATGGAGGCTGAGAAGTTCCTCAATCTGCTGTCTACAAGCTGTAAACACAGGAAAGCTGGTGTTATCATTCCATTCTGAGTTCAAAGGCCTGATACCTGGACAGCCATGGTATAGGTCCCAGTTCAAAAGCAGGGGAAGATTGATGTCCTAGTTCATACAGTTATGTACTTAGAGCAAAATTTCCCATACCCTGCCTTTGTTGTACTCAGGCCTCCAACAGATTGGATGAGGCCCACCCACGTTGGGGAAGGCAATCTCCTTACTCTGTCTACCAATTTAAATGTTAATCTCATCTAGAAACACCTTCACATACATACCCAGAAATCACTTCTTTTTTTTTTTTAATTGTATTTATTTATTTTTGTCTCTGTTAGGTCTTCGTTGCTGCATGCGAGCTTTCTCTAGTTGCGGCAAGAGAGGGCTACTTTTTGTTGAGGTGCACAGGCTTCTCATTGCGGTGGCTTCTCTTGTTTCAGAGCACGGGCTCTAGGAGCGCGGGCTTCTGTAGTTTTGGCACGTGGGCTCTAGAGCACAGGTTCAGTAGTTTTGACGCACGGGCTTAGTTGCTCCGCGGCATGTGGGAATCTTCCCAGACCAGGGCTCGAACCCGTGTCCCCTGCATTGGCAGGCAGATTCTTAACCACTGTGCCAGCAGTGAAGCCCCAGGAATCACGTTTTAACAACTACCTGAGAATCCCTAGCCCAGTAAAGTTGACACATAAAATTAAGCATCACAGGTCCATCCTTTGTCAACTTGGCATCCATACACACCTCCTTAAATTATACTTAATCTCCAAGTAAAGACAACTCAAGGTCATAATTTCACCTAACATGACACAACTATTCTGCCTACAACTGAAAATGCACTAAAACCCTTTCTCAGAAAAGGAGCTAATGTTTTTAAGTGATATTTACTTTCATCCTTGATATCCCATAACCTAAATACTATGATGTAAGATTAATAATACTTAAATACTGTGATAATAAGTCAGTGCATCTTATGTTACAAGATAAGGGAATAAGAGAGGGAAAAAAACAGAGATACTTGCTTTATATATATGTATATATATAGATAAATACATACTTGCAGAAACATACTTAAAATAAGGAGGAATACTCGTAATAACTACAGTCCTCATTTCTTTAACTGGTCACATGGTCACAGTTGGTATTTACAACTACTTTCTTCTACTATCCATTCTGTATTCCCACAGTCTTCAGAAAGCACCTCAGCATTTCATGGTTCTTTACCCAGTGGAGTGACCCAAACTTTCCTTCCTGAAGGGTCTGGACTGTTAGTAGTCTTACCTGGATTGGATTGTTGTAGTTTTCCATTGACCTTAATCACAGGACATGCTAATACTAAAAGACATCTTAAGAGATCCCTTGTATTCCAGACATACTCTTCCTTACCTATACTGTGGAGTTACAGTCCAATTTCCCCTTGGTAGTCAGGATCAGTTACACCAGCCAGCACAGTAACTCCCTTCTTTGCTTGTTGATTCAGCAGCATGAGGAGTCCAAGGATGTTGGGCAGCAGTCTTAGCTTTCAGTTCAATGGAATTATTGTGTGTCTCTTGGTGAAAACATTCCTTTCTTTGGAATGAAGACCTCTAGGCCTGCAAAACACAAGGTCCTGGGAACAGGAGGCACAAATTTTGTCTAGTGGGTCACTAGGGGTAATAAAGGGTGGTGCCATTATTACTCCCATTTCTGTGCCTTGATTCCTGAATCTATAAATCCTTGCTATGGGAGAAACAGTACCATATATTGGATGCTGATTCAGAGCATACACAGTCTTCTGGAGAACCTTGCCCCAGCCTTGCAAGGTATTGCCACCTAGCTTGTACCATAACTGAATTTTCAAAAGGCCATTCCACTGTTCCATCAAACTAGCTGCTTCAGGATGGTGGGGATCATGATAAAACCAGTGAATTCCATGAGAATGGGCCCATTGCAACTCTTCTTTTGCTATGAAGTAAGTTCCTTGAGTAGAAGCAATACTGTGTGGGTAAGGCATTCTGTAAGTCTATGGATAGTAGTTTTGGCAGACATGTTATGTGCAGGGAAGGCAAATCTGTATCCAGAGTATCTATGCCAATAAGAATAAAATGATGGATGCAGTCCAATGTAATCAACCTGCCACCAGGGAGCTGACTGATCACCCTGGGGAATTGTGCCATACTGAGGGCTCAGTGTTAGACTCTGCTGCTGGTAGATTGAGCACTCAGCAATGGTTGTAGCCAGGTGAGCCTTAGTGAGTGGAAGTCCATGTTGCTGATCCCATGCATAACCTTTATCCCTGTCATCATGGCCACCTTGTTCATAAGCCCATTGGGTGATGCAGGGATGGCTGGGGAAAGAGGCTGACTGATAGCCACAGAATGAGTCATCCTATTCACCTGATTACTAAAATCCTCCTCTGCTGAAGTCATCCTATAGCGAGCATTCACATGGGACACAAATACACAAACACCTCCCCATATTTTTCCCATTCAGAGAACTCTGATCTAGCAGCTTTTTGGGTGGCACAGTAAATGGGCCAGAGTAACACATTCAAATGAGGAATATATTGCTTCCAAAAATCAGAGGCCCACTAGGCATTGTGACTCTTTTTTGGTTGTGGGAAGAACCAGATGTAACAAGTTTTTCTTCCTCTTAGAAGAGAATGTCTTGACATGCCCCACGCCACTGAACCCTTAGAAATTTCAGTGAGATCGGAGACTCCTGAACTTTTATCAAATTTGTTTCCCACCCTCTGGCATACTAATGTCTTACCAATAATTCTAGAGTAATTGCTACTTCTTGCTTACTAGGTTCGATCAACATAATGTCATCAATGTCATGGACCAATGTGATATCATTTGGAAGAGAAAAGCTATCAAGATCCCAGTGAAATAAAGGATGATATACTGCCAGAGAGTTGATATACCTCTGAGGTAGGACAATGAAGGTGTATTGCTGGCCTTGACAACCGAAAGGAAACTCTTTCTGGTGGGCCTTATTGACAGGGGTGGAGAAAAAGCATTTGCCAGATCAATAACCGCATATCAGTTACCAGGGGGTGTGTTAGTTTGCTCAAGCAATAAAACCACATCTGGTACAGCAGCTGCCATTGGAGTCACTACCTGGTTAAGCTTACAATAATCCACTGTCATTCTCTGAGATATGTCTGTCCCCTCACAGGCCAAATAAGCAAGTTGAATGCAGACGTGTGGGAATCACCACCCCTGCATCCTTCACGATGCCTGCCACGATGGTGGCACTAATCTCTGCAATTACCCCAAGAATATATTATTGCTTTTGGTTTACTATTTTCCTAGGTAGAGGCAGTTCTAGTAGCTGCTACTTGGCATTTCCTACCATAATGGCTCTCACTCTACAAGTCAGGGAACCAATGTGTTATGCTACTTAGTGACAAGATTGAGTGTTTTCCTCTGGACTGACATAAGTGGGAGTTGCAGGGGAAACATGAGTGAGTTAATTTCAGTTACAAAGAAATAAAAGTGGTTACACTGCTGCTCATCTGTACACATATGACACTGCTACACATATAAACCTCTGGCACATAGTAAGTATTCTATAAATATTTACAATTGTTATTGTTGTAAATATTTATAGAATACTTAATAATACAATAAAAACAATATCCCTCCGACCATGCAGATTTTCATGGCTCCCTACCCAGGAGTCTTATACTAAAATTCCAGGTGTCTGCTTTATCCCAATGGTCACTCCTGGCACTGAATTTTTAAAGTGGAGCTGCACTTTTCTGATATTGGTTGCTTGCCTTATAATGTACACTTTTAGCTCTTGCTGCTACCACTTGCCTACTACCTGGTGTATTAGTGTGCTTGGGCTGCCATAACAAAATTCAAGAGTCTGGGTGACTTAAAACAACAAAAATATATTTTCTCACAGTTCTGGAGGCTAGAAGTCCAAAATCAAGGTTAATGCCAATTTGGTCTCTGGCAAAAAGGCCCTCTTCCTCGCTGGCAGATAGCCAGCTTCTCACAATGTCTTCACATGGCTTTTCCTTGGTGCATGTGCAGAGAGAGAGAGAGAGAGGGAGGGAGAGGGAGAGGGAGAGGGAGAGGGAGAGGGAGAGGGAGAGGGAGAGGGAGAGGGAGAGAGTGCACGAGAGCGAGCTCTGGTATCTTTTCTTATAAAGACACTAATTCTATTGGATCAGGGCCCTACCCTTACAACTTCATTTTACCTTAATTACTTCCTTAGAGGCCCCACAGACACACTGGGGGACTGGGAGTTATGGCATCAGTATATGAATTTTGAGGGACACATGGATATTTAGTCCATGATAGTCCACATCCCTGCCTGTTGCTCCACTTTCATCTGGATTACTTCCTTTGCCCTGGGGAATCCCTATATTTGCTTGGTTATGACCATTTCTTTTCTGGGCTAACCATTCAAATCAAGCAAAGTATTCCTCTCCATTTTTTTCCTTATTCCTCAGTTTATTTAAAAGCTTTTAACCAAAATTGTTATAAACCCTGTTAAGTTATTCCATTTAATTTCATTTGATATTTTGTCAACCACTATCAGAGCATGGCATATTTCAGTGGAAAGGCATAAAATAAAACTTTAATTAACTAGCATAGATTCTTAAAACACCAATTCTTTTCAAAGTTATTACAATAGATTATCGGGGGAGAGGAGGTGGGGACCTGCCTAGCCTTCTTACCTGCCTTCAGAAAACTGAATAATAAGGAAGCCACTAGTAACCCTACTTATTTTAATTTACCTGACCATAGTCCTTTCTCTCCCAACCCCACCGTTCCCTACCCTCTACCTGTGCTGCCTACATACACTTATGCGCATACCAGAAGAAGAAGAAATAAGCTGTCAGCAATCCTTTGTGGTAAATATTATAGATGTGGGAATTGAGTCTCGAATAAAATATTATTTTAATTAAAGATTTATGTTTTTAGAACCATTTTAAGTTCACAGCAAAATTAAGAGGAAGGTACAGACATTCCTGTATATCTCCGCCCCCCTCACCATATGCATAACCTCCCCCATTTTCGACATTCCCCACCAGAATGGGACATTTATTACAATCAATGAACCAACACTGACACATCATTATCAATCAAAGTCCAGAGTTTACATTAGTGTTGTCATTCTATGGATTTGGATAAATGTATAACAACACATATCCATCATTATCGTACTGTACAGAGTATTTTTACTGCCCTAAAAATCCTCTGTGCTTTGCCTATTCATCTCTCTCTCAACTCCAACCACTGGCAGTCAATGACTTTTTTTTTTTTACTGTCTCCATAGTTTTGCCTTTTCCAGAATGTCATGCAATATGTAGCCTTTTTAGATTGGCTTCTTTCACTTAGTAGTATGCATTTAAAGTTCTTCCATGTCTTTTTATGACTGGATAACTCATTTTTGTTTAGTGCTGAATAATACCCTATTGTCTGAATGTAACACAGTTTATTTATCCACTCACGTACTGAAGGACATATTGGTTGCTGCCATATTTTGGCAATTATGAATAAGGCTGTTATAAACATCTACGTGCAAGTTTTTGTGTGGGCATAAGTTTTCATCTCCTTTGGGTAAATATCAAGCAGTGTGATTGCTGCATTGTATGGTAAGAGTATGCTTAGTTTTGTAAGAAACAGCCAACTGTTCTCAAGTGGCTGTACCACTTGACATTTCCACCAGCAATGAATGAGAGTTCCTGCTGCGTCACGTCCTCATCAGCACTTGGTGTTGTCACTGTTCTGGATTTTGGCCATTTTAATAGATATGGAGTGGTATCTTATTGTTGTTTTAATTTGCATTTTCCCGATGACATATAATGTGGAGCATCTTTTCCTATGCTTAGTTGCCATCTGCGTATCATCTTTGGTGAGGTGTCTGTTAAGGTCTTTGTACCATTTTTAAATTACTTTTTTAAAAAAGTTATTATTTATTTATTTATTGATATTTTTGGCTGTGCTGGGTCTTCCTTGCTGTGTGTGGGCTTTCTCTAGTTGCAGCGAGCGGGGGCTGCTCTTTGCTGTGGTGTGCGGGCTTCTCATTGCAGTGGCTTCTCGTTGTGGAGCACGGGCTCTAGGCACACGGGCTTCAGTAGTTGTGGCACATGGGCTCAGTAGTTGTGGCGCACAGGCTTAGTTGCTCCGGGGAGTGTGGGATCTTCCTGGACCAGGGCTCGAACCCATGTCCCCTGCATTGGCAGGTGGATTCTTTTTTTGTTTTTTTTGTTTTGTTTTGTTTTTTGGTGGGTTTTTTTTGCGGTACGCGGGCCTCTCACTGTTGTGGCCTCTCCCGTTGCGGAGCACAGGCTCCGGACATGCAGGCTCAGCAGCCATGGCTCACGGGCCTAGCCGCTCCGCAGCATGTGGGATCTTCCCGGATCGGGGCACAAACCCGTGTCCCCTGCATCGGCAGGCGGACTCTCAACCACTGCGCCACCAGGGAAGCCCAGCAGGTGGATTCTTAACCACTGCACCACCAGGGAAGTCCCTGGCCCATTTTTAAATCAGGTTGTTTGCTTGCTTATTGTTGAGGTTTAAGAGTTGTGGGTTTTTTGTTTTTGTATATTTTGGATAACAGTCCCTTATCAGATGTGTCTTTTGCAGTTATTTTCTTTCAGTCTGTGGCTTGTCTTCTCATCCTCTTAAGTTTGTCTTTTGCAGAGCAGAAGTTTTTAATTTTAATGAAGTCCAGGTTATCAACTATTTTTTTTTTTTTTTTTTTTTTTGCGGTACGCAGGCCTCTCACTGTTGTGGCCTCTCCCATTGTGGAGCACAGGCTCCGGACGCGCAGGCCCAGTGGCCATGGCTCACGGGCCCAGCCGCTCCGTGGCATGTGGGATCTTCCTGGACCGGGACACGAACTCGTGTCCCCTGCATTGGCAGGCGGACTCTCAACCACTGTGCCACCAGGGAAGCCCTCAACTATTTTTTCATGGATCATGAGGAGGAGAGCAGAGGAAGAGAGAGATGGGAGCGGCCACAGAGAGTAGAATTAGAACCACTGGCTATATGAAGTTAAAGGAAAATTAAATTCCACTAAAAGTAAGAAAGAATTTTCTAACATGTAAAGCTGTCTTAAATGAAGTGGGCTGCCTTGTGAAGGAGTGAGTTTCTCACCACTACAGTTGGTTAAGCAGAAGTTTGTCACAGATATCAAATAGAATATGCAAGTGTTATCCAATTGTCCCTTGGTATCTGAGGGAGATTGGTTCCAGGATCCCCGTGGATACCAATATTCGGGGATGCTCAAGTCTCATAAAATGGTGTAGTATTTACAGATAACCTACTCACATCCTCTCATATAATTGAAATCATCTCTAGATTACTTATAATACCTAATATAATGTAAATGCTGTATAAATACTTGCCACTGTGCAGAAATTCAAGTTTTGCTTTTTGAAACTTTCTGGAATTTTTTGGGGGGGATATTTTCGAGCTGAGCTTGGTTGAATCTGCAGATATTGAGGACCAACTGTATAGGGAATCAGACCAAATGACATTAGGGTCCTTCCCAAACCTGAGACTTTTAAGAATCAATGTCCTCCTCCTTGAGCTTTGAAGATATATGCATATGTATGGAAGCCAACCCAAGATGCTTAAATGATTATGGATGGGAGTGTGTAAATAATCCACATGGTGGAGTATGGAGCAGGAAAATGTCAAAGCCCCAAGGTATCAGTTCACTTTGGCTAAGATATGCTGCAGTTACAAACAATCCCCAAATCGTGGTGGCTTACTATAATAAAGATTTCTTTCTTACTCTCTTTACATGTTAGCTGAAGATTGACTGAAGTCTAGACCACTCTACTCTTGGAGTCCAGGCTGAAAAAGAAGCCTGTATCTAGACATTGCTGGAATTATGGAACCACATGGAGGCTATTAAAACTTCTTGGAGCTGATATCACCACTTCCATTCCATTTCTTTGGTCACAGCAAGACATTTGGCTAAGCCTGCCATCAAAAGGGAAGGAAAGATGGCCCTGAAAGGGAGGAAATAATTTAGCTATATTTAAATATACTACATCAAATCTTGTAGTCATGGTTTGACATTTGACAATTCCACACAATGAAATAAATGATCTCTAGGGAGTAAGAAAAACCTTTTTTGTATAGCATATATTTTGGAAGTGCTTTTTCCTTCAAAGGCAGAGTAATCTAAAAACCTATGATGGATTTCACTGCAGGAAGAGAAAATGGAACTCCCAGGCATTTATAGCAGGTATACTTGCAGAGTTGCAGGAAGAAATCATCTCCATTTATTCCATCATTGCCTTTCAGAAATATTAATATTCATGGCTACCTACATGTAGTTGATAAAGCCTTTGTACTTTAAAAATAAAATTTTGAATAATTAATCACAGAGATCGAGAATTCTCTGTAAGTCCATGATGAGAACTGTTTGGGTCATGGCAGATATGACTCTGTTTCATGTGGGGACTGTGCAGCTGAGTGGAGGAGCTGGTGTTGGAATTAGACCAGAATGAAAGAGATAAGAAAACAGAAGATATCCAAAGTGTTTTTACGTCAAACTAATAGTCTGGACTTACTCTGGAGGCTATAAAGAGCTAAGGGAGACTTTTAAGCAGGGAAGAGACAGGATCAAAACTATTCCGACAAAAATATGGAGGGTGGATTGGAAATGGAAAAACATTTGAGACAAGGCTGAGTAATTATTATAATTAGAGTAATGTTGGCTATAAGTGAAGTACCCTGAAACTAGGCCAGAGTAGTAGTAATAGAAAAATGAGAACAAATGGAAAACTATTATAGAGAAAAAAAAGATTAGGTCTTGGTGACTGATGGATGAGAAGGCTGAATGAGAAGGACTCTGACAATTGCCAAATTTGGGGCTTGGTGCAGCTGGGCAAGTATAAAAATTCAGGCTTAGGGTTAAGCCCTTGTTGCTACTTCTTAGATCTGTGACCTTGAACAAGTTATTTTATCTTGCCAGCCTCCATTTCCTTTTCTGTAAAATTTAGCTGATAATAATACTCCGATCATAGAACTATTGTGAGAAGTTACACACTGTGACCAGTGCCAGCTTTCAGAGACCCTTTAAGGCACTTTTGAGACTTGGGGACATGTTAAGATAGACCAGTCTGCCATCTAGACTGCCATTTTATTGCTGGAATGGATAGGCCACATGGACAACGGAGCATGAACGTCTCTAGTCTTGCTTCAAAATGGATATTCTAATAAATGCTTTCTAAATGTTAAAAACTTTTACTTTCATCTTGCCACTGTGTCAGTTCGGGTTGACCTCACAAATGTTTATCTTTGAAGACTTTTCTTCTCTCTTTAGTTCCTTACTAGATGCCTTAGAGCTGGAGCCTTCACCCAACTCCAGGTTCTCAGTACTCAGAATTAGTATAGATGTTACACATCCACTAGGGAGGAATGGTGACACATTTAAGGATTAGTGATTTGCTTAACAGAAAAGGAAACTACATAGAAAGTAGGCAGTAAATTTTTAAAATTTTGGATCAACTATGACAATAAACCCCAATACTTTAGTGATGAATCACAGAGTACTTAACTGTAATGCCTTAATATCACCCTAATACTGATTGCCCACCCCATTGTAAGCAACAAAAGCTATTACTTTTGTGATGTGACAATGAGGATGATGAAGGATAGATGGCCAATTGAAGTCTTGCCAAAGTCTATTAAGATTTCTTGAGGTACATAAAAAAATCAAAAGGGAAAAGTCAAACTGGAAAAATATGTTTGTATCCATTTACTCTGGATACATAAAATGATGATTTCTATTTATCCCTCAATATTCATTCTCCCCTTCTTTCTCTTAGTCATAGAACTCCCTAACTTTAGACTCAGCCAAAGACTGTATAACCCAATCCACTCTGTGGCAAGTTTTGGCCATGTGACCATCTGGTCAACGATATGAGTATGAGTGGGAAGTGCAGTCTCCAGGTCACATGCTTGAGAGGAAGCTCCTTGCCCTTCACTTTCTTGTTCCTTTTCTCATGAGAATTGAGTGACTGTCAACCATGTAAACAAGGGAAACAAAGATAAAGAACCCGAAGGACTTGGATGGCCTTGTGGAGCAAAACCACTAATAGCCCAGCTACCTCCAGCCTCTTACATGGGAGACTACTAGTTTCCATTTTGTTTCAGCCACTGAATGTTTGAGTCTCTTCATCATTTATAGCAAGTTAGTGTAATACATGAAATAAAATGCCTGGTACAGTGCCAATCAACTATAAAAGAAAAGAACACACTTTAAAAAGGTTAAATGATTAAAATGTACCATTAAAGATGGTGTCTAAAATGTGACTATAATTGAGTTTTAATTCTCTGGGTACAGAAGTCATCACACTTCCATATTGTGCATATATATATTGCTTGAATTTCACACATTCAAGGCTATTTCACTTTTTGAGTGAATGAATACATTGTGAGTGAAGGTAGGGGATTCTCAAGTACGTTTTTAAAGATTCACATTCTTTGTGAGGGTTATGGCTCTCTCAGTCCTCAGAAATCAGACCACAGGATATTTGCCTTGGTACCAGCACCAACAGGACCCTTATTTTTTTGTCCGGACAAGGCATGAAGTCTGCTCCCACATCAGGTATACTGGGTGTGTAGGAAAGGTTTCAAGCTGCATAATGCAATGATGGCCATAGTGCGGAAGCTGCAGGGGAGATAAATGCAAAGTTAAAATGAGAAAAAGCACTTTTCTATTCACAAAGAAGGCCATGTTTCTTTGGTTGGCTTATTACAGACACTCCCATCCAAGCACCTGGTCTTTTCTTCACTATGTTTTGACATCGAATGTATTAAATATATCAGAGGATTCAGCTAGTATTATTCTGATACTTCTTTCATCTCCCAAGTTTTCTAAATGTACACATGATACTAGGACCTCTGAAACTCCACTGACCAGATTTTTTCCCCTGCAATCAAGAAACCCCTGCATTTATATTTCCATAAATGTAAAGCTGCCAATTGAATTAATGACAGGTGGACTTCAAAAGGTCACTAACCTAGAAGTCAGGCTTCTGGTTCTAGCTCTGCTATGCATAACTTTGTGACTTTAGTCACATAATCAGTTTGGGTCCTAATCTTTAAATGAAAGAATAGAACTAACTGGTTTCCTAAGGGCCATGTTCTGTGATTCTACAAATACGTATGTTATAAGAGGGATTCTATCCACATGGAGTTAAATTTTTGTTTTAGCATATTCAGCTCTTGAGGAACATATGTAAAGGCAGACTCTTTTGGAGAGAGTGTATGCATCATATATTTGAATATGTTTTAAAATGAAAATTCCAAAATTATGAGAGTTTAAAAATATTCAAAAAACTTTTATTGAGTGTCTGCTAAGTGCTAGAGATAGAGTGGGGAGTAAATCAGACATGGTCCTGTCCCCTACAGAGTTCAGGAAAGGTAGATATCAAAAAAAAAAAGGTAATAACATGCATGATGAGTGTTCTGAGGGAGAAGTAGAGAAGGCTTTGGCAGTGTATAATTAGTGGGCTTAGGATAATCAGCGTAGGAGACAGTGATGTTATAAAGCAAAAGACGTAAATTTTTAGGTTGACTTTTGGGGAATAAATGACCATTTCCTTTGTGTGGAAGTAGAGCTCAGAGGCCATGTACACCTGGGTTGAATCCCAGCTCTGCCACACACTGTGTCATCTTGGGTAACTTTTCTAAACCAGTTTTCTTAACCATCAAATGGGGATGATGATAGTACCTACCTCATGAGATTGTTAGGAGGATTGAATGAGATACTGGTGATCCTAGCACAATCATTATACTAACTACCATTATAATTGCCATTAATGAAGAGTATTGTGTGTCTTTGGGTCTAGTCAAGCATTGATATCAATCTCCCAGCTGTCCCCAAGAACCCTGTTATCAGTAAAGCAGTCCTGAGGGGCATGAGAAATTTTTAAATTTGCAAACTGGCAAGCATTCTGTGGTTTATCAGAAACATCCAAGATGGGGCTTCATAAAGCTTCCCTGAGCTCTTGCTCCCATGTCTCTCTACTCAAGCTTCCCTTGGGGGAGCTCCAGCATATGTTCCAGAGCCCAGCCTGAGGGACATGGACCTGCAGCCACCCAATTGCTGTTCCAGCAAGATGTACACTTGATATAATTTGAACACAAATATAAACCTATGGTCAGTCATGACATGTTTAATTTCTGACAGTGATCCAAAGAATATGAGTTGGCAAAACAGAACAAACTTAAAAAGGAATGACACAAAGACTTCAATGAGAGGCAAGAGAAAGCTTTTTTGGCTCAGTTATAACTAGATCAGAGAATGTTGTATTCCACCCAAGTCAGCCAACAGCACACTCTCCCAGCTGCTCCCACACCTCTGCAGGCAGACATTCCTGTTTGTAAGACAATGAGGTGCCTGCAGCTATATTTCCAGCCCTTCTTCATGATGTTTCTAGCCTCCTTGACAGCCTACCCTTCGTTACTCTGAAAAAGCCTCAGTTGCCTAAAATGTCTATCAGCTTTGGCTCATATGGCATAATATAATATGACATGATATGGTATGATAATCATACAGCATAATACAATTAAGTTTGGGAGGAGCTATGATTCACTCCAGAATTAGTGTCTTAACGTTCAAAATGACAAAGGGGCTGACATCAGCCCAGCACCTAATTCAGAATCTAAACTGATTAGAAACAGATAACCGTTATCATTTACATACATCAATCACTTCATAGGAAAAAGAAGTTGCACTCTATATTTTCTCAATGATTTGAGTATTCTTTTGGTCATATCCTCTCCACAGAAGGTCCCAACCACTTGGCAGAGAACTCTTTAAATTAATAATAAATCTGTATTATAAAATTAATAATAAAATAAAAACTAATGTGTTGATGAATTTTATTCTGTTTTCAGCCCAGTATGAACAATAGCACCCCCTTCTTGGCTACTTTCAGACAATCTCTTTCTGAACTTCCAAATGATAATGTTATTAATATTATTAGTAATATTGCTATTTCTGATCTATCACTTCATAAAGTTTTCAACCCAAACCACTCTGAAACCAGCATAATTTGATGATTCTAACTCCTGGCATTTCACTGAACACAAGTCAGAGCATGGCGTGGCATGGCAAGAACACTCGGGAATGCTCCAGCTATGGATATGCACCACGTGGTTTCAGCAACTCTGAGGTAGAAGGGGCAGAGGGCCTGGAAGGACACACCAGAGTGATCCTCAGACATGGCAGTCAAACCTTCTGGGGCCTTAGGGTGTCTCCACGCATGATGTTGAGGCAAATTGCTCCAGTGAGTTATGCCAGAACGTAAGCACATGAAAAAAAGAATAGCCTGTAAGTCCTGTCATCATGAAAAACCCACTCACAAAAGATAAACATTCAAGCTGCCTGTAATCCCATCTCACAAGAGATGAGCTAAGGGCAAAAGCTCTCCATATCCCTTTCCCCGTAGAAAAATGTCATTAATCCCTCCATTAATGACTTCAATAAAAGGGTGTCAAAGGAGCAATTCAATAAGACTCAACCGGCATTAATTTGAGATCTACTTAAGAGGGGTAAAAATAAAGTGGCTGCACAGAATTATCAGAAAACTGGAAAGTATGTTAGTACCAGAGCAAAGCTCTGAACCATCTCAAAGATGAATAACAAATTTGCTGAAAGAAAAAGGGAAAAGCAACCAAACTTCTATCTCCTGAAAACCTTATATTTTGAGATCTTCAGTTATGCTGCATGATGAAGCTTTATTTTCCTAGTTAACACTCCCTGCAGCAAACCAGAGATGACAATGTATTGCTTGTTCCCTAGAAGAAGAAGTCAGCCAGACATTACGGAAAACAAGAATTGGGAGGATTTTGCCCTTTCTGAGCTAGTTTTCTTTGTTTGCTTTTTGGTGTTTTGTTTTAGGGTGTTGCTATATAGTAAAGGTCCTGCTGTGAGGTGAAATGCAGAATGTTTCAATCAGGCACACGGGATTTGCTTTACTCCTGTATGGTAAGATGCAGACACAGAAATGGTTGTCATGAAGGAGCTCTACGCTCACTGATCCCTAGAGAGAGAAGGCACAGCAGGTGCCACAGGGCCACACAGGGAATAAAAGGCAGAGGGTAAAATGCAGGCAAGAACCTTTATTGTGGTTTCTGAGGGAAGGAACAGGTGAGGCGGGCTGAGCAGGTTTGGGATAGGCTAGTTTCAAGAATTTCAGCAGGCTGTGGGGGACAGGGGCTGGTTGTCTGGTCCCTGGCCCTGGGATGATAGGGCAGGGTAATAGTGGCCCTGAGTGTGAGAGCCCATTAGAGGAAGGGGTTAGGGGTGTGGGCTCTGGATGGGTTAATTTGCATGTGAAAGACACGCTGGCTGGTGAGTTGCTTGCTAGCTCTAGAAATTAACTATCTCTGGGAGGGTTAGTCCCTCTGGTTCAGCAAGACCTCAGATGTCAAACATCAAAATACAGAAACTAGAAAACATGGTTATTACACAGAAATATGTCACACTTCATAACTGAAAAAATCATAAAAGTGCATAAAAATATGGCCAAACTTCATATTGAAAAAAAACAAAACCCTGAAAAACATTGAAGTTCTCAGTATGTAAAAGCCATAGTTTCGTTTTATTTGCAAATTTACATTTTTTAGTACCATTTGGAGTAGTTCCAGTATAAGTATAAATATTGTAAAACTTTTAATTTATACTTTTCTTACGTCATTTGTTACATTCATAGATTTATACAATGGCATGACATCTGGCTGGCTAAAAGCAACTTGTTTAAAAACTAACTACGATGTACCTTTTAAAAAATACTATATGAACAGAAAATGACATTTTTCCTACCAAATTGTTTAGCCTTGTCCCCCAAAAAGCTCAAAAATATGGTGCAAGTAAAAGAATATTATGACTATTCATTAAAAAAAATCGTATTTCCGGATCTTCAAGGTGACCAGTCAAACATGGCTCAGTGATAATTGTCAGTCTGTCAGGATTAATACAATCCACTCATACAATCAGGTGTGTCTAGGGATAATGGATCAGCCTTCTTTGCTGGGTCCTCTTCTTCTCAACCTCTTAAGTTTGGAATGTCTTAGGGCTCAGTCCTTGGGCCTTTTCTGTTTCAATGAATATCCCCTCTCACAGTACCCTCAGCTAGACTTATGGCTTTAAATCTCATCTATATATTTTGAACTCCCAATTTTACTTCTCAAGCCCAGATATATTTCCCCAGTTCCAAACTCAGACATCCAACTTTCTACTTGACTTCTCCACTTCGGATGTTTGATAAACAAATCAAGCTTAATGTGTCTAAAATGGAACTCCTGGGCTTCCCTGGTGGCGCAGTGGTTGAGAGTCCGCCTGCCGATGCAGGGGACACGGGTTCGTGCCCCGGTCCGGGAAGATCCCACATGCCGCGGAGCAGCTGGGCCCGTGAGCCATGGCCGCTGAGCCTGTGCGTCCGGAGCCTGTGCTCCGCACGGGAGAGGCCACAACAGCGAGAGACCCGCATACAGAAAAAAAATAAAATAAAAAAAAAAATAATAATAAAAAAAATAAAATGGAACTCCTTGTTGCCACGCCCCAAACCCTGCCCACACCATCACCAGACCTTCTACTTCAGTACACTTCTGCAGATCACTTGACGCATCTCCATCCTATATATCAGATTAGTCAGGACTCCCCTCTTTCTCTCACATCCCACATCCAATCCTTAAGCAAATCCTTCAGGACAGCCCTGTCCAGCTTTCACTGCTCCTTTTTTCTGGTTGCAAGTTTGGGAGCCTGAAGGTTGTGTTAAATCTCAAATAGTTAAATGTTGTTTTAGTCAGAGTTCATAATCTCTTTAGCAATATAATTTCTTCAAAAATTTAGAAGGCACTTGGTCTATTTTTCTGCTGAAATTCCTCATTGATTTTTGTATGTTCTCCAACTTTTACATTTGATCCTTTAGTATATTAAGCATAATTATTCTAAAAATTCTGATAGTTGCAACATCTGGGTCATCTCTGAGTCTATTTTTGTTGATTGTTTTATCTCCTCTCAGTGGGTTGTTTTTTCTTGCTTGTTTGTCTTATAATTTTGTATTGACTGCTGAATATCATGTGTAGGACAGTAGAGACTAAGGTAAATAGTATTTAGTCCTGGATATGGGAATACCTTTTCTTCTGTCAGACCATTAGTGTGGGGTTGAGTCAACATAGTCAGGAATTGAATTGGGCTTAGGTATTGTTTTGCTTTTGTTGTCTTCTGTGCACCACAGCCTTCAGATTCTTTTAGCAGTTGGGCTACTACTCTCTTGTGCTTGCAATGAGAGATTGAGTGCTGGAGGGTTTCTCTTGATGTTTCTGCTCCTCCCTCACCTGTCAGTCTCTGCCTACATTCCAACAACTCTCTGTTGTCCTGTTCCAGCCTTATTCTTTGGCAAGCCCTGTGCAGCTGGGCCTTGGAAGTGAAGCTTTCTCTCTCTTTCTCTTTTTTTTACCTTTGGATGCTTTTTTTTATTTTACATTTCATATATTATCCAGTTTCACATTCTCACAGGATCAGCAGTTACAACAGCTTCCTCCTTTCCCAAGTCTGAAAATAGCAAGAAAGCCACAGCTGCGGCCAAAGGTAAAGCACTGATGTGCTCGTGAAACAAAAAATTGTGTACTTTTTCCTTCTTTTTCTTTCTTTTTTTTTTTTTTGCAGTACACGGGCCTCTCACTGTTGTGGCCTCTTCCGTTGTGGAGCACAGGCTCCGGACGCACAGGCTCAGCGGCCACGGCTCACGGGCCCAGCCGCTCCGTGGCATGTGGGAACTTCCCAGACCGGGGCACGAACCCGTGTCCCCTGCATCGGCAGGCGGACTCTCAACCACTGCGCCACCAGGGAAGCCCCATTATTTTTCTTAAAATAAAGTTTGACACTAAGGCTCACTGCTGGAGAACGGAAACTCTTTTCTGCTTCACACCTCAAACACAATGTTAAACTTATGTGGGGGAATTCCCTGGTGGTCCAGTGGTTGGGACTCTGCTTTCACTGCTGAGGGCCCAGGCTGGGGAACTAAGATCCCTCAAGCCACATGGTGTGGCAAATAAAAAAAAAAAAAAAAAAGAAAGAAAGAAAAACCAAAACCAAACCAAACCAAACCAAACCAACAAAAAAAACACCAAAACTTTATCTGAAAAACTTATCTGACAGGCAAAAAGGTCTCCTCAATAATTGCACACACTTGAAAAACTCTTTATGATTCACAAATATTTCATTATACAGGGTACAAAAATACTTTCGCTTTTTGGTTGGTTTTGAATTGTGGAAAGAATGAGGAGCCATGGCACGGGTGGGGTGCCCTGGGAAGAGGTAAGCAAAATAGGCAGAGAGGGCTTCCCTGGTGGTGCAGTGGTTGAGAGTCCGCCTGCCGATGCAGGGGGCACGGGTTCGTGCCCCGGTCTGGGAAGATTCCATATGCCGTGCAGTGGCTGCGTCTGTGAGCCATGGCCGCTGAGCCTGCACATCCGGAGCCTGTGCTCCACAACGGGAGAGGCCACAACAGTGAGAGGCCCGCGTACTGCAAAAAAAAAAAGAAAAAAAAAAAAGGGCAGAGAAAGAATTTCCTTAAAGGGTGTTGGCCTGTCTGAGGAGAAGGACGTGGAGGACCCTGATTTGAAATGACAAAGAAAACACTCTCTCTGTGTTGGGTGGTCCTTCCTGTTCAGCCTGGGAGTGTGTGTGGTAGTGGGGAGTGCTGGTCCCTGGGGAAAAACAGGCTGCAGCGCTTGGCCCTCACTGAAGCAGGATAGGTACAGGGGAGAGGTACAGGGAGGGACCAGGAATGATGAACTATTCGTGGCCAGGACCTGTTGCTATGGCGACACAATGTGAGAACAAACTGTACACTCACATATACACAAGTTTGTGTCTTAATTCATGTCAGAAAACATGGAAAATGAAAGGCCTTGTTTCTCTGAGTTGGAGCTACAGAAGCAAGTTTGGAGTGGAGGTCGGGTCTTGCTCAGTCCCAGAGAGGCCTCTCAGCTGGATCTGGGTGGCCCAGCAAGAAGGCCCCTGAATCCTGCCATGAGGCCTTGGAGAGGGGATTTAGGGCTGGGCAGGGCTGAGGAAGAGGAGAAAAAGGAAACAGGAAGCAGTCCACTGAGTCAGGCTTAAAATTCACAGTCTTTGGAGGGAAGTGGCAGCTCTGCACAGGCCACTTGGGGGCAGGGGGCGCTCAGGGAATCTTCCTCCCCAGTGGGGCAGGGGCTTCAAGCCGTGGTGACAAGACTGAAGATCTAACAGAACTGGCCATATTTCCATCCTTTCTGGGTGGTGTCTGAGGAAGGGGGCCAACGTAGCAGAACAGGCAGGGCGGTGGCAGCAGTGGTAGCTGGGCAGGTGAGAGCAGCAGGTGAGATGGCTGGGGTCAGCTCTGTGGGGTACAGAGGGTAGGAGACCCAGGCCTCTGGGGATGTGGGGATCAGAGTGGTCCCCATCAGGTCATAGAGGCCCTTGCGATAAAGTGTACTCCTAGGGCGGGGTGGGCATTGGTGGGATTTGGTATAGCCATTAGCTTGTTCTTGGCCCTCTCGGTTTGGCTTTGGCAAACTCTACCCTCAAGATCTGCAGATTCTTGGGATCTAAGTGAATACATTTCCATGCATTCTTGGCCACTTCTGCTCCTGCCCAGCTGTCAAAGATCACAAAACAAAGCCTCTCTCTATGTGAGCTTGATCAGGGACGCTTCATACTCCTTGGATGTTACAAGGGGACGCAGAGGGCAAGCAGGGCTTCCGGCTTCGGGGAGGAGGTGGGAAGGGGCGCGGTGAGCCGTGGGCTCCGGGGGTGGAGCACTGGGGCCATGAGCAGGGCAGCCTCTGTTTGGGGCTGGATCACCTCAACTTTGCCTGATGTGGGAGATGGGGAGGGGTGCGGGGGCGGCACTGGGAACCTGAGCCGACTGGAGCTTTCTCACTGTGTCTACACATCCTGTCGATGGCAGCCAGACTCTGTCTTGTATCTGGGATTGGTCTTGTGCAGGAGTTTCTTGCCTCTCCCTCGCTGGTGGCAGCACTCTGATAAGATCAAGATCCAGGATGGTTTCTTGCCTCTCTTCCAGAGCAGGTGGCTTTTTGCTTCTACTTCCTCCTTAGATGCAAGGTGTCTTTGCCTCTACCCTGTAAGCAAGAGGGTTTGCTGCCCTTCCTTGCAGAGATTAAGGCCTTTGCTTCGTAGGGGAGAAGAAAACAAGGGAGCAAGTAAGGCCTTGTGCCCATCCCCAAATAGCCGTCCATTACTTCTTCATACCTGCATTAGCGAGGTGGTTCTCTCAAATCTCCTGCCCAGTCCCCAGTCTCTTTGTGAGTACCCTGTGGAAGCCTGTGGGCAAAAGCTTGCAGTGAGTGCAATCTCCCCTTGTTTCTAGGAGGTTCAGCTATCCCAAACTGATGCATCAGCCCACATGTGTCTTTAATATATATTTTTAAAATTTTAGCTATTTTTCCCCAACCCATTTATTTGTATGGCTGCCACCAGCTTTCCCCCTACTCTGCCACAGGTTGAAAGGCTCACGTGTTCCATCTGTCCTGGAAGGATTTTGTCCCTTATTAGAATTCAGGTTATGCAGTTGCCTTGTGATCTCAGCTCTCTGAAATGCTCAAGGAAAGTTTTTGCTTTTGTGGGTTAACTACCTTTCACACCCCCCCTCATGTTTAGGTTTAATGCGATAATCTTTACAAGTTTGTACATCCTAGGTGGGAGCTGAAATTTTGTGTTCTTCAGTTTTAAGTAATAGAAATTAATTCTAGCTAATTAAAGCAGAAAAGACATCTTATTACATTGATACCAGGTAATTAACAAAATCTACAGGTAAGGTAAACAACAAAGCTCAAATTAGACAAGAACCAGGGGCATTCTAAGGGTCCAGTCAACAAGGACCACTTAGCTCTCTTGGCAGGGTACCTTTACAGGAAGGAACAAATTCCAGCAGTCCTAGGTTCTCAAGATTTGGCCTTGGGAAAATTTCTAATTGGTCAGTTTGGCCCTCATGCTTTCCTCTTAGTTTTAAGAAGAAACAGTGGTTATACAAATGGAAGATAGGAATGTACCAAAATAGGTGTTATATCACTGGAATAGGGTGAGTGGACTCTGGATAGGGAAGAAAAACAATTTCCTACTATGCCTATAGGGGTTCCTGATTTACTGATTTCGATCTGTTATAAAGATTTCATTCATTTGTTTGTTCAACAAATATTTACCAAATATTTATTATATGCAAGGCAATGTTCTTGTTAGAATCATGTGCAAATGAGCCCAAAATAGGGAACATTTAATTAATTAAATTATTAATTTTGTGATATATATGAATGTTTTTGCTTGCTTCCATGTTCTCAGTTTTATTCTTGGATATTTAGATAATAATGAGTATGTAAAATTTGAATCTTTTGTTTTGGAAGTGAGTTACAGGGGAAGAGTAAACAATAGTAATAGGGAATGTATTTTTACTCACTGAAAATGTGAAATCATCATTCAGATTGTTGCATGATACTTTAAGAGATAGAATAGACTTTAGAAGAGAAATGCTCTGTCTAGTATCAAAAATACTTAAAAAAATCTTTGTATAATTAGATGAATTTCAATAATTATTCTCTATATCTTGAAAATATTATGAGAACTAGTAACTTAAGGCAAAAGGGCAAGGTCAGAGGCAGTACAGAAGTACATCTGATAGAATTATTTATAGTGAGTGAGATTTTCATTCCTTGTACTTCTAAGGAAATTATTCTTCTTGGAATCTGAGAATGGGCCAAATGGTTTGCAAGTTTAATTTTTTCTTATTTGCCTGGCAAATGGAATGGCTTTTCCTAAGGAATTGGTCTGATGATAAAATGTGCTAAGTCTGGGATACTTGGGTCCACAAATGGGATAAAATATATTAGCTTCTCTTCCTCAATGAGGCAGTAGAATGGGACAGGAGCTCAGGAATCAGAACGAGCTAGATTTAGACAAACCTGGATTTAAGTCGCACTTTGGAAATTTCTAGCTTTTTAACATTCCAGAAGTTATTTAATTCCTTTACATTTTCAGTTTCTTTATCTATAAGATGGGACTAACATGGTCTTTTCATGAGTTTAAATGAAGATTAAATGAAGTATTTAGTATAGTGTATTTTACTTACTGAAAACTCAATAAAAAAGTACTATTATTATTATTATTTTTTTTTTTTTTTTTGCGGTACGCGGGCCTCTCACTGTTGTGGCCTCTCCCGTTGTGGAGCACAGGCTCCGGACGCGCAGCTCAGTGGCCATGGCTCAGGGGCCTAGCCGCTCTGCGGCATGTGGGATCTTCCCAGAACCCATGTCCCTGCATCGGCAGGCAGACTCTCAACCACTGCGCCACCAGGGAAGCCCAAAAAGTACTATTATTATTAGCTCTCTTACCATAATAATCTACCAAGCTTGTATGTTCTCTGGATGATTTATGTTGAATTATTTATAATTTATTCTGGAAATGAACTTGATACACTGAAATCCTGTTATTAACACATGGATTTACTATAATTATCAACCAGAAATATTACAGTCTCACTTTTAAATAACCAGATGTGCAAATTACAATTATAAGAAGAAAGGTGTCTGTCACTGGGAGCAGCAAACAGAAAACCTTAAGCTACATCCTCGACAGAGTGAAGAAGAGGGGTTGCATTGGATAGGAAGGGCCAAGTTCCTTCTTCAAAACATATCACTGTTGTGTGGGAAACATGCACAAGACTGAAGATCACTCACTGCTTGAAGGGCTGACAAGCTTGTAGTCTCTCAAATCCAATTATAAAATCGTAGAGCCATTAATCAGTGGGACAAATATTTGAGGGTTTTTATATTTTGTCTGCTTTGTTATGATTTACTTTGAATCATTCCTTCCTTCAATGAAAGGGGACTGACATCATGGGTTAAAAACTAGACAAACTAGGCTTTAGTCAGACCCATTTTTAATTTCTTATGTGACTCTGGCAAGTGCTCATGTGACTCAGTTTCCTTCTCTGTCAAGCGTTGGTTATAAAATTGTGTTTCCTCCAACTTCAGCAGCTGTGAGTAAAAAAGAGAGACACAATAACTACAACAATTAGTATTCCTGTTTTCTTTCCCCATGTTTCCTAGGATTTCCCCGCATCTTTGTGTGAGGTACCTTGAGTTTTACTCAGAGTGTTCCTGTTATTTCAGGGAGAAAAATGGGACTGGTGAAGAGTTGCCTGAGAACTTAAGATGCCCAGTTATCTTAGAGAACTTGCCATTTCCTTTCCCTCTGCTTGAGTATCCAGGAAATCACAGTCTGTTTCTGCCTGTGATGCAGCTTCTCCCTAGTTTGCTGGTATTGCTGATGCCCGTGTGTGATAAGTGACTATCCTCAAAATGGCCACAGCTGATATTAGGATAACAAACAAGCAGTAACAACACCAAAATTAAACAAAAACTCCCACCCATTTTTTTCATGGAGGTCCCAATTATTCCTGTTTTATGTTTTCAGTGTCTTATTGAGTTTTCAGTAAAACAGTTTTTCTTGAGCCCTCGTTTTCCTAGGACTTGAACCTGAGAACTGGGCTAGAACTCAATGTGAGCAAAAGATACCTAGCTGCACTCAAATTCTGCCACTGAGCACAGAGGCATAATTATTGAAACAAGCTGGCGAACCTGACTTTTTTTTCCCAGAAGACTCCTCAGTCTCTCATTGAAATATGTTCTTGGCAGACATTAGTCTTGTAGACAAGCCCTAACTGAACTTCAAAGCATGGACTGCCTGAGCTCAGCCAAGAACCCTAGTTTCATTGTCATTTATGTGTCCTTTCTATAACATGAAATAGGTGTTAGAACATGTAATAACAACTAACACAGTTTGGCTCTACACAGGTGGAGTTTGCAAAATGGATACATGACTCAGACTAGATGCCCACTTCTCCTGTCCAAACATCTCAGCACCACATAAGAACTCCAGAATCAGGATTCTGTTCCAGAGAAAAAAAGACAGGATCTTGAATTGACTGAGATTAAATCTTTATTACCTGATGGAGCGAGAAACTTAAGTAAAAGTTGACGTGAGTTACAGAAAAGCACAGTTAGATTGCTGCACCCAACATAGGAGTATCTGAATACATAAGGCAAATGCTAACAGCCATAAAAGGGGAAATCAATAGTAACATAATCAGAGTAGGGGACTTTATCACCCCACTTTCACCAATGGACAGATCATCCAAAATGAAAATAAATAAGGAAACACAAGCTTTAAATGACACATTAGACAAGATGGACTTAATTGATATTTATAAGACATTCTATTCAAAAACAACAAAATACACTTTCTTCTCAAGTGCACATGGAACATTCTCCAGGATAGATCAAATCTTGGGTCACAAATCAAGCCTTGGTAAATTTAAGAAAATTGAAATCACATCAAGTATCTTTCCGACCACAACACTATGAGACTAGATATCAATTACAGGAAAACAACTGTAAAAAGTACAAACACATGGAGGCTAAACAATACACTACTAAATAACCAAGAGAGCACAAAAGAAACCAAGAGGAAATCAAAAAATACCTAGAAACAAATGACAATGAAAACACGACGACCCAAAACCTATGGGATGCAGCAAAAGCAGTTCTAAGAGGGAGGTTTATAGCAATACAATCCTACCTCAAGAAGCAAGAAACATCTCAAATAAAATATCTAACCTTACATCTAAAGCAATTAGAGAAAGAAGAACAAAAGAAAGCCCAAAGTTAGCATAAGGAAAGAAATCATAAAGATCTGATAAGAAATAAATGAAAAATAAATGAAGGAAACAATAGCAAAGACCACTAAAACTAAAAGTTGGTTCTTTGAGAAGATAAACAAAATTGATAAACCATTAGCCAGACTCATCAAGAAAAAAAGGGAGAAGACTCAAATCAGCAGAATTAGAAATGAAAAAGAAGTAACAACTGACACTGCAGACATACAAAGGATCATGAGAGGTTACTACAAGCAACTCTATGCCAATAAAATGGACAACCTGGAAGAAATGGACAAATTCTTACAAAAGCACAACCTTCCAAGACTGAACCAGGAAGAAATAGAAAATATGAACCGACCAATCACAAGCACTGAAATGAAACTGTGATTAAAAATTTTCCGACAAACAAAAGCCCAGGACCAGTTGGCTTCACAGGTGAGTTCTATCAAAAATTTAGGGAAGAGCTAACACCTATCCTTCTCAAACTCTTCCAAAAGATAGCAGTGGGAGGAACACTCCCAAACTCATTCTATGAGGCCACCATCACCCTGATACCCAAACCAGACAAATATGTCACAAAAAAAGAAAACTACATACCAATATCACTGACGAACATAGATGCAAATATCCTCAGCAAAATACTAGCAAACAGAATCCAAGAGCACACTAAAAGGATGATACACCACGATCAAGCGAGATTTATCCTAGGAATTCAAGAATTCTTCAATATACGCAAATCAATCAATGTGATACATCATATTAACAAACTGAATGAGAAAAACCATATGCTCATCTCAATAGATGCAGAAAAAGCTTTTGACAAAATTCAACACCAATTTATGATAAAAATTCTCCAGAAAGTGGGCATAGAGGGAACCTACCTCAACCTAATAAAGGCCATATATGAGAAACCCACAGCCAACATCATTCTCAATGGTGAAAAACTGAAACCATTTCCTCTAAGATCAGGAACAAGACAAGGTTGCCCACTCTCACCACTACTATTCAACATAGTTTTGAAAGTTTTAGCCATGGCAATCAGAGAAGAAAAAGAAATAAAAGGAATCCAAATCAGAAAAGAAGTAAAACTGTCACTGTTTGCAGATGACCTGATACTTTTCATAGAGAATCCTAAAGATGCTACTGGAAAACTACTAGAGCTAATCAATGAATTTGGTAGAGTAGCAGGATATAAAGTTAATGTACAGAAATATCTTGCATTCCTATACACTAATGATGAAAAATCTGAAAGAGAAATTATGGAAACACTCTCATTTACCATTGCAACAAAAAGAATAAAATACCTAGGAATAAACCTCCCTAGGGAGACAAAAGACCTGTATGCAGAAAACTATAGAACACTGATAAAAGAAATTAAAGAATATACCAACAGTTGGAGCGATATACCATGTTTGTGGATCGGAAGAATCAATATTGTGAAAATGACTATACTACTGCAAGCAATCTACAGATTCAATGCAATCCCTATCAAATTACCAATGGCATTTTTTACAGAACTAGAACAAAAAATCTTAAAATTTGTATGGAAACAAAAAAGACCCCGAATAGCCAAAGCAGTCTTGAGGGAAAGAAATGGAGCTGGAGGAATCAGACTGTCAAACTTTGGAGTAACTACAAAGCTACAGTAATCAAGACTGTATGGTACTGGGACCAAAAACAGAAATACAGATCAATGAAACAGGATAGAAAGCCCAGAGATAAACCCACACACCTATGGTCAACTAATCTATGACAAAGGAGGCAAGGACATACAATGGAGAATAGACAGTCTCTTCAATAAGTGGTGCTGGGAAAACTGGACAGCTACATGTAAAAGAATGAAATTAGAACACTTCCTAACACCATACACAAAAATAAACTCAAAATGGATTAGAGACCTAAATGTAAGGCCTGACACTATAAAACTCTTAGAGGAAAACATAGGAAGAACACTCTTTGACCTAAATCACAGCAAGATCTTTTTCGACCCACCTCCTAGAGTAATGGAAATAAAAGCAAAAATAAACAAATGGGACCTAATGAAACTTAAAAGCTTTTGCACAGCAAAGGAAACCATAAACAAGATGAAAAGACAACCCTCAGAATGGGAGAAAATATTTGCAAATGAAGAAACCGACAAAGGATTAATCTCCAGAATATACAAGCAGCTCATGCCGCTCAATATCAAAAAAACAAACCACCCAATCCAAAATGGGCAAAAGACCTAAATAGACATTTCTCCAAAGAAGATATACAGATTGCTAGCAAACACATGAAAGGATGCTCAACATCACTAATCATTAGAGATATGCAAATCAAAACCACAGTGAGGTATCATCTCACACTGGTCAGAATGGCCATCATCAAAAATCTACAAACAGGGCTTCTCTGGTGGCGCAGTGGTTGAGAGTCCGCCTGCCGATGCAGGGGACACGGGTTCGTGCCCCAGTCCAGGAAGATCCCACATGCCGCGGAGCGGTTGGGCCCGTGAGCCATGGCCGCTGAGCCTGCGTGTCCGGAGCCTGTGCTCCACAATGGAAGAGGCCACAACAGTGAGAGATCCACATACTGCAAAAAAAAAAACACAAAATCTACAAACAATAAATGCTGGAAAGGGTATGGAATAAAGGGAACCCTCTTGCACTGTTGGTGGGAATGTAAATTGATACAACCACTATGGAGAACAGTATGGAGGTTCCTTAAAAAACTACAAATAGAACTACCATATGACTCAGCAATCCCACTACTGGCCATATACCCTGAGAAAACCATAATTCAAAGAGAGACTTGTACCACAATGTTCATTACAGCACTATTTACAGTAGCCAGGACATGAAAGCAACCTAAGTGTCCATTGACAAATGAGTGGATAAAGAAGATGTGGCACATATAAACAATGGAATATTACTCAGCCATAAAGAGAAAAGAAATTGAGTTATTTGTAGTGAGGTTGATGGACCTAGAGTCTATCATACAGAGTGAAGTAAGTCAGAAAGAGAAAAACAAATACCGCATGCTAACAAATATATATGGAATCTACCAAAAAAAAATGGTTCTGATGAACCTATGGGCAGAACAGGAATAAAGACACAGATGTGGAGAATGGACTTGAGGATATGGGGAGGGGGAAGGGTAAGCTGGGATGAAGTGGGAGAGTAGCATTGACATATATACACTGCCAAATGTAAAATAGATAGCTAGTGGGAAGCAGCTGCATAGCACAAGGGGATCCTCTTGGTGCTTTGTGACCACCTACAGGGGTGGGATAGGGAGGGTGGGAGGGAGACGCAAGAGGGAGGAGATATGGGGATATATGTATATGTATAGCTGATTCACTTTGTTATACAGCAGCAACTAACACACCATTGTAAAGCAATTATACTCCAAAAATGATGTTAAAAAAACCCCAAAAAACAGGCTTAAGGGAGATTCTGGTGGTATGTTGACATGAACTCAGCTCCTCTTTCCTTCGCCCTCAGCTCTAAGCTATCTGCCTTTCAAGAGCCTAATGGCTGCTGGCTTCCATGGGAAGCTAGGGAGATGTTAGGTCTCAGGCTCTGTTGAGGTTCTAGCAGAGGGTAATTAGTCTGATGCTTTTTCCTTTATGGGAAGTGTAACGTCCTCAGTGGATGTTCGGAAATGCTGGGAGGTCAGAGATCTGTAACTCTCCAGACAGAAGACAATGTTGGCCCAGATCTTCTTACCTTCACACGGCCAAACCAAAGCTGTGCAGGAACACTGGATCTCCCTGTTCCTCAGGCTGTGGGAGATCTGAGAGCAGGGAGGGGGTTTCCTTCAAGACCAGCAGCAGGGTCTGGCAGGCTCCTGTAGTTAGAGATAGCTTCATCTTTCAAGGTCTGTGAGATTCTTTTCATTTAGCATCTGAGCTCCAATGAGTTGACATAGAAAAATAACCCACACAATAACTGAGAGAAAAGCAGTCATTAGAACAGACACACCACTGATAGAGTGCTGTTGAAGGAGATGGTGACATTTTGAATTAAGATTCAAGACTAGAATAAAAAAATTCTTCCTATAATTGAAAATGTGGCTTCCAAAATAAAAAAAAAATCAGGAAAAGAACTGTGGGAGAGGACAGTCTCTATTGAAACTGAATCAGTGGTCTGAAACATCACATGCTAAGAAATATCTCAAAGCATAAGGCAAAGCGAAGTGAACCTCAAAAGGAAATGGAAGTCAGGTCCAAGGGACCTAACACCTATGGAATTTCAAAGGGAGAAGAAAGAACAATTGGAGATAAGGCAATAAGTAAAAATAATCAGTATAAAAATTTCCCTATTTTAAGACCTAAGTCTGCTAAAATCCCTGAATGCCAAGGATACAGGGGAAATTCTCACATGTTTCCAAGCACTTATGAACAAATTATCTAAAAAAACCCATCAGACTTCTTATTTGCAACAATGGAGCTAGAAACAAGAATGTACTAGTATCTGTAGATTTCTCTCAGAATAGGACCACAACCAAAGAATTCAATACCTGGACAAGTATGAAAGAAAGGTATTTGAAGATATACAAGAAAGAGTTTACTACTTATGCACCTCATCAGAGGCAAATCTACAAGAAAAGGCTTTAACCAAATAAGACACAGGCCAGAATAGAAATTTCAAGATGGAAAAAGATAAAGACAGAAATAGAACTGGAGCGTAGGAGAGAAAGAATGTTGAAAGAGAAAGAATGTTGAAAGAGGAAGAAAGTGAAAGTATTCTAAACCTTATTGAAATGGAAAAGGACGAAAATAGAATCTTGGTAAGGAAAGTAATTAATATCTTGCTCTCATATAATAGCCCAGTAATAATATCTGATTATGAGAACAAGAGAAGGGGAGATAACCATTTATGAAAAACAAATTAAAAGATGGTATAACTTGCAAATAAACAAGGGGAAAGAGGAATGAATAAAACTTGATCAGACAAGCAAGCATAAAAAAGGTAAAGGTTTCCCCTTATCCCACTTATCATAATGTGGTGTGATAAGTAAGTAAAAAATAATATGGAAAGAGCAATGTGATACATATCAAGCATTATATAAAATGTGATAGACTCAAATTCTATTATTACAAAAGTCTGTTACAGTTTTTTAAAAAAGAGCAGAATTTTGCTCTTTGCAAAATACATACTTAAAATACAGTAATAAAAGGGATTTGAAAATAAAAGAACCATAAAAACCAAAACCAAACAAAACATTGGAAATGCATAGAAAGACATCAAGAGAGGAAATATTAATGGCAGACAAAGTGGAATAGAAGGATAAAAGCACCCAATAGGATAAGGACAGACATTATAAATTGATTAAATGCACTGTTTTTAGCAAATAAAATAAGAAACTAAATATACAAACAAAACATTTAGGATTACAAGGGGACATTTTATTTCTATGAAAAAAAATAAATGAAAGAACATGATAAAAATACAATTGTACTGAATTTTTCAGTATATTTCCAAGAATTAGAATAATTTCGAATTTCGAATAATTAATAGACTCCCCCCGCAAAAGCTATAGAGAGGATATAGAGGAAACGAATAATGCAATTTATAAACTTGATTTAACATATTAATATAGAACATTTTATTTCTTGAATAGGATATATAAAAACATGTTTCCACAGAATATTTCCAAAAATCAATCATGTGCTAGGCAAAAAGAAAACCTTAACAAATTCAAAGTAGAGAGCTTACACATTATGTTCTCTCATTACAGTCCAATAAAGTTAATTGGAAATTAAGAAATACACAATGAGATAAGCCTGGTATGAAAGAGAAAATTAAAGAATTGTTTTAGTCTCTCTGGGCTGTTATAACAAAATATCACAGATTGAGTAGCTTATAAACAACAAAAAATTATTTCTCACAGTTCTGGAAGCTGGAAGTCTAATATCACTTCTGGTGAGGGTTTTATTCCTGGTTCATAGCAGGCACTTTCTCACTGTGTCCTCACATGGTGGAAGGGACTAAGGATCTTTCTAGGACTCTTTTTACAAAGGCACTAATCTCATTCATGAGGGATTCACCCTCATAACTTTAGCACATCCCAAAGGCTCCACCTCCTAATACCATTATCTTTGGGGATTAAGATTTTAACATATGAATTTGGGAGGGGACATAAATGTTCATACCACAGAAGCAATGGAAAAACAAACAATTTGTACTAAAATAATGGGGAACAGCAAAGGTGAACTTAGAGGAAAATGTGTTGCCCTTAGGTATGGAAGCAGAAATGTAAAAATAAAAGAATTAAGTACTTATCTTAATGAATCCAGATAAGAACATCAATGAAAGCAAAACAAAAGAAACTTTGAAGAGAGAATTAATATTGATAAAAGCTGAAATTATTAAAATAGATGAAATAGCAGAAAAGAATAATAAATTCAAAGATTGATTCTTTAAGAAGACCAATAAAATAGATAAATACTATGTGAGCCTGATAAGAAAAGAGAATGCAATAAAAATTAGACAAGATTAATAATGTGAAAGTAGAAAGAACTTAAAAGAATTCCAAGTAAATACAGTGACTCTAAAGCAGTATTAAAAGAACAAGAACCTAGAAGAAATGAATACTTTCCTAGGAAAATATACATGATCACAAATGAGATAGAGGTGAAAACTTGAATAGACCAATTATTACAGAAAAGATTGGAAAAGTGATAAATGATCTCCTATCAAAAAAGGCAGCAGGCAGATGGATTCACAGGTGAATTTTTAATCTAACCATTAAAGAATAGATAATTCCAATATTATTTAAACTATTGTGGGTCTTAGAAAAGGATTGAAAGTTCTCCAGTTAGTTTTATGAGACCAGAGCACCTCCAATACTGATGCCAAAGAAGGAATGCAACAACAACAACAAAAGTGCAGGCCATTTCATCTATGACTATAAATGCCAAATGTTTAAATAATATATTAGAGAACATAATAGAGGAGTGAATCAAGTGAGTGATACACTATGACAAAACAGTCTTTTATTAGAGAAATGAAAGGGCAGTTCAATTCCAGGAAGTCTACCTACATATTGATTACATTAAAAATTAAAGGGAAAAATCCCAACCATTATCAATAGGTGGTGAAAAGGCATCAGACAAAGGTCAAGCAACCAATGCCAAGGGAAACTTGAAGCAAAATAGGAATAGAAGGAAATTACTTATAATAAAGAGAAGCCCACAAATAAACATTATCTTAAATGGCAAAAAATATATCTTTCACTTAAAATCAGGAATCAGACAGGCATCACTGTAATCACTTGTATTGGTGGTTCTAGCAAATGTAAGTAAAATAACTAGTATAAATAATGGAAAAGGAGATAAAGTTCCTGATGATGATGATTGTTTTTTTAGAAAACCCAAAAGACTCTCATGAAAAAGCAAGTTAGAAGAGAATCTGGTGTGTTGAATACAAAATAAATTACAGAAGTAACCAGTCTAGCTCTGTTCACGCAAAAGCACCTAAAAAAAGAAATGGGAAGAATATTTTACTCAAAGGACAAATGCTAGAAAATAATTTGGTGTAAGTTTAGTAGGTGCAGAACATATATGAACAAAACTACGAAAATATTCTTAGGAAATGCATGACAAAATATAAGCAAATGGAAAAGTCCATTATCATCTTGGATGGAATGACTTATTGTTACAGATATGTCAATTCTCCAAAAATTAATGCATAAATTTACACTGTGCTGATTGGACTCTTTTTTCTTGCACGAAAAATACCATATAATAATTGAAAAGAGTCTTAAGTTCCAGATATCTACATATAATAGTAATTGTGAGTGAGTATAATCTTTAACTTAAGGCTTTTTGAAGAATTTTCAGACTGATCAAAACAATACTGAAAAAGACTCTAAACAATTTAATAAATACACTTCAGTACAAGAAATGTGAAATTATATATAGTAGGTTTTAAATACTAGTCTCCCATTTCCTTCTCAATAATTGGTAGGGTTAAGGGGCGAGTCTAGGAGACTGGATGTTTTTGTGAGCCCCAAGCTGTTCTTGTTTGTATGGACTGGTCAAACTTGGTTGTGCATTAGAATCACCTATGGTGCTTCATAAAAGTAGAGATTCTAGGGTCTCACCCAGGAGTTCCTGCAATCAGAATCTGTAGCAAAAGTGTAGAAATCACTGGCTAAGTCTATACTGCAATGGTCACTTCTTGTTTCAGGGTTTCTATTCCGAGCACGGAAACCTAACGTTTACCCAATGTTCCACTGAAACAGTCCATAGAAAAGGGTACAGTGTTTCCACTGGGAGGACTCTCATTTAAATCCTCTTTGTGAGAAATGATTCATTTCCTTTTAAATATGAGAGTTGAAAATCAATTACAAAAAAAGAAAATAGATTTCCCACGGTAGACAAACATACGATGTGAAACTTGCTTTCTGTGTATCAGGAGGCAGTAAAAGTATGTAGACAGTTACGTCATGTATTGGTTTGAGTTTGAAACCTGGCTTTGCTTTTTTCCAGCTGTGTTACCTTTGACAAATTAACCTTTAAGTATCTTCATCTAAAAAATGAGGATGAAAATAGTGCTTCATAGGATAATAGTACTTACTTTAAAAATAATAATGATTTAAAAAATGTTAGCTAAAAGCAAATAAACAGAAATAATGATCTCAGGGGACCTGTAGGGTGGCCACGGCTGTGGGGACTTGAAGTGGCATCTCGGTTCCCCGACCAGGGATTGAACCTAGATGGCGGCACTGCTTTGGGTCTCGGCCCCTTTGGGAAAGAATTTCAACAAAGAGATGGAAAATAGCCAAGCAGGTAAAGTGCTTATTAAGAGAGGAATATGTGCGGATAGACACATGGGTGGGCTCAGTAAGAGTTGTACCTTTGGGAAGTTTAGATCATTTATAAGGGGGCAGTCTTCCAGGTCTTTGTTTTCCTCTGGCCAATTGTCTTGCTTTGACCCTGTACCTGATTTGTCTCAGGGTCCTCCCTATGTGCACGTGCATCCTTTAGCCAAGATGGTTTTCAACTTGAGGGTCTCTGGGAAGTTAGCAAAACTTATTGTGGTCTGGTGCCCCCTCTCCTGAGGAAACTTTCTGTGCATGTGTAATTTGGGGCGTCTCCCTGACCCCAACAATGAGAAAGATGTGACTTCCTTATCTTTTATCCAAGCAGGGCTTAGCCCCTCTCTGCCTCTGCCATTACTGTTATCTTAAAGTGTTCACAGGAGACAAAGTCCAGCTATTCATCCTATTCCTGTTGTTATTTCTATCTGAAGTATAAATAGGAGGCTAGTTGTAAATTCTACAACTGGAACCCATTTATCTCCTGCCTCAATTACGCTAGTAAATACTCTCCTCAGCAAGACTAGCTTGGAAGGTTAATGTCACCATACACCTTAGTATGGGGCCAACACATAGTAGGTACTTAATATTCTTGAATCAAGTTTCAACATGGTGTGGCTCACACTGTACTTTTATCAAAGGCATTAAGTAGTTTCTTTCTCTCTAGCTCTCTTTTTATTAATATAATTTAAAGTGTAATATCATTTGAACATCCCCAGGTGATTCTGGTTTGTGAATACAAATGAATTCACCTTAATATCACTGCCTAAATAAGTTTTATCAATTACCTCCCTCTACCCGGGCTCCACCACTTAGGACTGGAAATCTTCAGTTGTTTCTCTCAGATGCTCAGGAAGAATTCCACTTCTGTTCTACTGGTCTGTGCTCCTCATCAAGTTATCTTGACCCTGGATTGGGCACTAGTGTCCTTTATGAGAATATGCCTTCTCTGGGTAGAGCCCTTCCTTACTGGTGACAAGGTACACAGAGGTCTGTGGCAGACTGGGTTGAGAGAATGACCCTCTCTCCAGTTCTGTGCTATACTTTGTCACCAGAGCCCAAAGTAATACTTCTTAAATCTGAAATCCCACAGTCATTTGCAAAAATGATTCCTCAGTCTCTGGCCCTAAGTTATTTCCCCAAAGGGCTTAAAACCCTTCAAAGACTCTGTGGGAGAGCAGGGAATGCAGGCACAACATCACTCCCTCCATTCCTTTCGACAGTTTCCCAAGGCCTCTGGCACAAAATTTCTCCATCCTTCTTTATTCAGAAACACATGCTCCAAGATCATCAATGTATACGAACAGATGGCTGGAGCTGTCACCAAGTCCATCAGGTTTATAGATGATAAGGTTCTAAATCCCAGTTTGGTCTCAGGTGGCCCACCAAAGACCTTATGCTCCTTGCTTATATCTCTGTCAACCAGACAGAGAATTCTAATTCAAAAGGCATCTTGTCTACCTCAGTTCTGTTCCTTTGTTGTCTCCTTTGAAAGTGAAACATCTGTGCGTGGAGAGAAGAATCACACATTTCCGAGGCAGAGGCCATCCTGGCCCTGAGTCACAGCTGCCTGGCTTCACTGAGGATCTAGTGCCCCGGCTTCTCAGCACCGTGGAGCTCAGGGCATTTCTGTTGCGCTGGTAGTGATGTACGAACATCTATAACAAAAGTTAACATCATAACAATGGCACAACATAAGGTTAACAATTTAATTTCTTAATTTTCAGAAAGCTTCTTTAAGGTGATATGAAAGTTGTTAATGCCCTGTTAACTTCTTTAAATTCTAGTAAGGTATATAAGGAGGTATATAATGACATTAGGCTCATTAAAAAACTCTTTCTCCTACCTGGGATTGGAAGAATAATAGCGTAAAGTGTAATAGAGTAACAATTGTTTAAGTGTTGTGTAAAATGCCATATAGTGATTAACAAAAAAATAGTGAAGAATTCCTCCTCACCTTCACATGACTTTAATCATGCGTTTTTGAAATAGATGTTTTCAGTCTAGTTCTGGATGAAGTCCAGCTTCTTCTTGCTGATCCTTATTCCTAATCTCAGGGTGACGTCCAACTTAGATACTGAAGTGTTCCTTTCTCCACTATGAAACCTAGTTTTCACAAGGGAAGGATAAACAAACTCATGTTCAAGTGCCAATCATGGGTGGGATAAGGCTTAGCCTGTGTTTCCCAGAGGCATTCTAGTGGAAAGGCGTTAGTCAAAAACTCCAGGTTGCAATGCCTGGTCTGCCACTCATTCTATGATATGTGAACCCAGCACAACAAACTCTGAGGCCAGTTTCTCTTTTTTAAAAATAGCAGCTATATGGGGACTTCCCTGGCAGTCCAGTGGTTAAGACCTCATGCTTCCACTGCAGGGGCCACCGGTTGATTCCTGGTTGGGAAACTAAAATCCCTCATGCCCCGTGTTTGGTCCATAGCTGGTACTCAATTTATGTTAAAAAGTCTTGTTAATTTACTCAAAAGAGAACAAAGCCTTAATCCAGAGAAAACGGCTTTTAACTGTGGAATTTCATATTGAGGAGAATCTGGTGGGCCTTTTTTTGGTCTCCCTTAAATCATATTTTATAGGTAGTTGCCAACTCTGTTCTTTTTTTTTCTTTCTATAAGGAGAACAATACACTTGTCTCCATCTCCACCATGGTCTGACAGGAACTTGTTTCAGCCTGGTTGTGTCAGGGGCAGGGACCACAAAAGTGCTTTCACTAAAGTCTAAGGGATGTCACGTGTGGGGCGTCTCTTTCCAGTTACATAAAGTTCACTTCATATGAAGACACGATTCCCTCCCCATTCCCAAGACACTGATCTGTAAAATGGTGCACAATGACCCTCAAATAGTTGTGCATTTCTTTAATCATCTTGTATAGATCTATATGTTAAAGCGGTTTCCTAAATCTACATTTTCCATCTGCTGTGGTTCAACCTTTGCGAAGGAAAGGAAAACGGATATCAGACTGTCGCTCACTTCTCCGTAACTACAAAGCACCTACAGGATGGGGGCACCACTTGATTTTATTTTCTAACTTTCAAGCTGGCTTTGGATAAATACCCTCTTATTTTTTGCTCCACAGAGATGCTTGGATAAAAGATCTGAAGAGTCCCTTCAAGTGCTCCAGACGGCCCGCTCTGTTTGGTGGTAATACATCAGTGGTGAGCTCTGCAGCAGGACTGGCGCCCCGGGGGCCCGCGCTGGAGCAGCAGGGGCACGGAGGCAGGGCTCCGGGCCAGCGCCCTTTCACATCTCCTTAGGAGGGGACACCGCCCAGGCGCCCGCGTTGCTAGGTCTTCTGTTTGCCGGCTTCTAAAAGAACCCAGAGCGGGACCAAAGCAAACCGGGAGGGGGCCGGAAAAGCTAAAGCGCCTTCTCAGTCATCAGTAGGGAAAAGCGGTCGCTCCTCGGTTGGCCCTTCCCGCCCGTAGCCATCCCGGAGAGGGGCGGGGTGCTGAGAAGCCCCCTCGTCCTTGGTTCCTCCCAACCGTCGCCGGCCCCGGCGCCCTCGCTCCCGCTCCGCCGCGCACGTCGCGCACCCCCGGTCGCCGCCCGCGAATGGTCTGGCCCGTCGGTAGCCACCACCCCTTTGGCAACGACCCCTGTTCCAGCTGCTCCGGGTCGAGCGCCGGCGCCCAGAGCTGTGGCTGCCGCGGGCGGTGGGTGGGTGGGCGGGCGGAGGGGAGCAGCCGACATTCAGCGCGGGCTGCCGGGCCCGGGGCAGCTGCGGTGGGAAGCCGAGGCGCGCGGGAGCCGTGGAGGGACCGTCCGCAGCCCGGAGGCGAGGACCCGGGCTGGGTTTTCCTTACTCCGGTGAGTACCTGCTGCCCCGATCCTCCCTGACCCCCTTTCCCTGTCCCCACGCCCCCGAGGTGTCGGTCCCCCCCCGGACGGTCACTGCTCCGGGGACACTGGCCCCCGCGGGAGCAGCGGCACGGGGAGCTGCTGCTGTTGGTGCTAATGATTCAGCACCATTCGCACCCTGAGAGATTTGGGCAGAATGGGGGAGGGTGGGGGGGCGAGGTCAGTTGCTGCTCTCTCCTCAGCTTCTGGGTTCCAGATGAACGACCCCGGCGGGCGAGGTCGGGTGGGGGGAGCTAGGAGGCTCCCTGCTGGCTTGTTCTGTGATTCTGTCCTTTTCCCACATCACGGTACAGACCTCCGTGAGTGTGCGGTGCAGTATTCAGTGTGTCTTTTTCGCACAGGCGAGTGAAGTCTAGGGCCCTTTTCTACACCTGTCATTTTTTCTACTTCTTCCTCGGTTGGATGCCCAATTCGTGCCATCATTCGTGCAACTTGACATCGCGTTGCATCCCCCGCAAACGTGTGAGAAAGATGCTGTATCCAACCTGTCTTGTATTCAGAGTGGGTTTGATTGGTCTTGACATAGTAGGAAAAGATTTAAGGGAGGTAGGAAATAATACTTTCAGAGCCTAGGCACTTTATGTATACATACATATATATATATATAAATAATTTCATTAAATCACGACAACAACTCAGAACCAAATGTACAAAGTGAAAAGCGGGGAAGTTAAATTACGTGCTCAAGGTCACAGCATAGGTATTTGGATATGAGATGCCCTGATCCCAAAGCCCACGAACCTTCCACTGTATTAAGGAGTTGTGTATCCAAGTGTGTCCAAGTTATATGTACAAGTATATGATTTATTACATATTAAACATAGTATTAATTTTCATAGAAGTAATCTCAAACAACAGCAACAACCTGTAAACTTCCTATGTATGGAATTATCATTCTTTTAGTGTAAAAGTAGGAGCATTCTTTGAATTATATGAAAAAATATACTATTTTCTTAGAAAGCATATGCCAAAATGTAGTATCTTGACCACACTGCATAGGAGAGCTAGGTCATAACAGGAGCTGTTCAACACTTTTTTGGCAGTGATAGATGGTGAATGCTTTGTGCTTTGGCATAGCAGGTGATAGCTCCATTTTACAGACGAAGGAACTGAAATACAGAGAAGGTTCAAGATTACACAGCTAGCTAGTGGTGGAATCTGGACAAGCATTGACTCTTACACAAAACATGTGTTGTAGCAAAGTGTAGCTCTGTATAGTGGGAGACTGTATTGATTTGTTTTTACCCTGCCCTTCAGAGTCAACAGTTATATTGACCTTGTATGCTCTTTCTATAAAAATAATGGATGCTAGGTTTTTCTTTGTTCCTTGCTTGGCCATTTGATTTGCTTTCATTTACGATTTATGTATTTTCTCTTAAGATATGCAACTCTTGTTGATGTTTCAGGAAGCAGGTTGCTATAGTACAAATGCCCATTATCTCCAAGTACTGGACTAGTATATGAGGGCAGATAGGATCATAGTCATCTTCGTCCATCATTTCTAAAGTATTTAACCATTTGCATTGGAGAATTCTTTTTTGAGTTGATGAGGATATTGATAGACTAAAGGGATAAAATGGAGGCACAAATTTACATTTGTTGTTCAGACAAGGCTGTTAAGAGAAGTAGGGTCTTGAGATGAGTCTTAAGTTTGATTTCTAGGAGGTCATTTCTTTTTGTTCTTTATATGGCTATAGACCATACCCTGACCTCAGTGAGGCCTCTTGTGGTCCAATCTGTTTAATCCCAAAGGAGACAGCAGAATTGGTATAAATGAATAAGCAAAAATACAATCCCACTGCTATTTAAAAAAAAAGGAAAGTGCATGTTCTAGCGTTGGAGGGTCAGTAGGAGCATTTTAAAACAGATGCAATACACTTTATTTAGATAACATCACTGAGTATGAATATAATACCAACTTGGCTTTGGAACTGTATTCTCTCTCTCTCTTCCCTTTGTGTGTGTGTGTGTTTGTCAAATGACTACTATCTGCAGACCATCTAAATTCTAAAAGTCTAGCTGGGGAAACTAAAAGTCTAGCTGGGAAAATATTTACCTACATATGAGCGATTAACCAAATAGGTAGAATTGGCTTAATACCGGAAAAATGTAGTGCAGACTTAAGTGCCATATGAACACCTTAAGAAGAAGGAGAAATAGTAATGGCTAGGGCCATAAGAGGATCAGGAAAGTCTTCATGGATGGAAGTGTATTAAATCACTCTCTGAGAGATGGGAAGGCTTTTAGTAGGAAAGAGAAAGCCAGATGAAGAAGTTCAGCAGAGAAGTGGTCATGTACTGTTTGGATGCATGATGACAAATTATGAGGAACCTTGCGTATCAGGCAGTGAAATCTGCTCCTTATTGGGTAATCATAGGGAACTAGTGTAGGTGACTGAGCAAGCCAAGTTTCTCTTTGGCTTGTCTTGCTCCATATTCCTTGTTCCAAGTGCTGTTTGAGAAAATGTTATATTTCCTGGGTACTGATATTAAAAGTACTAACCCAGAAAGTTTTCTATGCAAGTAAGATTTTTCCTCTTCCAAGGAGGTTTGCCTTTTTAAAAGCTTTCCCCCTTTCATTATAGTATTACAAACAATTTGGAAACTAAGAATATATTAAAAAAATCACCGTAATCTTACTAACTGAAGACAACCACTATTAACATACTGATGTGTTTCCTTCCACTCTTTTTTCCGCACATAGTTTTAATCATGCTGTGTATATTACTTTTTATACATTTTTACTTTAAATTTTATAACAGTAATTTTCACTTAATTACAATTTGACAGTGAACATTTAAAATGCCTACATAAGTTTCCATGAGGTAGATGTGCCATAAATTCCTAATCACTCCTCATTGGCACTGTATTTTTAAAAAAAATTTTATTGCAGTATAATTGATTTACAATGTTGTGTTAGTTTCAGGTATACAGCAAAGTGAATCTGTTATACAAATACATAGCCATTGTATAATAAATAACACTGTGATGAACATCTTTGTTCATAAGCTCTTTTCTAAATTTTAGAAATTAGTTCCTTAGGATAGAGTCTCAGAAATAAAAGTTCTGGGTTAAAAGGTATGAGTTCTTGTTTGACTTTTTTTAAAAAAATTGAGCTATAATTGGTATATAACATTTTATTAGTTTTGGGTATATAACGTAATGATTTAATATTTGTATATGTTGCAAAATGATCACCACAGTAAGTCTAGTTAACATCCATTACTACACATAGTTACAGGTTTTTTTTGTGATGCTTACTTTGACTAAATTTTATGCAAGTTTTAAAACTCTACTGGATTTTGTATTCTTTGGAGCATTAGCATATTAAGTACAGGATATTTGCATGTTAATAATTAATAACACTCCTGTCTGTGACTCCTCAGATTATTACTGTTTCAGGCAAACTTGTCTTTTGATTAGAAAGATTAGTTAAATCATGGATACTGGGAGAAAGGCAGGCAGTTGGGGCCACTGAAGAGAGAAGATGTAAATAATGGAGGACAGGTTTGGTGAGAGTGAGCAAGAGTTTGTAGCCAGAGAAGGGGCTTGTGTGATAGACTACTTTCTGGTCCTGGTGTTGTATTTGTGGACGTCAACTCTCTCCTTTACCGTGCTCTTCCCTCAGGAATCCACCCCTATCCTCCACACAATATCTGTCTCTTTCAAACTTCTTCCACCCTTCTGTATCAGGTTCCCAGGTCTCAGCTGCAGTATCCCAGCAGTGCAAGGCTTATGAACTCACTATCGCGTTCTAATTTGAAGAATCCACATAGGTAAGCGCAGGAATTCCAGACCTCCTTCAGTTCTCAGCAGAAGCCCAGGTTACATGGTGCAAGAGTGTCTGGTGGACGTTGAAGACTCTCGCCCTCTCCACCGTGCACATTGCCAGAGATGGCCTTTGAGAACAGCAGCCGCTGGGGAGTCGCCTAAGGTTTCCAACATCCCCTGCTGGCATTCCGGTGTCCCCTCCTCTCGTTCCCAGTATTTCTCGACCAGAGGAAATTCCCCTCATTGAGGAGAGACAGTGTGCTTCAGTGTCCCACCAGTTGTAGGGTTACATGACGCTACCTCCTTGGACAGGTACATTGGCCAGGCCTCTGCCTTGCTTCCCCAGGCTCTCACCTGGGTTTCCTCTGGATCCCACCCCCATTCTCCTTGGAATTTGAGGCCAGGGAGCCACTGAGGCAGGGAGGCCATGAAGTGTCTCTGAGAACCAGTGGAAGGGGAGTTAGGGATACGAAAGTGCCTCGAGGGCACAAGTAGTTAGCAGAGAGGCAGGAACTTGGAATATATCATCAGTTTGGGAAGATGTGAAAGGAAACAATGAAAACTGAAGCATCACTTTACAAACCAAAAATAGGCCCCGTCTTTTTAGGACCTGACAGATGATTTCTGGTGGAAATTGGGCACTGAGGTAGGCTGAGTAATATTCTGGGCAGAATTTGTCGTGTGCTTAGTTGGGACCTACTATTTAAAACAGTTTGCTTAAGCTATTAGAAGGTGGTAAGTCTATTTCCATTCCTCCCAGGCATTATTTGTCAAAGTTCAACTGGGCTTAGTCAACAGTTTTCCCTAGGGTTAAGTTAAAGCTAAAAACTTAAATTATTTATTATTATTATTTATTCTCCACTACCCTTGTTTCGTTAGTTCCCATTTGACATTTACCTGACACGTTCCCACCCATGGTATACATGATAGTTGACAAAGCCAAGGTGTTGGGTTGTTTAGGCTCTGGGAGTTGAGTGATAAATCCAATTTTCTCTTTTTTCTTTCACTTCTTACTTGTAAGCAACTAGTTGGACTGTGTTTCTTTGACTTCTTTGAAGGTTTAGAGTTAGGTGGTCAAGTGGTCACTGCGTCTCCCCTGGGGCTGATTACTCCTTTCTTTTGAAATTGATGATATTTTTGGTCCAATGGGCATGCTGAACTGTCCACATTGTTTGGTTTTTCTAAATTGTGTTATGGCACCTGAGCTTCCAAACTTCTGTGTTATTTTTGTTCTGCGTAGCTACGTGAAATGGAACATTATGTTTGATAAAAGATTATTTTGAACATTTCTATCTCTTTTACCCACTACTTTGCAAAGTCTGAACTGGTGACACATCTAATTCAGCAAGGTGGCAGTAGCTTGTTTTCATAAAAATTCTCCTCCCTCCTCTGTGAGCTTATTTGCAGTGAAGTTGACTTTTTAAAGTAAAGTGAGCATTTGTAAATTTGGAAGATGGATCAGCAGTAATCCAGGCAGCAGCTTCAAGATTATTTCTATGCTCTTTGCTGGATTAGAATTTTAGGGCTGTTTAGGTATACTTCTCATTTAAGGTAGTACTGTCTTTCTTTTGTAAGAGAAGAGAGCCCACTTAAAATTTGTGTAAAATCTAATTGATGTGATTCTAGTGCTGTGTTTGACTGGCTTTGTGATATGAATGGTTGTATGTGTGGTGTATTGGTAGGAAAAGTTAGGAACTGTGGATTTAATTTGCATCATTGCATTTGATGGGAAGATTTTCATGTGTAATTTTGTCATTGCTATTATTTAAAATATATTTTTTCCAGGTATTTAATAAATAAAATCTGTAATCATGTGTGACATTCATAGTGATTGCTGAAAAATCAGGACAGTAATTTTAGCACGCGTCTCAGTTTATATTTAGAATCGGTCTGTCTGCAGTTACCCAAACAAATATGTGCTAGCTACTCTATGGAGAGGAAAGATAGAAATTGAACACTTTCTACAATCAGTTTAGTTCACATGAAACCAGATGGAGACATTTTCATTTAGCTGTAGGTTTGAGCACATCCAAGATGATAATGTTGTATTTAATTACTTACATCTCTCAATCTAGAATCCTAAAGATTGACAGATATTACTTCCTCCGTTTTAATGATGTGAAAAATCGAGCTAGGCAGAGGGAAAAAAAAAAAAAAACCAGGCAAAATGCATGCCGAATCATCATAGGATTAGAAATTGGTCTACAGCTGCCCCTTTTATACTAATTTTGACAATAGGCGCTACTATTTACTGTTACATGTAAACAAGGGGATGACCTTCATTCATTTATTAGATAGTTTTAGTTTAATTAGATGGTTTTACTACTTTTACAGTATTTGAGGAAAAAAAAAAGTCATCAAATCCATTGAATACTTTTTCCTAATCTCTGATGTCTACTTTAGTCCATGTCAGTTTCACCCTTAGTCAACACACACATACTTCAATCCATTATTTTTGGAAAATTTAAACAAGTTATTTCTGGAATTTGCTGCAAAAATTAAAGGAAAACATACATTTTAATATTCAGGAAAGTTTTAAAGGGAGGGATCAGTGCTTCTTAAAATCAAGTGGACTATACATATGTGGAAAACTTTTTCACTTGTCAGAAATCAGTGCCAAATGGGCATTTCTGGCAGAAAGAAAAGTTTGCTGCTACATATGTTAGGAGGTTGTCATTTTGGAATAGGAGGCATTTTCTCTTTTAAAAATGTATCTTGGGGCTTCCCTGGTGGCGCAGTGGTTGAGAGTCCGCCTGCCGATACAGGGGACACGAGTTCGTGCCCCGGTCCGGGAAGATCCCACATACCACAGAGCGGCTGGGCCCGTGAGCCGTGGCTGCTGAGCCTGCGCGTCGGGAGCCTGTGCTCCGCAACGGGAGAGACCACAACAGTGAGAGGCCCGCGTACCGCAAAAAACAAAAACAAAAACAAACAAACATGTATCTTGGGTATGTGTTGAGAGCTATTTTCATCCTTGACTAAGGAATTAAAAGTTAAATGTATTTTTCATTAGTTGTAATATGGCCTATTTACTTCCATAATGTGCTTGAAAGCATATCTGTGAATTTTGTTTTTGAATTCATAAGGAACCAGAATAATAAATATAGGATGAAGTGAAGGTCCTGAAGTATAGCTTCTACTGAGAACAAAATTAAACAAATACACTCAGCAATACCTATGAATATAGATATTTAGATCTCCAAGTAAAATTACCTAATGGTAATCCAAGAGTTTTTCTCCCGTTGGTATAACTATACATATTATGGTAATATGCAAGTGATATTCATGTTTTCTGGAAGAAAAGAGTCTAGAGTAGTGTAAAAATACTGTGATTTATGTAATTGTTTGGGTGATTTCTGATATTTTGTAGGCATTCCACAAATGCAACAATTTTTTCTTTCAGTTAATGTTTTGTATTTTTTATCGTGATAAAAACACATAACATAAAATTTACCATGTTAACCATTTTTAAGTGTATTGTTCAGTAGTGTTAAATATATTCACATTGTTGTGAAATAGATCCCTAGATCTTTCTCATCTTGCAAATCTGAAATTTTATATCCATTAAACAACAACTCCCCTTTCCCCTTCCCCCAGGTCTCTGGTAACCACCATTCTACTTTCTGTTTCTATGAGTTTTAGTAGTTTAGATACCTTAATATAAATGGAATCATACAGTATTTGTCTTTTTGTGACTGGTTTATTTCACTTAATAAAATGCCCTAAGGTTTTATCCATGTTGTAGCATATGACAGTATTTCCTTCCTTTTTAAAGCCAAGTAATATTCCATTGTATATACACCACATTTTGTTTATCCATTCATCTGTTGATGTATATTTGGGTTGCTTCCACATCTTTGCTATTGAGAATAATGCCATTATGAACATAGGTGTGCAAATATCTCTCCAATACCCTGCTTTCAGTTCTTTTTGATATATAGCTAGAAATGGGATTGTTGTATCATCTTTGGAGAAATGTCTATGCAAGTCCTTTCCCCATTTTTACTCTAAACCAGTCAAACAACTGTTTTTTTGTTTTTGTTTTTTTTTGTGGTACGCGGGCCTCTCACTGTTGTGGCCTCTCCCGTTGCGGAGCACAGGCTCCTGACACGCAGGCTCAGCGGCCATGGCTCACGGGCCCAGACACTCCGCGGCATGTGGGATCTTCCCGGACCGGGGCACGAACCCATGTCCCCTGCATCGGCAGGCGGACTCTTAACCACTGTGCCACCAAGGAAGCCCCTTTCCCCATTTTTAAATCTGGTTATTTGATTTTTTGTTGTTAAGTTGTTGGAATTCTTTATATCAGATAAATGATTTTCTCCCACTCCATAGGTTGCCTTTTCACTCTATTGATTGTGTTCTTTGACATACACAAAAATTTTGTTTAATGTAGTCTCATTTGTGTAGTTTTGCTTTTATTGCCTGTGTAGCACTGATTATTTTTAGCAGTTTAAAAATGTATTGATAGAATTGTTTCAAGTTGCTGTTTATTATTTTCCTCTTTATTCTTTGAAGTCCATGAGATTTTTTGAGACTTTGCAATTATGATGCCTGGTGTAATTATTTAACAAATTAAACTTAATTTTGATTAACTTTTTCTTTTTCAAAGATCCATTTTTTAATCTGTTTAATGTAGAATTTTGTTGCTGTAACTTAACTAATATGTTAATAGGAATTATGTTAATCCTGTACATTAATTTAGGGAGAATTAACATTTTTAAAAAATTAATTAATTAATTTTTGGCTGCATTGGGTCTTTGTTGCTGTGCATTGGCTTTCTCTAGTTGCGGCAAGCAGGGGCTACTCTTTGTTGCAGTGCTAGGGCTTCTCATTGCAGTGGCTTCTCTTGTTGTGGAGCATGGGCTCTAGGCACGCAGGCTTCAGTAGTTGTGGCACGTGGGCATGGTAGTTGTGGCCCGTGGGCTTAGTTGCTCCATGGTATGTGGGGTCTTCCCAGACCAGGGCTTGAACCCGTGTCCCCTGCATTGGCAGGCAGATTCTTAACCACTGCACCACCAGGGAAGTCCAGAATTAACATCTTTACTATATTGATTCTTCCAATCTGTGAACATGATATGTGTCTCCAGGTATATATGTCTCCCTTGATTTCTTTTATCAAAATATCATAATTTTAATTACACATATCTTGCACATGTTTTGTTAGATTTATACTTAAGTATTTCATATTCTTTGGGGCAACTGTAAATGATACTGCATTAAAATTTTTTTGTTTCCATTTCTTTGCTGTCAATATATAGAAATGCAATTGGTTTTTGTGTTGGTCTTGTATCCTGAAACCTCATTGAACTCACATTTTGGATCTAGGACTGTAGATCCTTTGATTTTTTTTTTAATGTAGACAGTCATGTCATTTGCAAACTGAAACAATTTCTTTTCAATCTGTATGCCTTTAATTTATTTTTCTTGCCTTGTTGCAATGGCTAGAACTTCTAGTATTGTGCTAAATAATTTGAATGGTGAAAGTGGACGTCCTTGCCTTCTTCCCAATATTAGAGAAAAATTATTCTGTCTTTTACAATTAAGTATGATGTTAGCTGTATGTTTTTTTGTAGATGTTCTTTATTAGGTTGAGGTGGTTCACCCCTCTGTTCCTAGTGTACTGAGACTTTTTATCCTGAGTGGATATCAAATTACATCAAATGCTTTTTCTGCAACAATTGATATGGACATATGATTTTTCCCTTAGCCTATTGATATGGTGGATTGTATTGATTAATTTTTTTAATATTGAATCAGCCTTGCATACATGGAATAAATCCCATTTGGTCATGTATACATGACACACACATACATACACATATACAAACACACATACATATACATGCTTATTGTAGTATTCAATTTGCCAACATTGTTAAATATTTTTTGCTATTAATTTCAGGAGAGATATTGGTTGTAGTTTCCTTTTTGTTGTGCTTCCTTTATTTGGTTTTGGTTGTTAGAATATTACTGGCCTCATGTGGTACCAAGAAACTACCGCTTGTTGAGTTTGGGTGTTGTATCAAATTCAAATATCTATAATCTGAGAAGGGTATTAAAATACTCCTTTTTTCCAACTACATATCTCTGTGAGGCCAATTTTTTCCATATATTTCAACCAGAAGAACTTATCAAAATGAATGCATAGCAAGACAGGAACACAACCCCACCCATTAGCAGAGAGGCTGCCCAAAATCATAATAAGTCTACAGACGCCCCAAAACACACCACCAGACGTGGACCTACCCACCAGAAAGACAAGATCCAGCCTCATCCACCAGAACACAGGCACTAGTACCCTCCACCAGGAAGCCTACACAACCCACTGAACCAACCTTAGCCACTGGGGACAGACACAAAAAATAACAGGAACTACGAACCTTCAGCCTGAAAAAAAGGAGACCCCAAACACAGTAAGATAAGCAAAATGAAAAGACAGAAAAACACACAGCAGATGAAGGAGCAAGATAAAAACCCACCAGACCTAACAAATGAAGAGGAAATAGGCAGTCTACCTGAAAGAGAATTCAGAATAATGATAGTAAGGTTGATCCGAAATCTTGGAGATAGAATGGACAATAGAATGGACAAATTGCAAGAATCAGTTAACAAGGACCTAGAAGAACTAAAGATGAAACAAGCAACGATGAACAACACAATAAATGAAATTAAAAGTACTCTAGATGGGATCAATAGCAGAATAACTGAGGCAGAAGAACGGATAAGTGACCTGGAAGATAAAATAGTAGAAATGACTACTGCAGAGCAGAATAAAGAAAAAAGAATGAAAAGAACTGAGGACAGTCTCAGAGACCTCTGGGACAACATTAAACGCACCAACATTCGAATTATAGGGGTTCCAGAAGAAGAAGAGAAAAAGAAAGGGACTGAGAAAATATTTGAAGAGATTATAGTTGAAAACTTCCCTAATATGGGAAAGGAAATAGTTAATCAAGTCCAGGAAGCACAGAGAGTCCCATACAGGATAAATCCAAGGAGAAATACGCCAAGACACATATTAATCAAACTGTCAAAAATTAAATACAAAGAAAACATATTAAAAGCAGCAAGGGAAAAACAACAAATAACACACAAGGGAATCCCCATAAGGTTAACAGCTGATCTTTCAGCAGAAACTCTGCAAGCCAGAAGGGAGTGGCAGGACATATTGAAAGTGTTGAAGGAGAAAAACCTGCAACCAAGATTACTCTACCCAGCAAGGATCTCATTCAGATTTGATGGAGAAATTAAAACCTTTACAGACAAGCAAAAGCTGAGAGAGTTCAGCACCACCAAACCAGCTCTACAACAACTGCTAAAGGAACTTCTCTAGGCAAGAAACATAAAAGAAGGAAAGGACCTACAATAACGAACCCAAAACAATTAAGAAAATGGGAATAGGAACACACATATCGATAATTACCTTAAATGTAAATGGACTAAATGCTCCCACCAAAAGACACAGATTGGCTGAATGGATACAAAAACAAGACACATATATTTGCTGTCTACAAGAGACCCACTTCAGACCTAGAGACACATACAGACTGAAAGTAAGGGGATGGAAAAAGGTATTTCATGCAAATGGAAACCAAAAGAAAGCTGGAGTAGCAATTCTCATATCAGACAAAATAGACTTTAAAACAAAGACTATTAGAAGAGACAAAGAAGGACACTACAAAATGATCAAGGGATCGATCCAAGACGAAGATATAACAATTGTAAATATTTATGCACCCAACATAGGTGCACCTCAATACATAAGGCAAATACTGACAACCATAAAAGGGGAAATCGACAGTAACACATTCATAGTAGGGGACTTTAACACCCCACTTTCACCAATGGACAGATCATCCAAAATGAAAATAAATAAGGAAACACAAGCTTTAAATGATACATTAAACGAGATGGAGTTAATTGATATTTATAGGACATTCCATCCAAAAACAACAGAATACACATTTTTCTCAAGTGCTCATGGAACATTCTCCAGGATAGATCATATCTTGGGTCACAAATCAAGCCTTGGTAAATTTAAGAAAATTGAAATTGTATCAAGTATCTTTTCTGACAACAACGCCATGAGACTAGATATCAATTACAGGAAAAGATCTGTAAAAAATACAAACACATGGAGGCTAAACAATACACTACTTAATAATGAAGTGATCACTGAAGAAATCAAAGAGGAAATCAAAAAATACCTAGAAACAAATGACAATGGAGACACAACGACCCAAAACCTGTGGGATGCAGCAAAAGCAGTTCTAAGGGGGAAGTTTATAGCAATACAAGCCCACCTTAAGAAGCAGGAAACATCTCAAATAAACAACCTAACCTTGCACCTCAAGCAATTAGAGAAAGAAGAACAAAAAAAACCCCAAAGCTAGCAGAAGGAAAGAAATCATAAAAATCAGATCAGAAATAAATGAAAAAGAAATGAAGGAAACAATAGTAAAGATCAATAAAACTAAAAGCTGGTTCTTTGAGAAGATAAACAAAATAGATAAACCACTAGCCAGACTCATCAAGAAAAAAAGGGAGAAGACTCAGATCAATAGAATTAGAAATGAAAAAGGAGAAGTAACAACTGACACTGCAGAAATAAAAGAGATCATGAGAGATTACTACAAGCAACTCTATGCCAATAAAATGGACAATCTGGAAGAAATGGACAAATTCTTAGAAATGCACAACCTGCCAAGACTGAATCAGGAAGAAATAGACAATATGAACAGACCAATCACAAGCACTGAAATTGAAACTGTGATTAAAAATCTTCCAACAAAGAAAAGCCCAGGACCAGATGGCTTCACAGGCGAATTCTATCAAACATTTAGAGAAGAGCTAACACCTATCCTTCTCAAACTCTTCCAAAATATAGCAGAGGGAGGAACACTCCCAAACTCCTTCTACGAGGCCACCATCACCTTGATACCAAAACCAGACAAGGATGTCACAAAGAAAGAAAACTACAGGCCAATATCACTGATGAACATAGATGCAAAAATCCTCAACAAAATACTAGCAAACAGAATCCAACAGCACATTAAAAGGATCATACACCATGATCAAGTGGGGTTTATTCCAGGAATGCAAGGATTCTTCAATATACGCAAATCTATCAATGTGATAAACCATATTAACAAACTGAAGGAGAAAAACCATATGATCATCTCAATAGATGCAGAGAAAGCTTTTGACAAAATTCAACACCCATTTATGATAAAAACCCTGCAGAAAGTAGGCATAGAGGGAACTTTCCTCAACATAATAAAGGCCATATATGACAAGCCCACAGCAAACATCATCCTCAATGGTGAAAAACTGAAAGCATTTCCACTAAGATCAGGAACAAGACAAGGTTGCCCACTCTCACCACTCTTATTCAACATAGTTTTGGAAGTTTTAGCCACAGCAATCAGAGAAGAAAAGGAAATAAAAGGAATCCAAATCGGAAAAGAAGAAGTAAAGCTGTCACTGTTTGCAGATGACATGATCCTATACATAGAGAACCCTAAAGATGCTACCAGAAAACTACTAGAGCTAATCAATGAATTTGGTAAAGTGGCAGGATACAAAATTAATGCACAGAAATCTCTGGCATTCCTATATACTAATGATGAAAAATCTGAAAGTGAAATCAAGAAAACACTCCCATTTACCATTGCAACAAAAAGAATAAAATATCTAGGAATAAACCTACCTAAGGACACAAAAGATCTGTATGCAGAAAATTATAAGACACTGATGAAAGAAATTAAAGATGATAGAAATAGATGGAGAGATATACCATGTTCTTGGATTGGAAGAATCAACATTGTGAAAATGACTCTACTACCCAAAGCAATCTATAGATTCAATGCAATCCCTATGAAACTACCACTGGCATTTTTCACAGAACTAGAACAAAAAATTTTGCAATTTGTATGGAAACACAAAAGACCCCGAATAGCCAAAGCAATCTTGAGAACAAAAGAAGGAACTGGAGGAATCAGGCTCCCTGACTTCAGACTATACTACAAAGCTACAGTTATCAAGACGGTATGGTACTGGCACAAAAACAGAAAGATAGATCAATGGAACAGGATAGAAAGCCCAGAGATAAACCCATGCACATATGGTCACCTTATCTTTGATAAAGGTGGCAGGAATGTACAGTGGAGAAAGGACAGCCTCTTCAATAAGTGGTGCTGGGAAAACTGGACAGGTACATGTAAAAGTATGAGATTAGATCACTCCCTAACACCATACACAAAAATAAGCTCAAAATGGATTAAAGACCTAAATGTAAGGCCAGAAACTATCAAACTCTTAGAGGAAAACATAGGCAGAACACTCTATGACATAAATCACAGCAAGGTCCTTTTTGACCTACCTCCTAGAGAAATGGAAATAAAAACAAAAATAAACAAATGGGACCTAATGAAACTTAAAAGCTTTTGCGCTGCAAAGGAAACCATAAAGAAGACCAAAAGACAACCCTCAGAATGGGAGAAAATATTTGCAAATGAAGCAACTGACAAAGGATTAATCTCCAAAATTTATAAGCAGCTCATGCAGCTTAATAACAAAAAAACAAACAACCCAATCCAGAAATGGGCAGAAGACCTAAATAGACATTTCTCCAAAGAAGATATACAGAGTGCCAACAAACACATGAAAGAATGCTCAACATCACTAATCATTAGAGAAATGCAAATCAAAACTACAATGAGATATCATCTCACACCAGTCAGAATGGCCATCATCAAAAAATCTAGAAACAATAAATGCTGGAGAGGGTGTGGAGAAAAGGGAACCCTCTTACACTGTTGGTGGGAATGTAAATTGATACAGCCACTGTGGAGAACAGTATGGAGGTTCCTTAAAAAGCTACAAATAGAACTACCATATGACCCAGCAATCCCACTACTGGGCATATACCCTGAGGAAACCATAATTCAAAAAGAGTCATGTACCAAAATGTTCACTGCAGCTCTATTTACAATAGCCCAGAGATGGAAACAACCTAAGTGTCCATCATCGGATGAATGGATAAAGAAGATGTGGCACATATATACAATGGAATATTACTCAGCCATAAAAAGAGACGAAATTGAGCTATTTGTAATGAGGTGGATAGACCTAGAGTCTGTCATACAGAGTGAAGTAAGTCAGAAAGAGAGAGACAAATACCGTATGCTAACACATATATATGGAATTAAAAAAAAAAATGACATGAGAAACCTAGGGGTGAAACAGGAATAAAGACACAGACTTACTAGAGAATGGACTTGAGGCTATGGGGAGGGGGAAGGGTAAACGGTGACAAAGCGATAAAGAGGCATGGACATATATACACTACCAAACGTAAGGTAGATAGCTAGTGGGAAGTAGCCACATAGCACAGGGAGATCAGCTCGGTGCTTTGTGACCGCCTGGAGGGGTGGGATAGGGAGGGTGGGAGGGAGGGAGATGCAAGCAGGAAGAGATATGGGAATATATGTATATATATAACTGATGCATTTTGTTGTGAAGCTGAAACTAACATACCATTGTAAAGCAATTATACTCCAATAAAGATGTTAAAAAAAAAAAATAAAAGACTATTACTCAGAAAAAAAAAAAATGAATGCAGAAACAGGTATGAGAATCTATTTTCTTGAAGAAAGATATTAGAGGAATTTGAAAAAGTATAAAACAATGTTACTCATTCCTTTTTAAGAAAACTATAGTTACTTTTTAATACAGTATGTTTTTGTTAACATGTACTGGTTTTATTATTGTTATTTTTAAATGAATGAATAAGTATTTTAAACATTTATCAGTTTTACTTTCTAATAAGGTGAATATTGATAGATATGACCCACAAAAACAAAGCTCAACAAAACTGAAAGAGCATAAAGAGTTCCAGCACCAAAAGTTTGAGAAGCACTACTAAGATGACCAAGGCAAGGAGAAAAGTGAAGCCAGAGGCATGGGCATATGCATCTCACACTTGGCATTGGTTTAAACAAGTTGTTACACGTGCACATTTTCCTCTTTCTCCGCTAGTATTTTTATTTCACAAAAAGATGCTTTTTCCTCCACATCAATTCATTGATATGTATGCTAATCTCTTAGGAAAAAATACAACACATCAATTCATTGATATGTATGCTAATCTCTTAGGAAAAAATACGATAAATAGACCAATAGAAGTCCATAATGTAATCTTTACAAAATGAAATGCCTCAAAATTATCTCCACCCTAACTTTAACAAATGTTTTATATAGACATATAACTATATTTTAAGTTACAAATTATAAAAGAAATATTCAGTTATAACTTATGCAAGGATTAAGTAATTTAGAATGTTTTACCAAGAATTGACTAAAAGATAGTACAAGAGATATTTACATTACTGTCTTTTGATTTTGATTATTGTAAATGGCTTTTCTTTTGTATTTTTCCCCAGTACTTCATTGAAGTATAATTTGTATATAGTAAAATGTACACGTTGTAGAGTTTTTATAAGATTTTGGTAATACCATTCGAAGATACCTAGTTTGTAATAGAATGAACATGCAAGATGAGATGATAAAAAAATCTTAGGGGTCTTCCTTGGTGGCGCAGTGGTTGAGAGTCCGCCTGCCGATGCGGGGGACACGGGTGCGTGCCGCGGTCCGGGAGAATCCCACATACCACGGAGCGGCTGGGCCCGTGAGCCATGGCCGCTGAGCCTGCGTGTCCGGAGCCTGTGCTCCGCAGCGGGAGGGGCCACAACAGTGAGAGGCCCGAGTACCGCAAAAAAAAAAAACAAAAAAAAAACTTAGAATATCAGTGAGGGGAAAAAATAAGATGAAGTGAGCTAGGGGAGACATTAGCTCACAAAATCCATGTTATGAAATCCTGCATGTTTATTAGAGCTGGACACGCTTTTTTTTTTTTAACATCTTTATTGGAGTATAATTGCTTTACAGTGTTGTGTAAGTTTCTGCTGTATAACAACGTGAATCAACTATATGCATACATATATCCCCATATCCCCTCCCTCTTGCATCTCCCTTCCACCCTCCTTATCCCACCCCTCTAGGTGGTCGCAAAGCACTGAGAGCTGGGCACACATTTAATTCAAGTTTTCTAACTTCCAGGCAAAGAGGGACATACACAGAAAGTTTAATGATTAATTGAAAAGCTAATCAAAGAGAAAAACAAACCAATTGCCTAAGAGGAACAAAGTTGTTGCTATGTAGAATCCAAAGTGAAATTTATGCTACAGTTTCTTTTAAAATGAATTCAGTATAGTGTAATGCAAAATGTCTTCAACATCCTTACAGTGGAATTCAGTAGGATATTTTGGGCTATTTTTTATAATGTCCTTCAATGGGCCCATGATGTGGATCTGTGTTTTGGGGGGAAGTAACCTCCAAAGATCTGATTATTTTCTTCTCTAACATGAGAATAATAGCTACCTTGAGAGCATTGTGATATAGGTGAAGATTGTAGTCTGTGCTCAATAAATGATAACTATTCTGTTATAGGGTGGCTGTGACCAACAGTGTAGTGTGGTCCAGATATGTAGCTCTCTGATGATCTGGCTTAATCTAGGAATGGATGTTACAGTGTCTCAAAGAAAGTTCTGCATATCTTTTAGGAATTCCTTCATACATATTATTATTCTTAGCTGAGATGTTAAGGAGCAATCCGTTTGAGGTTTTGCTCCCTGAGAATTACCTGCTATTATTTCTTTTCAGTCAAGTAAAGAATTCCATGATTTGAGAGTCAGCTGGACCAAGTAATAGGAGGACTTTACCAAATGTATGTAGCTAAATAGAAGGCCACAGCTCCTCTGCAGCAAATGGGCTAAAGTAATGATCTTAGACAGGTTTAAATCTCCTCCAAAATCAATTTTGCATTTGTTCCAACACACAGAAGAGTAGGTGTTGGAAGTCCTAAATTTATGACATGGAATGTGGCTCCAAATGCCCATTTCAGCTAGAACAGTTTTAGGTAGAGATAAAATAGTTGGAATTACCACTTCCGCTTCTCTTGCAGAGAAGTGTAATTTTTTTCTTCAGACCAAAATATTTTTTCTGGAGTGTTTTTTAAACCATCAGTTAAGTTTCTGTCGAGAGAAAGTGAAAACAAAATTGTTGGGGTTTGGAAAATTCTCACCTAGCAAAAGTTGAATTAGGCCTCAGACTTTTTTGAATAGAGGAGTAAACTTAGTTTGTAGTAATTGCATGAGCATTTTAGGTTGGTTTGCTTCCTGAGCAGTAGTCTTTTAAAGTCAGCTATCAGATCAACGTAATGGGTATTTGATTTTTAAAAATCTTTTGAGCGTTTGAGTCTAATTTTCTTTCATTAGTAATCCCTTGTGAATTTGCCTTTAGTAAGTCCTACAATCTGTACACATTTTCCACATCATTTAAAGCCTTCTGGGGCTGCCCACGGTGGACTAACTCAGATTCACTGTGATGTCTGCAGGCGGCTGAAGCTAGAGCACGGGCTCCTCTCTGCTTCCCAGGGCCCACAAGAGAAAGGAGGGCCCATCCTTCTTGTCCAGACTAAATCAGTGGGAAGGTCATGATCTTAGGTTTGGAGTCAGTTAGGTACTTTTAACATGTGCTAAAGAATGAATTAGACTCAATTATATATCCTAGCCTCAATGATTGTTTTCAAATTCTAAGCAACTAATTGGATTATAACGTAGCCAAATTTCCATCATATTAGAAATTTCCATTTTCCTCACTGCCAGATTAGAGTTTTGGGGTTTAAATAAATGCTTATTTATTTGTAACATATAAAAATAACATAATCTATTATTAATTATAAATGATTATTAATATATAGTATTATATGTTATAATAATATAATAAACTATAATTCTCATTCAGTTTTCCTTTTCCAAATACCAAAACACCTCTTGCTTTATTGGAAAGTCTTCTGTATAGTTTGATTTAATTTTGATTTAAACTGATCCTTAAAAAATGAGTCATACAATGTGTTAACAAAAATCAGTTATAAAAATATAAAAATATTTAATTATTAGATTTATTTATTAGTCTTGCTTTCATGGTTGAGATTTGCAGTTTCTCATAGGAAAACTAGATGAATGTTTAATTTTTGGCAAAGAGCAATTCTTCTCTATATTATGGAAAATCTGCAGGATGTCATTCTAGAGGGTAAATAAGAGGGGTACCCTTTCCCCTCCCCTCCCCTCCCCTCCCCTCCCCTTCCCTTCCTTCCCCTCCCCTCTCCTCTTCTTTCCTCTCCTCTCCTTTCCTTTCCTTTCTTTCTATGACTATAATTTATCTGTCTCATTTGAGTTTTGGATGTGGTTCTGGTTTAGGGTCCCTTAGTCTATCTCCTCTAATTAGTGGATTCTGGTCTGTGAGGAGCCAGATAAATGGACTGGGAAGCTGAGAAAGAAAAGCTTCTCTGGTGCATATAGTCCCCAGGGCACATTTGTAACTCAATCTCTATGACTGGTGTCTGCATCATTTTTATCCTAATGGTCTTCTTAAGCAGTTGTCTCAGATTGTGTAATATAATAGATGAAGGGTTATTATTTTAACTCTAAAATGTTTAGGTATATATTTGGTAGGTGAGATAGTTGTTATATAAATTCTAATGGACTAAAATGAGGAAAATAGGAAATTCATTTTTTTTGTTATAGGTTACCTCCAGGTTATAAAGTACAAGCTAAATACTTAGTATAGTATAGGTGAAATAGTCATATAACTTGTTAATGAAATTACGTGAAACAGGAAAATGTTACTGTATTCTAAAAAGCATATTTAAATTGTCCAATCTTGGGATCACAGTATAGCTCTGCAAATTATTACTTTTACCTCCCCACTGCCCTTTTCTGGCCCAAAGGAACCACATTTAAATTGAAATTCAAATGTAGCGAGCTCAGAGTTTTGTCTACTTCCAGTCCTTCTGTCTGTGCTCCAAGAGGAAATACTTGGCTTATGACCATTACTTTACCCTCTTTGGACATCATCAGAACTGTGGGTGCTGCAGCCTGCTTCTCCTGAGATGAATCAGCGATGCTGTCTGCCAGTCCGCTCCAGCCATGGCTGGCTGTTCATTCTAATAGTTGGGCCCATAATGTTCCATGAAGCTGCATAAAGTAGAAGGTCATAAAGCCATTTGATTTGGGCCAAAAATTTGAAACCAAAGAATGGTATGTGATTTTCTTCTTCACATTTTAAGATTGCAAAAGTTTGTAACTAGAAATTTTGAAGGTTAACTTTGCAGAAAGACTGGCAGAATTTTTCACATGGATTCCTAAAATAGATTTTTAGGGAGTATGCTTTCTGGCATTCTTCCAATTTTAATTCTCATTTATATCCTATTATAATTTTAAATTACTTTCTTCTAATGCTAAATAAATTTGAGTTCTGTTTTATTTAAATTTCTGTAGTTTCTATTAACTGCTTACTAGATATGGTGAATGATATCTGTTAAATGTCTTAATTATTCAGATCAGTGTGATAATATTGGACTTTTGACTGGTCAGGGATATAAGATATTAAAACCTCATATTTGTATATATATTTATATATATAATGTATATTTTTAAGACTTTTTTTGAATAATCAAATAGTGCCAGTATTTCAGTGAAGTTAAGAAATGTGAAAGACATGATAAAAATACCTTTATGTAGATGAACATAGATGATAAAAAGAGTTTGGTGGAGTTAAGAATTCAAGATTAAGAGAGAATAAATCATTATTTGTTTCATTTTGATTTGCCTTTTAGTAAAAATGTTTTTTTTTCCCCATTACCATTTGTAAAATGGAAACAAAACATAACCTATTTAGTGTATTTTGTTTGGTAAGTGTTCAGTAAATCTGTTTAATTAAAACCAAGTATGAAAACAGAAATTGGAAAAGTCTATTTAATATTAAAATAGATAAGAGAGTAGGCTGGTATAAACAATGTAGGCTAATGCAATAGAGATATCTTCAAAGTTTGTCTTCCTGCTTCTTTGATGTAATCCTTGGCAGAGAAAGGGTATCATGTAGACTAGCTGTCGATAAGCCAGATATTAAAGTAACTATATTTGTGATTATTTAGAAAGATGGAAGATGTGATTCATTCTTAACCTTTATTTTGTATCACCAAAATTTCATGAGTAAAATAATGCAGAGTTGCTGTAACCTAATTTAAAAAAAACCCAGATAAACACATTAAGCTCTACTATGTATCAGGCTCTGTGTTTTGTTCATATTGCTCAGAATGAGAGACACTGCCTTTTCCAGTAAAGAACTTTAAATCAAATACTTTAAAAATACGATACAATGTGGTAGATTATGTAACAGTGTTCATGGGAAAGACAGACCATTGTGCCTAAGAGACAGAAGGAAAAGAAAGGGCATCTAAGCTGTGCTTGAATGTTGGGTGGTGAAAGAGAACATTCCAGGATTAGAGAAAAACACAGGTTAAGTGCATGCAAATTAGAAAATGAATACCATTTTCAGGATCGTCTTTTTATCTCATGCTTTTATCTCTAGCTAGAATATTTTTCAAACATATTTGGCTGCAACTCATGGTAAGAAGAAATAACAATTTATTTCTTGCCATAGTATACATACACCCAAACACACCCATGCGTTCCCCCCTGCCCCCCACCAGAAAGAAAAATGTCAAGACTCAGTACTTACTTTTCCTCCTACATGCAATGCAGTCTGTCTCTCTTATATTTTCATCTATTCTATTCTTTCATTTAAAAATGCTGATTGAATCTCACTAAATTGATTTCATGACCCTCTATAGGTCATGGTCTGTATTTAAAAAACAAATAAGCAAAAACCTGTCCTAGAGTTCAGAATTCATAGGGAGGACCCTTTCATATCCAATATGCAGGTTTACAAAGGAACTATTTGGCTTTTTCTCATCAGGGTTTTAAGATTGTGAGAAACAGACCGATGGCTTTAGCATATTTGCAGTTCAGAAGGCAACATGGTATAGTTCAAAGGTTTTGAGAGCGGAGGAGACCTGTCCAAGTCTTTGACAAGTTAGTGAATCTGTCTGAATCTCAGTTTTCCCATCTGTAAAATGGAACTATGAGGATCAAATGAAACAGCACATCTATTTAGATAGTGGTTCTCAAACTTTTCTGTATGTCTAAATCATATGGGGAGCTTTAACAAATTTCAGTGCCCAGCCTGTATCTCAGACCAATTAAATTGGAATGTTTGGGGCTGGGACCCAGGCATCAGTATTTTTTTTTTTTTCTTTTTTGAAACTTTATATTTTTTGAATAGCAACTCTTCATATTCCCCTCCCTTCAACTCCTGGCAACTGCCATTCTTCTTTCTGTTTCTCCTTGTTTGACTATTATAGACACCTCATAAAAATGTTATTATGCAGTATCTGTCATTCTGTGACTGGTTTATTCCACTTAACATAATATCCTCAAGATTCACCCATATTGTCATATATGGCAGGATTTCTTTCTTTTTTAAAGCATAATAATATTCCATTGTGTGCATACACCACATTTTATTTATCCCTTCATCTACTGATGGACATTTAGGTTGTTTCCATGTCTTGGAATGAACCTGGGAGTGAAGATGTCTCTTCATAATCATGATTTCAATTATTTTGGATAAATACTCAGAAGTGGGATTGCTGGATCATATGGTAGTTCTATTTTTAATTTTTTGAGGAAACTTCATACTGTTTTTCACAGTGCCTGCACCATTTTACATTCCCACCAACAATGTGAGAGGGTTCCAGTTTCACCTCATCCTCACCAACACTTGTTATCTTTTTTTTTTTTTTTGAATAATAGCCAATTGTGTGAGGTGATATCTCATTGTGGTTTTGATTTGCATTTCTCTGATAATTAGTGATATTGAGAATCTTTTCATATACCTGTTGACCATTTGCAGGTCTTCTATGGAGAAATGTCTATTCAACTCCTTTGCCCATTTTTTAATTGGTTTATTGTTTTGCTATTGAGTTGAAGGAGTTTCTCATATATTATGACTATTAGCCCCTTATCAGATATATGGTTTGCGAATATTTTCTCCCATTCTGTAGATTGTCCTTTCACTCTTTTGACAGTTTCATTTGCTGTGCAGAAACTTTAGTTTGATGTAGTCCCACTTGTCTACCTTTGCTTTTGTTGCCTGTACTTTTGGTGTCATATCCAAGAAATCATTGCCAAGACCACTATCATGAAGCATTTCCCTTGTTTTCTTCTAGGAGTCTACAGTTTCAGGTCTTACACTTAAGTGTTTAATCCATTTTGATTTTTTGCATATAGTGTTAAGATAGGGTCCAATTTCATCCTGTTGCATGTGGATGTACAGTTTTCCCAACACCATTTGTTGAAGGGACTATCCTTTCCCTATTGTTTATGCTTGGAATCCTTGTCGAAGATAAGTTGACCATATTTACATGGGTTTATTTCTGGACTCTCTTTTGTTCCACTGGTCTATGTGTCTAGCCTTATGCCAGTATCATGCTATTATAATTACTATAAGTTTGTAATATATTTTGAAATTAGGAAGTATGTTACCTTCAGCTTTGTTCTTTCTCAAAATAGTTTTGGCTTTTTGATGTCCTTTGTAGTTCCATATGAATTTTAAGATTCTTTTCTCTATTTCTATAAGAAATGTCATTGGGATTTTGGTAGGGATTGCATTGAATCTGTAAGTCGTTTTGGGAAGTGTGGCTATTTTAACAGTATTGTCTTCTAATTCATGAACGTGGGGTGTCTTTCCATTTACTTGGCCCTTTTAGGATTTCTTTTGTCACTGTTCTGTAGTTTTTAGTGTACAAGTTTCACATCCTTAGTTAAGCTTATTCCTAAGTATTGTATAGGCATAAGTATATTTTTAAACCTCCTCTGGTGCAGTGTATGTTGAAATGCCTGATTGTGAAGCCTATAGTGCAATGTGTGGAATATGGTAGACATTTGATACATGTCTGGTTTCCTTGATTAACAACATCAACAATAATGTATAGCTAACCCTTTTGTGGTGCTTACTATGTTTCAGGCACTGTGCTAAATAAACACTTTTCATATCATGTAGAAAACACCATGTTTTGTTTTTGTTCTGTCAAACAATAGAATAGCATATGACTGAGAAAAAAAGGGAGAACACTGCTTACTAGAGAGGAAAATGGCTACTTTTATCATCAGGAGCTGAGTTACCCATGCAGTTATTTCAATGAATTATAGAATTGTCTTTCACTGAACAGCCTCAAGAATATAGATTGAATACCTTAAAAAAATATTTTAGATTCAAGTTTAAACCTTACACAGTGACTTACAGGGCAGGTATAGCAGATCAGTTTGATTCAGATAAATATCTCAAACGTGAGTATTCTAATTTTATTAGAAATGTATTGATATTATATAGTGGATTGTGTCTGGTGTATATTTTCTAGAAAGTACAAAAAAGTGAGTATTAACCTACAAATGCTTTTGCCACTTGACGTCAAAATCTGTTACGCTTAATATCATGATGACTGGAATATTTTTTGTGTGCTTATTAACAACGTCTATATTTTCCATTGTATTAAGTTGATATACTTAGTAGTCTTCTGGTATGCTTTTTCCTATTGTTGTTTGTTTTGATTTTGGTCTTAGGAAGCTTATTTATTTATTATAATTATTTTTCAGTATGATTTTTCTGTAATATAATTGCTTCAAAAAGAATATCTGAATGATTTATTTCAAATATATAATTTATTAGTTGCCTTTGCATTTAAATAACAATTTACTAGTTCTTGTCATAATCTTTAGTTTGCTTCTTAGTTTTCAATAACAGCTTCCATAATGGTGACTGAGAAAGCATTCATTTTTCATGGATGTATGCGTTCCTTATACTTAATAATGTTCAAATAACAAAACAAACATTTTTTTGTGTCCAGGAAATGGATTTGTAAGTTGCTACATCAACTCTGTTTAGATAAAGTGCATTCTTGTCTTACCTTTTTCTTTGTGCATTTTCTTTCAACCTATTCAAGTATTAAAGCATTTGTAGGGTACATATGCTCTTAAATTTAAATGAGTTAATAGATGTAAAGTTCTTAGAATAGTATCTGGTACTTAGTAAGCATTTACTATATGTTAGTTATTGTTTATTGACAGTGACTTACAAAAATGTGTAATGCAAAAGTGTATCATGGTAGAGTCAGATATTTGCAAAAGAAGTTGAAGAACTTTATGCTTTGTGACTGAGAATAAAAGTTGGTATTTCTGCTTGTCAGTGCACCTGAAAATGAAATGCTTGATATACCAACAGGCATCATGTATTCAAAGCTGAAATTAGGTATTTAAAATTGAAGTGTCAGATTTCAGGAAGGAAAATTAGCTTTTTAAGGTTTTACAGATGATTTAGTTTAAAAAGCTTTGCTATTGAGGTTATCAAGAAAATTAAAGAATTTTAAGCCTAAAGAAGGGCTTAATCCTTTACTTTGTTAGCCTTTGTAGGCACAAAATTAAATTCATTTGATAGCAGTAGAACAGTTTTGAGGTGAGGTATTAGTAGAGAAAGGAAGAACATTTTCTGAATGTTGGATTTGAATGAAGGATTATTTGTTTCCAGAGCATTCCAATATGATAAAACCCAAGCTAGGAATAATCCACTTGGATTGGACTTTAGAATTTGTGAGAAGTATCTAAACCATTGAGTTGAGTCTTATAAAGATTGACATGTGTTGTCGGTATGATTATCTGCCATGTGCTCTCACTCTGCTGTCCTCATTCTCAAATTATTACCTTTGACACTGTGGAACTATTAGAGTCTCTTGTGATTGACAGTTGAAATCTAGAATGTGTCACACAGGACAGCCGTTGTCAGAGGCCGTGTGATATACTTAGAATTAATGACTAAGCATAGTTTGTAGAGGCAAATGAAATCATACACTCCTATGTGACTGAAAAAATGGCTTACTTTTGTTAGGAAGAAAAATTTAACTCTCAACCCATCCTTTCCACCCTCTTCCCTTGGCTTTCCTCCCTTACTCTTTTATTCTATTTTTTTATTTTTGGCTGTGTTGGGTCTTCGTTGCTGCTCAGGCTTTCTCTAGTTGTGGCGAGCAGGGGCTGCTCCTTGTTGCGGTGCGCAGGCTTCTCACCGCGGTGTCTTCTCTTGTTGCGGAGCACGGGCTCTAGGCGCGTGGGCTTCAGTAGTTGCAGCACGCGGGCTCAGTCGTTGTGGCTTGCAGGCTCTAGAGTGCAGGCTCAGTAGTTATGGTGCACGGGCTTAGTTGCTCTGTGGCATGTGGGATCTTCCTGGACCAGGGCTCAAACCTGTGTCCCCTGCATTGACAGGCAGATTCTTAACCACTGTGCCACCAGGGAAGCCCTCCCTTACTCTTATTTCTTCCTTCTTCCTTACTTCCTTTTCCTTATGAAAAGTTAACTTCATCCTTTTGAAGAACTTTTCCATATAAATATGCTATGATATACGTTTTCCCCCGTTCTATATTCCCTTTGATTAAAGGTCTTAAGATGTGTTAAAATGATGCTAACGGAAACTAAGCCATGGCATTGTATGACATTAGCATACAACTGTGTTGTTTAAAGTGCTGTGCTATGTCTTTCCTTTAACTTTATTAATTTCTGAAAAGAAGATCGTGCTCATAGAGAGTTTACTGTGGAGGTTAGTCACAGAAGGAGAGATTTGGTGAATCTGAATGTGGATACAGTACAGGGATGAATTTTGTGCCTGGCTGCAGAGAGGTAGCGGGATTAAGGTTTTTTTTTAAAAAAGCAACGGACTTGGTGTTGGACCTGGGCTCTAGCCTTAGCTGGTACCTAGCATGGCCTTACGCAAGTCAATTAACTTCTTAACTCTCAGCTTATTCATTTGTCAAATGAAAAAGAAAAATCTTATTAAATTGGCCTTATAGTGTTGTGAAGGGCAAAGGGATTGATAGTGTGAATGCTGGAGTAAAGCTGTTCTTTGTGCATAAGTGGTAAGGTACCAGTCTTACCACTTATAACAATGTAACTTCATCTATTCATCTGTAAAATGGGAATGATAATAGTTCCAGACTCATAGCGTTTTTGTAAGTATTACATGAGATAATCTACATAAAGCATTTTACATAGTGCTTGGTACAAAGCAAATATTCATTCATTTATTCACTCATTATTGAGCGCCTGTCATGTCCCAGGTGCTTTTCTAGGTGCTTGGAAAACACCTGTGAGCAGAACCAAACATAGTCGCATTTCTTTGCAAGTTTATAGGCCAGTGACAGAGATGGAATTGATTAAAAATAAATGTATAATTATTACTATAAGTGCTATGAAGGAAAAGTACCCAATGCTCTGAGGGTAATGTCAGGGAAGGTGGGCTCTAACTAGGCAAAGGCCAGGGACCGATGGAGGTGGATTTCAGTCAGAAAGAGTATCATGTATAAAGCCTGTGTAGTGGGAACATGCAGTGGGTGGTTACCGCACAGAGAGTGAAAGGGAAGGTGGCTCAGAGGCTGGAAAGACAGGCAGGCTAATCGGCCCTTGCATCTGTTCAGGGTTCCATCAGCGAAGCAGAACCACTAAGAGTGATATGGAATAAAATATTTATTATAAAGATGAAAAGCGGTCTACAGAGGGCTTATAATTTTGCATCTGGTGCTGGGTCAGCAGGGCTGAAAATCGGAAAGAACTAATATGAACTAGAATCTACTAGAACGGATTGGAACCCATAAGAACAAACTGGAACCTATATCTGACTCTTGCCTTCTTTAGTCTTGACAATGTGGATGACCTCCAGGAAGAGGTGCTGTTCTTTGCCATGGAACTGCACATGTGCCTGGTCCAGAAAGGCTTGATGTGCCAGGATTTGGAGAAGCTGAAGAAGATCTGGCAGGATCTGGAGCAGCTGCAGGCTCAGATGCTGCTCTATACCAACAGGGGGAGCCAGCAGATTAGTGTCAACATGCACAACAGTGCATGGCGCCCCTGTACTGACCTTTGGAGCATAAAGGCTACTTCTTTACTTCTGCCTTCAAAATTACATGCAGATTTCTTCTTGTGGCTAACTCTAACCTGAAACTATGTAAGGAAGGGATATCTAGGAAATATTATTAGCTTAGCTGAATTGACTAGTATCACAGGTCTTTTTTGGAAAGGTCTTTTTGGGCCATGAGTGGGCTTTTGGATTTTATCAGATGAGCAATGAAAAGCTGTCAAAGGGGTTTAAGCCAGCTAGGATGACGGGGGGTGGGGGGGAGGGAAGTGCGAGAATAACATGACAAGATTGTGATCAGATTTGTATTTTGGAATCTGCATTGTAGGAAATGGATTGGACTAAGATATAAGTATGAGTAGTTCTATTAGGAAGCTAGTGTAGTGGTTCAAGTGAAAGAGTGATGGTGGCTAGGACTAGATGTGGAAGTGAAGGGGACAGAAACAAGTAGATGGGTTCCAAAAATAATCGGGGATAAACAAAGCAGGACTTGAGCATGGAATTGCTAGTGGGTAGGGAGAGGAAGATTCCAAGATTATGAGCTTGATTTTGAGTTTGTGGTGACATTGAAAATATCCAGATGGAAATGTTCAGTAAGCAGTATGATATTAACATTAGTCATTGCTGTAGTAGTAGAAGCATCAGTAGTAGTTGTTAACATTATTATAGTTGACTTATTTTCTGGCGGCCTGAAACCATTTCTAATTTATATATGGACACTCAGTGCACTGCTCATTCCCTGGCATAGAATAGGACTAATTTTTTTATATCCCTCCCTCTCTCGACCACTATTTGTTGACAAAATCTCACATTTTCTACTCTTGTAGAGAGTTAACCTCTCTATGTCTATTAATTCTCCTTTTAGCTCTTAGAGTACCCTCATTCTGGGGTCAGTAAACTTTTCTGTATGAGGTCAGATGGTTTCTATTGCAACTATTCAGTCCTACTGTTTTAGGGCAAAAACAGCCTTAGACAATGATATGCAAATGGGGGGGGTCACTGTGTTACACTAAATATTTATTTATAAAATAGGCAGTAGGCTGGATTTGGCCTGTGGGCTGTAGTTAGATCCTTGTGCCTAGCCCATTAGGCATTTCATTCCTTTTTTATTTTTAATTATTTTTAACTCACTGGCTCAACATATTCAAGTTTTTTCTCTCATATCCCTCTCTTACTACACATCTCCAAAAAGACCCAACTTTCCTTTAGACCTTCTTTCCCCTAAACTACATGCCATCTTTCTTTTCCCATTCCCTTTTGAAGGTCATCTCTTCCTTCTTTTATCTAGTAAACCCTCAGTAATCTGACTTTTCCTGTTGCTGTTCCCCAAACAGTCATAACTTCCACTTTTCTAAATAAGGTGACTACTTCTTGGTCGTTTTTCTTTCTGATTTTTCTTTCTGTAGTACTCATGTGGTTGATCATACCTTACCTTTTTGGAAACCCTGTTCTCCTTTTGACTTCTGTGACCCTGGAGTCTCCTTATTCTCCTCCTATCTCTGATGGTTCTGTATCACTACCTTTTTAAAAATTGAGGTCTCACACACATGCACACACACATACACACACACAAATATATGTAACATATATAGAGTAAACGGCACACATATTAAGGATATGGCTTGATGGATTTTTAAGTATGTTTAAACTTGTGTAAGCATCACCCAGGTAGAGATATAGAACATTTCCAGCATCCCAGGTTTCCCTCATGACTAGTCACAGTGAATGACCTCTGATTCTACCCAGAGGTGGCCTTTATTCTGAATTGTATCATTTTAGGTTTATGTTTTTTTAAAAATTGAATCATAGTTGATTTACAATATTATATTAGTTTCAGTTGTACAACATAGTAATTCAATATTTTTATAGATTCTACTCCATTCACAGTTATTACAAACTAATGGCTTTATTTCTCTGTACTATAAAATATATCCCTGTTGCTTATTTATTTTATACATAGTAGTTTGTATCTCTTAATACCATATCTCTATCTTGTGCCTCCCCTGTTTCCTCTCCTCACTGGTAACCAATAGTTTGTTCTCTATATCTGTGAGTTTGTTTCTGTTTTGTTATACACATTTGTTTTATTGTTTTAGATTCCACATGTAAGTGATAACATAGAGTATTTGTCTTTCCCTGTCTGACTTATTGCACTAAGCATAACACCCTCTAGGTACAGCCACATTTTTGCAAATGGCATTATTTCATTCTTTTTTATGGCTGAGTAATACCCCTGTCTGTGTGGGCGTGTGTGTATGTGTGTGTACATCTTCTTTATCCATTCATCTGTTGATGGACACTTAGGTTGCTTCCATATCTTAGCTACTGTACATAATGCTGCTATGAACATTGGGGTTCATGTATCCTTTTGAATTAGTGTTTTCATTTTCTTTGGATATATACCCAGGAGTAGAATAGCTAGCACATATGGTATTTCTATTTTTAGTTTTTTGAGGAACCTCCATACTGCTTTCTATAGTGGCTGCACCAATTTACATTCCCGCCAACAGTGTACTAAGGTTCACTTTTCTCTACATCCTCACCATTTGTTATTTATAGACTTTTTGATAATAGCCATTTTGACAGGTATGAGGTGATATCTCATTGTGGTTCTGATTTGCAGTTTCTTTGATGATTAGTGATGTTGAGTTTTTTTTTTTTTTTTTTTTTTTGCGGTACACGGGCCTCACTGTTGTGGCCTCTCCCGTTGTGGAGCACAGGCTCAGGACGCGCAGGCTCAGCGGCCATGGCTCACCGGCCCAGCCGCTCCGCGGCATGTGGAATCTTCCCGGACCGGGGCATGAACCTGTGTCCCCTGCATCGGCAGGCGGACCCTCAACCACTGTGCCACCAGGGAAGCCCCCATGTTGAGCATTTTTAATGTGCCTGTTGGCCATCTGTATATCTTCTTTGGAAAAATGTCTATTCATGTCTTCTGCCCATGTGTTAATCAGGTTGTTTATGTTTTCTTGATACTGATTTGTTTGAACATTTTATATACTTTGGATATTAACCTCTTATCAGTCATATCATTTGCAAATATTTTCTTCCATTCAGTATGTTGTCTTTTCTTTTTGTCGGTGGTTTCTTTTGCTGTGCAAAAGCTTTTAAGTTTTTAGGTCCCATTTGTTTATTTTTGCTTCTATTTCTTTTGCCTTAGGAGACAGATAAAAAACAATATTGCTACTATGTAAGTCAAAGAGCGTTCTGCCTATGTTCTCTTCTAGGGGTTTTATGGTTTCAGGTCTTATATTTAGGTCTTTAATCCATTTTGAGTTTATTTTTGTACATTGTATGAAAATATGTTATAATTTCATTCTTTTATATGTAGCTGTCCAGTTTTCCATTACCACTTATCGGAGAGATTTTCTTTTTCCATTGTATATTCTTGCCTCCTTTGTTGTGGAATAATTGATCATAAGTGCATGAGTTTATTTCTGGGCTGTCTATTCTGTTTCATTGATCTACGTGTCTGTTTTTGTGCCAGTAGTACCATGCTGTTTTGATTATTGTATAGATTTAGTTTTTCCTGTTCTTGAACCTCATATAAATGAAATCATACAGAATATATGGGCATACTATTTCATATCCATCTTCTTTCACTCATCATTATGCTGTGATAGTAATCCATGTTGTTGTGACTAGATGTAGTTCATTCTTTTTTAATATGTAGTTTTCCATTGTATTGATATGTCACAATTTATTTCTTCATTTTACTCTTAGTTGTCATTTGTGTTGTTTCTGGTTTCATCCTATTATTACTAAAGCTGCTATGAATATTCTCATACAAGTCTCTTGGTAGACATATGGGATGTGTTACTTACTGGGATTGTTGAAGTTTTAAGATAGAAAATGCTACTAAGTTTGAAATGTCAGAGGGAAAAGCTTTGGTTATAGAATCTGGAGTTTAAAGGAGAGTTAGGAACTAGAGGTTTAAATGGTGTAAATCCTTCCCATCTCTTCCTTTTCTTCCTCTTACCTTATATTTTTAGGATTGGTTTTTACAGGGCAGGGGGACTGGAGTGGGAAGTTTATTATTAGAGATAACAGAGGCATTAAAACCTTAACAGCAAAGAGAACCAAGGACTACATGCCAAGAACTGGAAGATAAGTCTGAATAGGCAGTAAAACTGTAGGGTCCAGAAGAAACATTCCAGGATGGGGTACAGAACCAGGAGTGTAGCAAACTCCAGTGCATGCAGTGGAGTTGACAGAATGAAAGATTCCAGCAGTGGGCCACTGAGGTGTATCCTGTGGATGTGAACCACATATGTAGAACCTCTACATCAACTTCATCAAAATCACACATACACACACACACAAAACCCAATCTAATTAATATAGAATACCTACTATGCAAATACAGCAAGTAAACAATATAAGCAACTGTAGTGTACTTGATGTGCAATATCAAATCTCCTAGCATACCCATCTAAACCAGATTGTTATTCCTAAGTCCTCCATGTAGAAACTGGATCCTAGACCTTGCTAAGAACTGGTGCTGATATTTTAACTTGTTTTTATATGATAGCTGGGCCACGATAGATGGTCTGTTGGTTGAATTTAAACGATAGTGTAGAATGGATCCATCATCAGGTAAGTGATAATTAAGTCTTGGACACAAATAATGTAATTTAGGGATAGCTGTTGATTAAAAGCCCTCAGTGTCCTGACCATATCTTTGGTACTTTACCACTTCATTATGCTCTCCCTACTTCCACCTGCTTGCCAACATCTGCATTACTTTCCCTTAGGGCTTTTGACAACCTTTCTGGAAGCCATGGAACTACAGGACCCTTGCCTTTCCAGACCTCATCTCCCCACACCCACTCTCACCCCTCAGGAGGGCTAAAAGTGCTAGGGAATTAATACTCATCTGCCCCCTACAGCAGCCGTCAACCAGTGGTTGATCCATGGCTACGTTAACTCTGAAGCGTGGCGTTTTACACTGGTTCTCAGAGTTTCCTCAGGGATTAAGCTTCAGCCACCTATAGTGTAGCTGGCTTTGACTGGCTTGATTGGCTTCCTTCCCTTACCTGTCTCACAGTTCCCCTAACAGGATTTCCTGTACTTCCTGAAATAAACTACTTGTATCTGAATCCTATTATTAGGGTTTGTTTATGGGGATCTCAAACTAAGGGAGATCTCTTTCATAATATTCCCAGCTGAAAGGTAGACAAGTGAAGAACTACATCTTATTTATTTTTATTTTTTTGCGGTACGCGAGCCTCTCACTGTTGTGGCCTCTCCCATGGGGAGCACAGGCTCCGGACGCGCAGGCTCAGCGGCCATGTCTCACGGGCCCAGCCGCCCCGCGGCATGTGGGATCTTCCCGGACCGGGGCATGAACCTGTGTCCCCTGCATTGGCAGGCGGACTCTCAACCACTGCGCCACCAGGGAAGCCCTAAAGGGAAACATTTTTAAGTGAGTTCAGTATTACTATGTGTTCTTAATTTTCTCTGAGTTGCAATGTGAATAAAACCTCAAACAAGTATAACTTGTACTGTATCTAACTTGCTAGATACTTTTACTTGATGATCTAAGTCTTGGCTTGAATTCCTGGAATCTGGGATCACTTAGTTTACATTTTGATTTACTCTAGAAATGTTAACCTCTGAGGTAGTTTAGAAAACACTTCAAGTACCAAAATAAACACAATGTTGTAATTCACAATCATAATCCTTGTGTACTACTTAGGAATCAGTCTTTTTTTAGAAGTAGCCAATTTATAGATTTATTTTAAGTGGTTTTTATTAATACTGTATACTAAAGTTCATCCTGGCATATAATTCATAATTGATGATTTTCTTATCTTTGCTTTAAAGTATTTTGAAATTTCAGAAAACTAAAAATAGAACTACCATATGACCCAGCAATCCCACTACTGGCCATATACCCTGAGAAAACCATAATTCCAAAAGAGTCATGTACCACAATGTTCACTGTGGCTCTATTTACAATAGCCAGGACATGGAAGCAACCTAAGTGTCCATTGACAGATGAATGGATAAAGAGGATGTGGCACATATATACAATGGAATATTACTCAGCCATAAAAAGAAACAAAATTGAGTTATTTGTAGTGAGGCGGATGGACCTAGAGCCTGTCATACAGAGTGAAGTAAATCAGAAAAAGAAAAACAAATACTGTATGCTAACACATATATATGGAACCAAAAAAAAAAAAAAAAGGTTCTGATGAACCTAGGGGCAAGACAGGAATAAAGATGCAGACGTAGAGAATGGAGTTGAAGCCATGGGGTGGGGGAAGGATAATCTGGGACGAAGTGAGAGAGTAGCACTGACATATGCACACTACCAAATGTAAAATAGATAGCTAGTGGGAAGCAGCCACGTAGCACAGGGAGATCAGCTCAGCTTTGTGACCACCTAGAGGAGTGGGATAGGGAGGGTGGGAGGGAGACTCAAGAGGGAGGAGATATGGGGATATATGTATATGTATAGCTGATTCACTTTGTTATAAAGCAGAAACTAACACACCATTGTAAAACAATTGTACTCCAATAAAGATGTTAAAAACAAACAAGCAAACAAAAACAAATGGAATGTGGCATGTAAAGCAGGTAAGTGGTGAATATAAGATCTCAGTGTGAACCGACCAATCGCAAGCACTGAAATGAAACTGTGATTAAAAAATCTTCCAACAAACAAAAGCCCAGGACCAGATGGCTTCACAGGTAAATTCTATCAAAAATTTAGAGAAGAGCTAACACCTATCCTTCTCAAACTCTTCCAAAATATAGCAGAGGGAGGAACACTCCCAAGCACATTCTACAAGGCCACCATCACCCTGATACCAAAACCAGACAAAGATGTCACAAAGAAAGAAAACTACAGGCCAATATCACTGATGAACATAGATTCAAAAATCCTCAACAAAATACTAGCAAACAGAATCCAACAGCACATTAAAAGGATCATACACCATGATCAAGTGGGGTGTATCCCAGGAATGCAAGGATTCTTCAGTATATGCAAATCAATCAATGTGATACACCATATTAACGAATTGAAGGATAAAAACCGTATACTCATCTCAATAGATGCAGAAAAAGCATTTGACAAAATTCAAAACTCATTTATGATAAAAACTCTCCAGAAAGTGGGCATAGAGGGAACCTACTTCAACATAATAAAGGCCATATATGGCAAACCCACAGCCAACATCGTTCTCAATGGTGAAAAACTGAAACCATTTCTCTAACATAGGAAAAGGACAAGGCTGCACACTCTTACCACTATTATTCAACATAGTTTTGGAAGTTTTAGCCACGGCAATCAGAGAAGAAAAAGAAATAAAAGGAATCCAAATCAGAAAAGAAGTAAAACTGCCACTGTTTGCAGATGACCTGGTACTATACATAGAGGATCCTAAAGATGCTACCAGAAAACTACTAGAGCTAATCAATGAATTTGGTGGAGTAGCAGGATACAAAGTTAATGTACAGAAATCTCTTGCATTCCTATACACTAATGATGAAAAATCTGAAAGAGAAATTAAGGAAACACTCCCATTTACTATTGCAGCAGAAAGAATAAAATACCTAGGAATAAACCTCCCTAGGGAGACAAAAGACCTGTATGCAGAAAACTGTAGGACACTGATGAAAGAAATTAAAGATGATACCAAGAGATGGAGAGATATACCATGTTCTTGGATTGGAAGAATCAATATTGTGAAAATGACTATACTACCCAAAGCAATGTACAGATTCAATGCAATCCCTATCAAATTACCAATGGCATTTTTTACAGAACTAGAACAAAAAATCTTAAATTTTGTATGGAGACACAGAAGACCCCCAGTAGCAAAAGCAGTCTTGAGGGAAAAAAATGGAGCAGGAGGAATCAGACTCCCTGACTTCAGACTATACTATAAAGCTACAGTAATCAAGACAATATGGTACTGGCACGAGAAGAGAAACACAGATCAATGGAACAAGATAGAAAGCCCAGAGGTAAACCCACACACCTATGGTCAACTAATCTATGACAAAGAAGGCAAGGATATACAATGGAGAAAATACAGTCTCTTCAATAAGTGGTGCTGGGAAAACTAGATAGCTACATGTAAAAGAATGAAATTAGAAAGCTTCCTAACACAATGCACAAAAATACCCTCAAAATGGATTAGAGACCTTAATGTAAGACCAGACACTATAAAACTCTTAGAAGAAATCATAGGAAGAACACTTTTTTTTTTTTTTTTTTTTTTTGTGGTATATGGGCCTCTCACTGTTGTGGCCTCTCCCGTTGCAGAGCACAGGCTCCAGACGTGCAGGCTCAGCGGCCATGTCTCACGGGCCTTGCCGCTCCGCGGTATGTGGAGTCTTCCTGGATCAGGGCATGAACCCGTGTCCGCTGCATCGACAGGTGGACTCTCAACCACTGCACCACCAGGGAAGCCCAGGAAGAACACTCTTTGACGTAAATCACAGCAATATCTTTTTTGATCCACCTCCTAGAGTAATGAAAATTAAAACAAAAATAAACAGATGGGACCTAATGAAACTTCAAAGCTTTTGCAAATCAATGGAAACTACAAACAAGACGAAAAGACAACCCTCAGAATGGGAGACAGTATTTGCAAATGAATCAATGGACAAAGGATTAATCTGCAAAATATATTAACAGCTCATGCAGCTCAATATTAAAGAAAAAACAACCCAATCCAAAAACGGGCAGAAGACCTAAATAGACATTTCTCCAAAGAAGACATACCGATGGCAATAAAGCACGTGAAAATCTGTTCAACATCACTAATTATTAGAGAAATGCAAATCGAAACTACAATGAGGTATCACCTCAGACCAGTTAGAATGGGCATCATCAGAACATCTACAAACAACAAATGCTCAAGAGGGTGTGGAGAAGAGGGAACCCTCTTGCCCCATTGGTGGGAATGTAAATTGATACAGCCACTATGGAGGTTCCTGAGAAAACTAAAAATAGAATTACCATGTGACCCAGCAATCCCACTACTGGTGGGCATATACCCAGAGAAAACCATAATTCAAAAAGACACATGCACTCCAATGTTCATTGCAGCACTATTTACAATAGCCAGGTAATGAAAGCAACCTAAATGCCCATAGACAGATGAGTGGATAAAGAAGACGTGGTACATATATACAGTGGAATATTACTCAGCCATAAAAAGGAGCGAAATTGGGTCATTTGTAGAGATGTGGATGAATTTAGAGACTGTCATACAGAGTGAAGTAAGTCAGAAAGATAAAAACAAATATCATATATTAACACATATATGTGGAACTTAGAAAAATGGCACAGAGGAACCGGTTTGCAGGGCAGAAATTGATGTAGAGAACAAATGTATGGACACCAAGCAGGGAAAGCAGTGGTGGGTGGGGGTGGTGGTGTGATGAATTGGGAGATTGGGATTGACATGTATACACTGATGTGTATAAAATTGATGACTAATAAGAACCTGCTGTATAAAAAAATAATAAAAATAAATAAAATACATATTTAAATAAAGGGTAGACAGAGAGACTTCCTATAAAGAACTTCTACATTTATTATTAATATCTTCACCACAACTTACCACCTCCTTGGGTGAAGGAAAATTCCATTTGACAGTTACATAGATTGAGATTATAAAGTTAGCATTTCCATTTTTCTTTGACAGCATAAGATGGAAACTCTGTTGTGGGGATAAACCTTAGGGACTCATAAGTTGAGAAAGTTATCTCAATTCCTTAACCTTAGTGTTACAAGAGGGCAAAAGAAAAGATGCTTTTCCAGGCCAATATCTTAGCTGACTTTTATTAGTGTTTGTAATAAAACCTCTTCTCCTTGGAACTCAATTGTAATATGTCTCATCTAACTAGAACCCAACTGAGAGTCAAGCAGCAGATATAATTGACTTCTCACTAGCCAGAGGGGAGTCATGTCTTCATTGAAAACATGAATTTAGATATAATCTGTGTGTCTTTGGATTCCATGCTTAAGTTCTTATTCTTTTTAGGGGTGGGTAAGGAGTGGAGGTGATGAGTAAAGAGGGCAGAGAAAATGGCAGGCCACTCTTCATTTTGGGATTAGGTGTGATGGAGGGTGGGTACTTATGACTCCAGTATTTTTCTGGTCCAGTAATGGTATAGACAGGATCACAGCCACAGGCAACTGTGATGTTGGCCTTCCCTGATTATTTGCCACCAAGTTTGCTATTCTTTTTCATAATGCCTATGGGCATGGTGCTTTTCCACACTTTGCTTCAAATCAAGTCAGGTCTATTTAGCAGCAAAGCTGCTGCATTTCATGCCCTGCCCAGCCCTGGTACTGATGGAGCTAGAGGGTACTGGTGTATGAGGACGGCTCCAGGCTAAAATGCCACTCCCACTGTTCTTCCTCCAAGTTCAGTACTTTTTCTTGAGTGAAAGCCTTTCAATTTCTTATATTCCAGAGGCCTGGAATGGTTGTTTGTGACAGTTTTGTGCAGTGATAAACATTGTTTTGAGGAGAAGAATTGCTGAACTTTGCACTTCACTACTTTAGAAGTTCTTCATTTGAGTCCAGTTTTAACTGGAATGTTAAAATTTATATTTTGAGTGAGGCCTGAGTAGAAAGCCTATTCAGATCATGAGTGACCTAGATTATAATTTGTTTTTCTTTGCTTGGGACAAAGATTTTAGAATTTTAGAGCTAGAAGGGGTCTTAGTTCTTCCTTGTTTTTCAGGTTAATAATTGGAAATGTTAGTACGTTGTGCAGTTACCACACAGATTGTTGGTGTCAGAATTGGATTTGGAAATGGATCACACATGTGTCAGTCACTGTTTCCCCTCCCTCTGTGCAGCTGCAGGTACTGATACCCTTTCTCTGCAGGCTCAACCCTTTGCCCTGAGCTAATCCTGCCCAGGTCAAGAGTATATGAGGTTTTGCAGCCTTGCTGTAGTAGGTCTGACATGAGTTGTGCTGCCTTGAGCGAAAAGCTTGGGGAAGGGGCCTAGCAATCTTATTCAAGCCCTCCAGGAGATTTTGATGCATATTCAAGTTTGAGAACTGTTGGCATAGAGTGAAGGTTCAAAAGATGGTTGAAGTTGTCATTAGTTCTATACACTCTATATTCTGATAGCCAATATGCTGCTATTTTTCATTGCAGTTAAGATCACATTCATTGTAAGACACACTGTTGTTTTATCAGTTTGGGGAAAAAAAAACCCTCTGCAATTTCAACTATGAAGCAACACTTTCTTAGTACTACAATTTTATTTTATACACACTGGAAGAGCATTTATTTTAAATGCTCTTAAAGATAATTTTAAAAAGTCACATCACTTTCATGCAAACAAGAAAAGGAAAAATATAAGTCAAATAAATTGATCAAGGCATTCCTTAAACTTCTTCACATTCAAAGGCAGACACTTTTGAATCTCTTATTCTTTAGAGTCCTCATTGTCCATGTTTTTCTGTACAACATCATCCTCTCTGTCATCAAGAGTTGGTGATGCAACATTTCTTAAAAGAGTGTTCCATTATCATATCTGCGTTTTTCTCTCAGTCTCTGACACTGGTTCTGCGAATTTTGATGTAAATGCACAGGCAGTGATCACTATGTCAGGACTGCCACCCCGCTGTCACTGACTGTAAGATGCATCACAATTTTATATGTTTTTGAATGTTAAGAAACAAAACAGGGGCTTCCCTGGTGGCGCAGTGGTTGAGAGTCCGCCTGCCGAAGCAGGGGACACGGGTTCGTGCTCCGGTCCGGGAGGATCCCACATACCATGGAGTGGCTGGGCCCGTGAGCCATGGCCGCTGGGCCTGCGCGTCTGGAGCCTGTGCTCCGCAACGGGAGAGGCCACAACAGTGAGAGACCCGCTTACCACAAAAAAACCCAAAAAACAAAAAACAAACAAACAAAAAAACCAAAACAGTATGGTTTAGAATCAAAGAAATATGGTGGTAATTATGAAATAGTCTATATAATCTACTCTTTTTCTCTCTTCTATTAAGGTAATTCCTGTAGATTGTTCTTTATACAACTGTCCTCATCCATCCTTTTTATAATAATCTAACATCCTTAGTTTAGGCCTTGGTTATATTTAGGTTGGTATATCTTTTTCTCCAGAAACTTTTTGCCTTAAAGAGTATGTTAAATCATGGTTTTAGTCTCATGAAATGTAGCTGACCCTGTGGAATAATGAATGTATTACTCAGGGTTCTCTCAAGAAAGAGAACCAATAGTATATATAGAGTGGAAAGAACGAGGGGGAGAGGGAGTGGGAGAGGGAGGAGGAGAGAATGAATATGAATTGGTTTATGTGACTGTGGCCACTGGGAAATCCAAAATCTGCAGGGTTGGCAATCTGGAGACCCAGGGAAGAGCTGATGTTGCAACTCAAGTCCAAGACAGTCTGAGGCTGAGTTCCCTCTTTCTTTGGGGTTTCAGTGTGTTTTCTCTTAAGGCCTTCAACTAATTGAATGAGGCCCACCCACATTTTGAACATGCGGAGTGCTGTGGAGAATGCAGAATATATATACTGTACAGAAGCTTATATTCTAGTTAAAGAAGACATTAAAGTGAATATTTAAATAACTAAATAATAGCAGAAAATAATATAGGTAGAGACAATATTTAAAATTGCACACCAAATGTATATTGCTGTTTTAAGATTCATCTTTTTCATGTTCTTAAAGAAAGCAAATCTTTTTTCTTTAATAGATTGATTGGGAAGATATAAATGAAGCTTTAAAAAAATAATCTGTTAGTATAAGTTCTAGCAATGTGGCATGATCACCAAAGTCAGCCCAAGACAGAAATAAATGACAGTTTTTCAGTACCTTGTTTAAAATTGTTTTAAAGAAAGCACATTTTTATAGTCAGACTTGTATAATATATGGATAGCTTTTTAAAATTTCTCCTTCTTATTGAAGTATAATTTATAATATTATGTTAGTTTCAGGTGTACAGCATAGTGATTCAGTATTTTTGCAGATTATACTCCATTATAGGTTATTACAAGGTAATAGGTATAATTCCCTGTGCTATACAGTATATCCTTGTTGTTTATCTATTTTATATATAGCAGTTTGTGTCTCTCAATCCCATACCCCTAATTTGTCACTCTCTCCTTTGGTAACAAATTAGTTTTCTATATCTGTGAATCTGTTTCTGTTTTGCATATACATTTGTGTTATTTTTTAGATTTCACATGTGATATCATAGAGTATTTGTCTTTCTTTGTCTGACTCATTTCACTAAGCATAATATTTAGTGCATCCACATTGCTGCAAATGGCCGTATTTCATTCTTTTTTATGGCTGAGTAATATTCCATTTTATTATACTCCATATTATGCATATATTACATATATATATATGTATATATACCACATCTTCTAATCCAATCATCTGTTGATGGGCACTTGGGTTGCTTCCATGTCTTGGCTATTGTAGATAGTGCTGCTATGAGCATTGGGGTGCATGTATCTTTTTGAATTAAGAGTTTTCATCTTTTCTGGATATATGCCCAGGAGTGGGTTGGGTGGATCATACGGTAGCTTTAGTTTTAGTGTTTTGAGGAACCTGCATACTGTTCTCCATAGTGTTTGTACCAACTTACATTCCCACCAACAGTGTATGAGGGTTCCTTTTTCTCCACACCCTCTCCAGCATTTATTATTTGTAGACTTTTTGATGATAGCCATTCTGACAGGTGTGAGGTGATATCTCATTGTTTTGATTTGCATTTCTCTAACAATTAGTGATATTCAGCAACTTTTCATGTGCCTGTTAACCATCTGCATGTCTTCTTTGGAAAAGTATCTATTTAGGTCTTCTGCTCATTTTTTGATTGGGTTGTTTGTTTTTTGATATTGAGTTATAAGAGCTGTTTGTATAATTTGGATATTAACCCCTTGTCAGTCACATCATTTGCAAATATTTTCTCTCATTCCGTAGGTTGTCTTTTTATTTTGTTGATAGTCTCCTTTGCTATGCAAAAAAGCTTTTTAAGTTTAATTAGATCCCATTTGTTTATTTATGCTTTTATTTATTTTACCTTACGATACTGATCCAAGGAAATATTGCTACAATTTATGTCAAAGAGTGTTCCACCTACATTCTCTTCTAGGAGTTTTATGGTTTCAAACCGCTCTTACATTTAAGTCTTTAAACCATGTTGAGTTTATTTCTGTATATGGTGTGAGAGAATGTTCTAATCTCATTGCTTTACATGTGGCTGTCCAGTTTTCTCAGCACCACTTGTTGAAGAGACTGTCTTTTCTTCATTGTATACTCTTCCCTCCTTTATTGTAGATCAATTGCATAGGTTTATTTCTGGGTTCTCTATTCTGCTTCATTGATCTTTGTGTCTGTTTTTGTGCCAGTACCATGCTGTTTTGATTACTGTAGCTGTGTAGTATTGTCTGAAGTCTAGGAGGTTTATACCTCCAGCTTTGTTCTTTTTTCTCAAGACTGCTTTGGCAATTCAGGGTCTTTTGTGGTGCTATATGAATTTTAGGATTATTTGTTCCAGTTCTTTGAAAAATGTTATGGGTATTTTGATAGGTGTCATGTTAAATCTCTAGATTTCTTTTGGTAGTACAGCCATTTTAACAATATTAATTCTTCCAATCCAAGAGCATGGAATATCTTTCTGTTTCTTTGTATCATCTTTAAATTCCTTCATCAATGTTTTATAGTTTTTAGAGTATAGGTCTTTCACCTCCTTGGTTAAGTTTATTCCTAGTTGTTTTTTTTTTTCAAAAAACTTTCTCATATTTCATTATTAGTGTAGAGAAATGCAACAGATTTCTGTATATTAATCTTGTATCCTGCAACCTAGCTGAATTCATTTATTAGTTCTAATACTTTTTTGGGTAGAGACTTTGAGGTTCTCTATAGAGTGTCATGTCATCTGCAAATAGTGATAATTTTACCTCTTCCCTTTGAATTTGGATATCTTTTACTTCTTTCTCTTGTCTGATTGCTGTTGCTAGGACTTCTAATACTATATGACTAGAAGTGGTGAGAGTGGGCATTCCTGTCTTGTTCTTGAATATAGTGAAGGCTTTTAGCTCTTCTTATTCCTTTTTTTTTTTATTGTTTCACTTTATTGCACTTCACAGATACTGTATTTTGTTTTTTTTTTTGTTTTTTTTTTTTTTTACAAATTGAAGGTTTGTGACAACCTGCATGGAGTTAGACTATTGGCGCCATTTTTCCAACAGTATTTGCTTACTTACTGTCTGTGTCACATTTTTTTAATTTAAATTTTTAAATTAAATTAAATTAAATTTATTTTTTTATACAGTAGGTTCTTATTAGTCATCAATTTTATACACATCAGTGTATAGAAGTCAATCCCAATCGCCCAATTCATCACTCCACCACCCCCACCCCCTGCCGCTTTCCCCCCTTGGTATCTATATGTTTGTTCTCTACATCTGTGTCTCAATTTCTGCCCTGCAAACCGGATCATCTGTACCACTTTTCTGGGTTCCACATATATACGTTAATATATGATATTTGTTTTCCTCTTTCTGACTTACTTCACTCTGTATGACAGTCTCTAGACCCATTCATGGCTCAACAGATGACCCAATTTCGTTCCTTTTTATGGCTGAGTAATATCCCATTGTATATATGTACTACATCTTCTTTATCCATTCATCTGTCGATGGGCATTTAGGTTGCTTCCATGACCCGGCTATTGTAAATAGTGCTGCAGTGGACACTGGGGTGCATGTGTCTTTTTGAATTATGCTTTTCTCTGGGTATGTGCCCAGTCGTGGGATTGTTGGATCATCTGGTAATTCTATTTTTACTTTTTTCAGGAACCTCCATACTGTTTTCCATAGTGGCTGTATCAATTTACATTCCCACCAACAGTGCAAGGGGGGTTCCCTTTTCTCCACATCCTCTCCAGCATTTGTTGTTTGTAGATTTTCTGATGATGCCCATTCTAACTGGTCTGAGGTGATGCCTCATTGTAGTTTTGATTTGCATTTCTCTAATAATTAGTGATGCTGAGCAGCTTTTCATGTGCTTCTTGGCCATCTGTATGTTTTCTTTGCAGAAATGTCTATTTAGGTCTTCTGCCCTTTTTTGGATTGGGTTGTTTGTTTTTTTAATATTGAGCTGCATGAGCTGTTTATATATTTTGCAGATTAATCCTTTGTCCATTGATTCGTTTGCAAATATTTCCTCCCATTCTGAGGGTTGTCTTTTCGTCTTGTTTATGGTTACCTTTGCTGTGAAAAAGCTTTTAAGTTTCATTAGATCCCATCTGTTTATTTTTGTTTTTATTTCCATTACTGTAGGAGGTGGATCAAAAAAGATCTTGCTGTGATTTATGTCAAAGAGTAGTCTTCTTATGTTTCCTCTAAGAGTTTTATACTGTCCGATCTTACATTTAGGTCTCTAATCCATTTTGAGGGTATTTTTGTGCATTGTGTTAGGAAGCTTTCTAATTTCATTCTTTTTTTTTTTTTTTTTTTGTGGTACGCGGGCCTCTCACTGTTGTGGCCTCTCCTGTTGCAGAGCACAGGCTCTGGGTGCATATATGTTTATAATTGTTATATCTTCTTCTTGGATTGATCCCCTGATCATTAGGTAGTGTCCTTCCTTGTCTCTTGTAACATTCTTTTTTTTAAAGTCTATATTATCTGATATGAGTATTGCTACTCCAGCTTTCTGTTTTTTTTTTTTTTTTTTTTTTGGTACGCGGGCCTCTCACTGTTGTGGCCTGTCCCATTGCGGAGCACAGGCTCCGGACACGCAGGCTCCGCGGCCATGGCTCACGGGCCCAGCCGCTCTGCGGCATGTGGGATCTTCCCAGACCGGGGCAAGAACCCGTGTCCCCTGCATCGGCAGGCAGACTCTCAACCACTGCGCCACCAGGGAAGCCCTCCAGCTTTCTTTTGATTTCCATTTGCATGGAATATCTTTTTCCATCCCCTCACTTTCAGTCTGAATATGTCCCTAGGTATGAAGTGGGTCTCTTGTAGACAGCATATATATGGGTCTTGGTTTTGTATCCATTCAGCAAGCCTGTGTCTTTTGGTTGGAGCATTTAATCTATTCACGTTTAAGGTAATTATCAATATGTATGTTCCTATGACCGTTTTCTTAATTGTTTTCGGTTTGTTTTTGTAGGTCCTTTTCTTCTCTTGTGTTTCCTACTTAGAGAAGTTCCTTTAGCATTTGTTGTAGAGCTGGTTTGGTTGTGCTGAATTCTCTTAGCTTTTGCTTTGTCTGTAAAGCTTTTGATTTCTCCATCGAATCCGAATGAGATCCTTGCTGGGTAGAGAAATCTTGTTTGTAGGCTCTTCCCTTTCATCACTTTGAGTATATCATGCCACTCCCTTCTGGCTTGTAGAGTGTCTGCTGAGAAATCAGCTGTTAACCCTATGGGAGTTCCCTTGTATGTTATTTGTCATTTTTCCCTTGCTGCTTTTAATAATTTTTCTTTGTCTTTCATTTTGGCCAATTTGATTACTATGTGTCTCGGCGTGTTTCTCCTTGGGTTTATCCTGTATGGGACTCTCTGTGCTTCCTGGACTTGTGTGGCCATTTCCTTTCCCATGTTAAGGAAGTTTTTGACTATAATCTCTTCAAATATTTTCTCAGGTCCTTTCTCTCTTTCTTCTCCTTCTGGGACCTCCACAATGCAAATGTTGTTGCATTTAATGTTGTCCCAGAGGTCTTTTAGGCTGTCTTCATTTCTTTTCATTCTTTTTTCTTTATTCTGTTCCACAGCAGTGAATTCTACCATTCTGTCTTCCAGGTCACTTATCCATTCTTCTGCCTCAGTGATTCTGCTATTGATTCCTTCTACTGTATTTTTTATTTCAGTTATTGTATTGTTCATCTCTGTTTGTTCGTTAATTCTTCTAGGCCTTTGTTAAACATTTCTTGCATCTTCTCAATCTTTGCTTCCATTCTTTTTCTGAGGTCCTGGATCATCTTCACTGTCACTATTCTGAATTCTTTTTCTGGAAGATTGCCTATCTCCACTTCAGTTAGTTGTTTTTCTGGGGTTTTATGTTGTTCCTTCATCTGGTACATAGTCCTCTGCCTTTTCATCTTGTCTATCTTTCTGTGAATGTGGTTTTTGTTCCACAGGCTGCAGGATTGTAATTCTTCTTGCTGCTGCTGTCTGCCCTCTCGCTTTTAGCTTTTCACCGTTGAGTATTCTATTGGCTGTGAGTTTGTCATAAAGGGTTTTTATTATATTGGGGGGTGTTCCTTCCTCTTCAATATTTTGGAATAGTTTGAGAAGGATGGGTATTAGTTCTTTATACGTTTGGTAGAATTCCCCAGTGAATCTATGTGGTCCTGGAATTTTGCTTGTTGCGAGTTTCTAAATTACTGATTCAAATTCATTACTGGTAATTTGTCTGTTCGTATTTTCTGTTTCTTCCTGTTTCAGTCTTGGTAGTCAGCAGTTTAGCTCCTTGTTCTAGGCTGTGTATTTGAGATTGAAGAATATGTAAATTAAAAGACAATTTTAAAGCTGCTGCCTCAGAGCTAATTTTCTCATGGAAGAAACATGTAAGGAAGCCTGTTCTTATTTCACCTGAGTTGTGGCATTTTATGTAAGGACATTGGGAAGTAATTTTCTTTGTTTAAGAACAAAATAAAAAAATGGAACATAAGCTTATAATTATTTGTTTTGGTTAAGAATCTGGTTTAAGCAAAAAAGGAATTTTTTAGTTTATTTTTTCAGCCATAATTTCTTCAAATACATTCTCATTACTCATCTTGCTCTCTCGTCTCCTTCTGAAACCCCTATAATATGAATGCTGGCATGTTTAATGTTATCCCATAGATCTCATATGTTGCTTTCATTTTTTTTTATTTGTCTTTCTGTCTGCTGATCTGAATGAGTGACTTCCATTATTGTCTCTTCCAGATCACTTATGCATTCTTCTGTGTCATTTAGTCTGCTATTCATTGCTTCTAGTGTGCTTTTTATCTCAGATATTGAATTATCTATTTTTGATTGGCTTTTTATATTTTCTAGTTCCTTGTTAAAATGATTTGTGTTTAGATCAATTCTCTCCTCTAATTCAGTTAGTGTATTTATTGCAAAGGTTTTGAATTATTTGTGTGGTAGATTGACTATTTCTGTTTCATTATTTAGTTTTTTCAGGGGTTTTCTCTTGCTTTTTCAATTGAGAGTAGTTCCTTTTTATTTTACTTAACTTTATCTGTCTCTATGAATTTAGGTGAAATAGTTATCTGTTGTGGTCTTGAAGGGGTATTCTTACGTAGGAGCATCCTTACGTAGACTGTGTTTGCCCAGTGCGTTTGGTGGGAGGGCTGGATTTGATGTGGACCCCAGCTGACTTTCCTCAGGGTGTGCTGACCACTATCTCCTTAATAGGTGGTGTGGCTGGTGATGGAGCAGCTAGAGCCTGTGCAGGGTGTGAGGCACTACTTTCTCTTTGCTCAGTGGCTATCACTGCCTGCTTAAGGGCCTATCTGCTTCCAAGTTGCTGGAGTGGAATCCCTGAGTGTCAGGTTTGAGCTGACTCTGTTCCGTTTAAGTGTGTGTTTTTCCTTCTCTTTGCACTGGGGCCTTTGCCCCAATAGAGGGAGGTGCTGAAGCAGTTTGAGTTTGTGTACTTACAGAGATTTGATCGGCTGCTTGTGTAGGCATCTGTGGCTCTGTTCAGATGCAGCCCCCAGTCATGTCTTTTCCCCTGTTGTGGCTGCCCCAGGTCTAGTGCTAGTCTATAGCATGGAGTGGATGGGGCAGGAGCATTTGCTCAGCTAGAACTGGGTAGGGCAAGGTGGTCTCAGGAATTCTGGTGGCCATGGTGCCAGGAGTTTGGGCTGCTTCTGGGGTGCTGTTTGTGTAAGCGCTAACAGTGCTGCTGCTGCTGCTCCACCTGGACCACACCCTAGGCCCCTGGGTCACCTGTGCATCCCTAGATTGAGTCTTTTCCCAGGTCCTGGCTGCTATAGACCCAGCATCAAGCTGTGGCGTGGAGTGAGGGGGGCTGGGGTGTTCACTTGGCTCAGATTAGGTAGTGGAGAGGCGGTAGCTGCTAGGGCAGGCCTCTTTCCGCCCTGCCTGGGGGCAAACCAGCACCGGTGCTCTCTCACCAGTGGAGTCTAGGCTTCCCCAGTCTTTCTGCCTGTCCCAGCAGTTCTCCAAGTAGTCAAGGTGGCTTGTCTCTTATGCGTTGGACCCCAGGACTGGGACACCCACTCATTCCTCAGGAGGAATGTCTGCCTGTGTAATGTCCCTTTTCCTCCTAGTCCCCTCCTAGGGGCAGAGGTCCCGACCTCATGCTTTTCTTCCCACCCTACCCAATTCTGTGTAAATCTTTTCTGCAGCCTTGGTTATATAGGAGTCCTGCTGCAGGTTTCCAGTTAGTTTCCCATGAGAGTTATTCCACTTGTAGTTGTTTTTTTGATGTGTTTGTGGGGGAGGTGAGCTCCACATCATCTTACATTGCCATCTTGAGCTCCTGTATATGGATAACTTTGAATACTAGGTAAGAATAGAAAATAGTAAATGTAAATCCCATGAGGCACAACTGAAAATCAGCTTTGTTGATTTTATATAGTAGTTAATTTATAACACTGAGATACATGTTGTGGATATATGGTTGCATGTATAATTTTATAGATACTTAGGGTCTACTTTCATTCTTAAGTATATTTCTATTGATATAATCAGTATGTCAGTCTGTTTTACATGAATTCTTATCTTTTAGGTAGTTTTGGATATGCTTAGCTACTTCTCTCAAAGATAAATGTGTATGTCGAAGGCAAGATGCATATTTTTTTTCTCAGTAGAGACCTAATAAAATGATGAGCATTAAAATGTGTATTGCCTTAATTAGGAATGTGATGAGATAATGGAGGGTAACTAAACTTCAAACAGATCGGTGATACATCCTAATAGTATTTATTTACTCTGTGTGAGAAGGGACGGTAGAGGTCAAGAGAAGAAAGAACTATTAAAAGAGAAATTTGTATTGCTTGAGCGTTTAGTATCTGTGGATATTATATTATTGAGCACTGGTTAACTTCGGGCACTAATTCTATTCTGCATTCCGTTATTGTTTTTAGAATGAAGGACAAAAATAGTTCTTTTTCTATGCATTTCTATAAAAGGACTGGTTTCACAGCAAAGATTGTGGTGCCAGATAGATACACTGTTTTTAAAGGTATGGAATGACTTTGGGGAAAGATTCTTATTTTAAAATGAGCTAAACTTATTAAAATATAGTTAAGTTTAATTAGTTTTCTTAATACTGGGCCTGTTAGATAAAAGCTATTAGTATGTTACTTCTTTCCAAAAGCTGATCTTGTAAATTCTCTTTACACCTAGTTTAACGATCTAGAAACAAAGTAGTCTTATTATTCCTTCCCTCCTTAGGATCTTATGGTGACATACTCAGCTTAATTTAGCTGATGGGGGCATGCAGAGCATTATATGAACTAGGCCTGTGCATTTTCCTTTTTCCATATGGATTTTCTACACTTAGACTGACTCTAAGACCATGGATTAATTTTACTGGGATTTAATTTAATTTAGAGGGATTTGAAAACTGTGACAAATTTACCTGATTCTATTGATAGAAATTAATACAATGGAAATTTAAAAAGTTTTTATATAGTTTTAAATGTTACACTCCATTTACAGTTATCACAAAATACTGGTTATCTTCCCTGTGTTGTACAATACATCCTTGTAGCCTATCTCACACCCAGTAGTTTATACCTCCCACTTCCTCACCCCTATATTGTCCCACCCCTCCCTCCCCACTCGTAACCACTAGTTTGTTCTCTATATCTGTGAGTCTGCTTTCTTATTTTAAGTTCAAAAACCTCCTACAGAACTGTATCCCTCTGATATGGAAGCTCAGCAGTTTAGTTTCTATGTTCCAGACTGTGTGTTTGAGATTGAAGAATATGTAAATTAAAATACTTTTTTCTAAAGCTGCTGCCTTGGAGCCAATTGTCTCATGGAGAAAACGTGCAAGGAAGCCTGTTCTTATTTCACTTGAGTTGTGGAATTTTATGCAAGGACATTTTGAAGTAACTTTCTTTATTTAAAATCAAAATTAAAAATGGAACCTATGTTGGTTAAGTTCCATTGGTTAGGAATCTGTTTTAAGCAAAAAATGAATTTTTTAGGTTATGTTACTGAAAAGTTCGGGAATATGTTATCTGTCTTTGTCTCTGCCTCCTTCACGTTGACTTTATCCTCAGACTCTGTGTAGAGGCAAGATGACGACCAGCAATGCAGATCCTCTCAGGTTCAAATCCAGCTCAGAAGAGAACCTATATTCTTTAAGAGTCTGAAGGCGAGTTCTAGACTTGATTCTTGCTGGTCTTAGTTGGATCCAGTGTTCCTCTCTGAACCAGTTCCATGGTCAAGGGAATGGACTTCCACAATCACTTTAGATCTGAGTCATTTGCCTAGCCTTGGAGCTGGGATTGGCATCAACCGCATGAAGGCACAGGGAATGAAAGCAGGCGGAGTAGTTCTTCACAGGAGATTCAGATCACTGTTCACAGAAAATGGGTAAATGTAAGCTGTGGCAAAAACGATAAATGCCTAAAGTCACTTGTGCCAGTGACTTTGCATTTGGTTTATCTTTTTCAGAAACAAAACTCATAATTTCTATTGGAGTAGCATGTCCATTAGAAGGCACATCTAGCTGATGATGACAGAAACTTAAAATAACCATGGCTTAACAAGATGGAGGCCCCCCCACCCCAGGTAGGCAGTCCAAGACTGAATTAGCATTTCCATGACAAAACCAACGCCCCTTTGAATTGCTGCAGCTCCTGCAATCACATTTGCATTCCAGGATGGAAGGAAGAAAGCAAATAAATGAGTGTCCATCAATTGTCTACCTCCCTTTTACTGGAAAGTCCTGCTCAACAACTTCTACTTGCACCTCACTGGCCAGAACTTGGTCACATGGCCATGTATACCTGTAAGGATGTCTGGGAAATGTGCTTATTTAGATCGGTACAATGCCACCTCTAATAATAACTCAATAGGTGTTTTGTTAGTAAGGAAGAACTAGTGAAAGGCTATTAGGTAGATAGCTAGTGGTCTTTCTACATGTGTTAACTCATTAACTGATATGGATGCCATCTGAGGTTTAACAACCCAATGCATTTTATACATTTACGACTTAAAACACATTTTAGAGGTAGATGGTAAGATGAATAATGGAACTAATATATACCCTAAAATTAGTAACAGGGTGTTCATTGAATGAGTATCAAACAAGGAAGTCAAAAAAAGAGTTAAAGATGATTCTGACTTATCTGTCTCTTGAATACTTGGCTGTAGTGATGCCTTTGCCTAAGATAAGGAACATAAGAGGAGTGCCAGGTTTTCAGCAGAAGTTAAAGCGTTAAGTTTTGGACATTGAACACTATAAATGCTGGCATCAGATGACCTTTCGGGTGATGTCATTTGTTCACCAGCTGCGCATTTTGATATCTATTGTGCATTTTCTGGCAGAGTACAGAGAACTAGATACTTTAGAAATTTTCCGCTTCCCTCAGTCCCTCTCTTTCAACTTGTGATCTAGGTGCCTGAAAATCATGGAAAGTTGGGTCCAAGGAACCTTTAACTCCAATTCTATAGCTTAGAACAAGAGAGAGGTCTTTGTGGAGTCAAGCATGGGTTGCGTATTTTTCATTATCCTAAGTACTGGAAATACATCTATTAATAAGGAAAAAAATGCCTTCAAGCTATGCTTTGTTATCATTACTTATTTATCCATCCCTATTTTTTCATGTCATACTACACTAAATTCCAAAGACAAGGAATTCCACAGAGCTTAGTGGAATTTTGTATGGGTGCTGTAATTTAATTATAAACATTGAACAAATGCTAAACAGTCTAAGGCAATTTGAAATATAAATAAGCAGTACATTCATGGGAGCTACTGTTGCTCAAGGTAAATGTTAATTGTTGCTAGAATGAATAAATAGTTCTTCTGTTTATTCTTATGTAATGTCACACTTGGCTTCCTATTGGGTCTTTACAAGTGGTTGATCAAATGGTTTTTTTTAAGGTCTGGAAAACACTACGGATCTAGCTTTTGAGAATATACCCAGTCTGGGATAGGGAGACAAAAGTTTCTGTGTTCAGGGAGTAAGTAGCTTCTCTAAAAACCCTTTTAATTTGTACACACAATGAGTGGTGGCAAAGCAGTATCACTGTGACAGTTGTTTGGGTGATGTCATTTGTTCACCAGTCAGGCAGCTGGGCATTTTGAAAATCTGTTGCCATTTCTTGGCAGAGAGCACAGAGATAAGAGCATTTATGCTTTGGAAAGGACCTTTCTGTGTTTAACCAAAAGCATTTTATTTTTAAAAGTGGAGGTTTTCCTTATCTTCAGTCATCACTAATTCCATTGTCTTATTGTCTTTTTTTTTCCATCTATCCTTTTCTGCAAATATAAAACTGAAATCATCTTATCCCTCAAAATGCCTTTTCTTTCTGCTTTCTCTTGTTGAATGGTGCTGTCTTCTACCCAGTTCTCCTAAGGCAGAGATCTGTAAGTCATCCAAGATTACTTTTTCCTTCTTGATCACCAAGTTCTGCTGTTCTTCCGTAGTTAACGTGTTCTTTCTCCCTGTGTCTGTTGCTTGTATCCATGATCGAACTCTTACCATCTCTCTCCTGGACTTGTGCAACTCTTGAGACTCTCTGTTCACTCCTGCCCCTCTCCCATCCAGCCCCCACAATAACTGCTGGTGTAATCTATAAAAAAGAAATTTGGATTATGTTACTCCTCTTTAAATCCTTCAGTGACTCCACCATATTGCTAGTGAGTCAGAATTGGACCTACATTTTCAACAGTGTGACTTAAAACAGAATACTTCCAAGGAGACATATAGTGGTTCAAACAAAAGTATTTTGGCTATTTCATTTCTACCTATTCTTTCAAAAGGCTAGAATGATAAGGGTATATTCATTCTTTACATTAAGGGTTACATCTTTGGCATGTATAGGAGCATAGCTGCTCACTTTCTGTAAAACAGGACTGGCTATTACATGCTCTCCCTTCCTCTCAAGAGGTATCATGGGGTGTTTATCATCCCCATGTAGTTCTTTACACTTTTATTTCATATGCATTAATTTCTAAGAGATCTATATGCATATCTCAATGTTTATCATATATTATTGTTTTAATAATTTTAAACTTCATGTAAATAATGTACTGCCGTGTATATTCCTCAACTTTTTTGATATGCATTGCTTGTGAGATTCATCATGTAGTTCTAGTTCATTTAGTTTCACTCGTGTATAGTACTTTCACTGTATGAGTGTACCACAATGTGTGCACTGTCCTGTTGATCATTTTATCCCCTCCCCCACCATTTTACTGCTATCCATGACCTTTTCAGATCAAGCTCCCACGCTCCTGGACCAATACTTGGGAGTAGAGGGTATATAATTGATCTTTGTGGTTGCTGTTAATCTTCAAATAATTATTTTTGGTAGATTGCTTATCTTTAAAATGAATGTCTTTGTTGGTCAGCACTGGCAACTGCCTTGGGCTCAAGCAAGGGGTATAAATTGTCTTTCTAAATTAGCAAAACCTCACCTCACTTAGCAGGGCTGTCTGCAGTAGTAAATGAGATCCTTTGTAGCAAATGCCTTCCTTTGCAGCTGCTCAAAGCCCTGTGTGGCATGTGCTTTCTCCACTACTTGTTGCTTGGCCAGGTGATTTCTAAGTCATATGGCTTTGCTTCAAAAGACCCGTGAGGAGAGAGTAGGCTCCAGTAGTGGTGTCCCTTACTTTCTTGGGGTTTGCATGTCACTGGTGCTTGGCCCTCTAGTACAGTGGTTATCAAACTTTAGCCTACATCAGAATCACCTGGAGAGCTTGTCAATTGGTGGGTCTCACCCCCAGATTTCTGATTCAGAAGATCTCAGGTTGGGTCTGAGAATATGCATTTCTCATACGTTTGCAGGTGATACTGCTGTTCGTAGGACCGTACTTTTGAGAATCACTGTTCTAGGTCAACATTTCCCAGCCTTTTAAATTTTATTTTAATTTTTTTGACTCATGGACCCATTTAATATTAATACATAACTTCACATAACTACATGAATTTAAAAATAATTTTAGGCCTTCCCCGGTGGCACAGTGGTTAAGAATCCACCTGCCAATGCAGGGGACATGGGTTCGATCGCTGGTCCGGGCAGATCCCACATGCTGCGGAGCAATTAAGCCCATGCACCACAACTACTGAGCCTGCGCTCTAGAGCCTGTGAGCCACAACTACTGAGCCCAGGTGCCTAGACCCCGTGCTCTGAAACAAGAGAAGCCACTGCAATAAGAAGCATACGCACCGCAACCAAGAGTAGCCACCTCTCGCTGCAACTAGAGAAAGCCCACGCGCAGCAACAAAGACCCAATGCAGCCAAAAATAAATAAATAGAATAAATAAATTAAAAAAAATTAAAAAATCAGTTTATAATTTCATAATTTTTACATATTATAAAGAAAGGCTTTAAGTTAAAAAAATTCTATCAGCATAATATTAAGCATTGTGGTTGTCTAGAGCCTTGCTACTCTAAGTGTGGTCTATAGACCAACAGAGCTGGGAACTTGTTAGAAATGCAGACTCTCAGGCCTCACCCCAGACCTAATGAATCAGAATCTGAACTTTAACAACATACCCAGGTGATTAGTATGCACATTAAAATTGAAGTTGGTGGTCTAAGGCTCACATTAAATATGATCCTAATCATATGTAAAACAAATAAGAAACACTTCAAATTTTAACGTTTAAAAAGTAGCACATGATTCATTTACTTTCATTATCTTATTTTCATGTAAGAAAATGCATCATTTCTTGGAAAATAAAAATAACATCAAATTTGGTTTGAGGACCAACTGCTGACATTTAATGATGTTTTAAAACACAACAATGGACAAAATTGTATTTATGACCTGATGTTTGGAAATATTACTATTTTACCTAAAAAACCAACTGCCTTATTTTGATGATTTTCATGAAATAATAGATTCCTGACTGCTACTTGCAATAACCTCTCTGCAAATAATACATTATGTGTAAGGCGAGTGTTTTCCCCACCAAGTTAAATGGATATAATTTTTGTTATATTTATTATTTTTCATTTTTCTTGAAGTAGTAGTCGAAACATCTTTCATCAGTTGATAACAGTTTGACATCCAGAGAGAATTATCTTGGGGCAAATTTGCAAAATTGTTATCACTTAAAAATTTTATTTGTGTTTTAATATCATTGTTCATTATACCTCTTTTCTTTAAACAACCGTCTGTGGGGATAATAATAACAGGATACCATTTAGGGTTGGGAAGATCAGAGTTTTATATGTAGAAACCTAAAAGAGTGCCTGGCACATAGGATGTTTTACATAAATGACTGTGTCAACCCCATCCTCCTCTTCCTCCTTGCCTTCTTCCTCTTCTTCACCATCTTTATTTCATTCCATAGCAGCTCAGGATAGAGAAATTTAACTATCTACTGCGTAAAGCTGAGAGGTAGAGTGGACCCAATACAGACAGATCTCAGCAATTTTTCTTCCAGGCAAGGGAGAACACTATAAAGTGGAGTCACGGAGAACTAGAAACTAGGTTCATGTAAGCAGTAATCAAGGTCTGAGTCTGTGATGGTTCTTAGTGTTATTTACTGGCTTTTTTTCCTGCTAGTCATTTGATATGATTGCACTTCCTAACTCTTGTTGGCCAGGGTCATGTGACTGCTTGAGGCCATTGAATTGTGAGCAGAAATTGTGTGTGTCATTAGCTGCTGGGAAAAGATCCTCCAAAACTTTCTTTCGCTCTGGCACAGTGACTGGTTATTGTTAGGATGATGGCTGTTCTGACAGCTTGGGTTTCTGTGTGACTGTGATATGTGGAGCACCCCTGCCATGGTTGAGATGTAACATGATCAAGAAATAGACCTTAGTTGTTTCAAGCTGCTAAGATTTGGGGGTTGTTTATTATTGCAGCATTATATAGCTTGTACTGACTAATATAGATTTTTTGATGGGTTTTGAAAACTGAAAGTATAGAAGTGGGGTGAGAGTGAGGTAGATGCCAAAAACTACACAGTTTTTGCTAGGAGCCCAAGAACCAAAGAGAGTCCTCAGGAGTGTGTCACAGCCTAGTGTCGGTATAGGGGACACAAGGTGGAGGGAGTGGTTGGGATCTTTCTAGTGCCTCCCTCCTTCAGAAAAGTGATACACTATCAAAAGTATACAAATCTACATACGTTGTGAAACATATCTGTTCTACTCCTTGCCAGTGTGAAAATAGAAATATGAAAATCAATGTAGAAAATGATGTAGGAAAACTAGGATTTAGGAAGAATCATGTTGAAGGGCTGAAAGATTGTTCAGTACCCAGAAGGTAGTAGGTTTCCCCATTTCCTCCCTATTGTACATGTTCACATCCACACATGCTTACATGCCCATATGCTCACATATGCATAATATTTTTTAAAAATATTTATTTATTTATTTATGGCTGAGTTGTGTCTTTGTTGCTGCTCGCGGGCTCTCTCTAGTTGTGGCGAGCAGGGGCTACTCTTCGTTGTGGTGTGCGGGCTTCTCATTGTGGTGGCTTCTTTTGTTGCAGAGCATGGGCTCTAGGCGCTCAGAATTCAGTAGTTGTGGCTCGCGGGCTCTAGAGCGCAGGCTCAGCAGTTGTGGTGCATGTGGGATCTTCCTGGACCAGGGCTCGAACCCATGTCCCCTGCATTGGCAGGCAGATTCTTAACCACTACGTCCAGGGAAGCCCCTGCATAATATTTTTATCAACTCCACTTGTGATTACAAATCATTTTCCTCCTTAGTATATCATCCCCATGAGGCCTGTCTGGATACAGTACTTAAAATTGCAAACTTTCACCCTTTCCCCCCCACACTACTGACATCCTAACTAGTAGCTCTGTTTTTTTTTTCCCCATAGAACTTAGCATATTCTTTAGTTTATTTACTTATTTTTAAAATTTATGTCAATAATTTTATTGACATATATAGTTGATTTACAGTGTTGTTTTAATTTCTACTGTAAAACAAAATGACTCAGTTATACATATATATTCTTTTCCATTATGGTTTATCACAGGATATTGAATATAGTTCCCTATGCTATGAAGTAGGACATTGTCGTTTATCCATCCTATATATAATAGTTTTCATCTGCTAATCCCAAACTCCCAATTCTTTGCCCCCTCCCAACACCCTGGCAACCACAAATCTGTTCTCTATGTCTGTGAGTCTGTTCTTGTTTTTGTACACATGTTCATTTGTGTCGTATTTTAGATTCCACGTATGTGATATCATATGGTATTTGCCTTTCTCTTTCTGACTTACGTTGCTTAGTATGATAATCTCTAGGTCCATTCATGTTGCTGCAAATGGCATTATTTCATTCATTTTAATGGCTGAGTAATATTACATTGAATATATACCACATCTTCTTTAGCCATTCATCTGTTGATGGACATTTAGGTTGCTTCCATGTCTTGGCTATTGTAAATAGTGCTGCTATGACCATAGGGGTGCATGTATCTTTTCTAATTATAGTTTGTCTGGGTATATGCCCAGGAGTGGATTACTGGATCATATGGCAATTCTATTTTTACTTTTTTGAGGAACCTCTGTACTGTTTTCCATAGTGGCTGCACAAATGTACATTCCCACCAACAGCATAGGGGGGTTCCCTTCACACCCCCTCCAGCATTTATTATTTGTAGACTTTTTAATGATGGCCATTTTGACTGGTGTGATGTGGTACCTTGTTGTTTTGATTTGCATTTCTCTAATAATTAGCAACGATGAGCATCTTTTTTGTGTGCCTATTGGCCATCCATGTGTCTTCTTTGGAGAAATGTCTATTTAGGTCTTCTGCCCATTTTTCAACTGGGTTTTTTGTTATTAAATTGTAGGAGCTGTTTGTATATTTTTGAAGTTAGGCCCTTGTCAGTCACATCATTTGCAAATATTTTCTCCCAGTCTGTAGGTTGTCTTTTCATTTTGTTTATGGCTTCCTTTGCTGTGCAAAAGCTTGTAAGTTTCATTAGGTCCCATTTGTTTATTTTTGCTTTTATATCTATTGCCTTGGAAGAGTGACCTAAGAAAATTTCTGTAGTTTACTGTTATTGTTTGTCTCTCCACAACTAGAATGCAAGCACCACAGAGAAAGAAAATTTTTATCTATTTTGTTTACTGAGAACAGTACCTGATATATAACAATACTTGTTGAATTGCAGTACATTCATGAAGGAGAAACCCGGGAAGATGATCTGGATCCTGCTAGCTGCCTAGGTGTTCCAAGAAGAAAAACTAAAGCTGATGCAACTTTGTGATCTCAACCACATTTTAAACTACACTTTGATTCTCTTACTTTCATTCCCTAGCTTTTAAAATAGTTCCAGTCAAGCAGAATTAAGCTTCTTTGTGAAATTGTTAATATGTCATGTTTAAAGACTGAGTTTTGAAGGTAGCACAAAAAGTGGGAAAGAATATGGGCTTTAGAGAGAAATCACTTCATTGTCACCTATTAAGGTGTGACTTTGGGCAAGTTACTTATCCACGGACTCTAAATTTTACCATATGTAAAATTAGAATAAAAAATGCTTTGTATGGACTAAATACACATAAAGTTATGTGAAAGTGCTTAGTATACAGTAGGTACTGGTTTATTTGGGTCCCTTCTCCTTTCTCTCATCACCAGAAAACCAGCTTTTATTACATTTCTATTTAATGTTATTATACATATTTTCAATTTAGCTCTAATTTTGGTTCCCATGACCTTTTGTTAGATTATTTTAGTAATCTTTGGTAAGCTAAAATTTCAGTACATACAAAGAGCCCATATACCATTCACCAGGGCATGGGTTTGGGGGAATTGTTGGAGAAGGTCTGAGTTTCCTAGTTTTTTTACACAAAAGTAGTTTTGCCTTCATCTTGTTGTCATCTGAAATATCAACAATGCTATCCTCATTGGTTGACATTTTGGACTTTAGGGCTGGAAAGAATCAATTCCTTCCTTTCGCATATTAAGAAATTAAGTCATCTATTTGGTAAATGGCAGAGTAAAGGGTAAGAGTTCTAATTGACTTCTTGTTCAGTGCTCCTTCTACCATATTATACTTTCATCTAGATTAAATTATTTTCATCTAAATGAAATACACAATTTGATGGGTTTTGTTGTCCACATGATAATGTTGACACAAACTTTTATCACATATATTTAACTTTTTGAATAGGTGATACATGCTTGGGTCACTGAAGGGTATACATGAAAGTTAGCCTCCCTTAGCTCTGCCCCCAGCTACAAAAGGCCACCACTGCTCTGTGCATATATCCATGTATTCACCTATCATTTTACACAAATGTAAACTTTTATGTACTTTGCTGTTTTCACTTAAAAATGTGAAAGTACTATATACATGTGTTTTGCTTCTCAGAGCTCCATAACCGCCTCTTCTTACTCCCAGGTGTCGTTAGTTGATTGATTTTTTTAAAATTCATGAACAAGCACTCATTGAGCACTGAGTTAGGTACTATTCTAGGCTCTGGGAGTGGAAGAGTAAACAAGATAGAAGAAAACCACTGTTTTCACAGAGCTTAGTTTCTTGGTTTGTGATTGGTGATATGATAGGGGTACAAATAATGGTCTCTAGGATAGGCCAGAAGAGGGAGAAATGAATTTCTTCAGACATGATCAGAGGAAGCTTTAAGGAAAAAGTGGAAATTTATTTGGATTTTAAGTGATGGGTAGAAATTCAGCAGGAAGAACTGGGAAGAAAGGGTACTCCATCACGAATATATTAGAATTTTTGTTGTTTCAGTCTTATGCAGCTGTTGTTTTGCATGGTAGCACTTGAAGTTCTACATTTAAGGATACTATTTGCTTGACATTTTAGTAAATTGATTCCTTTTGGAGATGGCTTCTTTACTTGCAAAATAAAATTGTCTTAGAAATCAATTTCTGCTGATCTAATTCTTTTTTCTTCTAATTTGTTTACTTGAACTAGATATGAGGATTTTTATAGATGACTTCTACCTATTTGACCCTTTTCATTCAGTTATAAGAGTTTTCATCTTTGTTTTACTTTTTTATTATAATTTGATATGTGTATGTTGTAATTAACTATTATTTGCTTTAGTGCAGTTATGTGCTTACAGCAGAGGTTGTCAACCTTGGCTGTACACTAGGATCATTTGGAGAGTTTTAAAAATGCTGATGCTTAAACCCCACCTGGGTCTGGGATGTGGCCTGGGTACCAGGATTTTCAAAAGTGCCTCAGGTGATTTTACTTTGCAGCGAAACTTGGCTTATTTGGGAGGTAACCAAAACATGCTTTCTGCTTTCGGAAAGTAGGTAACCATGGTTCACCTGAGTGGTGTGATCAATCTGTCATCTCAAATCTCTTGTTTAGAATAAAGTGAAATGGTTAGAATTGGATGGCAGAATGAGGTCCTGGAGTTTGTTAGAGCACTTTTATTGTTAATCACCAAACCATAAATGGAATTAAGCATAATCTATGGAGAGAATAATTTTAAGGCCTTTAAATTCTGTGTGGGTGGGGGAAGGGATAACAGTTCTTGTTTTGATCTCTATACAAATCAAAGTTATTAGGCTCATTATGTAAGTCAGAAATTAATAAATCTGTTTTTACAGCCTATAACAATTATTAATTTATTGTTAGTATAGTTAGGCAAACATTGTTCTCAAGCTCTTGTTTACTTTGTCACCTACTTTCAATGTAATAAGTACTCCATTACCGTAAGAGGATCTTTGTTTATTCCAGTAACAAGGTGTTGCACAAGGACTTGTAAACTCAAATAGTTACCTCCCTGAGGTATCAGACCTTCCAGAAGGAAACCAAACTGAACCATAGACTACTCCTTTCTTTTATTCTGAAAAATGATCTAGTCTATTTCCAGCTTGGAATTGGGAACTGTCGTCAGGTTAGGGATGTTTACTGTGATTTCACTGTTGGGTTTGAAGTATCGTGAATTCCCAGATACACCCATATCTTGCAGTATGGACTGCAGTAGGGTCACAAACTTCTTGTACATCTATGTAGCATATTAGCACGCTGTCTGAAACTAGTGGGGCTCAGTGAATAGAACAGATAATCAGACAAAATTGGGTTCAAAGCCCAGATTTTCTATTTATAAGCTGTATTACCTTGATTTACTTAACTTATTTAACCTTAGTTTCCAAGTCTGGAAAACTGGGGGAAATGATACCTAAGTTCCAAGTTTGTTAATGAGGTAAAATAGTTTAGATTCTTAACATAGTGCCTGCCCACAGTTGGTCTGTAATAAATAATAGTGCCCTGGTTTTGATATTGAATTACTCTAGAGAATTATTCTAGTGAAATGATACTTGAGAACAAATCAAGCTCTATATTTTCTTATTGAATCTATTATGAATCTTATTATTAATAATGTCTGTTGGGAGTGGTGTATATGAGTCACATTTTATGTAGCTGAAGTTTTAAATACTTGTGAACTTCTCATAAACCTGATAATATCCTGATAAAGGTGTTGATACCATACCTGTGTTTATTGTGATAGGTTTTATAACTTTCATTATGTTTAGAGACATTTTACAAGAACTTGAAGATTCTTGAAGTATGAAGGGAGAAGTTAGAAAGTTGATAGTATAGACTGGGCAGTATAGTATAGTCAGGGCACAACCCCTAGGTTCATACATACACAATGAAAATATAAGTGAAGTGTAATAGGCCATGTTGAGGCATAGCCAAACTAATTAGTTCATTCATTACAAAATGTTTATTGTGTTCCTCCGTGTGCCCAAATAAGATCATCATGGTAATGACTCCTATTTTCTGCCTTTCAAAATTGTTCTCATTTTTAAAGGCGTAATTCAAATGTGGTCTGTTTGATGAAGTCACCCCTCCCCCTCACACAACTTAAAAGGAATTTCTTTTTCCTCCATTCTGTCAGCATGTGATCTCTACCCTGGCACTGGCACTTATTTCACTGTTTCATATTAAAAGCGGGGCTGCAACTAAGTTACAGGCATTGGGTTTGAAGGTTGTATGGGGTCCTGGTTAAGGGCACTGGTTTTAACATCAGAGAGATGTTATTTTAATCTCTACTTTGTCACTTACTTTCTTTGTGAAGATTTGTCCTTTCTGAGCTCAATTTACTTATCTGTTAGATGGGGATAAAAGCTTCTACCTTATTGTTTTGTTGAAAGTTTAAGTGGTATAAGTGACCTGAGATAGTAAATGTTCAACAAATGGTAGTGAATATTGTTATTGTTGTTCTTGTCTGTGTAAAGCATGTTATTTATTGTATGCAAATATGATACATGACTTAAAACCTCCTCCTTTAGATTGTGCACTTTTAAAAACGGGGGACTATTGCTTGGCATTTTTACATAAGGTTTAATAAATTAATATTTGTTGATTACATTAACTTTCATCTCTCCTTGACTTTTAAAAAGAAGAATATTGGCATATATCAAAAAAATGTCATAAAAGTTGTTTTCTAATGCCTTTGTTTTAAAATCACTGCAGGTCCCTTCTTATCTCATAATGTCAATGTCCTGAAATCTGAGGATTCCACCAAGATAATATGATAGGAACTTTCAGTGATTTGGAGCCGTATCCTACTTAGACTAATGCGGGCCTTCCAGGTTTCCTAAGAGCTTGTACAGCAGCACACACTGCTGTTGTTAATCGGCACAGGCAAGAATGCCATCTTTGCCTCAAGAAAGAGGTAAGCAGCTTGATTTAATCATGTGTACCTATTATGTGGCTGTATTATAGATCGTCACTGCTAAGTTTTTTAAGAATTAAAAATTAATTGGGGACTCGAAGAATCAGCATTTATAATTTTACCTTGTGGGGGGCATTTATGTTCTCTGGTATGGAGTTTTTTGTTATTTCAGTGATGTTTGGTTGGTTTACATTTCTTTTAAAGTTATTCAGGGACCCTCTCCCCTGGATCTGAATACAGAATTGCCTTATCAAAGCACGATGAAAAGGAAAGTCAGAAAGAAGAAAAAGAAGGGAACCATTACAGCAAATGTTGCTGGGACAAAGTTTGAAATTGGTAGGTCTCCTCAGAATCATGAGATTTTCATAATTGTCGGAAAAACTAATTTGATGTTGAAAACAACATAGAAATTCAGAGATAATTATCTTCTCAGAGATAATTATCTTTTATGTAATGGATTTTTGAATGGCTTCTATAAAATTTTCTTTTTTTATGAGATATTTAACATGTCAGTAATCAAATAGAACATCACTGTAAACTAAAAAGCTTTAGTTATTGATGGGATTGGATTAAATATATATGATTTTGATTAATACTTAGTTTTTAAATCAAGTGTAAAGTAATATAAGCAGTGAAACCAATGGTTCTAGCTTTAATCTTTAAATACAGAAGTGCTTAGGAAAATTGTATTGTTGTAATGCATTTTTCACTTGGGGCTAAAATTATGTTTAATCTTTAACGTTCATTACTTTGTAAATCTTTTTTTTTTTTTGCTGTACGCGGGCCTCTCACTGTTGTGGCCTCTCCTGTTGCGGAGCACAGGCTCCGGACGCGCAGGCTCAGCAGCCATGGCTCACGGGCCCAGCCGCTCCGCGGCATGTGGGATCCTCCCGGACTGGGGCACGAACCCGTGTCCCCTGCATTGGCAGGCAGACTCTCAACCACTGCGCCACCAGGGAAGCCCTGTAAATCATTTTAAAAACAGATTAAAAATGTAAAATGAAAAGTGCAGAATTTGAGATTTATATTAAACAATGAGAACCTGACAATAGAGTAAGAACATATTTCTGTCTATACTTTAAAAATTATTTTGATGATACTGTTGCCTTTTATTAATAGAATTTTAGTTTTTATATGTAAGCAGTATCTGCAGTGGAGAGAATAGGTAAGAATTAATTACCTTAAATTAAGATACTTTTGCCCGGCACTGAGAAACTCATTACTACTACAAGTACTCAAAAAATCTTCCTCTTTTTAAAACATAATTTTGCATTAAAAGAGTTGAGGAAACCATGTGAATCTCAAGGATGAGGGTCGTGTTTCCACTTACAGTAATTCACCAAAGTTCATCAGGGGTCAATGGAATATTTCATAGGAATCGAGGTCCCCTAATACTCTATTTCAACAAGTGTTCCTCAGAGGAAAAAACTTTGGGCGAGTTAGTGTGGAAGGGTGAGATGTGAATTATGTGTAGCGTATTTTCTAGAGTGAAAAAACAAGAGTAACTGTTGTCAAGGTGACTAATGGGCGGTGTCAACTTATCCTCCTGTTTGCTGTTAAGGTCTTGGTGGGGTTTATAAGCAACTTGATCTAAAGGAGAGTGTTTTTGACTGTAGTTCCCTCTCACTTCTAAGGGCTGAAGTTGCATTAGCCTTCTTCACACTGATTCCAGACCTCTTTGCTGAGCCTGCTCAGTTGTGTTTAGCAAAAGCCCTGGCTAGATCAGGCTTGGAGACTTGGACAAGGGACTGCTGGGAGAATACAAAGCTAAGTATAGGGGAGGGAAAGAGACAATTGGCTGTGTGTCCAGGAGAAAGTGTTACCTTGCTTTCCCTTATTTAACCTTGTGATATGCAACAGATTACTTCTTGTAATTTAATTACTGCTCCTTTGACAGGTTGAATTATATAATAGAAAGATAATTAATCCATAGTCAGGACACTTGTGTTTTGTTCCTGGTGTTGCCTGTTTCCTCATGTAGAATACTTTGATCACTACTAGTCTTAATATTAATTCTTTTATAACCCTGGACCAAATATTTTCACATGAATTACCTCATTTAATCTTCCAGTAACCCTGTCAAATAGGCTGCATTACTCCCTTGTTGTCCTTTTCCCTGACTTTCCTCACTCTAATAGTGAATTTGAAGTGGCTAACAGCCATAAGAAAATAAATAAGGAAAAATAAAAACAGTAAAATAGGATGAATCTTGTGGCTGATCAGAATACAAACTGCATTCCATGAAATCCTGTATAGTTAGAGATGTGCATGGGTTTGACTCTGAGCTTCCTAGCAAGCAAAGCAAATCATCGAAACATAATCAGCTATATAGAATACACAGTGCCCAGAAGATAAAACCATACTGGTTATTCACGAGAAATGCAATTTTTTTCTAATTCTGAGTCTTGAGAGAAATTTCTCCCATAATTCCTCTTGGAGACAAGTTGTGGAATGGGGAACTACATTCTCGCACTAGTCCTATAATTAATACATTATGAAATTTTAATTATTACTTTTTAAAATGCCCCTTAGCACAGTTGAAGAAACTGAAGCTCACTGAGAGTTAGCAACTTACTCAAGATCGTACAGATGGCAAAAGTAGAACTTGAATCTGAATTAATTTGCTTCCAAATTTAGTGTTCTTTTTACTCTATCATACTGCCTAAATAAAATATGAATTGAAATTTAAATTGAGGAACATTAAGGTGTCCTCTGTATCTAAAATTCAGAGAGTTGTTGCATGGATTCCTATTTTTAAAACTCCTGAACAGCCTCTGAAAGCTCTATGGGTCAAGGTAAGAAAAAAGTAGGACAAATTTGTGAGGAATGTATTTTTGGTAATTTTCATTAAATGGGGACAAGACAGATTGGAGAAGGGGGTACTTAATTATGCAAGGGGAAATGTGAGAAAAATGGTTGGTGTGGTTATCTCTATTTTATCAGTGGGGAGTTTGGTTTGGTAGAAATTCAATATTGAGGCAATTACTTCACTTCTTTTTGTACAGAGAGCTCCTAAAAGACCAACATTTAAAAGCACGGATTTAGGCTTTGGCTGCCAACAGCCTTCTATTTGAAACTGACATGTTAAAGGAAGTTCTTTTCTATGCAATGGAGGATGGTATACTTAAAAAGATGCCAATTGATTTCTAAAACTTCAATTCAAACAAAAATATGATTAAATAGCTTAGCTGAAAAAAATAGTGACAGTTTAATACCCTACATTGTATTTTTCTTTGAAGTTCAACTTTGTCAGCTCTCCAAGCTTTGAATTTCATAATAAGAGAGATTTATATATGACCGACCTTACAAATTTGACTTTGAGAATCTAAAAAAAGAATGGATCTTTTCCACCATTATGTACCCTGAATGTTCCCAGCCTCACCAGCTCATGTGTACATTAATACCCACATTTTAGTAGCTCATTATACTCCCTCCGTCCATAACTGCCACCAGTTCCATCTCTCTCCTCAGGGGTTTCCCAGTTATTTGAGAGGCCCAGGGCAATGACTTCCATGCACTCAGAAATGGGTCTGCCCCTGAGCTGCGGTTCTGGCCTTGTCATTGTTTTCTGCTTGTGAACCAGTGAAAGAACTCTCCTAGGCTGTGTCACTACGGTCCTTGCCCTCCCCACGAGCTCTAGATGACACAGAAGCTCTTGGGCCCTCAGGACGCCAGCACTGCATGGTGGTCTGCAGCAGAGAGAGGAACAGCCCTTTCCCCAAATTCTTGTACTGTATGTTGTCACGTAGGTCTTCAGAACAATCCCACGTTTTATCAAGCTTCTCATGGATAAAAGCAACTTCACCTCAACAATCCCTTCCCTGACCTCATCCGTCTCCAGTCACTGTCCTCTTCTTTTATTATGCCTGTGTTCTAGGCATTATTGCATAAAAAGCCCATTCTTTCTCCTCAGCCTAAAAGAAATCAAGAGTCCCTAGGACTTGACCAGCAGGTGTCTGGTCATCAGTTGCATACATGAGCCAAGTACATTCAGACAATTAATCCCTTTTTACCATATCTCCCCATATATAGGGCAGTAAAAAGAAAATGTTTAAAAATAAACATCGAAGTGCTGCTAATTTGTTACGCCATTCTATTAAGACTCCAAATTCTGTTGGAACCTAAATTTATCCTAAGTATTTGCTGATCTTTATTCTAAATTGGAACTTCATTGGAAGAAAAATGTCAATATGTTAATTGTGTAATTGTGATATCAATGTGTTGATTGTGAAATCTAAAAAACAAGATTTTCTCTGAGCATAAATTTTTTCCATAGGATTAGAGGGTTGGGAGCAGATAGGAGGGCCAGAGTTTCCAAATCTCTACTGTAATTCTGCTTCATTATTTTGTATCCTGTGTCAATATAGCTGACTTGGTTTTAACTGCTAAAAATAATTTGAACTAGGGAGGTGGAAAATATAGGATAGGTCTAATGATCGGGGCTATTTTTATCTTTTCCTTTTTGTACCTAATCCAAGGTCATGAAAAAGCCATAAGTACATTTTCCTGAGTAGAGGTGTTGTCAGCTGTGTGTGTATTTTCACTATGCTATGAATAATCACTAAACTCTTTAATAGTGTTTGTACCTGTTAAATCTCAGAAAATTGAAACTAAGGATTTTGGGTGCCACTTAAAAACAGTTCTCTGTTGCTATTGAGTATAATTTGGCATTAAATTGTTGTAGCTAAAGATAAGGTTATGCTATAACTAATGGAAATTTTACAAGTGAAATACTGTGAGCTAAAATTGATATATATCAAAAAATATTTTCATAATGAATGTATTTCAGAAGTATTTTAATTTTGGTTTAACTTAACTGTTTACTTGCAGTTCGTTTAGTAATAGATGAAATGGGATTTATGAAAACGCCAGATGAGGATGAAACAAGTAACCTTATATGGTGTGATTCAGCTGTTCAGCAGGAGAAGATTGCAGAGCTGCGAAATTACCAGGTGGGAAATTAATCATGACCAATTTTTGGTCAGTAGGAAAGTTATATGAATTCCATTATAATTTTCTTTAGATAAGGCTCTTAATAAGTTGACATATTAAATTTCAGTTCTAATTTACCTGAATAGCCTGTTTTGTTGCTGTCCAGTTATACTGACTCTTTGCCTGAAGACTGCATCCTCTCAAATTTAACTTTTAACCTCTTTCCATCTTTAAGGAAGAATTGATAGAGGAAAACTCTTCCTACGCTGGTGCTTTGCATTATGCTTAAAGATGAACAATGTGGAGTAGATTGCATAAAGAGATCTGAACACAGATATCCCTTGTAATGTCAGCTATGTGTAATTTGGCTTCATTATTTTATTTCTGGAATGTAATACAAACATATTAAAAAATAAAAAAGCCAAATACATGGAATTTTAGACAATTGAGATTTTGAATAGTTCTTCCTGTTAGTGTAGAGGGTTATACAAAATTGACTGTAGGCAACAAATTAGTCCATTTTCATCAGGTTTTTTGTTTTCTACTAAAAAAAATTAAACTCAAAGAATGAATGTAACTTTATTATAGTATAAATGAATATATTCATTAAGTTAATGAAAATATTAATGTTGACCTTTTTATTTTCCAGAGGATCAACCATTTTCCAGGAATGGGAGAGATCTGTAGGAAGGATTTCCTAGCAAGAAATATGACCAAGTAATCTTCATTTTCTTGTAGTAGAGAAGACCTGTTCAAAAATTACATTTTGAATGTCATAGTGCTATCTTTCACAAATTTATATTGATTTGAAATGATATTTTGTTGGAAGAGATAGAATTTTAGAGCTAGGAGTGTTTTAAAATTTTCCTGGTTCTATTCTTTGACTTTGCAGAGGAGGTAATTGAGGGTCAGAGACATGAATATCTTGCACAAAGTCAAATAGCTAACAGCAGAGCTAGAGTAGAAACCTGGTCTCCAGAATTTCAAGGTTCTTTTCACTGCAACTTGCTGTCTCTCTAGCAGCATAAGTTTTTCTTTTAAATGTAAAAAGTTTTCTGTACATGGCATTCCATATATACTTAATTATTTTCAGTTAAACCTTGCAGGAACTAATTTGTTGCATTATATCCCGCCTGTGGGTATGTATGTGTTCAGAATACTGGTTATTGAGCATCTAATATGAGCCAGGCACTGTAATAGGTGCCTGTGTGCACACATATACGCATACACACATGTATATGTTCCTACCTGGGGATACATGCACACATATTTATCTCAGAGACCATTATTTAGAGTAATAATCTGCTTTCATGGGAAAAACTGTTAACAGGTAAAGTGTTATACTGAATATACTGCGGAATTTTTGTGCAGCTTATATTTCTGTTGATTAGATTTTTTTTTATTTTAAGAAAGTTGATAAATTGTATGCTTGGATTTTTTTCTAAATATAACAAAGAATGGTATCATTCATAAACACCTCATGGTTAGTTTTAAAATGTATTGTTCTATTAAAGCTTTAACTTGATCTAATTTCACATTATTGTTAAAATATAATAAATACATGCAAAGGTGTTGGAAATAAAAACAAGTACATTAGCACTGTTATTGTGCTTCCTTTAGATGTGTGTGTGTGTGTGTGTGTGTGTATGTGTGTGTGTGTTTCAAAGCAATCAGTGTTAGCCTATTTGGTACTGAGATTATTTACCTGGTTGGCTTATTTTGGATTTGACAGATGTAGTTGGTGATTATTTTCCTTCTCATAGAGGAAACGTAACTTTTTTTATCGGGTTCTCTTGAAAGAGCACTTGAAATATGTAACTGTATGACCTTCCAGTTTTTGTGGAAGCCAGGTAGCTTATATATTCCACACCCTAGTCTTACAGTATAGGCCCTGCTTCTGTGCATATTATATACTATGGTCCCATTTTAGTTTTAACTGATCTCGTTTGGAAACAGTAACTACTCATCTATAAAAGACTTGCATACATTTGTAAAGAAGACTTTTTGAAACAATCAGATTTTCTTAAATAGGTAATATTTTAAAATATTTCTAAGGATTTTAAAATTGTTATTGGGAATCAGTATGTACCAAATAATTAGCATTTGGATTAATCAAAAGCAAACATTTTATACCTAGTATTGTATCAGTATCCCTAAGTTATGTACCAAATAGGCAGCCTGATTTATAGCAAATACAAAAATGTCAGGCCATACATTGTAGCCATAAAACTACATGTATAGGTAGATGTAGTTGATGTAAACAAAACCTGACTCAGAGGCTTCAATGGTTTTCTCACAAAAGTAGTAAAACTCCAGAAAACACCGGGGTAAAAGGCAATCTAAAATTTTTCCCTATGGATGACCCAGCAAACTCCAAATCATCTTTTAAGAAGCAATATGAATGGCACCTGGCTGTGAACCGTACTAACCACCCGCATCCCAGAGGCAGAGTTAATGCCACCTTCCACATGTTACCTTGCCTTATGTAGCTTTATTGCACCTATCACACTGTATTTAACTAATAGCCTATATATAAATTCCTTAGAACAGAGACCATGTTAATCCTCAGTGCCCAACACGTAGTATATACTCAAATGTTTGATCTACTAATATGTAAATTAATACATGGGGCAGAAATTCTTGTCTATTTTTTCCACTAATGTATCCCTAGTATCTAGAATAGTGCCTAACATATAGTAGGTGATTAATAGGCATTTTAAAAAATTAATGAATTGATCAATAAATGAAGAAATGGAGGGAATTTAAATCCTTGTAGTAAATGTCAGTAGCACAGAGAAAGAAAGTTTAGATAAGTTTGAACAGAAATTACTTTTCATATTATCTCTAACTTACAGAATGATCAAGTCCCGGCCTCTGGATTATACCTTTGTTCCTCGAACATGGATCTTCCCTGCTGAATATACACAATTTCAGAATTATATGAAAGAATTAAAGAAAAAAAGAAAGCAGAAGACTTTTATAGTAAAACCAGCTAATGGTGCAATGGGTCATGGGTAGGTATTTTTCATATGGAATACATAAAAATTTTAAAAAATTGGGGGAAAGAATAAGTGTGACCATTTGCTCATGGTTGAGTACTAATATGAAAAAAAAATAAAATAGCTTTCTAACTTTTGCTTTTTTGGAACTAAATATTTAATGAGCCCTTTTACCCTGTCCTGGAGACTTCAATAATTCAATCTAAAAATTTAATCAACAGGTTGTGAGACTTTGATAGGAGACTACAAAATAGAGAAAGTAAATATTTTCTAATTTTTTTCTTAAACATAAAATTTGCATTCATCATAATTTTAGAGTAAGCTTGGAGAGGAAAATCAGTTGATACAATAGAGCTAAATTGAGTTGGTGAATGAAATGGAAAGGGTGTTACTGTTTTCATCTTAAAAAAAAAATCTTAAGCACAAAATATCTATTTTCTTTGCTTTACAAATGATTTTTTTCTTTATGTAGCCATGGTAATTGGATTGAAGATGAGTAGAACACATTTTAAGTTAAAGTGCTGAGAACTAGACCTGTTAGCTGGGGATAGATTATACAACTTAATATTCCTGTTTACTTTTGCTTTCTTATGTTAGTTTTCTGCTGTTTACTTTTTCAAAGAAAATGTGGCTGAAGCTACTTTTAATAAAAACACAAGTAATTTTTATCTTTGATTTAGAGTGCTGTGGGGAAAAAATATATTTGGAAATATAGCTGCCAGGTAAATTACTGTTCAACACATTTCCTTTTAACTTTTAATCATAATTTAATAATTTAATCAGACATTATTTTAAACTGTGGTTTAGTGACTTAAAAGACAAATGACATGTAGTGTTAGTGGAAATTGTATATTAATTGTTTAATGTAAATTTGGTTCACTATATGTTAGTATCAAGGTAAACATTTTGGGGAAGATAATTGAAGTTCACATTTTCTCAATTTTAATGTTAAAATTATGTTAAAAATTCATTTTTATATATATTTAATGTTAGTATAATAGTTAATAATATGAATTGACTACAGTAATAAAATAGCTGAAAAAGTATACTATACATACTGTGCTGCCATGGTTTATCTCATGCAATGCAGAAGTACATAGGTAAAGTACACCTGTCTCATCTGTAGAATATATCTATTTCCTTGCTGGTTTTCTGTTTAATTGTCCTGTTCATTATTGAGAGTGGGGAGCATTGAACACTTCAGCTGCTATTGTTGAACTGTCTATCTGTGCCTTCAATTCTATCAGTTTTTGCTTCATATATTTTGGAGCTCTGTTGTGAGGTGCATATGTTTATAATTATTATATCTTCTTGATGCATTGACTTTTAAAAATTATTATATTACTGTTCTTCTTCGTCTGTTGCAGTACTTTTTGTCTTAAAGTCTATTTTGTCTGATACTAGTATAGCCACTTCAGTTCTCTCTTGGTTACTGTTTGCATGGAATATCTTTTCCATTTGTTCACTTTCAGCCTATTTAAGTCTTTGAATATAAAGTGTGGCTCTTGTTGACAGCATGTAGTTGGGCCATATTTTTTATACATTCTGCCAAATCTTGTCTTTCAACTGGAGAGTTAATCCATTCTTATTTATTATGTAATTATTGATAAGGAAAGATTTACTTTTGGCATTTTGCTATTTGTTTTCTTTATGTCTTATATAGTTTTCATACCTCAATTTCTCCATTTCTGCCCTCTTGTGTATTACATGGGTATTTTCTAGTGTACCATTTTAATTTCATTGTCATTTATTTTACTATATGTTTTTTGAGTTATTTTTTAAATGGTTGCTTTGGGGTTACAATTAGCATCTCCATTTATAACAACCTAGTTTGGATTAATATCATTACTTTTAACAGTAAAAACAACAACAACAACAACAAAACTTGCTTCTATTTGCCTCTGCCCCCTTTATGATGTTTTTGTCACAAATTACACCTGTATGTATTGTGTACCCATCAAAATAGATTTATAATAATTGTTTTATGCAGTTGTGTTTTAAATAATACAGGAAAAATAAGCAGTTACAAACCTAAACTACACTAGTAGTGACTTTTATTTTTACCTATGTAGTAATCTTTACAGGTGCTCTTTATTTCTTTGTGTAGATTTGAATTACTGCCTAGTGTCCCTTTGCTTCAGCCTGAAGGATTGTCTTTAGCATTTCTTATAGGCCAGGTATAATAGCAACAAAATCTCTCAGTTTTTGTTTATCTGGTAATGTCTTAATTTCTCTTTCAATTTTGAATATTTTGTCAGGTATAGATTTCTTGGTTAACAGTTTTTTTTTTTTTCTTTTTCTATCAGCACTTTGAATATGTCATCTTACTGTGTTCTGCCCTCCATTGTTTCTGATGAGAAATTAGCTCTTTATCTTAATGAGGATCCCTTGGGTGGGATGAGTGGCCTGTCTTGCTACTTTTTTCTCTTTCTCTAGGCTTTTGACAGTTTGATTAGAACATGTCTTAGTGTGGCTCTCTTTGAGTTTATCTTACTTGAAATTTATTAGGCTTCTTGATTTGTAGGTTAATATTTTTCATCAGATTGGGAGATTCTCAGCCATTAATTCTTCAAAGAGTCTTTTTGCCCCTCTCTCTTTTCTTCTTTTGAGACACCCATTATTAGTGTGTTGATATTATTGATGTTGTCTTGCAGGACTCTTAAGCTCTGTTCATTTTTCTTCATTCTTTTTCCTTTCTGTTCCTCAGACTAATCTCAATTGATTTATCTTCAGGTTTACTGAGTCTTTCCCTGCCTTCCCACATCTTCTGTTTAGCCCCTCTAATGTATTTTTGTTTCAGTTATTGTACTTTTCAACTTCAGAATTTTTGTTTGGTTACCCCCACCTACCCCGCCACCTTTAAAAGTAATTTCTATCTCTACTGATATTCTGCATTGGTGAGATATTATTCCCATGGTTTCCTTCAGTTCTTTGTACATGATTTCCTTTAGCTCTTTGAACAAATTTAAAATAGTTGATTTAAATAATTTATTGTCTAGTAAGCCAAATGTCTGGGTTTCCTCAGGTATAGTTTCTATTAATTGAGAATTTTTTTTGTGTATGGGTCATACTTTTTTTTTTTTGAATGACTCATGATATTTTGTTGAAAATTGGACATTTTGTGTATTGTAATGTAGCAACTCTGCCAATTAGATTCTCCCTCCTCTACAGGGTTTTTTGTTACCATTTGTTCTAGTTGATGTTTATTTGTTTAGTGACCTTTCTGAAATAATTTTGTAAAGTTTGTATTTTTTAATTGTGTGTGACCTCTGAAGTTCCTGTTCTGTTAGATCAGTGGTCAGTGTAATTGTCCAATCCGTTAGTAATTGAACAGAAATTTCCTTAAACACTGGGAACCAAATATCTGTATCTATACCTATATCCATATACACACACACATATGTGTGTGTGTGTATATGGATATAGGTATAGATATACATATATATCCCCCAATCCTTGCAGATGGTGTGTGTGTGTGTGTGTGTGTGTGTGTTAGAACATGCCTTCAACACTTAGCTAGGTAGTTTATAACTCTGCCTTAGCCTTCACCTCCTACTTGATGGTTAGCTGGAGGTAAGAGCTTAGGGCCATCTCAGATCTTTCCTGAGCATGCACTTAGCCCTGGGCATTCATGTAGTCTTCTAGAATCCCAGAAATATATGAGAGCTTTTCAAAGTCCTTATTCCCCAAAGATTGTCATTCCTGTCTTTCCCCCCAATCTTTGCAGTTAGTCTGATGGTTTTCCCAACTGCTACTTGTTGCAGGGACTACTACATTTGTCTTTAAATGTTTTCAATATTGTCTCTGCCGACCACCCCCCCCCCCCCGCCCCCCGCAAGTAGCTGCCTCAGCACTGGGAGAGTTTGCAGTTAGACAAGATAAAAGAAAACCTTTGAGATTGTCCAGGGAACCACAGAACTGAATTAAACAAATAGACAAACAAACAAACAAACAAAACAACCACAAGAATAGGTCTGTTCTACTGCCTCTAGAACCAGTACCTGTACTGGGAACACAGGTTATTGCTCAAGGCCACTGCTGAGCTGGGGGTTGGGGGTGGTACCAGAGTAAATTAAAATGCTAGGAATCTCTTTTACACAGATTCAGCTGGGTTTTTTTGTTGTTGTTTGTTTTTTATTACATGTTCCTTGGTTAGTATCCATGGTTCTAAAAAAGTTGCTTCTGACAGTATTTTTATGCTGTATTTTTTGTGTGTGTGTGTGATGGGACCACTTTCCTCTTGAGTATTACCTATAACTTTGTTAAAATCCTGACTCCATAACAAATTATTCTTTTAACCTTTTCTTTAAATTTAGGATTTCTTTGATAAGAAATGGTGACAAACTTCCATCTCAGGATCATTTGATTGTTCAAGAATACATTGAAAAGCCTTTCCTAATGGAAGGTTACAAGTTTGATTTACGAATTTATATTCTGGTAACATCGTGTGATCCACTAAAAATATTTCTCTACCACGATGGACTTGTGCGAATGGGAACAGAGAAGTACATTCCACCTAATGAGACCAATTTGGTAAGTGATACCAGACACTATGATTTTATTAATTTATTCAACATCTATTTTTTAAAACACCTATTGTGTATAAATGTTAAATGAACAAAGTTCCTCCTCTCAGGCGCTTATAGTCTAGAAGAATTATATACATAAATAAGACTGCCTCTAATTTAAGACAGCTTTGTGGAAATTAGAAAAAAAAGTGCCTGCTTCTCCAGGTAGGCTAATTAGGAAAATACACCCCATCTGGGTGCTGTGAGCATGAGTATGGATTTCGAAGTATATATGTGTGTGTAGTGGTACTGGATAGAAATGATTGATACAGAAATACAAATTAAAATAATATGCCATTGAGAAATACAGATAAAGTGTTATAGAATTGAGTGTAGGAATAGGTTTTGTTCAGCTTCTCATGGGAGAGGTGGTATTTGAGCAGTCTTTGTATGAAAGGTATGGTTTAAACATGTAGAATGTGGGAGAAAGTATATGAAACAGAGAAAGCAAAAGTTATCAGAAAGTAGAGTTATTTTTTGTTGGAACAAAAGAGAAGATTTTAAATTTATGTTGATCAATTGTGAAGTAGAGACATAAATTGGCAGTTTCATAGTATGTTTTTAATTCTGTTAAGTGGAGATTTTTGTAAGTATTTTTCCATTAAGATTATCTTTGTGTAACCATAACATATTGATGAAAGTCATAACTGTAGTTTATGAAGGTCAAACTGTAATTTATTATCATAATTTATCATGAAAGTCATAAATGTAATTTATAGTTTATGAGAGACAAACCATAGTTTATTATCCATACTTCAAAGTTTAGTTAACCTCTACCTCTATTTTTGGATCTACTAATTACAGTAAAAAAATATACCTAATTAAGGATCGTTTCCCATTTTTGTCAAAGGCCTGGTTATTGTTCTATAATATTATGCACATAAATGACTACATTGAGTGGTCATTTTCCAAAATTAAATGACTAATCATAAATGTTGCTACGTTCAATTAACTAAAAAATGTTGTAAACTTGGCAAAGGAAGAATAAGGGAACTGTCAAAGTTTTTACAGGGAAGGAAGATAAAAGAAAGAATCATCTCTTCAAAGCTCATAAGGTGTGGATACATCCAAGCTCCAAGAAATGTTTGAACTCTACTGCATTCTAGACATTGTGCTGGTTTGGGAAAAACGGTGACCAAGACAGATACAGTACTTGATCTCACAAAAGCAACAATCTAGTGGGGAGGCAGAAAATAAAATAAGCAATTATAATACCCAGTGGTAAGTGTAATGGTTTAAGAAACTGAGAATGCTATGGCAGTGCATAGCAGGAACATCTAACTCAGTTGGAGATACAGTTAGAGAGGGAGTTTGTAAAGTGAAATCTGAAGAGTGAGGGGTTAGCTAAGTTAGAGGTGGGGTGGGATGGGTTAAGACTCCAGGTAGAAGAATGGCCCAGAGGTAGGAGGGAGAGTGATACGTCTGGAGAGAGCACACACGTTCAATATGGCTAAAGTACAGACTAAGACATCAGGATGGAGAGTCCCAGAGGCCAGATCTTGGTAGATCATGGCTAGGATTTTGGAACTTAACCTAAGAAGAAGGGAAGCATTGAAAGATTTTAAACAAGGGAAAGAAGGAATGAGATTGTTGTCTTAAAAAGGTCACCTGGTCTATGGTGTGGGGAATGTGAGATGGGGCTGTAGATGGATAGGGGAGACTAGAGTAAGGGAGACAAGAAGCTGTATTCTAGTCTAACCACATGTGAGAGACAAGATGACTTAATTTGAAGTGATAGTAGGGCAGGACTACGAATAAGAACACAGATTTCAGATATATTTACGATACCATGGGTAACACTGATATACCAACAAGTTGATTTGTAGAATAAGGGAAAGAGAGAGAGAAATTAAGGATAAAACTCAAAAGAGTTTTGGCACAGCAGTTGGGTGGATGGTGACATTCACTGTGATAGGGAGTATAGGAGCTTTTAAAGTTTTGCAGAAAGCTGATGTGTTTGATTTGAGATGCCTGTGTGACTTCCAAATGGATCTATACTATTGGCATTTGGATATACAGTATAGGTCTAAAGCTCAGATGAGAGAACTGAGCTACAGGCATAATTTGGGGCTTATCAGTTTATAGATTATAATTAAAATAGGTGGAGTGGGTAAGACTGGATTATATATATGTAAAGCAGATAGTCATGTTTTGAGAGGAAAGAGTAAAGGAAGAGATAGGAAAGGGTAAGACTTGAAAGCTCATTTAGGTGATAAAGTGATTTATTCTAATTTCTTAAGTTGGATGTATGTGATTTGCTTAAGTACACTGGGTTAGGAAATCATATTGAAAGATTGGGAGTCAGGAAATGTGGCCTCTAGGTTTCGCTTTGCCAAGTGCTCTTGAGTCACATAATCTCCTGGCTTTGGTTTTCACATATATGAAAAATGATGTTCTCCTGTGTAAACATCAGTGTTCCTCATATATCTCTAAAATTTCACGGTTGAGTTCCTACATGAAGATACTAAAAATTTAAAAAGTGAAGTGCAAAACTTTATCTAAAGTGAGATCACTCTTATTTAAAAGATAAGTTTAAGAAAAAAGGTGGAAAAAATAAACCAAAATGCTCCCATTGGTTGTTTTTGGACAGCAGACTGCTTCATATTTTTTTCCTTCTTTGTATTTCCAACTTTTAAAATAGCCTGCGTTTTGTCATGAGCTGTATATTGATAAGCTACATGTAAGGAAATCATGAGAGAATTTCAGAAATTGAAATATAATAAACATAAATTTTTTTGCCACCCCGTGTAGCAGTCAGTCAATCCTTGAAAGGTTCTGTATATTCCAATTCGTTCTTTTGAGCCTATACACTATAAAATAGGATAGAGAATAGTTATATACTTTTTATGCATTGCAGGTTGCTATTTGATTCAGAGCTGCCATTACTTCTCCTTATGGCAAATGTCCAACTGACAGTGAACTGTTTAGAAGGGGATTTTTGTCAAAGTAGATGTGAACTTGTGGAATTTCCAATGCTACATATAAAAATAATGTTTTAAGAAAAATGCAAAGTTCCATTTCTTATTCACGTTTCCACTAGGATAGCTAGAGTTTTTATTACTGGTATTAGTATTTATTTTAAGAAATTCCTGCCAAATGGAGAGCTCCTCAAAAAATTATTTTCCAAACAAAAATAATTTCTATTTTGGAAACTAAGAAATGTTATAGTTTGATTAATTTCCTTTTTTCTTTAAATCAAGCACTTAAAATTAGACAAGTATGAGGTTATGCTCTTTCTTTTAAATATCACTTAAAGTGATAATTTTCATGAAGGTAGGGACTATGTCTGCCTTATTAATCTTTGTGTCCACAGTGCACAGCACACATTCCTGCCAGTGGTGGGTGCTCCTTAAATATTGTTCAATATACAAAAAAAATTCTTAATTACTGGTGGGCATATGGATTAATAAACAACATGTAGCTCATATGATCAGTTCTGCATATTTGCTTCAAAGATTTCAATACTGTAGACTTAAGTAACTGCAGTGAAAATAAAATATGATATAAATATCATTGGTTATTAACAAATCAGAATAGTAATGATGTGCTCAAAGTATGTATTCATTGTGATGCAACATTGCTATCTAAAGTGGTTTCTGGGAATAGGATCATGAGGGTGGGATTTACAGACCTCATGAATGTTTATGATAGATTGATAAGGAGCTATTAATGTATATTAATTGACAATTATGAGAAATTTTAAATTTTGTATTCTTTTTCAAGTTTATTTGAGGATAACACTGTCAACAAACATAAGAATATAGAGAGACTAAGACCTAAGAACTCGAGTATGGGGCGCTATAAATTTGCTGTTAATCATTTAGACATTTGTACAGCATCGTGTGGTGCTTCTGTCTCCTGACTCTGAGTGCACTCTGTCTTGTTAACAAGTTACAGTGATCTTCCAGTCAGGATGGGAGGGCAGAGGTTGAGGTTGGTATCCTACCTCTAGGTTTCTGCTACTTACTTGAGCTTTTACTTTTAAATCTTTGTTTGAGAAGATATAGAATACTCTCTCAGAAAATTCCTTTCCCAAAACAAGTTAGGATGAAAATTTTAGAAAAACATTAAAAACAAACCAACTAAGAAAAACAGACTTCAAAGTTACAGCATTTTTCTTGCTTAGCAATATGTAGTTTCACATTTTCATTTAATTACTCTATATATTCTTATTATTTTCATACTTTCTATGGTAGATATCTTTTCAATAATATACAAAGTAACTTTGAAGGTGACTACTTTCACAACCTTTTTTAGAAAAATGTGCCATTGCATTTTGAAAATTACCTTTATAATCATTAAATTATGAATATGTATATTTTAAACTTTAAAATTGGCTTTCCTCTTTGGATGCTTTCTTTTCTGTGAAACGTCATGGTTCTAGAGTCTCATAGGTGATAACAACTTTGGTTCTGACTTGTTACAGACCCAGTTATACATGCATCTGACAAACTACTCTGTGAACAAGCACAATGAGCATTTTGAAAGGGATGAAACTGAAAACAAAGGCAGCAAACGTTCCATCAGATGGTTTACAGAATTTCTACAAGCAAATCAACATGATGTTGCTAAGTTTTGGAGTGATATTTCAGTAAGATTATACCATTTCACAATTTTAGCTGTCTTTCCTCATATTAATTGAAAGGATCATCAACCATTTTAAATAAAAAACGGATTACATTAGATTGGGCAGATAAAGTGTGCTTTTATGAAGAAAGTGAAATTTGTCATGGACCTTAATAGATAAGTAGTACTTTTACTGCTAGGATCGGACAGAGGGAATGCTAAGCGGAGGCAAAAGCATGAGTAAAGGCATGGAGGTATGAAAATAGTTCAAAGTGGCCCAGGTTGGTGCATGTCGTATTTGTGGGAGATACATGAAGACTTAATGGCTGGAAAGATATGTGGAGCCAAGTTTTAGGTCTGGAAATCAAGGCTTCACTTGGTAGGCAGTAAGGATTCATTCAGTTTTTAAGGGAGGATATTAATAAGGCCAAAGACCATGCATGCATTTGAAAGATAAATCTGACAATGGGTATAGGATGGGTTAGAGTGAAGACCAGAAGTAGGTAGAGGAGGGCATTTGGGAGTAGTTTCAGGGAAAAGAATGGCCTGAATTGAACCACAATAAAAGAGGTGACAATGAAGTAGACCTTGAGATTAACTGAATGATTAGAATGGGGAGGGGGGAAGAAGTATTCAGATATTCTTCTGCAGTTTTGAGGAATAATTATAAGGAGAATGGGTGTGGCCTTATTTGAAATATAATAGGAAGGAGTTTATTTTGAGAAGATGTAGAGCTTAGTTTTGCAGATGAGAGAAAAGAGTTCTATTCACTTATTTGCTAGTTCATTTATTCATTTATTCAGTAAACATTTATTGAACCCATAATATAAGCCTGTCCCTGGCTGATAATTTGAGGATTTATAAGATACAGCTCCAAGCCTCAAAAAACTCAAGAGTTTGGTAGGAAACACTTGCACATAAATTGTTAATGAAATGCAATGTAGCAAGTACAAAAACAGAGGCATACATTGGCTTCTGTGGGGTTGTAGAGGAAGACCACATGTAGTAGCTTTGAGTGGATGGGCATAGCAGGACTTCCTGGAGGCATTGACACCTGAACTCAGTTTTTTAAAAGTCCATGAGGCTATGATGAATTCTACTTTCGATATGTTAAACTTGAAATGCTCTCTCAGGTAGAAAAGTTGAGCAGGCAGTTAAAAGTGTATGTATGAGGTGTAATGGATAATTAAAGCCATGGCAGTAGATGAAATTCCAAATGGTAAGGGTAAAGAGAGAAAAGGAAACATGTATGAGAAGATAACCTTGGTGAAACAGACCCTTTTATTAATCCTAGCAGAAATATTAAAATGGTATTCATAGTTAAGAAGAGTATGTTGAAAATACTTAACATGATTAGGGCTATACAATTTGACTTCTGGGACAAGTAATATATATTTAAATAAAAATATTGTGGAAAATGGATGTGAAAGTTCATTGTTGGTTGAACTTGGTTCTCTTGAGAAAATCAGAGAAAAAATCAGCATCATTATATTTATTCCTTTTCTTAGTGTTTTGTTAGTTTGAATCTTTTTAAAAATCTTATTTTCTGTCTCACAGAATGTAAACCGGAAGATACTTAGGTGTCAGACAAGTAAAAAGGAGTTAAGTAGCCTGGATAGAAGAAAATAGGGCAGGCTGAGAACGGTGGTCATTTGAAGAGCGTAAGCGGTCTAAAGGGGATAGATATCACTCAGCACCAGCCTATTGGTGCCATGTGGTATTTTGGGCCCAGTGTGCCTCATTCTCTAATTTGTCAATAGATGCCCTAAGTCTCCTGATTTATAAATGTTGGCAACAAATTCAAAATTTTTAAAAATTTAGGGGTCCCATCAAATTTTAAAGTTTGTCATTTGGGTTTGGTCAGATTCTCACCAACTTGTTAACTTTCTTTTATGTCTTCCCGAGAGACTAAATATTGATACATCCAAACAAGAAATTTGATTCCAACAATGCCGTTTATTTATCTATTTACTTTATCAAGGCCAGTTTTTTGGAAATTCCAAAAAATATTCTAATAATGATAGTTTACTATCATGTGGGTCAGAAACATCAAAGTGGTAAAATTTGCAATTTTGATACAGTAGCTCAATGATGGAAGATCTACTTGGTGATACCTGGATGATTTAATGAATGGGTCATTTGGTGACTAGCTCAGAGAGACCAAGAAAGTTTTAGATGCCCTCTGGTATTCTTTTTCTTTACCAGATTCTTCACTTCTTATGAGTTTGATTGTTCAGGGAAGTCTTTGTGAAAAGGTGCAATCTGTTGGGTTGCCTTGGTGAGGAATGTACGGAGAGAATCAGTCAGAGAGAAAAATGGATATCATTAGCTTTACAGACATTGGTTTTAAGTGGTACTTTCCCCACATAATTGAATTAGGACAAGGTATACAACTAAGACTAATACTAATAAGAGTATGGAAATTAACTCCTCAGAGCTTAAAATATAATTTTCAGATATTACCTGAACATAGCAATTGCCGGCCTATTAAGCTCTGATACACTGCATGATCATTTCTATAAATGGGTAAATTTTGCATCATTCTTGCCTACATTTGTTAAAATGTATATTAATAAATCTATAAGTAACCAATTAATAAATAATAACATTAACTTTTCCAAGTACCTTCTTACAATTATCTTGTCAAACTATCTGCACTTATGTAATTCTTTTAAGAATTGAAATTTGTCATGGACCTTAATAGATAAGTAGTACTTTTTCTTGTTAAGAATTGCATGTACTTACAGATGTCTGTTGAAGGTGAATCAATAGGATAGTATAAAAAGAGAATAAGAGGAGATGAAGAAGGCAATTGTGCAATAAATTTTTATCTTAATAGTTTACTAATTTCATGAATTTAACTTAGAACTTTTTTTCGGTGACTACTTTATTGATGGTAATTTCTCTAAAAAGTAGCTGTCTGCATATGAAAACTAACATTCAGCAATACCTTCTATGAAGAACAGATATATGTGCTTTTGTGCTGGTCAAGAATAAATAAGAAATCAACAGAAAAGCAGGCCATGGAGGTTAAAAATGACTTTAATCACTCATAAGATCATCCTTAATGAATGCTTTTTATATACTTCGGGTACAAATCTACAAAATCATCTTTCAAAGCAATGTTGGAAATTCTCAAAAGCATTAGTGGAATTTGATTTGATTAGTGGAATTTGTATTTGGTTGTATCATTACTGATTTCACATATACCTGCAATCTTGCCTCTGGATTCCTAAAATTGTGCTGTTTTTATGTAGTAAAAACACAGATTTGTGATCCAGAGTCTAAATATTCATTCCCCCTCACTCTGCCCCCCCATCTCCCCACCTGTCTTGTTTCACATAGACACTTACTAGTCAAGGTTTTAACTTCTTTTTCCTACTCAGGTGATTTCAGTAATATCTCAAGATTTATATAATGTGGACTTTTCTTTTTTATCCTCACATACTGTGGTGCTACCACACATTTGTTATTTTGAATAGAATTTTCTAAGAACAGCCTCTTGTGGCATCTCTGATATCCCCAAATACGTTCTGGGTTGGGATTCTTGGTAACAGCGAGGTTAACTTCATCTTCCATTTCTTTCTCTCATAATAAATACTGCTCCCACCAGACAGCTGAATGTTTGTGTCTGACCAGATATATGAGGTGGAATTCCAGAAGAATAATAGAATAAATATAACTACAGTAGTTCAGTTGCTAACCCCTCTTGATGGTTTACTCTGTTCTAGGCACTATGCTAAGAGTTATACATGGAGTCTCATTTTGTCCTTCCATCAGTCTTTTGCAGCAGGTATTATTGCTATTGCCAGTTTACATTTTAGAAAAATGAGACAAAGTTTAAGCAACATGACTGAGGATGCACATCTAACAAGTAGCAAAGCCTGGGATAAAGCCAGAAAGTCAACTTTGGAGCCATTTTCTTAACTGCCATGCTATATTGCCTGTACCTGTAGAATGGGAGTTAAAAAGACAGTATATTCTAAGCAAAAACCAGCAAGACAGCTTTTCCACAATCCATAGCTTGTTCTCAAACTTCGGTAAACCAACTTTTTCTTTTATTAGCATTAGTAACTCACCCTAGTAGTATTATGTGTTCTCACAGAAAATGTTGACAGCTAGTTTGTTAATTGGCAGTACTCTGATTTCAGATAAACCTTATGAACAACAGAATCATCACTGCACAGAGAAACCCAGCTCTCCTAGATTCTGTCCTCTTGACCTTTCAGGCTTTGTCTAAGTGGAGGTTCTATAATGTTGTTTGTGAAATAGTTTTCTCTCCTTGGAAGTTTACTCTCCTTGTCTTCCCTCCCATCCCCTTGCCTTCTGTATGGTTTCTGAGAAGGCAAGCATGTGATCCTACCTTACTTATTTAACAAATACAAGCCGCATTCATAAATTTTTATTTGTTCACAGGTGATCTTGAGCATTTACTAAATGCCAGGCACTATTGTTAAGCACTGGGAATGGGGTTGTAAATAATACAGACAAGGACTCTGTTTTAACAAAAAAAAGAAAAAGATCAGCTTGTCCTATGCTGTGTAGTGACACAGTAATGAATGATGTATGGGTGCCTACTTTTGACTCAGGGGTCAGGGACGGACTCTCTGAGTATCAAGGGGCCAGACATGGGAATATTGGGGGAAGAGTGTTCCAGGAAGAGGGATCAGCTAGTGTGAGAGGCCTAGAGAAGAGGAGCATGGCTGGAGTACAGTGGGCAGGGGGAGAGTTGGGTGAGATGAGGTCAGAGCAGTGGCAGGGGTTAGGTGCCACAGAGCTTTGTGAACCTGGCCAGGATGCTAGTTGGTAAGTCCAGGCCTGATTTCCAAGTATGTAAATGAGATACAAAGAAATAAGGCTTTTCATCTTTTTTTTTAAATGACAATCTTTACAGGAATTGGTGGTAAAGACTCTGATTGTAGCAGAACCTCATGTCCTGCATGCATATCGAATGTGCAGACCTGGTCAACCTCCAGGAAGTGAAAGTGTCTGCTTCGAAGTCCTGGGATTTGATATTTTGTTGGATAGAAAACTAAAGCCATGGCTTCTGGAGGTAAGGCATTTCTTTAAGAAGAAAGAGAACTGATCTCTATTCTTTTTTTTTTTTTCTTTTGAATTTTATTTTATTTTTTTTAAACAGCAGATTCTTATTAGTCATCCATTTTATACACATCAGTGTATACATGTCAATCCCAATCGCCCAATTCAGCACACCACCACGCCCACCCCCCTGTGGCTTTCCCCCCTTGGTTTCCATACGTTTGTTTTCTATATCTGTGTCTCAATTTCTGCCCTGCAAACCAGTTAATCTGTACCATTTTTCTAGTTTCCACATATATGCGTTAATATACGATATTTGTTTTTCTCTTTCTGACTTACTTCACTCTGTATGACAGTTTCTAGATCCATCCACGTCTCAACAAATGACCCAATTTCGTTCCTTTTTATGGCTGAGTAATATTCCATTGTATATATGTACCACATCTTCTTTATCCATTCGTCTGTTGGTGGGCATTTAGGTTGCTTCCATGACCTGGCTATTGTAAACAGTGCTGCAATGAACATTGGGTGCATGTGTCTTTTTGAATTATGGTTTTCTCTGGGTATATGCCCAATAGTGGGAATGCTGGATCATATGGTAATTCTATTTTTAGTTTTTTAAGGAACCTCCATACTGTTCTCCATAGTGGCCGTATCAATTTACATTCCCATCAACAGTGCAAGAGGGTTCCCTTTTCTCCACACCCTCTCCAGCATTTGTTGTTCGTAGATTTTCTGATGATGCCCATTCTAACTGGTGTGAGGTGATACCTCATTGTAGTTTTGCAACTACATTTCTCTAATAATTAGTGATGTTGAGCAGCTTTTCATGTGCCTCTTGGCCATCTGTATGTCTTCTTTGCAGAAATGTCTATTTAGGTCTTCTGCCATTTTTGGATTGGGTTGTTTGTTTTTTTAATATTGAGCTGCATGAGCTCTTTATATATTTTGGAGATTAATCCTTTGTCCATTGATTCATTTGCAAATATTTTCTCCCATTCTGAAGGCTGTGTTTTTGTCGTTTATGGTTTCCTTTGCTGTGCAAAAGCTTTGAAGTTTCATTAGGTCCCATTTGTTTATTTTTGGGTTCACTTCCATTTCTTTGGGAGGTGGGTCAAAAAGGATCTTGGTGTGATTGATGTCATAGAGTGTTCTGCCTATGTTTTCCTCTAAGAGTTTTATAGTGTCCAGTCTTACATTTAGGTCTTTAATCCATTTTGAGTTTATTATTATGTATGGTGTTAGGGAGTGTTCTAATTTCATTCTTTTGCATGTAGCTGTCCAGTTTTCCCAGCACCATTTATTGAAGAGACTGTATTTTCTCCATTATATATCCTTGCCTCCTTTTTCATAGATTAGTTGACCATAGGTGTGTGGGTTTACCTCTGGGCTTTCTGTCTTGTTCCATTGATCTGTGTTTCTGTTTTTGTGCCAGTACCATATTGTCTTGATTACTATAGCTTTGTAGTATAGTCTGAAGTCAGTGAGTCTGGTTCCTCCAGCTCTGTTTTTTTTCCCTCAAGAATGCTTTGGCTATTTGGGGTCTTTTGTTTCTCCATACAAATTTTAACATTTTTTCTTCTAGTTCTGTAAAAAATGCCATTGGTAATTTGATAGGGATTGCATTGAATCTGTACATTGCTTTGGGTAGTATAGTCATTTTCACAATTTTGATTCTTCCAATCCAAGAACATGGTATATCTCTCCATCTGTTGGTATCATCTTTAATTTCTTTCATCAGTGTCTTATAGTTTTCTGCATACAGGTCTTTTGTCTCCCTAGGTAGGTTTATTCCTAGGTATTTTATTGTTTTTGTTGTTTTGGTAAATGGGAGTGTTACTATAATTTCTCTTTCAGATTTTTTATCATTAGTGTATAGGAATGCAAGACATTTCTGTGCATTAGTTTTGTATCCTGCAACTTTACCAAATTCATTGATTAGCTGTAGTAGTTTTCTGGTGGCATCTTTAGGATTCTCTATGTATAGTATCATGTCATCTGCAAACAGTGACAGTTTTACTTCTTCTTTTCCAATTTGGATTCCTTTTATTTCTTTTTCTTCTTTGATTGCCATGGCTAGGACTTCCAAAACTATGTTGAATAATAGTGGTGAGAGTGGACATCCTTGTCTTGTTCCTGATCTTAGAGGAAATGCTTTCAGTGTTTCACCATTGAGAACGATGTTTGCTGTGGGTTTGTCGTATATGGCCTTTATTATGTTGAGGTAGGTTCCCTCTATGCCCACTTTCTGGAGAGTTTTTATCATAAATGGGTGTTGAATTTTGTCAAAAGCTTTTTCTGCATCTATTGAGATGATCATATTGTTTTTATTATTCAATTTGTTATTTATTATTCAATTTGTTAATATGGTGTATCACATTGATTGATTTGCTTATATTGAAGAATCCTCGCATCCCTGGGATAAATCCCACTTGATCATGTTGTATGATCCTTTTAATGTGTTGTTGGATTCTGATTGCTAGTATTTTGTTGAGGATTTTTGTATCTATATTCATTAGTGATTTTGGTCTGTAATTTTCTTTTTTTGTAGTATCTTTGTCTGGTTTTGGTATCAGTGTGATGGTGGCCTAATAGAATGAGTTTGGGACTGTTCCTTACACTAAAATTTTTTAGAAGAGTTTGAGAAGGATGGGTGTTTGCTCTTCTCTAAATGTTTGATAGAATTCACCTGTGAAGCCTTCTGGTCCTGGACTTTTGTTTGTTGGAAGACTTTTAATCACAGTTTCAATTTCATTACTTGTGATTGGTCTGTTCATATATTCTGTTTCTTCCTCGTTCAGTCTTGGAAGGTTATACCTTTCTAAGAATTTGTCCGTTTCTTCCAGGTTGTCCATTTTATTGGCAAAGAGTTGCTTGTAGTAGTCTCTTAGGATGCTTTGTATTTCTGTGGTGTCTGTTATAACTTCTCCTTTTTCATTTCCGGTTTTATTGATTTGAGTCCTCTCCCTTCTTTTCTTGATGAGTCTGGCTAACGGTTTATCAATTTTGTTTATCTTCTCAAAGAACCAGCTTTTAATTTTACTGATCTTTGCTTTGTTTTCTTTGTTTCTATTTCATTTATTTCTGCTCTCATCTTGATGAGTTCTTTCCTTCTGCTAACTTTGGGTTTTGTTTGTTCTTCTTTCTCTGGTTTCTTTAGGTGTAAGGTTAGATTGTTTATTTGAAATTTTTCTTGTTTCTTGAGGTAGGCTTGTTATAAACTTCCCACTAGAACTGCTTTTGCAGTTCTATGTTTTGGATCATCGTGTTTCATTGTCTTTTGTCTCTACGTATTTTTTGATTTCCTATTTGATTTCTTGCGTGATCTATTGGTTATTTAGTAACGTATTGTTTAGCCTCCATGTGTTTGTGTTTTTTACGGTTTTTTCCCTGTAATTTATTTCTAATCTTATAGCATTGTGGTCAGAAAAGATGCTTGATATGATTTCAATTTTCTTAAATTTACCGAGGCTTGATTTGTGACCCAAGATGTGATCTATCCTGGAAAATGTTCCATGCGCACTTGAGAAGAAAGTGTAATCTCCTGTTGTTAGATGGAATGTCCTATAAATATCAATTAAATCTATCTGGTCTATTGTGTTATTTATAGCTTGTGTTTTCTTATTTACTTTCATTTTGGATGATCTGTCCATTGGTGTAAGTGAGGTGTTCAAGTTCCCCACTATTACTGTGTTACGGTCGATTTCTTCTTTTATAGCTGTTAGCAGCTGCCTTATGTATCGAGGTGCTTCTATGTTGGGTGCATATATATTTATAATTCTTATATCTTCTTCTTGGATTGATCCCTTGATCATTATGCAATGTCCTTCCTTGTCTCTTGTAATATTCTTTATTTTAAAGTCTATTTTATCTGATATGATTGTTGCTACTCCAGCTTTCTTTTGATTTCTATTTGCATGGAGTATCTTTTTCCATCCCATCACTTTCAGTCTGTATGTATCCCTAGGTCTGAAGTGGGTCTCTTGTAGATAGCATATATATGGGTCTTGTTTTTGTAACCATTCAGTGAGCCTGTGTCTTTTGGTTGGAGCATTTAATCCATTCATGTTTAAGGTAATTATCGATATGTATGTTCCTGTGAACATTTTCTTAATTGTTTTGGGTTTGTTTTTGTAGGTCCTTTTCTTCTCTTGTGTTTCCCAGTTAGAGAAGTTTCTTTAGCATTTGTTGTAGAGATGGTTTGGTGGTTTTGAATTCTCTTAGATTTTGCTTGTCTGTAAAGCTTTTGATATCTCCATCGAATCCGAATGAGATCCTTGCTGGGTAGACTAATCTTGGTTGTAGGTTTTTACCTTTCATCACTTTAAGTATATCATGCTAATCCCTTCTGGCTTGTAGAGTTTCTGCTTAGAAATCAGCTGTTAACCTTATGGGAGTTCCTTTGTATGTTATTTGTTGTTCCTCCCTTGCTGCTTTCAATAATTTTTCTTTGTTTTTAACTTTGGCTAATTTGATTTTATGTGTCTCGGCATGTTTCTCCTTGGGTTTATCCTCTATGGGATTCTCTGTGCTTCGTGGACTTGGGTGGCTATTTCCTTTCCCTTGTTAGGGAAGTTTTCGACTATAATCTCTTCAAATATTTTCTCTGGTCCTTTCTGTCTCTCTTCTCCTTCTGGGACCCCTATATGCAAATGTTGTTGTGTTTAATGTTGTCCCAGAGGTCTCTTAGGCTGTCTTCATTTCTTTTCATTCTTTTTTCTTTATTCTGTTCCGCAGCAGTGAATCCCTCCATTCTGTCTTCCAGGTCACTTATCCATTCTTCTGCCTCAGTTATTCTGCTATTGATTCCTTCTAGTGTATTTTTCACTAAAGTTATTGTATTGTTCATCTTTGTTTGTTTGTTCTTTAATTCTTCTAGATCTTTGTTGAACATTTCTTGCCTCTTCTCGATCTTTGCCTCCATTCTTTTTCCGAGGTCCTGGATCATCTTCACTATCATTATTCTGAGTTCTTTTTCTGGAATGTTGTCTATCTCCACTTTATTTAGTTCTTTTTCTGGGATTTTATCTTGTTCCTTCATCTGGACATAGCCCTCTGCCTTTTCATCTTTTCTGTCTTTCTGTGAATGTGGTTTTTGTTCCACAGGCTGCAGGATTGTAGTTCTTCTTGCTTCTGCTGTCTGCCCTCTGGTTGATGAGGCTTGTGCAAGTTTCCTGATGGGAGGGACTGGTGGTGGGTAGAGCTGACTGTTGCTCTGGTGGGCAGAGCTCAGCAAAACTTTAATCTGCCTGACTGCTGATGGATGTGGCTGGGTTCCCTCCCTGTTTGTTGTTTGGCCTGAGGCAACCCAACACTGCAGCCTACCTGGGCTCTTTGGTGGGGCTAATGGCAGACTCTGGGAGGGCTCATGCCAAGGAGTACTTCCCAACCTTCTGCTGCCAGTGTCCTTGTTCCCACGGTGAGCCACAGCCACCACCCACCTCTGCAGGAGACCCTCCAACACTAGCAGGTAGGTCTGGTTCAGTCTCCCCTGGGGTCACTGCTCCTTCTCCTGGGTCCCGATATGCACACTACTTTGTGTGTGCCCTCCAAGAGTGGAGTCTCTGTTTCCCCCAGTCCTGTCGAAGTCCTGCAATCAAATCCTGCTAGCCTTCAAAGTCTGATTCTCTAGGAATTCCTCCTCCCATTGGTGGATCCGCAGGTTGGGCAGCCTGACGTGGGGTCAGAACCTTCACTCCAGTGGGTGGACTTCTGTGGCATAAGTGTTCGCCAGTCTGTGAGTCACCCACCAGCAGTTATGGGATTTGATTTTTTTGCGATTGTGCTCCTCCTGCCATCTCATTGTGGCTTCTCCTTTGTCTTTGGATGTGGGGTATCTTTTTTGGTGAGTTGCAGTGTCTTCCTGTTGATGATTGTCCAGCAGCTAGTTGTGATTCTGGTGTTCTCGCAAGAGGGAGTGAGAGCACATCCTTCTACTCTGCCATATTGGTTCAGGGCCCCTGTGATCCCTATTCTTGTGTACTAAAACAAATGTTTCTTACATGTGTACTTGGCACAGTTGTTTCATTAACTGAGCAGACAGAAGACTGAATAGAGTATGTGGGAGGAAGAGAATGAGCATTCGGGGAATAGAACAGTTCCGATAGTGGGTCAGTGTATTTAATCCTACTTTTCCCAAATTAGTACTGGGTGAATTTCTAGGTTAGGCATTTTGCATATACACATGGATCTGCTTTTACTGATTTGTTGTCTACTCTCTCCACTATTTTCTCAGCCTCACAGCTCTACCACTTCATGACTTCTGGTTGTTGTCTTTCCTCTCCGTGGGTGCCTAGGCTGCAGGACTGTAGTTCCCTGCCTTCAGTGTGTCTCCCCTTCAAACTCTCTAGGAGGAGAGAGGCTCCAATTAGTTCATTAATCAGTAGTTAATACTTCACACCCCAGGTGACATGAATTCTCCTTTAAGGCCATATTACGTGCCTGGGGCTCCCCTCATGTCTAGCCTGTGAACTGTGCCTTTGGGCTTGCTCCCAGACCCTGGTTTGGTCAGAGTCATCATTATTTTTCTTCCATTATAAAAGATCATTTGGAAAATATAGAATAATATAAAGGCAAAATAAAAATAATGTCTAAGATTTCTGTACCTTTTCAGTCATGTTTGTATTTATATTGTATACAGAAGAAACCTTGGAAGTCACACAGTACCACATCCAGCAATTCCCCTAAGCTCCCTGATCATAGAGTATGTGGCTCTGATCATCGAGCTCCATGGTCATAGATCACATGGCCACAGAATACTGTGTTTAGGAAACTTTGTCAGGAAAATAACACCTACCTAAACAGTGTTTACTAGATTAGTTACATTTTAAGGAAAATATTACTATAGAAGATATCATCAACAACTACCTGTCATTTTAAGCTGGTTATCTCTTTTTTTGTTAATGATTTAGAAGTTAGAAGTTATATCTGTAATATCAAGGTTTGCAAAAGCAAATTGAATGAGTGATAGGTGAGATCAAGACACTCAAAATATATTTTTAGGAAAGAACACTTTTCCAGTTTGAGGGCTACTGGTTTCATTTGTGTGTGTGTTGAATCTACTATGAGCAAATAATGTGTATTATATTTCCAATCAAATACAGTTCTGTCAGGTATTCAAATTTTGCTCCTGCCTGGGTCCTAGAAATATGATAAATGTGAAGAATTTTGATTATCATTTTGCTTCCTCCATTCCTTGGATATGAAAGCACTTGACTCTGGACTATGGCCCTTCACCTAAGGCCTAACATTTTCTTCCTTTTATTTTGCTGTTTTCCTCTTCTTACTTTCCTTTCCTGTTTTTACCTGTATTTTTTTTTTTTTCTGCCCCTGTTGCTTGTCTTTTAGCCTTGATGGAGTGGGAAAGAAGTGAAGGCAGTATGCATGAAGTAGAACTGAAAGGATAGCAAGGAATAATGATTTTATATATATTTTATTTACCTGTTTTTAAAAGCACTTGCCTAACTGGAGCTTACCATTAGCTTGGTAGATCCGAATTGACTAAATGGTTCTGTATTTTTTAAAGGCTCAGAAATACTATTGTTTACATTCATGTTTCTTTATACTTTATTTTCTCCATCATTTCCAGATCAATAAGAACCATTAAAAAACTCCACAATAACTTCTTTTCATTTTCTATTCATTCTTTCATCATATTCAGATCAATCATAACCATTTAAAAACTCCACAATAACCAACAGCTGTGGATAATGAACATTTATTATATCAAAACAGTTTAAAGAATCTTATTTAGATCTTCCTTTGTATTTTCTCCCGGCTGCAATCATAGTACTTCTAATATACATTGGTTAAAAACCTTTTGGCGCCATCAAGTGGAATTAGGTGGAGAGTGCCTCTGAACATGTTAACTTTTAGTTGACTGGAATAATTGCAGGCAATGATTCGTAGTGGCAAATTGCAGAAATTTTCAATCATAGAAAACATTTTTAGGGAAAAACATGGAAATTGAGTGGAGTATAAATATAATGCTAATATTTTAAGTATCCTTGAATTAATTTCAACAAATCATTGGGCCAGATGGTGGAGATAGAAGAAAAATAAGGTTGTCCTGGTCTAGTGGGGACTCAGATATGTGTTTATGCTAGTATTTACAAGTATAAGTAGGGAATAAGGAGCCAGCACAAGCAGAGTGATTAATCTCTCTGTGTACATGTGTAAATTTGAGAGTTAAAAAAATGTCTTTGCAGAAGAGGGAACACCTGAGGAGTATTTAAGGTGGTAGAAAGTGGGGTAGGGGCTGGGGCTGGGAGAAGTTACTGGTCGGAGGAAACAGCACTAATTTAGGAGCACAGAATCTATTATGGAAACTTTTATGTGTGCATGAAATGATTGTGCTTATCTTGATAATAAAACTGTGATTTGGTTGGTTAATAAATAGTATTTATTAATTTAATTTGCTTTCTAATAATTTTCCTTTTTGCACGCATTTACAAGCTGCTGAGCTTTAAGACTCTAACACTTGTGGGTTTTGTTTGTTTTACAGTTGGGTTAGGAAATGAGAACCAAAAGAAGCCGTCCACATTATAGAATAGAACTTGGGCTGGAACCCTAATTTTCAGCGTTTCTTCTGTCAGCCATTTGTGGTTTTTCTTTTATTTTTTTCTTTACCTTTCTCATAAAACTTAAAGAAAAAATCCAAAATGTTAATTGAATTAAGTTTTTCTACCTTTCCATGTATTAGTTTATTTGATGTGTAGGTACATTTCTTGATAGACCAATTTCTCTTGCATGAGAGTAGAGTGAAGAATCTGAAATAGAAAAGAGAGAGGGTCTGAGATTATGTTGTACCAAGACTGTCTACCATCCTGGAGGAGGGATATGCTTGGCAGAATTCCAGACTGCAGTTTTAGAATGAAGCACTGAGGAATTCTATAAAGATAGATAACATTTCAGTAAACCACTTAATCATCAGTTCAAAAATGTTTTTTTTTAATAATCCTGTTACATGTAGTAGCAGAACTATCTTTGTTTTTCAAATTCCAGAGATTTGAATCAGTATTGAATGGTTGAAACTTTTTTCATATAAAAATATTACTTTACCCTTTCTCTGTACTTGTAAGAGGAAATACTTGGAGCTTTAAAGTAGTAGATTAATAAACTTCCTTTTTCAAATTTACCTGGAATAAATGGATGTTCTTGCAATTACCAAGCTATTCTATTCCCGTTGAGACCACATCACACAGACAAGAATATGTTCATCACCTTCTATATCAGAAATCAGCAAAGGCATAATATAGTAAGGCATTTCTCTATTGAAAAAAATACAGTTTGCCATAATTCTACACAAGGAATACCAGGTAACTATCAAAATGATGACATGAAAGATTTTCACAATACATTATTAAGAGAAAACCTTGGATTATAAAGTAGTATATTTAGTATAGAGATATATTGGAAGGCAAATGAATATTATAAAATGTATACATAGCAAATATCTGGAGCACCATTTATCAAATGGTTAACAAGACACAAGGTAGTGGAATTGCTGGTGATCTTTCTGTGTTTGTTTGGCTTTTGTTTCTAATTTTTCTGCAGTGATCTTGTGCCACATTTATAATTAGAGGCATTTGTATTCCTGGATGATTTCTTAAGTGTAATGTGGCATTTCCTTCAGCTGCCAGTTGTAAAATGCGTGTTGTCAGTTATCTTGTCTTTTGTGCTGATGGTTTTGTATAAGATGACCCTCCTCTATGAGGAGTAGCATGCATGTTTTTTGAGATAGCCTGTGGAGTTAGTTGGTGGTCATGAAGCAAAGCTGTAGTTTTGAACTCAGCAGTGTTCTCACCAACTGAGTTAATTGAGTAAGTAATTTTCTTAAACATCTGCTATCCCAATTACATTTTCATAACAACAACAACAACAACAATAAAATCCAAAACAACAAAGACAAAAACAAACACTCCAGCTCTTGAAGTGATAATATATTGTATACTAGATTTCAGGGTATATGTAGTTACTTCTTATTTTTCTTCTTAGTGAAATCTTAGAAATGATGTGGGAAAGAACAACCACAAATGGCTCAGTTATTCCCATGACTCCTTAAACAGTTAGAAAAGCTCATAGAGGTTAGTTTGCAGCTACCTTTAATGATATCCTCTGAGTAATTTCAATGAAATGAAATGAAAATTGATGAATTATTGTCTGACCCAGGAAGAAAGAAATACAATTTATTTTTCAGGCAACAATAGACATATTCATCCAGAAGATCTGAAAGCAGTGAAAAGAGGGCACTGATAATTTCAATATGGGAAATACATACATGAATATAATTATTACTATATTGGTAATATCCCTATTATTTTTTGTTCCATTTTTATTATTGTTATTGTTATTACTGGCCCTCCAACCTTTTTGTCTGGATGAGTCACTTTAACTTCCTAAAGTTAAGACCTAGAGTTCATGGAGTAATAGATTGGAGAGAGTGGAGAGGAGGGAGAAGACAGATATGCTGACTGAACGTCTGAAGCTAAAGCAGCAGGGGGAAGGGGCAGTGATGACAGTCAATTCCTTGCAACTCTTTGACTTAAGGTGTTGGGGAAGGGAGGAGTGGCAATGGTGACTGGGCCATCTACCATATAGTGCTTTGAGATTTATTGTAGAGTCCTTCTACTGGTTGGGGATCCCACATTAAATTAACAAATTTGTACTGCATATTGATTGACCTACCAACATTTGTTTACTTATTGTTTTCTTTGTAAATTTCAGATCAATCGAGCTCCAAGCTTTGGAACTGATCAGAAAATAGACTATGATGTAAAAAGGGGAGTGCTGCTAAATGCACTGAAGCTACTAAATATCAGGTAAAGTGTTTCCTCCATCTTCTGGAATTTTTGTCACCATATTTGGCATAGAACAATCATTTGTAAGTAGAATTGTCTTGTAATTTTAGTATTTTGTATTGTGAATTTCTTGATTCCATTCTTCAAACCCATTTAGTTTTCTTCTTTTTAAATATCTTTTCCTCTTCTCCTGACCTCAGCTTCTCCTTCTCCCCATATTATTTGAACCTACAGTAAATATGCTTAAATTGCATTGTTGGTATAATACAGACTATGGGGTGGAATTGGAGAATACCTTAGGCAACCTTCTGGACTGTTTTCCTCACCTCACAAGAAAAAACTAAAGCACAAAGGTCACTCAGGGAGTTAAAAAACCTCAAAAATGCATTTCCAACCTTTCTGTCCAAAGGTCTTTCCACTGTATCATGCTGCCTGGGTAAACAGAGAAGAAAAGAGAAGCAGTTAAGTGAGAGTTAACCTTCCCATTGAACAGCATTAACAGGATTTCCTTCGTTTTTAAGGCTGAATAATATTCCATCTTATATATACCACATTTTTTATCCATCCATTGCAGAACATTTAGGTTGTTTCCATGTCTTAGATGTTGTGCATAATGCTGCAGTGAACATGGGAATGTGGGTATCTTTAGATCATATACCCACAGGGTATCTGTTGAATCCTGGTTCAACAGGATCAGTCAAATCCTGATTTCAACTTCTTTAAATATATACCCAGAACTGGGATTGCTGCATCAATAGAATATTATTAGTTTGGTTGAAGCATACATAATCATGAATGTCAAATGTTTGAAATCTTATTATGTGGTAAGCTTTGGCTCATTATGAAAAAAATTGTTAGAAGTTTAACTGAACTGCTTAATGAGGTAGTGAGTTGTCTGCTATTATAAGTGTTCAAATAGCATTTAGGATCACATCTTGGGTCACAAATCAAGCCTCAGTAAATTTAAGAAAATTGAAATCATATCAAGCATCTTTTCTGACCACAACATATGATATTAGAAATGAATTACAGGGGAAAAACAGTAAAAAACACAAACACATGGAGGCTAAACAATACGTTACTAAATAAGCAAGAGATCACGTAAGAAATCAAATAGGAAATCGAAAAATACCTAGAGACAAATGACAATGAAAACACGATGATCCAAAACCTATGGGATGCAGCAAAAGCAGTTCTAAGAGTGAAATTTATAGCTATACAAGCCTACCTTAAGAAATAAGAAAAATCTCAAGTAAACAATCTAACCGTACACCTAAAGGAACTAGAGAAAGAAGAACAAACAAAACCCAAAATTAGCAGAGGGAAAGAAATCATAAAGACCAGAGCAGAAATAAATGAAATAGGAACAAAGAAAACAATAGCAAAGATCAATAAAACTAAAATCTGGTTCTTTGAGAAGATAAACAAAACTGATAAACCATTAGCCAGACTCATGAAGAAAAAGAAGGAGAGGACTCAAATCAATAAAATTAGAAATGAAAAGGAGAAGTTACAACAGACACCGCAGAAATAAAAGCATCCTAAGAGACTACTACAAGCAACTCTGTGCCAATAAAATGGACAACATGGAAGAAATGGACAAATTCTTAGAAAGGTATAACCTTCCAAGGCTGAACCAGGAAGAAACAGAAAATATGAACAGACCAATCACAAGTAATGAAATTGAAACTGTGATTAAAAATCTTCCAACAAACAAAAGTCCAGGACCAGATGGCTTCACAGGTGAATCCTACCAAACATTTAGAGAAGAGCTAAAACCCATCCTTCTCAAACTCTTCCAAAAAACTGGGGAGGAAGGAACACTCCCGAACTCATTATTTGAGGCCACCATCACCCTGGTACCAAAACCAAAGATACTACAAAAAAAGAAAATTACAGACCAATATCACTGATGAATTTAGATGCAAAAATCCTCAACAAAATACTAGCAAACAGGGGCTTCCCTGGTGGCGCAGTGGTTGAGTCCTCCTGCCGATGCAGGGGATGCGGGTTCGTGCCCCGGTCCGGGAGGATCCCACATGCCGTGGAGCAGCTGGACCCGTGAGCCACGGCTGCTGATCCTGTGCGTCCGGAGCCTGTGCTCCGCAACGGGAGAGGCCACAACAGTGAGAGGCCCGCGTACCGCAAAAAAAAAAAAAAAAAAATACCAGCAAACAGAATCCAACAACACATTAAAAGGATCATGCACCATGATCAAGTGAGATTTATCCCAGGGATGCGAGGATTCTTCAATATATGCAAATCAATCAATGTGATACACCATATTAACAAATTGAAGAATAAAAACCATATGATCATCTCAATAGATGCAGAAAAAGCTTTTGACAAAATTCAACACCCATTTATGATAAAAACTCTCCAGAAAGTGGGCATAGAGGGAACCTACCTCAACATAATAAAGGCTATATACGACAAAGCCACAGAAAACATCGTTCTCAGTGGTGAAACACTGAAAGCATTTCCTCTAAGATCAGGAACAAGACAAGGATGTCCACTCTCACCACTATTATTCAACATAGTTTTGGAAGTCCTAGCCATGGCAATCAGAGAAGAAAAAGAAATAAAAGGAATCCAAATTGGAAAAGAAGTAAAACTGTCACTGTTTGCAGATGATATGATACTATACATAGAGAATCCTAAAGATGCCACCAGAAAGCTACTAGAGCTAATCAATGAATTTGGTAAAGTTGCAGGATACAAAATTAATGCACAGAAATCTCTTGTATTCCTATACACTATGATGAAAAATCTGAAAGAGAAATTATGGAAACACTCCCATTTACCATTGCAACAAAAAGAATAAAATACCTAGCAATAAACCTACCTAGGGAGACAAAAGACCTGTATGCAGAACACTATAAGACACTGATGAAAGAAATTAAAGATGATACCAACAGATGGAGAGATATACCATGTTCTTGGATTGGAAGAATCAAAATTGTGAAAATGACTATACTACCCAAAGCAATGTACAGATTCAATGCAATCCCTATCAAATTACCAATGGCATTTTTTACGGAACTAGAACAAAGTATCTTAAAATTTGTATGGAGAAACAAAAGACCCCAAATAGCCAAAGCAGTATTGAAGGAAAAAAACAGAGCAGGAGGAATCAGACTCCCTGACTTCAGACTATACTACAAAGCTCTAGTAATCAAGACAATATGGTACTGGCACAAAAGCAGAAACATAGATCAATGGAACAAGATAGAAAGCCCAGAGGTAAACCCACACACCTGTGGTCAACTAATCTATGTCAAAGGAGGCAAAGATATACAATGGAGAAAAGACAGTTTCTTCAATAAGTGGTGCTGGGAAGACTGGGCAGCTACATGTAAAAGACTGTAATTAGAACACTCCCTAACACCATACACAAAAATAAACTCAAAATGGATTTGAGACCTAAATGTAAGACCGGACACTATAAAACCCTTAGAGGAAAACTTTGGAAGAACACTCTTTGACATAAATCACAGCAAGATCTGTTTTGATCCACCTCCTAGAGTAATGGAAATAAAAACAAAAATAAACAAATGGGACCTAATGAAACTTAAAAGCTTTTGCGCAGCAAAGGAAACCATAAACAAGACAAAAAGACAACCCTCAGAATGGGAAAAAATATTTGCAAATGAAGCAACAGACAAAGGATTAATCTCCAAAACATATAAACAGCTCATGCAGCTTAATATTAAAGAAACAAACAACCCAATCCAAAAATGGGCAGAAGACCTAAATAGACATTTCTGCCAAGAAGACATACAGATGGCCAAGAAGCACATGAAAAGCTGGTCAACGTCACTAATTATTAGAGAAATGCAGATCAAAACTACGATGAGGTATCACCTCACACCAGTTAGAATGGGTATCATCAGAAAATCTACAAACAACAAATGCTGGAGAGGGTGTGGAGAAAAGGGAACCCTCTTGCACTGTTGGTGGGAATGTAAATTGATACAGCCACTATGGAGAACAGTATGGAGGTTTCTTAAAAACCTAAAAATAGAATTACCATATGATCCAGCAATCCCACTACTGGGCATATACCCAGAGAAAACCATGATTCAAAAAGACACATGCACCCCAGTGTTTATTGCAGCACTATTTACAATAGCCAGGTCATGGAAGCAACCTAAATGCCCATCGACAGACGAATGGATAAAGAAGATGTGGTACATATATACATTGGAATATTACTCAGCCATAAAAGGATTGAAATTTAGTCTTTTCTTGAGACGTGGATGCATCTAAAGACTGTCATACAGAGTAAAGTACGTCAGAAAGAGAAAAACAAATATCGTATATTAACGCATGTATGTGGAACCTAGAAAAATGGTACAGATGAACCGGTTTGTAGGGCAGAAGTTGAGACACAGATGTAGAGAACAAATGTATGGGCACCAAGGGGGGAAAACCGCGGTGGGGTGAGGATGGTGCTGTGCTGAATTGGGCAATTGGAATTGATATGTATACACTGATGTGTATAAAATTGATGACTAATAATAACCTGCAGTATAAAAAACAAACCAAACAAACAAAAACAAACAACTAATACTAAACTTTCTTTGGGTTATTTGTATGGAAATATGTTAATATAAATGTTTCATACATTACATGAAATTTCTAAAAATCTTATACGTTCTAGTATAATGTTATAAGTCATAATTCTAGTTATTACTTTAAAATATATATCTCAGAAGTAACTAAATTTCCTTGTCAATTGCATTATTATGAACTTTCATCAAATCTTTAACCGTGGTCATTTTTAAGTCTTTTGTCATTTACAGACAGTTCTGGGTGTATTCTGATGCTTTTGCAAAAATGTTCTTATAAAAGGGTTTCATTTTCGAGGAATTCATGGAAAAGACTCTGACAAGTACAGGTTTCTGGTAACTGACTATACTGCTGAACTGAATGAATAAGCATTTTCAGAACTCTAATGGAAAACTGATGAATTCATAAAAGTGCTAACAGAAGATCAAGATAAAAAAAATAATTACATGGGACTGAGTGAACTGATGAGGATGATTATAATTTTTGTGACTTTCTGTTTGAATAAAAAAAAATCCCTCAAGAACTCAGAGGCAAAAAATATACAACTGAATTTTCACTGCAAAGTAAAGGAGCTGTTACAGTGGAGGATTACTGGACTGAATGTCAATATTGTGACATAGTATGAGTGTGTTTCATGTTTGGCAATTGCAATCATTGTTGCTTTCGTTGTGGTCATCCATTTACAATGCTTGGTGTCAGTTTATTTTATCTCTTGTAAAAATAAAATACAGTGTGTGTGTGCGAAAAAGAAAACAAAAAACAAATAGCATTTAAGGTATTAGATTAAAGGACCTCTGAGGTCATTTAAACTCAGGAATTTTATGATCTCAGTTGGTTCTAATTGTCATTTCAGGAACTCTAAAAGAGTTGTGGGATACTTCCAAGCAATTTATTTATTTGAAATGTTTTCAAGCATTTAACAGATGCCTGATTGAGAAGTAGATTTATGTGGAAGGCATTATTAAAAAAAGATTGACATGTAAACTTGTTCAGAAATTTTCATATGGCCCCTTCTTTTGTATGATCAAGTTATGATTTGCCTAAACTCTACTGATATTTCAATTATTCTAAAGGAAATGAGGAGAAAGGAAAGAAATGTAGAATCGGAAAATTTTATTTAGCTTATACAAGTGTATCAAGTATTTTAGATTATTTAAGCAATATGCCTATACATTTTTTTGGCATATATATTGTTTAAGTAGTTCTGTCAAATGTATGACTTCCGCTTAATTTCTTAGACTCCTTTTCAAGTTTAGGGACTTCTAATTTCTCTCCTTGGCTATTTTATTGGATTCCTTCCTTCCTTCAGCACTAACCTTCACCCCGTTTTGCAGTGTCCACTCTGTTGATCTGCAAATCACTTAACAAGTATTTATTGAGTGCCCGCTACTATAGGGGTAGGTGCTGGGAGTTCAAAGTCTCGGTTTCTGGCTTGGATGACTTATTTGACAGTATACCATTTATTTAGATAGAGCTTTAAGGCAAGAAACAGGCTTAGAAGTGATGGGAGAAGGTAGAAATGAGAGATAATTCAGTCTTAAACATGTTGATTTTGAAGTGCTTTGAGACACCCAGGCAGAATTGTTAAGTGGGAGATTTGATATACAGGGCTCCAGGGGATAGAGACATCTATGTGATTGAAATCTGTATATAGATTGCTGTTGAATCCAGTGGATGAGAACATACAGTTGGAGTGTATATATTGAGAAGTAAAGTGGGGTAAGGGCAGAGCCTGAGTGATGCCAACATTTAAAGAGATATTTATAAACTCTAATATTCTGCTCAGATTGTTTCACACAATCAGATAAAGTTTAAACATTGCCTACAAAGTGTTTTTGATCTTTAGACACAAGACTTTTTTTGATCTGGCCCTTGCATATCTCGCCAATCTGATCACTTTTTGTTCTTCTCTTTTCCCTGACTTAGAATTAATTTTTCTAAGAACTCTCGTGCGATGCTGTTTCACATGTTCATGGTTTTGCGTGTATTCTTATTTAAATTTTCTCTTAGCTTTGTTCCTCTGGTGAATGTTGATTCATTTTTAAAAACCGTGGTAAAATATACTTAAACTTTACTATTGTAACCATTTTTAAGTCTGCAACTCAGTGGCGATAGGTACATTCACATTATTATGCAACCATTACCACCATCCTTCTCTGAACCTTTCTTCATTGTGCAAAACTGAAATTCTGTACCCATTAAACAACTCCCCATTTCCACCTGCCACAAGCCCCTGGCAGCCACCATTCCACTTTCTGTCTTTATGAATTTGCCTAGGTACCTCATATAAGTATAATCATACAGTATTTGCTCTTTTGTGACTGTCTTATTTCACTTAGCATAATGTCTTCAGGGTTCATCCATGTTGTAGCATGTGTCATAACTTCCTTCCCTTTTAAGGCCAAATAATATTCCATTGCATGCATATACCACATTTTTGTCAGCTAATCCTTAAATACCTAGCACAGGCCTGACTTCCTATTTGAAGCTTTTGCTGAGGCAAAGTGGTTTACTTCCTCCCTTGTGCCATCACCCTACCTACTATCACTTTTTAAAATAGCATCCATTGTACTCTATGTATTTATTCACATGCCATTGCTGACACTTGAGGGCAATGTCTCTGTCTATTCATCTTTGTATTTCCAGGGCCATATCTAGGACTAGCGTATAGTGAGTACTAAAAAAAAATTAGGTTGGAAGACAAGGGTAGGGGAAGGACATTTCATTCCAAGGTAACTCCTTGTGGTAAGATAAGGAAGTGAGGCAAGCACAGGATGTTCATAGAACTTCCAGGGATTCCATATTACAGGAGCTTGAGTGTGTGAAGCCAGCTGATTAGAAAGAGAAATCCCTTGTATGGAATCACAGAGTAATGAGTAGTGGAAAGAGCTCCAGAAACTATAAACAAAACTCCTTAGGACAGTGTGTGGATACAGCTGAATGGAAAAATGCTGATTACAATGCTAAGTGAATGGTGATCCTTTGGTCTCTGGTTAAATTTTTATTGTGGACTAAGAGTCATTAGTGCTGATTTATACCTATATTTATAGGAATCCAAACACAGTTTTTAGAATGGCAGTATTGCTCAACGCCAGAATATGGGAGCAGTCGTCTAGAGAAAATATCTGGGTGTGACTGGCTTTTCTTTGTTTCTCAGTGTGTCCAAAGGACTTTGTGAGCTTATTTCTGTTACTCTTCTTTATAGGTATGTTCTTGAGCTGTGTGTGTGTCAGTGTCCTTGTCTGTGAGTGCCGTGTTTGCTGTGAAGGTGCATATAGCTCTATGTTCATTTCTTCCACAGCATTCTCATAATATTCTCAATCCTTTTTTTTTAATTCTCCCTTCCTCTTTTCTGTCATTTCATTTTTCCTTCCTCTCTTACATTTTTTTTTCTTACCAACTGTTTGGTCTTTGTTCTTCTTTTCTCTCCTCTCCTTCCTTTAAATTGTATGGTAAATAGAAATGATTGTTCTACGTAAAATGGAATATCAAAAAAATTAAAAGTTAAGAGCTACCTAAACCACATTTCCCCTTTCCCTAAACAAAGGAAACTCATCCAGATTTAGTATTTACCATTGGAAAAATGATATTCTCAATCATCCAGTCACTAAAATCAATCTTGTTGCCATCTCAAGTTCAGCCCTTTTTGTTACTCCTCACATCTAACTAATAATAATAATTAATCACCAAAGTCATTCATTCTTCCTCTAAAATAACCCTTTGAATCTTTCCTTATTTTCTAATCTGACTGCTGCTTCCCTGGTCCAGGCTGTCATATTTTATATTTGCTAATGAAATAGCATTCCATTTGTTTTAATTTGTTTGGGCTGCTATAACAAAATACCATAGACTTAATAGGTTATAAAAAACAGAGATTTATTTCTCATGGTTCTGTAGGCTGGTGGTCCAAGATTAGGGTGCCAGTGTGGTTGAGTGTGGCCTGCTTCTGGGTCACATACTTCTTATTGTATCATCACATGGCAGAAGGGTCTAGGGAGCCCTCTGGAGTCTCTTTTATAAGGACACTAGTCCCTTTCAAGGAGGTTCCACCCTCATGGCCTAATCACCTCCCAGAGGCCCCACGTACTAATATCATCACCTTTGGGAGTTAATATTTCAACATATGGGTTTTGGGGGGGGGCACAAACATTCAGACCATAGACTATCTTAACAGCCTGCTTCTTTTCTCATCCACTTCTAAGCCACTGTACATATTGCCAAGGGATACTCTTTTTTTTTTTTTTTTTGATTTTGATTTACTTATTTTTATACAGCAGGTTCCTATTAGTTATCAGTTTTACACATATTAGTGTATATATGTCAATCCCAATCGCCCAATTCATCCCACCACCATCCACCCCCACTTTCCCCGCTTGGTGTCCATACGTTTGTTCTCTCTCTACATCTGTGTCTTTATTTCTACCTTGCAAACTGGTTCATCTGTACCATTTTTCTACATTCCACATATATGTGTTAATATATGATATTTGTTTTTCTCTTTCTGACTTAGTCTCTAGGTCCATCCACATCTCTACAAATGACCCAATTTTGTTCCTTTTTATGGCTGAGTAATATTCCATTGTATAAATGTACCACATCTTCTTTATCCATTCGTCTGTCAATGGGCATTTAAGTTGCTTCCATGACCTGGCTATTGTAAATAGCGCTGCAATGAACATTGTGATATATGACTCTTTTTGAATTATGGGTTCCTCTGGTTATATGCCCAGTAGTGGGGTTGCTGGGTCATATGGTAATTCTTTTTTTAGCTGTTTAAGGAACCTCCATGCTGTTATTCATAGTGGCTGTATCAATTTACATTCCCACCAACAGTGCAAGAGGGTTCCCTTTTCTCCACACCCTCTCCAGCATTTGTTGTTTATAGATTTTCTGACGATGCCCATTCTAACTGGTGTGAGGTGATACCTCATTGTAGTTTTGCAATTACATTTCTCTAATAATTAGTGATGTTGAGCAGCTTTTCATGTGGCTCTTGGCCATCTGTATGTGTTCTCTGCAGAAATGTCTATTTAGGTCTTCTGCCCATTTTTGGATTGGGTTGTTTGTTTTTTTAATAATGAGCTGCATGAGCTCTTTATATATTTTGGAGATTAATCCTTTGTCCGCTGATTCGTTTGCAAATATTTTCTCCCATTCTGAGGGTTGTCTTTTTGTCTTGTTTATGGTTTCCTTTGCTGTGCAAAAGCTTTTAAGTTTCATTAGGTCCCATTTGTTTATTTTTGGGTTTATTTCCATTTCTTTAGGAGATGGGTCAAAAAAGATCTTCCTGTGATTTATGTCATAGTGTTCTGCCTATGTTTTCCTCTAAGAGTTTTGTAGTGTCCGGTCTTACAGTTAGGTCTTTAATCCATTTTGAGTTTATTTTTGTGGATGGTGTCAGGGAGTGTTCTGATATCATTCTTTTACATGTAGCTGTCCTGTTTTCTCAGCATGATTTATTAAAGAGACTGTCTTTTCTCCATTGTATATCTTTGGCTCCTTTGTCATAGATTAGTTGACCATAGGTACGTGGGTTTATCTCTGGGCTTTCTATCCTGTTCCGTTGATCTATATTTCTGTTTTTGTGTCAGTACCATATTGTCTTGATTACTGTAGTTTTGTAGTATAGTCTGAAGTCAGGGAGTCTGATTCCTCCAGCTCTGTTTTTTTCCCTCAAAGTTGCTTTGGCTCTTCAGGGTCTGTTGCATCTCCATACAAATTGTAAGACATTTTTGTTCTAGTCCTGTAAAAAGTGCCATGGGTAATTTGATAGGGATTGTATTGAATCTGTAGATTGCTTTGTGTAGCATAGTCAGTTTCACAATAATGATTTTTCCAATCCAAGAATATGGCCTTTATAATGTTGAGGTAGTTTCCCTCTATACCCACTTTCTGGAGAGTTTTTACCATAAATGGGTGATGAATTTTGTCAAAAGCTTTTTCTGCATCTGTTGAGATTATCATAGGGTTTTTATTCTTCCGTTTTTTAATATGGTGTATCACATTGATTGATTTGCATATATTGAAGAATCCTTGCATCCCTGGGATGAATCCCACTTGCTTATGGTGTATGGTCCTTTTAATGTGCTGTTGGATTCTGATTGCTAGTATTTTGTTGAGGATTTTTGCATCTATATTCATCAGTGATATTGGTCTGTAATTTTCTTTTTTTGTAGTATCTTTGTCTGGTTTTGGTATCAGGGTGATGGTGGCCTCGTAGAATGAGTTTGGGAGTGTTCCATCCTCTGCAGTTTTTTGGAAGAGTTTGAGAAGGATGGGTGTGAGCTCTTCTCTAAATGTTTGATAGAATTCACCTGTGAAGCCATCTGGTCCTGGACTTTTGTTTGTTGGAAGATTTTTAATCACAGTTTCAATTTCAGTGCTTGTGATTGGTCTGTTCATATTTTTCCTTTCTTCCTGGTTCATTTTCAAAGGTTGTGCTTTTCTAAGAATTTGTCCATTTCTTCCAGGTTGTCCATTTTATTGGTGAAGAGTTGCTTGTAGTAGTCTCTTATGATGCTTTGTTTTTCCGTGGTGTCTGTTGTAACTTCTCTTTTTTCATTTCTAATCCTATTGATTTGAGTCCTCTCCCTCTTTTTCTTGATAAGTCTGGCTAAAGGTTTATCAATTTGTTTATCTTCTCGAAGAACCAGCTTTTAGTTTTATTGATCTTTGCTATTGTTTTCTTTGTTTCTATTTCAGTGTTTTCTTCTCTGATCTTTATGATTTTTTTCCTTCTACTAACTTTGGGTTTTATTTGTTCTTCTTTCTCTCGTTCCTTTAGGTGTAAGGTTAGATAGTTTATTTGAGATTTTTCTTGTTTCCTGAGGTAGGATTGTATTGCTATAAACTTCCCTCTTAGGACTGTTTTTCCTGCATCCCATAGGTTTGGGTTGTCGTGTCTCCATTGTCATTTGTTTCTAGGTATTTTTTGATTTCCTCTTTGATTTCTTCAGTGATCTCTTGGTTATTTAGTAACATATTGTGTAGCCTCCATGTGTTTGTGTTTTTTACATTTTTTTCCCCTGTAATTTATTTCTAATCTCATAGCATTGTGGTCAGAAAAGATGCTTGATATGATTTCAATTTTTCTTAAATTTACTGAGGCTTGATTTGTGACCCAATATATGATCTATCTTGGACAATATTCCGTGCACACTTGGGACAAAAGTGTAGTCTGCTGTTTTTGGATGGAATGTCCTATAAATATCAAATCTATCTGGTCTATTGTTTCATTTAAAGCTTGTGTTTCCTTATTAATTTTCTGTCTGGATGATATGTTCTTTGGTGAGGTGTTCAAGTCCCCCACTATTACTGTTTTACTGTTGATTTCCTCTTTTATAGCTGTTAGCAGTTGCCTTATGTATCGAGGTGCTCCTACGTTGGGTGCATATATATTTATAATTATTATATCTTCTTCTTGGATTGATCCCTTGATCATTATGTAGTATCCTTCCTTGTCTCTTGTAACATTCTTTGTTTTAAAATCTATTTTATCTGATATTAGTATTGCTACTCCAGCTTTCTTTTGATTTCCACTTGCATGGAGTATCTTTTTCTGTCCCCTCACTTTCAGTCTGTATGTGTCCCTAGGTCTGAAGTGGGTCTCTTGTCGACAGCATATATATGGGTCTTGTTTTTATAACCATTCAGTGAGCCTGTATCTTTTGGTTGGAGCATTTAATCCATTCACATTTAAGGTAATTATCGATATGTATGTTCCTGTGACCATTTTCTTAATTGTTTTGGGTTTATTTTTGTAGGTCCTTCTCTTCTCTTGTGTTTTCCACTTAGAGAAGTTCCTTTAGCATTTGTTGTAGACCTGGTTTGGTGGTGCTGAATTCTCTTAGCTTTTGCTTGTCTGTAAAGCTTTTGATTTCTCCATTGAATCTGAACGAGATCGTCACCAGGTAGAGTAATCTTGGTTTTAGGTTCTTCCCTTTCATCACTTTAAATACATCATGCCACTCCCTTCTGGCTTGTAGAGTTTCTGCTGAGAAATCAGCTCTTAACCTTATGGGAGTTCCGTGGTATGTTGTTTGTCATTTTTCCCTTGTTACTTTTAATAATTTTTCTTTGTCTTTAATTTTTGTCAATTTGCTTACTCTTTGTCTCAGTGTGTTTCTCCTTGGGGTTATCCTGCCTGGAATTCTCTGCACTTCCTGGACCTGGGTGGCTATTTCCTTTCCCATGTTAGGAAGTTTTCGACTATAATCTCTGCCAGTATTTTCTTCGGTCCTTTCCCTCTCTCTTCTCCTTCTGGGACCCCTCTAATGTGAATGTTGGTGTTTTTAATGTTGTCCCGGAGGTCTCTTAGGCTGTCTTCATTTCTTTTAATTCTTGTTTCTTTATTCTGTTCCACAGCAGTGAATTCCACCATTCTGGCTTCCAGGTCACTTATCCGTTCTTCGGCCTCAGTTATTCTGCTATTGATTCCTTGTAGTGTATTTTTCATTTCATTTATTGTATTGTTCATCTCTGTTTGTTTGTTCTTTAATTCTTCTAGGTGTTTGTTCTTTACTTCTTCTAGGTCTTTGTTGAACATTTCTTTCCTCTTCTTGATCTTTGCCTCCATTGTTTCTCCAAGGTCCTGGATCATCTTCACTATCATTATTCTGAATTCTTTATCTGGAAGATTGCCTATCTCCACTTCATATGGTTATTTTTCTGGGGTTTTGTCTTGTTCCTTCATCTGGTACATAGTCCTCTGCCTTTTCTTTTTGTCTATCTTTCTGTGAATGTGGTTTTCGTTCCACAGCCTGCAGGATTGTGGTTCTTCTTGCTTCTGCTGCCAAGGCATAACATTTAAAACCTGCAAATATAATTATTCTCTTCTCCTTTTAAAACTCACTCTCTCCTCTCCCCCATTGCCTAAAGTTCAATTTGAGAGTCAGTAACCTAGTATTAAAGCTAGAAGGCTTTAATTAGCTGAGTTTCCTGCATTCACTGATAGCTCCAGACATACTAAATGACTTACAATTTTCTGGACGTGTTTATTCCTTTTCTCAAATTATTCCTTCTATCCTGTTCACTTGTTGAACTCCTGCCACTCAAACCGTAATGTTGTTATGAAAGATAATAGATCAGTTTCCTAATACCCTTGCAAGTTCAAGTTGTGAGGTGGTGCATACTTGAGGCAAAAGAACACTCTCTATTATCTAGGGCCTTGGCCCAGTATTTTCAGTGCAATCCCTTATTGAATAGAATGGGACCTCCTGTAAACTTAGGTGTGTCTTTTACCTCTCCACACTAGAAGCTGGCCAGATGGCCTCTTTGTACCCTTTCCTTTGCTTTACACCTTCATCTGGGCCCTACCAGACTAATGACATTGCAAGGCATGGAAATATAAGCTCAAGAATAAGAACTCTATTTTTTCCTATGGCTGAGGGAAAAATTGGCTTTGCCTTTTCTTTTTTGCCTTTTTCTTTTTTCACCCTGTTCCTGCTAGATCTTTAAGATTGGTATATAATAGTGTAAGTCAGAGGGAGAGAGAAGAGACCTCAGGCTTATCTGATCGTACCAGCTACATGGGAGGGAAGAGAGAGAAAACAAGTTCAGAGGAAAGCACTCTTACAACAGGAATTTTCCAATAAAAATCAGACAGCTATGATTAAATTTGCATCACTGGGCAAAAATGAGAAGGACTATGCAGATGCTTTCAATTCAGTAATGATTGTTAGGCTGAGATTTCAATCTGAATTGAAAATATGCTGAAGGGTGGTCAGTATAAGTAAGAATGCTTAAATATAAAGGGCATTGGTTGAAGGAAGAGTAAGGAAACAACATTTATTAAGGACCTATTAATGTTACCCCAAGTTAATCTTTATAAGAACTCTAGGAGGGAAATGATATTGTTAGCATTTAATGTATGGGAAAACAGACCCCGCAGTTAATTGACCTAAGGTTGTATTGCTAGTAAGTTGCTATACTGTCTCCATTTTATCTTGTTACCTTCAGAACGTCTATTTACTGTATGGAGATCCATATTTGATGAATGACTAGGTGAATATAACATATGTGAATATATAAATTTAATAAAAACTGATTCTTATCTCCACTGGGTCCCCTCTTCTGCTGATTCTCACAGGGATAAGGTTAGAGCTTATTTGAATTCTTGAATATGGTCTTGTGTTCTATATTTTAGGACCAGTGATAAAAGGAGAAACTTGGCTAAACAAAAAGCTGAGGCTCAAAGGAGGCTTTATGGTCAAAATTCAATCAAAAGGCTTTTACCGGGTTCCTCAGACTCAGAACAGCAGAGACATCAGTTGGAGAGGCGGAAAGAAGAGTTGGTATGAAAAATTTAACAATGTACCTGCAATTTGAATTGCATAATTCATTTGTCAGGTTTTATTTGTAAAATTTCTTCATTTCTAGAAGGAGAGACTTGCTCAGGTACGGAAGCAGATCTCGAAAGAAGAACATGAAAATCGACACATGGGGAATTACAGGTAACTGTGCTTTTGTTTTTTAATAGATTGAAGAAGTGAAGTGTCAAAACAGAAGTGCCTGCATTTTTTAACTTTTAAGCTTATCTTAAGCGCTGTTTATTTCATTCTGAGAAAGTGCTTTTTGTTTAATTTATTTCCAGAAAGAAAAGATAGTTAGCAAGTAGATGGTTCAGACTTGGAGAGAGCTCCTGGGGTGGTTTGTGTGAAGTCTTTTCAGGCTGATGTAATCATATGACCTTATTTAATTATAATACACTATTTTGAAAAAGTCAGGTTTCAGGTCTCTTAGTATTCTTTCTGTCAGTTCAGAGTGGTTGCTGTACTTTGTTTTACTTTTATTTATTTATTACTATTTTTTTTTTTGCGGTACACGGGCCTCTCACTATTGTGGCCTCTCCCGTTGCGGAGCACAGGCTCCGGACATGCAGGCTCAGCGGCCATGGCTCACGGGCCCAGGTGCTCCGCGGCATGTGGGATCTTCCCGGACCGGGCCACGAACCCACGTCCCCTGTGTCGGCAGGTGGACGCTAAACCACTGCCCCACCAGGGAAGCCCCTGTACTTTGTTTTAAGTTCAAATATATCAGGAACCAGGCAAATAATGAAAATGTTTGGAGGAGGCAGGTATGAGACAATAGAAAGGGGTTTGGACTGTACAGAACTGGACCTCCTCCACAGTATCACCTTTGACAGGAGAAAAGGGGATCCCCTAAGCTCTTTGTGTTCTTGGAAAGACAGCCCCTCCTCCCAAGCTTTGATACTGACTCAGCAGAATTAGGAGGATTTGACATCATAGAGCTTCCCGCACTCCTGGTAAGATGTTCTTTCCGGTCTTAACACTATCAACAGTGATGATGAGAACACATTCCTCTCACCCTACGTCTACCTAATTCTCTCCACCAGAGAGACAAATTCCACCACCCCTCAAAAGATCATTAGGATTAATCCCTACATTCTGGTATACATCAATAATCACACTGAGTCTTAAAACTTCTCAAATTATCCCTCATCACCTAAACTCTCTCCAGTAAAGTTCTATATTTCTCAATATGCCCAATTGTGATTCTTCTTCAACCACCTCCCCTTGACCAAACCTTTATACTGTGCCTTCTGGAACTGCATTGTTTAATGATAATTTTCTAGATAAACTTCAATTTGTATTGGTAACAAATGAAAATTTATGGATTTCTTGTAACTATATTCACCTTTATTTCTAGCACCTAGTAAAGTGACTGACAGAGTAGATGGTCAAGAATTATCTATGTAGTTGACCTTAACTCTTGTGCTATGATAGCTTTTTTTAAACAAGCTGGTTTATCTGATTTTATTGTAGGCGAATTTATCCTCCTGAAGATAAAACACTACTTGAAAAGTATGAAAATTTGTTGGCTGTTGCCTTTCAGACCTTCCTTTCAGGAAGAGCAGCTTCATTCCAGCGAGAGATGAATAATCCTTTGAAAAAGATGAAGGTAAAGGAATGAATGTTTATAAAGAAAAAAAAGAATGAAGCCACACAATATGTCTTTATAAACAACCCATCTTAATTCCACATATAAAAACATTTTACTTTTAAGATGCACTTTCCTTCCATTTTAACAGTTGGTAATGTTTCATAACCAACCAAATGATTTCATAAATAAGATGTTTTTTAACAAGACAAGTTAAGCAGTAGAAAATGTTGATATTATGTTGTAATCTATTTTAATAAATGTTTTATTACAGTTATTTATACAGAACTGAATAAAAAAATAGATTGAAATAACCTAGTGGTTTGTGATGTTCTCATTGTTTGAGAATGAGATATGAGTTACATAGTTAACAATATAGTTAACTATGTAACTATATTGCTACATAGTTAGATTGTAACTAACGTTATACAATAATTTTTTCCTGATACTGCATAGACCTGGCATATGAGAAGTAATTGAAACACACACACAGAGTAATCTATTTGCCTTACTAAAAGGTCTGTTAGTTATCTTTTGCAGTATAATGAGCCATTGCATTTATTTGCTCATTATTCCACAGTCTTGGCTGGGCTTAGTTGAGTGGTTCTTCTGCTGAGCTAGCTTGGAGTGAATCATATATTTGCATTTATCAACTCAAATGGGGAAGGAAATCCAAGAAGGCTTCACTTCTGTGTCTGGTGCATCAGATGAGATAGCTGGAACATCTGGGGAGCAGGCTGGGTGTCTCTTTCTCTCTACATGACCATGTAAGGAGGGTAACTGGATCTCTTAATACGATAGCTCAGGGTTCCAAAATGGAGCATTTCAAGAGGACAAGCCCAGAGTGCAGCGACTAATCAAGCCTCTGCTAGCATCATGCTTGCTAATGTTCCATTGGACAAACAAGTTTTTATTTGTTGTCTAAACAGTCAGTGGTCTTTAATAGTTTTCTAAGTATTCATATTTACTCACGTACTTACTCTTCCTTGTGTTCTTCATTCCATCACACAGACCTATTAAAATTGTTTATATTTTACATTACTGGAAATCTCCCTAGAGTGATACCTCCAGTATCTTGGATACCCTGTTATATTGAGTGATTCAAAAATCTTGATAAAGTTTATTATAGATAGATTTTGCTGTGGTCTTTTCACTAAAATTCTGCAACAGGAGGATATAAAGCCATTTTCAAGCTGGCTAGGCCTAAGGGACAGAAGCAGAAGGAATATTGTATACCCCAATGCTCTTTTCCTTTAAATATCCCTCTTTTGACATATGCAAGTATTTTCACCATTAGAATTATGTTCTGTGGTCTTTTTGTTTTTCCTGACCCAGACAGTGAGAGACCTTTTCATTTTCCTCTACCTGTTTTATAATGTCATTTCTCTCTCCTCTGGATGCAGCCTCTGTTCCATCTTCCCATCACTCTGCTCCTAGAAATCCTAAGGATTCTGGAGCCAGATAGACCTACATTCAAATTCCAGCTCCCCCACATGTTAATTTTGTAAACTTACATTAAACTATTTGATCAATCAGATCACTAAAATAGTAGTATTAAAAGTATACTTGACAGGTTATGAAACTAAAATTGAGGTTAATTAAAATAGTCTGTTTTAAGTACCTTGGCACATAATAAATAGGCTTCAAGTCTCAATTTGATTCTTCAAAATCTAGTTTAAATGTCACCACTTTGCCTGCCCCCTTCCATTGATCTGGGAGCCTCTTCTTATATAACACTCACACAGTCTTTACTACTGTTGTTTTATAATGAGTGTCAAAACTAGGTAGTGTGAGTCCTTAAATTTATTCTATTTAAAACTCTTTTGGCTTTTCTAGGTCCTTTTATGCTTTCATACACACTTTAGAATCAGTTTGATTCTAGATTTTGATTAATTTTTTAATTACAAAAAAAGGCTGCTGGGATTTTAATTTGGACTGAGGAATCTACAAAACAATTTCTGGGGAATTAACAATACTGAGTCTTCCGATCCATTAATATGACATATCTCTCCATCTACTTGGATCTTTAATAACTCTGCTATATTCGTAGTTTTCAGTTTATAGTTTTTGTACATCTTTCATTAAATTTATTTTTAAGTATTTGATGTTTTTGCTGCTGTTGCTGATAATATTGTTTGTAATTTTTTTAAATTTTTAACTTGTTGCCAGGATGTGAACACCTGATTATTTTTGTATATTACCCTTATATCTAGCATTTTTATATATTGTATTTTTACTAACTGCATTTTAAATTATTTTTTTATTTTTATTTTGGTTACTTAGAAGTTTGTTGCTTAATTTCCATACATTTAAAATGTTCTAGTTTTAGTTTTGGTAAAGTTTCTAGCTTAGTTCATTGGTGTTAGAAAACATATTCTGATTTCAGTCTTGTAAAATAAATTGAGACTTGCTTTAACTCAATATGGTACTTATATTAGTGAATGTCCAAGTCTACTTGAAAATAATGTGTACACTACAGGCGATGGTTATAGAGTTTTATTTATTTATTTATTTAATTTATTTATTTATATTTAATTAATTAATTAATTTTTTTGGCTGCGGTGGGTCTTAGTTGCAGCTCGTGGGTCTTCATTGAGGTATGCGGGATCTTTCGTTGCAGCGCGGGCTCTTTGTTGCAGTGCGTGAGCTTCTCTCTAGTTCTGGTTTTCCATCCATGCCTCTATCCTCCTATTCTACTACATACTCAACTAAAATTGCTATTGGAAAGACCCAGCAGGCGAAGAGAACCAGCTCTGTGGGGCTCTTCTAGATATCTCAGTAGCCCACGTGACCTTTGAAAACTCCACTGGATTCTCTTTACCCCCACAGCATCTCTCTATTATAGACCTAATCTCTGCTCATCTGTGTCCAGACCTGACAAATGAACGTAAAGTAGAAAGTGGCCACTTATCTCTGCTCACCTGGGGGGGAACTTTTCCCTCTCTGGTATAATTCCTTTTACACTACTTTTATCCACAGCTTTCTAATGTCTTAAAATATATGATTATTTAGTTTATCATCTTTTTTTAGCTCTTGATGAAAATGCTGTCTATATGACCTTCCTTCTCCTGAACAGAAGCAGAACTCCTTACTTTTTAACTGTCTTGTGCTGCTGTCTTTGGAATCCTTTGTAGGGTTATTGTTTAATCAAACTTTATATTAAGAGTCTTTTGATATTTTAATAGCTAAATCTTAGATTGCGATGAAGAGTAACCTATTTTACAGATTTCCATTGCACAGTGAGATTTCTAGTTTCTCTAAAACCCTTTTTTTAAAAAAAGCACAGATATAAATCATAAATATATAAATGAAGTTGTGATATTTGTATAGGTTGAATAAATAACTCAATGAAAGCAGTTAACTCTACCTCGTTTAGTAAAGCTGTTGTACTCCTATTGCTCTGGTTTGCTCAACATCCACTTGGGTGTATGTTTTTGTAACTTTACCCTTTGACTTCAAAGTGACTCTAGAAGAGCATGAGAAAAGGTGTTAGGCCTATAGAGTGAAAACCTTTCATAAAGTTCTAAAGATACTCGTGTGCAATAGGTAAAAATTTTAAAGTTTCATTAAATTGTGCCTATTACCTAAATACTAACATTAGATTGTTCTAAATGAAACTATTAGGCCAATCATCAGTGTTCTGTCTGCAGTCGTAATATTATTTTGCACTAATTGATACAGCAATGATTGATGAAATTGCGGTCTGGAAAAATTAGAGTGAACTTTTAGAAATTTTAAAGTGTCCAATAGGCTAATTTATTGAAGTATTGTATACTAAGATTTTAATAGTATACTAGAACATAAGGATATATTTGTTTATGATAATCAATACATAATAGATTTCAGCTAAGTATTATTTTTATTGCCAGGTTTTAGTGAAAGTTTCTTTAAGAGGGTTTGCCATGACCCTTTATTTCTCATTTGATCTGAGCAATCTTTGTTAAATACTTTTCGGAATCCTTGTTGTACACAAGATTAATAATCTTTTAATTAATTCTGGAGTCCATTAGTCATAACAATTTTAATTAAATATTTTTTAAGGAGGAAGATATTTTGGATCTTCTGGAACAATGTGAAATTGACGACGAAAAGTTGATGGGCAAAACTGCCAAGTCTCGAGGACCAAAGGTGCAGTATCTTTATCTTCCTTAATATCAGAGTAGATAGACTCTACTAAGGACAGTTGATTTTCCCTTTGTATTTCTCACTGTAAGAATGACTGATGCTACTTTCAAGGAACTCTGTGGACTGTGTTTCCAGTGAAGATAGAATTAGGAAGATCATGCTTTCTTATACTCAGGAGAAGCTTTGTTTTGTTTTGATAGTTTTCCTCATTTTCTGACTCTTTCCCTCATCTAGTGAAAGCCCTGTGAGTCAGGGCCAAGCAGGACCTAGAACTGGTACCCTCATTCTATACTCAGTATTATGTTTTCCTATCTCCAAACATATAATTATCAGAGACGTGTAGCATTATAGATCAGGCAAATCATGACTCCAGAGATCCTAATGGGGAGCCCCATCTTTTGCTGGCACGGCAATATTGAAATTTTGTAAGGAAAAATAGTTACAGTTTCTAGGAAGACATAGAAAGCTGTCATGCTGGCAAAAATAGGCAGGTGTTTGCTTTACCTTCATCTGCTCTGTGGTGATGACATCCACATGTTCTTTTGTTATATGTCAAAGTCCTTGCTAGTAGAGTAGGAAAGAGTTGAATTTGTAAAGTCTTGGAAAGTTTTTTCATTCTGCTGTTTTTCACTTTACATTTCAGCAATACTGAACTATTACTATATCCTTACATACATCATGCTCTGTCATGCTTTTTCTATACGCCTGGAATGCTTGCCTATTAAAAGAATAATTGATTAATTGCTTGATTGATTAGAGACCCCCCTCCTAATCCAGCTGCTTTTGTGAAATCTTCCCTCTTTCTCCTAGCTGGACTTAGATCTTCTGTTCCCTCCTTCTATTGCTGTACCACAAGTGACACTTTTATAGAGCAGATGTGACAAATAATTGTTTGCATGCTTGCCTTAGTATGAGCTTGTAAGTTCCTTGAGGATAGGAGGTGTATTCCATCTTTACATCTCTAGCACCTAGCATAGCATCTGGCACTTAGTAGGTTCTCAAAACCATTAGTTAAATTTGTTGAATGTGTCCACAAGGACCTCACTGACTAGTGGAAGGGCAGATAGGTGAACCAAAAACCAGGGTATATTGTGGCAAGTACTGTAATTAAGGGAGTGGGAAGTGCTACAGCAACATAGAGAAGAAAGGGATTGGTAGATTATGGATGGCTTCATAAAGGCAGTGCCATTTGAATTGAACATTAAAGGCAAAGACATGGAGGTATGATGCTGCTTAGGATGTTGGAGAAATGAGAAGGAATTTGGTATGACTCAGGTGGAAGATTCTTGGAGAGTAAATTGGTGCAAGATGAACCTGGTAAAAGATACATATCTGATGAAGACCAGAGACCTTGAATGTCAGGCACTGTTCTTCTGAATTATGTATTCTATATCAAAGAACTGTAGAAGATGTTGATAATTCCTTTGGAACAAATATTTTTTAGGGTATCTGTAAAAGTCAATACCTTCGTGAGTTATTGCTTCATTTTGGAAAACATCGGAAAGTCTCTAAACTTTGTATATTAATTATTTAGCAATTTGGCAAACCAGATATGAGGCAACCTGGGGGCACAATATTCATGGAAGATTGGCAAATGCAAAGGCTCTAAGTCAGTCTTCTACTGTCTTATATTTTCCTTTGCTTCATCAAATAAGGCTTATCATCCAAATAAAAATATAACCTCCTAGAGGGCAGAATTCACACTGTGTATATTTCAACCCCTCTTATTCCAGGCAAATAGTAGGAACTAACAATGTATTCGTTGAAATGAAATGAATTGGTTAGTTCCTATAGTTATTAACACCAGAAATGTTTTGAAGTGTTGAAAACTGCATAATCAGTAAAAAGGTAAAAAGTAAAAAAAGTAAAATTATTTTTATAACTTCTAACCTTAGGTATACTGAGGGTCTGGAGTGAGCCAAACTTCAAAGCAGCCTTTCCTTTTTAGAGGGTTGTTATCACATGTCAAACACTGATTTCCAGTGTCTTTACTGGTAGAATAATTGAAGGTTATCAAGGTTAAATTGAACTTGGGAGAAATAACTTTTCACTTATTTGAGAATCTAAGAAGTATTAATTAGCTATGTAAATAATATCACGTAAAGTATTAGCATTGTTCTTCAGCCAAGTGCTAGGTACTTAGTATTTATTATTCTTTATGCCATTTATATATATTTTAATATATGAGCCAGTTCATAATACAATTGGACATAAAAATAAATGGTATGGTTTGTGTCAGAACTCAGCGCCGGTTTACAAATTCCAATTTGTAGTTACGGCACTGTTTGGAGTTTATGTTGCTGTGACTTCTTATTACTTATTGCTTTAACAGTGTATTGGTTAACAAATCCCAAATGCATATATGACACAAAGGTTCAACTATCCGTTTCCCTTTGTGATTCTTTATAGGATCGAGTAACTCATTATGTAGTCAAGCTCCTTAAGAAACTTTAAAGCTGTTTGCCTACTTGAAGGAAGGCACTACTAGCAAGCCTGATTGTGCCACTGTTTCTTCTGGGTACGCTAGACTTCTGAAGAAACATCCTTCCTCTAGAATTCATATTCCCTAAGACTATCAAAATGTTTGATGATTGTGTTACTGGTAAATGTTTTTATGCATATCTCTTTGAACATTGTTAGTGCTCAGTAAATATTAAGACTATCAAAAGGAGAACATATTTTTAAACACAAGTTGGTACCTTAGTGTATTAAACTACTTCCCCGCTTTGGTTATTTTTCATCCTCTGCTAAGACAGTAACTTTAAGAACATCATGCTTTGGCTTACTATGTATTCCAGGCACTTCGTGAAATGTTATTTCTTTCTTTATCTTTCATCCTACACTGTTACATGAGAGGATATACCTTATTTCAGTGAAATCTCAGGGTAACCCAGGATTTCATTATGGTATATGCTAACATCAAAGCATTTTTGTTTGATTTAACAGAGAACAAGAAACTAGTATACAACTGCAGGAACCTTCCCCAGGAAATAAGAGGCATGTGGCATGTGTAATTGTCTCTTAAAATGACTAAGTTACAAAACTGTTGTGCTCTTGGTTGTGCACATTCTTTCTGAAGTGAAGATGTCCCACTTATCTTTTATTCCTTCAGCTGGCATCATTGGAAACACATTGATTGGGAGATTCAGAGACAAGTGATTCTGATGGAGATATTATTGGAACATGATAGCCTGGCATTTAAAATCTTTACAGATTTACCCTTCTACATGGCACTTATCCTCTAAAAAATTTATGCCATACTGATTTTTACATTATATCCCTTTTTAAAAATGTAGTGTGGGCAATGAAAAGTAATGTTGCTCCATTATGTCCAGATCCTATGTAACAGAGGTAGAAATTCTCCAAGCAAAGCTGTGAGTTTGTGCATGGCCAATTTGGAAAGTGGATAATTAACTAAAAATTTTTATTTCTAAAAATGTCCAAAGAGAAATTAGACATGTGAGGAATGCCTTGCTTCTTGTTGCATATTATCTGAGTGTATCATAGGCTCATAGGCTCTGTTTTAAGATATGACCTATTTTATTGATAGTGGATTATTTTACTTATAGTGGTTTATCTGGCTTCTGCTTCCTTATTTTATTTTACTTTTGCCTCTCTTGCCCCTCCTTCCCCTTCTTCTCTCCTCTCTCTCTCTCTCTCTCTCTCACACACACAAGTGCACATACACACACACACAAATACACATTTGTTGAGTGATTTTGAACATTAGGGATACAACAGAGGTATACCTCTGAGTCTTGATGAGTAATGAGTAATCATTCTGCATGGAATGAAGAAAAGCTATGTTTGATTTTTTATGTTTTTAGCTCAAATGTTTTTTCTTTATTTTGTTATTCTTTGTGGATATTTTGGTCCTTTATTTGAATCGTGCATAAACGGCATTTTCCTCATCATGACTGAACTGTATTATTTAAGAAAGAATATTTCATAGAAACACAACAATTAGTGGATAGCATTAGAGCAGTAGTACTTCGGGGGGATTTTTCAGACTTAAGTGAAAAGCAGTAATCGTAAGTGAGAAATTAAAAATAGTAGGTAATCATGTGAATGAGCCTTTCTGAATTCTAACAAAATATCACATTTCCTTCCATTTTAGCCTCTGTCTTCCATGCCCGAGAGTACCGAGATAACAAAAAGACAGAAGTACTACAGCAGTGACAGCAGCTATGGTAGTAGCAGCAGCTCTTCAGAATCAGAAGAAAATGAAAAAGAAGAGTACCAAAATAAGAAAAGAGAAAAGCAAGTTACATATAATCTTAAACAGTCCAACCACTACAGATTAATCCAACCATCCAGTAAGTTAATTTCTTCTAATTTAGTTGTTATGTGACAAATTATGGAACTGAAATTACTGAACTCAATAAAAAGACCTTGGGCCAAACGAACCCTTGTGTGTGAGGAGACCTGGATTCTATCCCACTTCCTTCTCCAACCAGACCTTGATTAGGTCTGGATCCCACAACCCTTTTCGGGGTCTGCAAATAGAAAACAAAAGAGTTGACTTAAGGATCTCTACAGTCCATTCTTCTATATTTCAAAGTTTTTGTTAAGTCCTAGATTTCTGCATGAATTGTGTAAAATGTGCCTCATGGTTGATCTGATGACTGCATTCTCTTTTAAGCCCAAATATTCTCTCATTGCATTCCCCACTCTGGCACTCATTTTGTTTCATATTCTCGCCTGTTTTTAAAAATGTGTGTATCTCCCTAGGCATTTGACTTGACTGTATCTGTGAGCCACACAATTGTGAAATAGTTAGAAGTTTTGTTCCCTCCCATTTTCGTCACGGGTAAGCACTTCAGTCAGGGCTTCGGTGTATAGGAAGGAAGTATTCAGGAGAGGAACCAACCAGCTTCTCTGTCTCCTTCCTTTCCTGCTGCCTTTTTCCTCTTTCCTCTTTTATTCCTTTTCCCATTTTCTCTCTCTTCCATTCTCCTGTCTTTCATTCCTTCTTCGATCCCAAATGTCCACTATTGTGTCTGTTATTCGTCTTTCATCCCCAGATGTCCAGTGTGGTACTGCTGTTGCCCAGGCTCAGTCGGATACCCCTTCCTGATGCTGCCTCCAAAGCAGGACTTTTCTTAACCTCTGTTTCTCATCTCGCTGTTTGCCTTGTCCTCCCTCATCCTAGGGCTCCACAAAGGGACCGGTCCAATCACGCAATAAACACATTTCTGAGCCTTTGTTGCTCTATCTCCAGCAATGGTTTAATAGTTACCTGATAATATGTATGTTTTAAACCTGGCCTTCCAGACTTATGAGAAGATGCATAAGGAATGCAGACCTAATAGTTGAAGGTTTTCAATGGTCTTTCTTTTACTTCCAAATTATTCCATAAAGATACGTGCTAAAGTTCCTGTCTTTGAGGGCTTATGTGTTTGGAGGGGAAATAACGTATTATGTTCCATTTCATTTGTTTATTTACTCCTTTAATATATGTTTATTGAGCACCTGTTCCAGAGTTTGTAAGCTATTTTATCTATTATTTCCCTTTTTCTTAAAAGCTCCTTAAGTACTTTCAGTGCATCTCTGTGTAAATATGACTCTGTTTCTCTTTTGGAAGCTGACATTGTTCTGCCCAGATCTTGTCAGTTTTGGAGCCCCTTTTCTATTGGCTAATGTGTGTATCCTTAACAGCAGGAACTGACAGAGGATAAGGGTAGTGGTGAGAAAAAATTGCTAGGGCTCCTATAGCTCTGAGATTCTTCTTTCTTCTCAGACCAATAGGTTAATAAATTGAGATCAGACAAAGAGTGTACTAGAAATGTTTTTAAGCATAAATTCACACTTTATAGCTAGTCTATTTCAATTAATATCTTTTTCCTTATTGGTTATTCGTTTTTATAGTCATTAAGAATTGCAGCAAGGGTTTCAATTTGTTTTATATTCCCTCTTTAATCTTACACTAAGGAATATTTTAGCCACAAACACTCCTTGAGTTTTCTCTACAAAGGGATGTTGATAACCGAGGACAAAAATCCAGATTATGTACAATGCTTTCTGTTGTAGATAGTTAATTTAGGCAATTTAAAATTGTTACAGTACCAAAGGATATATTTAGATTTGATATATGGTAGTCCTACACAAAACTATATGAAGTATTTTTTTCTCAGATAATTTGTGTATGCAAGTTTCAACCATTTATTGTTAATCTACCTAAGTATCATTGGCATGTCTAGCTATTTAGTTATTCTGTCTGAATTCTAGTGTATGCAGAAGAAAAAATGGAAATCTCTGGTGACTCAAGAGAAAGGATATTTCTTTCTGCAGCTATGATCAGATTATATATGTCCAAACCCATCACTGTAAGCCCTTGAAGAGAGCAGGGCCAAGGTGTAGGTATTAGTACATGCTTATGGGTATTTCTTAGTAGAAGATTGACGAGTGTTATGTACCCCACACAGCCCTTTTTAGAAGCACCGTTCTTTAAAAAAATAGTGTGACTTTCAGGTTCAGAAGGAGGTTGGAACAAATGGAAGGTTTTTTTTTTTTTTTTTTAACATCTTTTATAGCTTGAATGAGTATACATTTTTGGTCCTCTCCAGAACCAAAAGAGGACTATTAGACTTATCATCAATTCAAAATATTCTTTAGAAATACTTCCCTAAACATAAGGTTCATGTCCATTGCCTTTATAAAGGTTTAAATTTTTTTCAACAGCTAATGAAGAGAAATATTTGGGTATTCATCCTGCCTTCATGTGAGTTTTATTAAATTATTTAATTAATGAAGAGTGATTGATATATTTCCCAAGCCGAGAGAGAATATACAACAGAGGATATATAGAATATATGTATTAAAAAAGATATAAATGTTGATAATATTGAGTGATATTCTATTTCTCTGTGTCAGGAATTAAAATTTACCTGGAATAGTTGGTTCTCTTTTTTAAATGTTCTCAATATGCCCTGAGGAAGATGTTCTGTGGTTTTCCCTAGTTGTTCTGATAACAACCCTTTTGATCCAGACATTTTTCTTCACTTAAATCTTTTACTATAGGAATGTAAATCTAATTTTTAAAATTCTTCTGTCCTGTGAATAAGAAGACTTATCTGTCTAGTACTACTCTTATAATAACCAGTTACATATTTAAACTTCATTAGGATAATCTTTGTTTTTCTTCTGTTTTATTATCATTATTTTATTCTCATGGGCCCTAAATTTTATAACATCCACTTATCCTGGCCATTATATAGACTCCTATCCATTTCCCCCTATGAATCCTGTTGTAAAATATTCTATTTCTAACCTCTACACAGATTCTGATGAGCGACCAGTCTAGTCTGAAGATAGTAGGTGGCATCATGATGTCATAGAAAGAGGGAGGCTGCTGCCATTAAGTCAGGATTTAAATCTGAACTTGGTAACTTTCTTGTCATGTGACCTTGAGAAATTTCTTTCTCTGAGTCTCCAGGTGATGGAGATTTGTACTTCAGAGGGTTTCTGTGAGAACAAAAATAAAAGTGAAGCGCCTAGCATGATGCCTGGTTTATAGAAGGAGCTCCATACATGTTAGCGTTCCTTTCTTTTGTTCCTTTTATGTCATGTTTTGAGACTAGAACATTAAAGTACTGTATAAGTATTATTCTCATGATAGCCATTCTTTACACATGACAGGGGTTCTGCACCAAGTTCACTGCTTAAATTGAAGAATTAACTCCAAACTCATATTCTCATGATGATGCCTATGCTTTGACATTTACTGCCACCCTGCTAATTATTACTTTATATAGATCCAATACAGTGGAAAACTTCTACTAACTCTGCTGCTGTGCGATCCCTCCTCTCCATCATCCATAGGCTCCATAAGGCGTTCAGTCAGTTGCCCTCGGTCCATCTCTTCTCAATCACCATCCAGTGCAGACAACCGCCCCTTTTCTGCTCAACAAGTGATATCATCATCCCGGTCAGCTTCAGGGTCTCGGTCACATTCTTTAAACCGTGCTTCCTCCTACGTGGGGCATCCGCCTCAAAGAAATGATTCCAGCTCTACCGACTCTCCGATGGTAAGTCTTCTGTTTTGCTCCCCTGAGATTAGCGCTGTATTTAGGATTTAAGTGGCAAAGAGATTAGCTGGAAGGAGGACAGATTGAACTTCAGATCCTTTCTATAATTCAACTCATGGCCTCCTGGAATTTGCGTTTATTCATCTTTCTTCACCTATAACTGAGTATGGACTCTTAAAAGGCAGACTTCACTGTATCACAGAACTTGAGGATGAACACTGAGAATAGTATTTTATTTTCCATTTGCTGATGGAGTAGGATAATTTTGTTGAAAATCATCTGAGTAGATATGTGATTTTCCAGTGTACTGTACAGTATATCTGTAAATTTGGGGAAATTTGTTGTATGGAAAATTTTCCTTAATGGGACTATTGATTAATAGTTTTAAAAAATAAACTATTGGTAAATTAGCCTTAGAGCACTGAAGTACGGCATTGTTTATAATGTTTCCTGTGTGTTGTTAACATATAGTATTAGTTTTATAAATGCTCAAATAGATATCTCCATGTACCTTCACATAGACCAGGGACTTATTTAATTTGTTTATTTAATGTGGAAGTTGCTTCCAAAGGGAAGAGTCTGAAGAACATAAGTGAATGAATTTCACTGGGTAACAATGAATGCTTTTTTTTCTAATCAAGAATTGCCTAAGGTATATGTAGAAAATGAAACTGACCAGGAAGTCTTTTTTAAACACTTGTATTTTTGTTTTAGTATTTTGAGCTACATAAAATACAACTGTGTGGAAGTGTGAAAGACACTCTTGGGAAATCATACCCTTTTAATGCTAAGATTTTAATGCTAAGAATAAATGTAAAAACATTATTTTCTTCCTTTTTTATTGTTATTTTGTCAATTAAAAGTGCATCATTTTTACCTAGAAATATCTTTCAGATTATAGTGGCACAATGAAATAAGACCCCCTCCAAATATCTGTATTCTTTCAAATTTAAGAGTGAGTCTTTGCGGCAACTGAGACCAAAAGAACAAGAAGACGATCTAACAAGTCAGACCTTATTTGTTCTCAAGGACATGAAGATCCGGTTTCCAGGAAAATCAGATGCAGAATCATTACTTCTGATAGAAGATGTGAGTATTTGATGTATATAAAATACCAAGGAGCTCGTGCCTTTTTATTCTTCTTCTTAAAATATTAAAATTTATTGCTTGATGGCATTATCCTCAATGACATAGTAAACTTAATTGATGTTCTTTTCAACCTCCACAAGCTTTAGAAGATACAGGGGTTATTTTAATCGTTATGATTCACGAGCAACGAAATCACATTTATAATCAGCAATGCAAAATATCTTTTAGTGTATAGTCCTATTTTAATGATGCTTCATCAAGTGAAAATAATTAGTGTTAAATAATTATCGTTCTTAATGATTAAAGACACATCAAGTTAAGCCTGCTTCTGTAACGATTTAGAAAGATCTATTATGGAATGAGATAATAAGGAAAAAAGTGGGGCCATGGGCATAAAGTGTCCAGAATATTTGAATGTGACACCTTGCATGGTGTTAGTCAGATTTTGAAATGGCTTATGTTGTGTGTGTTTTCTTGTTACACAAGCATTTGCACCACCCAGTGGAACGTTCTAAAATGTCAGAGTCCTAAAATTCACATTAAAGTCAATGACTTACTCCTAATTTAGAAAGAAGGTCCAAGGTATTCGAATATTTTTGGTGAAAGAGCATTTCTTCACTCAGAGTTCTATTTCTTCATTCAAGAATTCTTCTCAAATTGTCCTTCTTAGATAATTCCTCAGAATAGAACGTTGTTTTCTGGTTTCCCTGTTTTTTTTTGTTTTTTTTTTAATCCAGAGGAGAAGGCACCATCTAGTGGCCAGTTGTAGGATAAAAACCACAGCCATACATTTGGCTTTTTTCACTTTTTAGCTTTACTTTAGGCCTGTCTAAAAGCGCTGTCTAGAAACAAAACAAACAAAAAACAATAATAAAAAAGACTTTCTTAGTTAACAAATCAATAATGGCAATTTGTATTTTGTAGTCATAACATAGTTATAATCAAAATCCCCAAATATTATGCGTTGCATTTGTTATATATTTTTTAAAAAGTGAAATGGTATTTTGTTTGCAAATGAGGTGCTATTTGTTACATCAGGGGAAAAGGAAGAAAAATGGACATTAGTTATAAAGCATTATGCTAGATATATTTTTATTTACATATGTTATTTTATTCAATAAAGTAGGATGTCTTTGTACCAGACATTTTATTTCTATATCTTAGAGATATAAGTTATGTAATACCTTTCTGAATCAGCTAGATGAAAAATTAGATAATCAGAGTAGAACTAATATTTGTGGCTACTGTGATTGTTCTATAAAAAACGTGGATATAGGCTTATATAATTGATAAAAGATATTAATAATTATACAAGACATTAGATTATTTACTATATGTTTACTTATGCAGCAACTCTTTTTATCTATTCATTATAATATATATAACTAGAATATATATTCAGAAATTTTGCAGATTTGCACAAAAAACAAAACAGGGGCATAATGGAATCCTAATTAAATATAGGCTATCTTCTAATGTGTTATTCAATATTTTGTTACTGTGAATGATGTTGTAAATACAGTTCTTGGAATTAAAATGAAAAATCTATGTTTTGGGCTTCTTCCCAAACCTTATATTCCTGAAGACATTTGACTTTCAACCATTAGAGATTGTGTGCTTTTTTTACAGCAAAAAGAGAAAAGCTTTAAATTCAGATGGCTTCTTTATCTTACATTAAAAGTCTTTTCGCATGTCTTTTTATGAAAGTAGACATTCTTTATTGTAAATAGTATTATAGTGCTTTCATTTCACAAATTAATTAGATTAAATTTCTTAATGTTTCTCCTCCAAAACAGATGATTGATAACTGGAAGTATCATAAAACAAAAGTGGCTTCATATTGGCTCATAAAATTGGACTCTGTAAAACAACGAAAAGTGAGTAATGAATATCCAAAAACAGGTTTGCTCTTTTGGATTATGTATTAAGCTAGGATCATTAAGCCACATTCATAATCAAACTATATAAATGCTCATCTGCTTACTCATTTCCTCAACAAATATTTATTATGTATCTGCTATGTTTCAGGCACTGTTCTAGCTTCTGAGGATAAACAAGTAGATTAAAAAAAGATTCCATGGTCTCATAGAGCTTATATTCTAGTTAAGGTGTTTGACAATAAACCAATATATACTGGAATGTAAGGTAGTATTAAGTACTATGAAGAAAAATAAATCAGGATTAAAAAATTGAGAGAAGGTGACCTAAATGAAATGAGAAAATTACTATGCAGACATCTGTAGGTACAATGCATCAGACAGAGGGAAGAGCAGATACAGAGGCCCTGGGGTAGAAGTCAGCTTGATGTATCCATGAGACAGGAGACACCATTTATTTCCTTATGTACAGGATAGTTGGTTTGTGCTGGTTAAGAGTGAGTGATGTGGAGGTGACAGTTGGATAGATAATCAGGGGTCAGATCACAACTTTACAGGCCATGGGCAGTCTTTGGGTTTTATTCCAAGTAATGAAAAAACACTGGAAAATTTTGAGCAGAGGAGTTACATAGTCTGGTTTATAATTTAGAAGGTTCATGAGAGCTACTTGTGAAGAATAGAACTAGGGGAGAGGGAATGTGGCAGAACAGAAGTAGAGACCAGGTAGGTTTTTCGAGTAACTGAGGCAAGAGCTAATGGTTGCTTAGCTAGGGTGGTAACTGAATTGGGTGGATGCTGGAGAAAGAGCAGGGCTTTGTTGTTCCTGTTGTTTTGTTTTACTTTGATTTTGGTTTTGGACCTGCTAAGGTTGATATATTGGTTAGACATCCAACTGAAGATATTGAGTGTGTAGGTGTATATATGAGTTTTTTAGTTCAGAGCTAAGGTTGCATATGGAGATACAAAATTTAAGGGTCACTAGGATATTTAAGCCTTGGGACTAGATGAGGTTACCTAGAGAGTAAGTGTGGTTAGAAAAGAGAAGAGTTTTGAGGACTGAGCCCTGGGCCACTTCTATGTATAGAAATCAGAGAGATGGGGTGGAGGGATTAATCTAAGGGGACTAAGAAGGAGCAGCCAGTAAAGTATGAAAAACCATGGGAACTTGGGGTCCTTGAGACCAAGTAAAGCAATTATTTCAGGGATGGAGTGATCGACTGAGTCAGATGTTGCTGATAGGAGTTATAAGATGAACACCAAGACCTGACTGTTGTTTTTGACAACTTGGAGGTTAATGGTTACCTGATCATAACAAATTCAGGGGAATGGTGGGGAGTAAAACTTGAATGGAGTAGGTTCAAGAAATGGGAAAAAGCACAGCTAGTCCAAGCACTTTTTCAAGGAATTTTGCTATAGAGGGGAAAGTTAAATGTGGTGGTAGCTGGAGAGGTATGTGGGTTGAGGACAAGGTATTTTTTTGTTTGTTTGTTTGTTTGTTTTAAGATGAAGCTATTTACACTTGTTAGTTGCTGATGAGAATGATCTAGAAGAGAGGAATGGTACAGAAAAGAGAGGTGATAGAAAATCCTCGAAGTGAGTAAGCTGGGAAGGTTTGTCCTACCAGGAGCACTTATTCTAATAGGAGGGAAGGTAGAGTCTGTGGCATTGTGGTGGGAAGATGTGAAGGTTCTCCTCCAATGGGGAGGGGCTTTGGAGATTTTCAGAGACAGTACAACATCTCAGAGAGTAGGAGAGGGGAGTGGCCAGCAGCCCGAGGGGCCCATAGATGCATTGCAACATTATCTGGGGGGAGATGTACTATTTTAATAGCTTTAGTGAAGCTGTTGTATTCCTAAATAGTGCAAACTATTACTTCCCCTTTCTAGGACTTATTGCTAGTAAGCTGAAAGTTGACAGCGATCAAATAATGACTTTGAAGTTACGTACTTTCCTCTGAGTAAACTGAACTCATTATTAAGCATTAACTCATTCAACAAAGGACAACTTAGTGTCCTGTCATGTGCCAAACACTGCTGCTGTTGAGGAGGGTGTAACAAAGCTGGTAACAGAAGTAGATTGAAAACATACTGTAAGCCCAGTACTCCTGTTTGTCAAGTCACTAACTGTGGCCTTATTCATTAAAATAAGGACCTCTTCATGGAATTGGAACCCTGAATCTTTTCAAGTCCTTGTACTTTTTGTAACCTAGAAGATAGAAGAGTTTAGCTAAATTGGTAATTAAAGCAAAATAGATAACCCAGAAACAGATTAAAATACTTATAAGATATTAATACTTGATAAATGTGACATTTCAAATCAGTGGAGTAAAGATAATTTTTTCCCCTAAATGATACTGAAACAATTGACTACCTATTTGTAAGAAAATTAAGTTGGAGCATTACCTCTCACCATATGCAGAAATAAATTCCAGATAGATGATAGTTTTATATGTAAAAAAATATTAAAAGTTTAAAAGAAAATACAGAAAGCTATGTTTATAATCTTAGAATGAAGAAACAACTTCATAAGGAAGACTTAGGTTTTAGAACCCAGAAATCATAAATGAGAAGAACGACATATTTGATGACATAAAAACTTAATGGATGGCAAAAGATGTCTTAAACCAGGTTAAAAGGCAGAAATGGTGAGGAGAATTGGGTGGCAGGGGAAAGGGGTGGATGTTGAAGAGGACAGATGTTTGCAGCACATAAAACACAAAGTAGCACAAGTAAACCAATACTTCCTACCGATCAATCAGCAGAAGACACACTATCTTGTAAAGTTAATAAATAAAATGGAAAAGCATATAAAAAAGCCATGAAAAGACAATTTATGGATCTTCAAAGAGCCAATTAACATGTAACTAGATCTTGTCCTCACTAATGCTGAAGGAAAAGCAAGTAAAAAACATATCGGCAAAAATTAATAAGACATAATATGCAATGATGGAAATAGTCTGGATAAAAGGGGCTTTATTATACTATTAGAGAGAGAACACATCGGTACAGCTCTTTAGAAAGGTAGTTTGCTGTATCTATTAAAGTTACAAATGTTCACAACCTTATGACTCAGCAAAACCACTTCCAGCATTCTGTCCTACAGAATAATAATCTGTATAAAATGTATGTGTAAAAGATTTATGCACATGAGCATTCACTGCAGTGGTATTTGTACAAGCAAAACACTTGAAGCAGCCTAAATATCTATCAGTAGATTTATGGTTAAATAAATTATAGTACATCCATACTATTCAGTTGTGTTAAATTGAGTGCTATTCTGGAATCATAGATCTTAACTTGAGATACAGCACAAGATTATGACTTGTGACATATGCAACATATGTACATTGGTAGAATTAGCCAGATTTTACTAATCATGAGTGAAGAATATAAGCGATAAGCAGCCACCAAGTGCATGGTTTCTGGGAGGTCATGAGTCCATCAGCCGTCAGGCATTTCTTTTCACATATGGGAAGCATTCTGGTTCAGAGTGATGAAGGCCAACTAAGTGTGGTTCACGTTGGCACTGAGGGAGCCTTCCAGATTGGGGTGACTTTCATCTTTATTCTTCATTAGTTACCCATGCAGTCTTTGTGACCAATCCATTCTCTAGCCAGGTGAAATAAAAATACCAGGTTTATTTACTGTGAGTGTTGTCCCATAGAACTTTCTGCAATGACGGATATGTTCTGTATCTGTGATGTCCAATACGGTGGTCACTAGCTACATGTGGCCATTGAGTGAGATCTTGAAATGTGGCTATTGTGACTAAGGAACTGAACTTTTAATTTTAATTAACTTAAATGTAAATAGCCAAATGTGTCTAGTGACTACTGCATTTAAGAGCGTGGATCTAGACAGACCACGTGTAGCCTTCTAAGTTCTTACATGAGAACCTTCTCAGTTATTTTCCTGCTGAGAAATTCTATCAGAGGGTTTGCAAGGATGTCCATTAAGGTCACCATTGCCTTGGGCATCTCAAAGAGAGAGTGCCTTTTTCCTTTTCATATGCCATCTTATACCAAGATAGTAAATTAAACAAACAAGTTATACAGTAATATGTGTTGTTCTACTTTAAATCACCACTCTGATTTTTACTGTTTTAAAAATATATATCTAGTGTTAAAAAATTTCAAAAATTAAGATATTTTATTTCTGGAGGATAGACTTACTGAGCCAGAGGAAGGAAAGTGGTAATATTTGGTGTCATGTTTCCTTTTGTTTTTGTATATTTCTGTTTTTTTTCAAGTGAACATAATCTTTTTAGAAATGAAACAATGACAGGGAGACACAGGCATTTCTGTGAGGCCTGTCTGTATTCCCCCATAACCAGATATTATCTTTCCCTATTCTAAATCCTCACAGTACTTCATACTCAGTTGTACTTATGATCTGACTTGAGAGGTTTCTGTATTAATTTTTCCACCTTTCTAAAAGCCAGGGGCGAGGGGGGGAGGTGTGTCTTACTTTGTAGTCAGCTGTAGGCTTTCTATAAACATTTGTTCAGTTGATTCAAATCTAGACTCTTTTGTGGATCCTGTCAATAGCAAGTTAGCTTCTTCTTTCTTTACCCTTGTTTCTTTACTAGTGCTATGTATTTATCTGAACATCAACAAATTAAGATAATGCTGTTATTTTTTTTAACATGTGATATGAGAAGGTCTGATAAAACATTGTATGGGGTGATCAAATGATGTGCATGAATAGTAATAATGTTTATCAATTAGAAGAAACAATCTATTTCATGTTTTAGGGTTGTTATGCTCGATTGTGTTTATAAATTTCGAGTAAAAGTAAATACTTGCTTCTAAATTTACTAGCAAGTACTTGTGTCAGTATAGTGACTTCTGCTATACTGATTTACTCTAAGAATATTTGGAGTAAGTTATCTTTGTGTAATCCTTCCCTCCAGTTCTCAGATGTGCATCTGCATCTCTGTATTCATCATACCCTGTTATGTTAAGGGAGTGAGAGCACTGATGAGAGAGGGCATGTTTTTTATTACAACTTAAACACCTTTTTCTTTTTCTTTGAACTCCTTTGTTGCATCTTCCATTTTGGCATTACTCAAAGCTACTATATTTCCTTTGTGCTTGTTATCAGTGATAAGATGTCCCATCTCCAACACAAAGCTACCCAAGCAGTTATAGTCATTCTTCTACAAGGTAATTTAATAGACAGTTCTATTTGGGGCAGAAGAATTCATAGCTTGAATTTAAAAAAAAAAAAATTATTGGAGTATAGTTGATTTACAATGTTGTGTTAGTTTCTGCTGTACAGCAAAGTGAATCAGTTATACATATATACACTCTATTAGATTCTTTTCCCATATAGGTCATTACAGAGTATTGAGTAGAGTTCCCTGGGCTATATAGTACATCCTGATTAGTTATCTATTTTATATATAGTAGTGTGTATATGTCAATCCCTATCTCCCAATTTATCCCTCCTCTTCCCTCACACCCTGGTAACCATAAGTTTGTTTTCTGCATCTGTGCCTCTATTTCTGTTTTTAGATAAGTTCATTTGTACCTTATTTTTTTTTGATTCCATATATAAGCGATATCATATGATATTGGGTTGGCCAAAAAGTCCGTTTGTGTTTTTTTCCATTACACTGTACGGAAAAACCCGAATGAGCTTTTTGGCCAACCCAATATTTGTCTTTCTCTGTCTGACTTACTTCACTCAGTATGGCAATCCATGTTGCTGCAAATGGCATTATTTCATAGCTTGAATTTTGACTCTCAGAGAAGAGTAAGGGCTGATCTTAACAAGAATAAGTTTATCTTGCAAAGTTGCCCAGGTTCATGGAGGGTCCAGAAAGGTGGCTGAGGGATGCTAGGTGTAGGTTATGATGAGAAGAGGAAGCCCAGTATTTACACAGTATGCAACTTATCTGTAGCAACTTTTCTTCCAGTTGTTACGATTACTCTGTTTCCTGTTCTTTCATCAACATTTTGTTCTTTAAAAGGCTTTTTTCCCCCAAAACAGACTCTAATTTCCTGGATATATAGCGATGGATGAGACTTCCTTATGTATTTATAATAATGTATATATTATACATTATTCCCTACCTTGTTTATTTCAGATGAAATCAGAGGTAAAGTGGGATCAGAGAATGACTGACTGACTGGAATATTTTTTTTCTTGACAACAAGAGAGCCAATATAATAATTAGCTGCAAAGTGTATTGAAATTTTTTTTTTAAAGCTTTTATATGTTGATATTAAACTAAAGGGGCAATAATAGGTAGTGGAAAGAGGAACTGGACTTGTAGTCGTATGGACTTGGGTTCAGTACTGCCCCTGCCCTTTTTGCGGGGGCAGGTAACCTCTCACAACTTCTCTGAGGTTCGTAGCATTAAGTATTGGAGAGTTCTTGTGAGGAAGTAAGCCATCATATGGCAAAGGTGCTCTAGGCTTAGAAGGTATAAAATGCAGGTGAATTTTTTTCCTTCTAAGGATCTTCATGCCAGGCTGTTTCTCTGATGTATTTTATTACTAAGAACTCTTCATGTGTAGAATTATTTTATGTAGAATATGTATAAATGAAGTATAAAAATTTGTCTGTTGGGTTGTAACATGTTGACTCTTCATTTGACTATCTGTTTGAAACCTGTGCTATTGCTTTATAAAGCTAGAAACTGCAACCAAGACAAAAAAGAAACCTAGAAATGTGGGTCGGCTTTAGAATGTAGCATTAGGTATTATTAAAAGTTACCCATTTAGAAGGCCAAGAACTTAACTCATTTAACATCTAGATGTGGATTAATCAGATCTATCCTTTGGACTATGATGATAGTCAATAATCATTGGATGGCTATGTCAGTTCAGTTCCCTGGGAAGCAGACATAAGACAGAATTAGAAGTGAAAGACATTTATGAGAGAAGACACCCAAGAAGGATAAAGGGGAGAGAAAGTTTGAGCAGGTAGAAGAGCCTTCCACCTGCAATATTGGTCTAACACCAGTGAATGGAAGGCAGGAGGATTGGGGAGGAAGATCTTCAGACTTTAGTGAAGTTCTGAGAAAGGCCTGTCAGGCTGATGGGGAGCCCAGAACACAGATTGCCTGTTAGAAGGATCACACTGGGCAGAAATATTCCCCCTCTGGTATCCCAACCGTGCTCAATCCTTGGTCGGGAGCAGCCTGGGGAGAGTATAAGCTTGGCTTGACTGTTGTAACAAATCCTGAATGGGGATGCTGTCAGCTAACTGCACTCTTAGAAGCTGGTTGATTCAAATGGCATGTCTCCATGACTACCACAAAGGTTGTGTGTGATACAATTTAATTTGACAAACATTTATTGGTTGCCAATTTTGTTCAAGAGCTATACTAGGCACTATTGGGGATTTTGAGAGTTGTTTATTCATTCATTTATTTATTTGCTCATTAAAACATGCACTCAACAATATTGATTGAGAGACGACCATGTCGCAAGGAGAATTCTAGATGTGGAATGCACAAGACTCATTTAAATCTCTTAATTCCATTTAGAAACCATTGTTGAAATATGTATCTCACTTTTTCTGCTCCAGTATTGGAAGCTTTTGCTAGTTTTTCATTTGAATATTGCAAAACTCTTAAGATTAGAATGCCACACACACAAACTCTTCCACATGTCTTATTTCAAATTTTTCTTAATGGGAGTAAAATTTAAAGGTCAGTGATGTAGGACTAAACTACTGAAAGGCATCCTCACCAGGTGAAAATGGAATCAGCTGATCTTACTTAATGCATGTTGTGGTAACTCCACACTAGCATAATTCAGCTTTCTGCTAAGAATGCAGTTGCTTTATATAGTTTGTAAGGAATATACTTGAAGTATGAAAATATCACAGCAATGGTGGGCTGTGAAGAATGCCAAATTTTCTGAAAAGCTTATTCTCTGATATCTAGGCATAAACTAAGATTGGAGAAGGAAGAGAAATAAGTAGTGATAATAAGGTTGTACAATATTTGCATTTATTTTGGGGTTCTAAGAAACCCTTGTTTATCAAGTATTTCTTCTCTAAATAGCAATTTTTTAAATACCTACTGTAGCTGCTTCTGCATGAATTTTGACGTTATTATTTTCCATCTCTTTTTCATTTGGGCTGACATAGATGCTGTACAGGGCTGTTCATTTTCCATCAGCAAAGATGCCTTTACTCTATGTCACGGCTGCTGCATGCATCATTAGTACAGCATGTAGTGTTTTTAATGTTATTTCTAAACCTCCCTCACCTCATGCCATTATTTTAATTTAGGACCAACTGTTCAGCCATATGGAGCAGTTTGTCATTCAGCATCTGTATGTTCTTGCAAAATATGAATTTGTCTGTGGGCTTTATGCCTTCAAGTGTGCTATATTTCATATGGAAAAGATAAATCTTTTCATTTTATTAATGCTTTCATTGACTGAATATCCCATTTATTTTTTCCCTTGGAGAGCTTGATGTTGGATCGGGATGCTTTTAAAAGTCACAATGTCAGGAAATGGATCCATTACCTAATATATTCTATAAGTTAGCCTCACATGAGTCCACAGGTAAACACAAAGGGCACCTTGCTGACTATTTGTTTTTGTGTTTCACAAGTTATTCATCTCCCATCCATTTACTTCTAACTGCAAAACACCCAGAAATCCAAATAGCATTGCAGATAGAACTGACACTAATTTTCCTCATCCCAGTCTGATTTCTTGCCTGTTTTCTGCCTTCCTAAAATTACTCAGCCAGTGTTTTGCTAGAGGTACAGGCATTGTCTCCCCATCTGTGTGGCCTTTTAAGCAAACTGGTTCCTGATGGACTGCATGGCCTTATTGGAGGGGGTGCCTGGGCAACCTTGTTTGTACACAGTGACTCCACCCATTTTCCCAAGTATTACTTGACTAGAGGTGAATCTGAATCTAAGAAGAGACAATCTCTTCTAGGATTTTGCTGTTGGCACCAGGACAGATCAAATTAATTATGAGGCATTGTCAGGTAGTGGTTAAGATCATGGGTCAGGCTACATAGCTATCCATTACCTAACTGTGCAATCCTGGGTAAGTTACTTATCTGCTCTATGCCTGGGTTTTCTCATCCATAAAATGAGATCCAAAATGTTTTCAGAACCAAACATTTTTCATAACCATTAGGCAGCAAAACCTAACCCGCCGGAACTCCTTTGGAGACAATGACCCTACAGGAAGTTATTTTTGTCTGTCTCTTGGTTTGAATATTCACATGTTTTCCTGTGGAAATAGTAATGTGTATGATTATGAAATCTAGCCTCAAGATTTTTGGAAAGGGATTGTGGACCAGTGTTATCTATCTCAGTGTTTTTATTTTGAGGATTAAATGAATTGCTATATGTAAAAGTGATTAGAACAGTGTTTGGTCCATTGTAAGGCTTCAATAAGTGTTAGCTCTGATTTTTACCTTGTTTGCATAGGTTTCACTTTCTTGCAAGAAGCATTTTCACTAAGACAAACACCTACTAAGTGCTAGACCTCTTTTGAGCCTTGGGGACATGGTAGGTATACTGGTATAATTCCTCTTTTTATGTAGCCAACAGTCTCCATTAACTAAACAGGAAATTAAAATAAAGTGAGATAATTATTAATAGGGGAAGAGTTGGGCATTCAGGGATCATACAATAGTTTAGTGGCAGGTAAAGGTCTCCCTGGAGAAGTGATGTTTGAGGTAAAACATAGAAGTTCACCAGGTGAACAGTTGGAGCAAGACTGTTCCAGGCAGAGGAGTGAGGCTGTGTGAAGACTCAGAGGAGAGATGAAGGGTTTGGGCTCTTGCTTCCTTGGTTTATATGCCCTCATATCCTCCAAATTACAGGTCTCTCTAACCCACTCCTTTCTCCAGGACCAGAGCTTGAAATTGAAAGATGAAGGGAAGCAAAGGAGAATGTATCTTCCCAGAAGGTGCTCTGGCAAAGAACGAGCAAGTTTCTGGGTTGCCCAGACCATGCTGGTCTCACAATCTGGGAGATCACTCCTCAGGCAGAGTTGTTTGCTGGGTTGCAAGAGGCCTGAAGATTTATCCGTCTCCATGTTGGAGGAAACATGAGGAGTGGCACAGCTGCATTCCCTGTCCCTAACTCCTGGGCCGTTTTCCGAAGTTGCTGCTTTTAGCCATGTGTAGGCTAGTATATTAGACCATCATGCTTTAAAATTCCCTCGAAATTAAGAACAAAGCATATACAGAGTAGCGGCCAAGAGAGCCTCCTCTAAGTGATGTACGGAGAGCAGTGCTTGGCGCGGAGCAGGCAGCCAGTTCATGTGAGCTGCCCTCCTCTTTGGTTCTGTTGCATCCTATGGATTTCACTGTGCACATATTCAGAAGGAATAACGAATAACTCGTCATCTCAAATGCTGTGTCACTTTAAAGCTGAATAATTATTTAATAATAGAATATGAAACGAAGATAATGTTAAAATTTCCAGTATTGTTAACATTTTAATTGCATTTATTATGTAGAACTCATATTTATTCTTGAAACCAATTTATGGGTTATCTTTGCTGCTTTTTAAATTCTTCCTGCGTTATGACTTTTGGCCTGTTATTACTCACTAATACATAGAAAGGAGGGAGGGAAGTTGAGAAGAGAATTGATTAAAATTTGCTGTTTACTGCTAGTGTTGATTCTTGTATCACATCAATTATGAGTCCTGTTTTCTACATTAAAAATATAAAAGGTTAAACTATTAGCTTAACTGAAAATCGTAAAAAGATAAAAAGTATGAATTAATGTCTGATATCCAAATTATATCAGTATTATTGTGAACAACTCATATCAAAAATTTTTAAATCCCTTTTCATAATTAAGATTTCATTATCTAATAACAAGCTTTTCCAGGACAATTTTTTTCACAAGCTACTTTATTACAGATTGCATTATCTCTCCTCATTCTCCTCCCCTTCAGCCCACACACCCCTGACACCTGTAGGGTTTACATACTGTTCCCACTTCACAGTGAAAGAAGCTGGAGTAGGAAAGGAAGGAATCATGCTGCTTACACAATTCACTGTGAGAAGCTGTAGTTGATATTCTTCTATAAATAAAATGTTATTTTGAAATTTTTTCCCTAAATTGATTTTTTTTGCTTTATTTATTTATTTTTCATCTTTATTGGAGTATAATTGCTTTACAATGGTGTGTTAGTTTCTGCTTTATAACAAAGTGAATCAGTTATACATATACATATGTTCCCATATCTCTTCCCTCTTGCGTCTCCCTCCCTCCCACCCTCCCTATCCCACCCCTCCAGGCGGTCACAAAGCACTGAGCTGATCTCCCTGTGCTATGCGACTACTTCCCACTAGCTAGCTATTTTACGTTTGGTAGTGTTTATATGTCCATGCCACTCTCTCACTTTGTCACAGCTTACCCTTCCCCCTCCCCATATCCTCAAGTCAATTCTCTAGTAGGTCTGTGTCTTTATTCCTGTCTTACTCCTAGGTTCTTCATGACATTTTTTTTTCTTAAATTCCATATGTATGTGTTAGCATACGGTATTTGTCTTTCTCTTTCTGACTTACTTCACTCTGTATGACAGACTCCAGGTTTATCCACTTCATTACAAATAGCTCAATTTCGTTTCTTTTTATGGCTGAGTAATATTCCATTGTATATATGTGCCACATCTTCTTTATCCATTCATCCGATGATGGACACTTAGGTTGTTTCCATCTCTGGAATATTGTAAATAGAGCTGCAATGAACATTTTGGTACAAGACTATTTTTGAATTATGGTTTTCTCAGGATATATGCCCATTAGTGGGATTGCTGGGTCATATGGTAGTTCTATTTGTAGCTTTTTAAGGAACCTTCATACTGTTCTCCACAGTGGCTGTACCAATTCACATTCCCACCAGCAGTGCAAGAGTGTTCCTTTTCTCCACACCCTCTCCAGCATTTATTGTTTGTAGATTTTTTGATGATGGCCATTCTGACTGTGTGAGATGATATCTCATTGTAGTTTTGATTTGCATTTCTCTAATGATTAATGATGTTGAAACACATGAAAGTAGCTTTGATTTGCATTTCTCTAATGATTAATGATGTTGAAACACATGAAAGAATGTGTTTGTTGGCAGTCTGTATATCTTCTTTGGAGAAATGTCTATTTAGGTCTTCTGCCCATTTTTGGATTGGGTTGTTTGTTTGTTTTTGTTATTGAGCTGCATGAGCTGCTTATAAATTTTGAAGATTAATCCTTTGTCAGTTGCTTCATTTGCAAATATTTTTCTCCCATTCTGAGGGTTGTCTTTTGGTCTTGTTTATGTTTATGGTTTCCTTTGCTGTGCAAAAGCTTTGAAGTTTCATTAGGTCCCATTTGTTTATTTTTGCTTTTATTTCCATTTCTCTAGGAGGTGGGTCAAAAAGGATCTTGCTGTGATTTATGTCATAGAGTGTTCTGCCTATGTTTTCCTCTAACAGTTTGATAGTTTCTGGCATTACATTTAGGTCTTTAATCCATTTTGAGATTATTTTTGTGTGTGGTGTTAGGGAGTGATCTAATCTCATACTTTTACATGTACCTGTCCAGTTTTCCCAGCACCACTTATTGAAGAGGCTGTCCTTTCTCCACTGTACATTCCTGCCTCCTTTATCAAAGATAAGGTGACCATATGTGCATGGGTTTATCTCTGACCTTTCTATCCTGTTCCATTGATCTATCTTTCTGTTTTTGTGCCAGTACCATACTGTCTTGATTACTGTAGCTTTGTAGTATAGTCTGAAGTCAGGGAGCCTGATTCCTCCAGCTCCATTTTTCGTTCTCAAGATTGCTTTGGCTATTCAGGGTCTTTTGTGTTTCTATACAAATTGTGAAATTTTTTGTTCTAGTTCTGTGAAAAGTGCCAGTGGTAGTTTGATAGGTATTGCATTGAATCTGTACATTGCTTTGGGTAGTAGAGTCATTTTCACAATGTTGATTCTTCCAGTCCAAGAACATGGTATATCTCTCCATCTATTTGTATCATCTTTGATATCTTTCATCAGTGTCTTATAATTTTCTGCATACAGGTCTTTTGTCTCCTTAGGTAGGTTTATTCCTAGATATTTTATTCTTTTTGTTGCAATGGTAAATGGGAGTGTTTTCTTGATTTCACTTTCAGATTTTTCATCACTAGTGTATAGGAATGCCAGAGATTTCTGTGCATTAATTTTGTATCCTGCCACTTTACCAAATTCATTGATTAGCTCTAGTAGTTTTCTGGTAGCATCTTTAGGATTCTCTATGTATAGTATCATGTCATCTGCAAACAGTGACAGCTTTACTTCTTCTTTTCTAGTTTGTATTCCTTTTATTTCCTTTTCTTCTCTGATTGCTGTGGCTAAAACTTCCAAAACTATGTTGAATAAGAGTGGTGAGAGTGATCAACCTTGTCTTTTCCTGATATTAATGGAAATGCTTTCAGTTTTTCACCATTGAGGATGATGTTGGCTATGGGTTTGTCATATATGGCCTTTATTATGTTGAGGAAAGTTCCCTCTATGTCTACTTTCTGCAGGGTTTTTATCATAAATTGGTGTTGAATTTTGTTGAAAGCTTTCTCTGCATCTATTGAGATGATCATATGGTTTTTCTCCTTCAATTTGTTAATATGGTGTATCACATTGTTTGATTTGCGTATATTGAAGAATCCTTGCATTCTTGGAATAAACCCCACTTGATCATGATGTATGATCCTTTTAATGTGCTGTTGGATTCTGTTTGCTAGTATTTTGTTGAGGATTTTTGCATCTATGTTCATCAGTGATACTGGCCTGTAGTTTTCTTTCTTTGTGACATCCTTTTCTGGTTTTGGTATCAAGGTGATGGTGGCCTCGTAGAATGAGTTTTTAAACAGATGTTTATTCTAAATTTGCCTTTTTCCGAGAAAACCAATATCACTTCTTTAAATATGGCTGTTTTAAAGAGAAACAAATTCAATTCTTCTTTTATATGCTCCCAATTTTCTATACGTTTGTACCTATGGAGAAAAATCGTATCTTCATTCAGTCTGTATGTTTGAAAGTCTTTCTCTTTTCATCTCTCACTGTCATCTTTACAAGGAGTCCCTTTAATTAGATAAAATAAGAAGTGAAAATTCTACTTTGGTGAACTGAAATTAGGATAACTGTGTTTGTTCATATTTACTTTTTAAAAAAAGTGTTCCCTTGCAAATACCTGAATTGCAGAAGTATTAAATACATTGAATTAGTCAAAGTAGCTTTTTGGGATTTATAAATTTTTCAGAACCTCTAGGATTTTAGTTTCCCAGAATTAGATTAATCCTAGGCCTATTTCATGATACTTCCTCATTATTGGTCCATATGTGGTCTGCTTTTATTTAGTTAGTGTTTTTAAGTTATTGTACTATTTGTGAACCCAACACCCAAATCAAGTATCTTGGCAATAATCTATTTTCTTATCAAATGACTACCTTCCATCCCCCTGGCCCTTTATGTCTCAGGTAGCCATTTTCTTAAATTCAGTATTCCCCAGTCCCTTGCTTTCTTTCTTTATATATTCTTATTATATCTATGTGTATTCCTCGTAAGTATTTTTAAAATTTAATTGTCTTTACTTCTATTAAAAGAGTTTCATACTGTATGTAATGACTGGTATGTATTTTTTAAAAACTTAACCATTGATAATTAAGATGCTCCGGATTGTTGTGTGCCCTTTAATTTCATTCATTTTGACTGTTGTATAAAAGTCCAAGGGAATGAGTATACGACTTTTATTCACTCTCCCATTGATGGAGAGTTAGAATTTTTCAAGTTGTCTGTAATTGTGAACAGCTGTTTGAACATTCTTGTACGTGGCTTTTGTTTTTAACCTGTGAGAGAGTTTCTCTTAGGAATAAACTTGCTGGGTCTTGGGGTATATGCATTTTCAACTTTAGGAGATAATGCCCAGCTATTTTCCAGTTTGTACTCCTGCCAACAAGTCTAAGAGATGCTGTAGATCCATATTTCTCCAGCACTTGGTGTTGTCAGACTTTTAATTTTTGTCAATTAAATGGATAGAAAATGATGTCTTATATGTCTTAATTTTTATTCTTTATGTTTATCAGACATATTTATTTCCTCTTTTGTGAAATTCCTGTTCATGTATTTTTGTCCATTTTTTTCTGTTAATTTGTTGGTGTGTATTTAACAATTGGTTAGGCATTCATTATATATTCCTGATACTAATCTTTTGTTAGATGTATATGTTTTGAATGTATTTTCCCAGTTTGTAACTTGATCTTTATTTCTTTTAAGCTATCTTTTGACGGCCAGAAGTTCTTAATTTTAATATAAGGGAAACCTATTAATCTTTTATGTTCTATACTTTTTTGCTACTTAAGTAACCTTTTTCTAAACCAGGGTCTAAAAGATATTCACTAATACTTTTCACTAAGATATTTAATGGCTTATTTTTCAAACTTAAAACCTTAATCACTCTAGAGTTGATTTTTGTGAATTGAGGGAATGATTCAACTTTATCTATTTTTTCCATGAAGATTACTATTTAAAAATTCTCCATTTATTGATTTAATTTAAATTTCACTTAACTTTAATTTTTAAATTTAATCTCTTCTTACTCCAATGAGTCAGACTTGCCACCTATGTCATATACCAGAGTTTCATAAATACTGGATCTATTTCTGGACTTTTCATTCTGTGCTGTCGTTTAGTGAGTGAGTGAGTGAGTGAGTATGTGTGTGTGTGTGTATTCATTTTTGAATTATATATATTCATCTTTGAATTTTAGGCACACATGTATACACCTAGATTTTGAAATATTTTGGGTTTTCCACTAGGTTTTGGACATAGTAAAAACAAGTGTCCGTACAGTTCTTCCACGCATCTGGAAGGTACCTGATGTTGAGGAAGTAAATTTATATCGGATTTTCAACCGAGTTTTTAATCGCTTACTCTGGAGTCATGGCCAAGGACTGTGGAACTGTTTCTGTGATTCAGGGTAAGTGTTAAGTTACCTTTTATTATTGTCATTTTTAATAATTTACTATTTAGTTATAAAGTTAGCCCAATAAAATGGCTGAATTTCTTTGATCTCTTAAAGTGTGGATTTGTAACTGCATGTAAGTTTCAGTACTCAACTATAATTTATAGCATTTAAGCTGATGTAGATGAGATGATGGATATGAACACACCACCACTCAACAAATTTGAATTCAGTGGAGAGAAAGTAGTCTTAATTAATAAAAAGTCTCAGTTAGACCTCTGTATCCTTACAGCTCTTCTGCTGTTGCCTTTATGTAGCAGACTTCCAAAATCATGGCTACACTCCTGCTCCTCTGCAGACTTTCAGTCCTGTCAAAGCTGTTGTGACTCACTGTCATTTTGTCTTCAAGATATCTAAAACCAAACGTTCCATACCTCCCTTTTATTCAGAAATGGCTTCCCTTCTGGACTTCCCAAAACCCCATTGTTATTCTCCCAATCACATGGGTTTGATATCTCAGGGGCATCCGCATCCTTGTTCTCCTTCATTTTCTTTATTCAGTCATGTGCTAAATCTTGTTAGTTTTTCTGTCACATCCCCACTGTGGCTACTCTAGATTATTTTTCATTATTCTTAACAATTATCAATTATTTAATTGTAGGTTGTTTTTCACTGTTCTTCACAATTATCGAGTATTTACTTGATAATTTAAATACTTTTGGAGATACAAAGCTGAATCTGACATAGATCCTGCCCTGAAGAAACTTAAAAATGATAATAGCTAACACTATACCACTTATACTATGTGCCAGGCATTGTTCTAAGCACTGTACATGTATTAAGTAATTTAATCCACACAACATCACTTTGAAGCAGGTTTTATGATAATTTCCATTTTATAGATAAGGAAACCAAGGCACAGATAGGTGCTAAGGACCTAGTGCAACTGGGATTTGAACTTAAGCAGCCTGGTCCCAGATTTCATGCTCTTAACCAATAAAACTCTGCTGTCTCTAATAGACAAAATAAGATACATGCAAAAGTCATGATCATGAAGGAGATGACAGATACGTTATTGTAGGATTTCAGAGAAGAGGAGCCTTTTTGGTAGAAAGGCTAAATGAAATTAATAGATTCCCAGGCATTTTTGCCTCCAGTTTTTTGTTTCCCTTATCCATCCTACTGTCAGAGTCATTTCCTAAAATCTAATGATTTCCCTCATTTATCATTAAAGTCTAGACTTTTTATCTAGAGATATAAGACTCTCTAATATGCTGATTCTTTCTTATTTCTCCAGTCTTCCCTCTCATTACTCTCCTACTTAAACTTTGCTCCCCAAAAATAAATTCATTATTTTTCAAATATCTTAAAAATTTGTCCTTTTCTGCCTCCGAACTGTTAGTGTCAATGAGTAGCTGATTGGGCTGCCTTCTACAACCCCATTTCTCCAATCCCCTCTGCATTATTTAAATCCTATGTAAAGACCCAGACCATGCCCTTTTTTTGGTAAAACCTTAACAGACTATTCTAGTCTGACATGATCTCTGAATGTCTTCCATTTAAATATTCTAGTCATCTAGTACTGAATCATTTATACCATTTGCAGACTTATTCTCACCACTATAATTTTCCTCAGCTACCATTCACCGACGGGGAGAATTCACAAGGTGCTCTGGGTTGTGATGAAATCTGAGAATAATCTTGGCCATAAATTATTTCTCCAGAGACTTAAGTGAAACATTTGAACTGTACTCCATGGCCCTTAGTTGATGGCTGTCTGTAGAAGTTCAATTAATCTAAAGTCATAATTAGAATTTTTTTCTGTTTGTTGATCCATTGGTTGGAATGTTGAACATGGATTTCAGCTACTCTTCACAAATGGAAGGCACTGAGATAGTCTGCTACTGAAATTGGTGCTGATGACACCATTTTGGTAATTTACTCTGACTCCATTCAGAATCCTTTCCTCTTGTACCTAGCACACTACTCCCCCCCAGATGTCTCTGGTGGTATCTATTACTACTAGTAATCATAAAGAATGTAAATAACATTAATTGAAAGATTACTAAGTGCCTGATACTGCTTTTCATAGTAAACATTTTTATAATTACCACTACAATATTTTGAATAAACTATTATTATTATTTTCATTGTATAGATAAGGAAATGGAAGCATAAAGTATATAACTTGCCCAAGTTCTCATAGTGAGCCTGGATTTAAACCCAGGTTGTCTGAGTCAAGAGCCCAAGCTCTTAACTCTATGCTTTATTCAGTCCTCTCAAAGCAGCATTGCCCATGGTTGCCGAGCTTGCTATACTGCAAGCCCATAGCATTAGCCCAATCCCCAGCCCCCTGCACTGGAGCGGCTGGAGCAGGAGTAGCTTTGAGTCCTATTTGACCTCCACTCTCCATCCATTTCTTTAAAAACTTGGAGGCTTGTAGAGATGAGTTTTACATCCGATTTTTTTTTTTTTGTACCCTTACAAATGGCATTCCTAGGCTTCTTCAACTTAGTGAAGTCACATAGTGTTGTGTGTGTTTGATTGTCACTTTGAACCCAGACTAGTTCTGCTTATTCTTTGAATCGTATCTAGTCAATGTATACTCCTTTAACCTTTGATCTAACAGCCTAGCGGTCTAGGTAAAAATCTACTCTTAGCTCATTTCTAAAGGAATGATTTTAATAAAAGGTGTAGCTGTCTTTCACAGTTAGGTGTAAAACTCTTAGAAAAAATATTCCAAATAACTCTGGGCCACCTTGATTCCTGCCTCTGCCTGTCAACATCTCAATAATAAAACAAAATGAATAAACCATTCCCTGTCCACGTCCAGAAACTTCAAAGAATATTGTAGATGTTTGTCATAGGTTTTCCTAGAATTGGCCCAGGGGTTTGGCTGATGCATCAAAGAGAAAACACCCTCATCCCCCTCTCTTGCTCTTCCAGGCTGCTGAAGCCCATGCTCAGTGACCGTTTTTTATCACATGCAGCCTCCTGGGAGTGCTATTCAGAATGATGCTCCACGTTCTGAATGTGTCCTCTCCAGGGGAACAGCTCTTGGAATTTTCATGCATAAAATTATCCACCATGTTTTACTGAGCTAGGGGAAGCCTAGGTGCTATGGGACTCAAACTCAGGCCACAGAGCTCAGGAAGGGTGGCCAAGGGAAGCAATATTTCAGCTTAGACTTGCAGGATGAGGAAGAAGAGGAATCTGCCAGGTAAAGCAAAGAGGAGGAGGCAGGGGGACTATGGGAGAAGGAATGTATTATTTGGAAAAGCCCTCTTTCCACTCAAACTCCTGATATGTAAACCCCAAAGAAAAGAATCTAGTTTAGACCCTTTAGCCAAAGACATTTTCCTATGGAAGTTTGTCGTAGAAAAGCTTTTCTTTTACAATCTCAGGGAAAGAAGAAATTGTAAGGAATATTCTAAGGCAGCAGTCTGCTTCTAGGCTGAATTATATGCCTACCTGAAAATGTATGCGTATCATATAGACTACTTAAAATGATGTGAATCTTTCTGTTCTTATATCACTTTCAACTGGATGTTGCGTTGTTCATACTTTTCAGCTCATTAATCTTTCTGTTGCTGATTGTCCGGTTGGTGTAGTCCAGATTTTTTTTTTTTTTTTTTTTTTTTTTTTTACTTTCCTTTCTTCTTTGGGCTACTCAGTCATTCATTTGGGCTTCTACCAGAGGAGAAAGAAATGAATGTTTCACTTTTTAGATAGCTGCTTTATTAAATATTTTGATGAAAAAGCTGGTAAAGATTATTGGATTACTGGATAATATGAGGCTTTTCAAGTCTCTGGATTTCATTAATCATTCCCCTTTGTTACCGGGAGGTTATTCAGTATTCTGTATCTTATTGTTATATTATTAAAAATGTCATTTGAAGTCATTTCTTTTCATATTTCTCTGAGGATTAGGGAGTTCTGGAGAGAACTTTTTAACCATTTAATTTTTCTTTTTGAATTCATAGATTTTGGCCCTCCCATTTCCTTGGAATTTAGATTTAGAAAGCAGGCAGATAAGACCCTGGGTTCTTTGATAAAGGCACTGGTATTTTAAATTATTTCTCCATCCTTTCACCTTCTTAAAATTTTGTGTGTTAGTATTGAAAATTGAGAACACTGTCATGTTCTAGAGGCATTTCATATTACTCAGCTGTGCCAGGTAGTGGGTAGGAGGGAGGGGACACGGTTCAAAAACATTCAGGTTGAAGAATAGGTTTCTTTTGTGCAGAGGGGGTGCCATTAGCCTAGTACCAAACAAAGCAAGTCCTGGTCATTTTCTTTTTTCTTTATGAGTGATTCTGGAGTGTTGACACTTAAATATGGATTAATAGAGTAGAATGTGGTCTTTGGTCAGTGATGGTGAACATACACACCAAAATTAGGTAGAGAACCTTGATTCATATGTTTATTTTAAATATTTAAGGAACAATGAGAGAATGAGAAGCCAAAGCTGCTTATATTATAACTCACATATTACTCAGAGTGTTACATCAAATTAAGGTGCTATTTGAAGAAGGTCCTTTGCCTTTCTTCCATTTTATGTGTTCTTTTCTTACGTCTGTACTCCAAGTCAGCAAAAGAAAAATTACCGTGATGTGAGGAACCTGATAGTGAATCTAATCAGATGTCTCCAAAGTACCAAAATATAAATATATTCAAATTCAGGGGGGAGGGTGGTGATGGAGGTAGGCTTTTACAGAAATACCCAGAATCCCAGGGGAGAGAAAGTAAAAGTGCTCAGCTGAGAGTCAGACAGTCAGAATGTTTTCTTCGTGTATTTACGTTTGTATGAAATTTTGATTTCTCTGGGCCCAGGCATGTAAGCCTTGCTAGATCAAGACTTATCAGTTATAAACATATTCCCTTATTAATTGGTGTTCTCCTGTTTTTCTTGATTACATCAAGTAAATTGGAGATATATCTATATACACACAAATATGCATATCATATCTAGTTTTTCTTATATTTAGTAATAATTTAAATTTTTAGAGTTAATTTAACTAACATATTACTATTTCTTGAATGAAAGTAACTTTTAATCCTTTTTAAATAATAAAAACAGTATTATATTTAGCCCTGAACATCTTAGAAAATGGAGGAAAATTTATTCCTTTCAATCTACTTATTTGAATCTTATTCCCTTTAAGAAAATCTGTCATTCACTGATGACATGCTGTCTTTTCTCCAGAAAAAATAAACAGTAGCCTTTCTACTAAAAAATACCTTTCTGAGTTTCTAAAGCATTTTTAAAAAATTCCAAAGATATCAAATATCCACAGGAGATTGAAAATGGAATCTTTGAATTTCCCACTGGGAAGTACATTTCTTCAGAAAAATATTTTCCTTAATATTTTTTTCTTTCTAGTCTTTTCTCTCTCTGCGGGTTAAGCGAATTGGTTTATGTAAAATGAGACTTGAACCATTACCAAATCTTAAAGCAAACCTTCCCCTTGAGGCTTGAAAGGAGTTTCAGTTACACTAAGGAAATAAGTCAGTCTCTCTCTCTCTCTCTCTCTCTGTCTCTCTCTCCCTTTCTCGATGGTGGTAGGATGATAAGATGTTTCCTGATTTGGGCCATGACAATCAGCTTAGGAACTGTGAATACATATATATGTGTACACACACACACGCACGCATGCATGCATGCACACATTTAAATTTACCAAGACAGTATGTACTACTGCCTGCTGTGCACTAAGCTGAGTGCACTGAAGGAGGGAAGACACTACCTTTGGAACTGCAGTAGGGCAGGACTTGTGGAGATTACATTACATCTACAGTATAGAACCTGTGCTCTAGGAATATCATGGACATAATTACATATGAAAGTGTTTTGAAAGGGGTGGTCATAAGCAAAGGATTAACCAAAATTCTCAGAGAGAATCTGAGAGATAACAATTAAGAGGTCACAAATTAAGTTGCAGCAACTTTTTAATTTGTGGGATCATTATTAATATAAAAATAAATGTAGCTTCCTAGAAAATGTAAATTCTTAGAATACCTAACTTGTGAGAAATTAGCTCAGTATTTTACAGTTACTTTAATGTAGAGTAACTCAATTTTTAGGAGGTGTTGGGAAACCATCCTGTTACTTAGAGCTAGCAGCAGTGAAGTCTTTAAAGGTATGAATTCTATGTTGTGTTTTTTTTCATGTAAAGATTAATTTCCAAATTTGTATATTTACTTCATACCTCTCAACCATCTGTAGTCACTTCAAATGTGTGAGGCCATTTCTACATTTTTTTAATGGGTTTGTTGCTAGGTAAGTGATATAGTTGGTTGCCATTTTTAACAGCCACATGAGGTCATGTCTGTTTCCATGCCAACAGATCCTCTTGGGAGAGTATTTTCAGTAAAAGCCGGGAGGTGGTGACTCCTTTGCAGCTCCAATGTTGCCAGCGCCTGGTCGAGCTTTGTAAACAGTGCCTGCTAGTGGTTTACAAATATGCAACTGACTCAAGAGGATCACTCTCAGGCATTGGTACCAATTGGGGTAATTCCAGGTACTGGTTTACATTTCCTAGACCCTGTGAGTTTTATATAAAGTAATGCCACAATGCAGTTTGAAATTGAAAGTCTCTTTTTGTCTATATGGTTAGAGAAAAAGCTAAAGACTAAAAATTCATACATGCTATTATCTATAAGATCCTTTTAATTTGAACAATCTTTACCTTTAAAGGACTGAACAAGGACAGCAATTACAAACCCGGAGGTGACAGAAATAACCTACATGGAGATGGTATTATTTAACTTATATACTTTTGCTTTCAAAAGCCAAGTAAGAGCATACAAAAGGGTAATAAATTTAATTTTTCCCCCAGTAGGGATATTTCAACATTTGTCCTTTATCCTAATATAGTTGAGAAGATGCCTTTAGTTTAATTTTTATTGTTCAGTATGCCTCTACTATTTCCTTCATCACCAAAAAGATCTATGGGAGGTGGATTTTAAGTTCCATTTAAAAACTGGATTTTTATAAATATTGTCCAGTTAAAATAGGTAGTTTTCCAAAAGTATGAAAATATTGTTTTTAAGCTGCAAAGATACATGAATAAACAGGAAGTACATTTTAGCACTTCTCAAGACAGTCGTAGTTCCATTTAGAATTAAAGACGAATATGTGACTTTTAGTATGTGTAAGTTGTAGTACTCTCAGAGACAATTTTCAGTCTCAGCATCTCTGTATTTCTATCTTTCATGTACTGAGCTTCCATATAAGCTCATTTACGTGGGTAAAAACATTTTTTAAAAACCACTGAGTTAGGGCTTCTGCCTTTGGTAATAGAGCAAGCACTGGGTATTTGGACAAATCCTCCCTCTGATGACAACAAGAAAAGCTGGACAAAATACCAAAACATTTGCTTGAAGACATCAGAGAGTTAAAACCAGGTACTTGTTAGTGAGTACTTGTTAGTACTGAATAATGCTTTTGACAGACTCATGGGCCTAAGGGAAAAAAGTAGGAGTTCAGGGCCTGTCAAAGATTGGGGCCTTGATAAACACCATAGGTTCCTTCAAGTGACAATGTCCCAGATGTTTTGCAAAGCAAAAGTTGACAAAATTACAGGGAAAAATAGACAAATCTACAGCCATCGAGGGAGATTTTAATATATACTTCTCAAAAAATTAGAGACAAAGAACATTTTAACAATATGATTAACAAATTTAAGTCATATAATAGTGAATTCAGTGACCTCAGAATACAATACACCAAGCATATCTGAATCTTTTATAAAAATCAACTATATAGTGGAATAATAAAACATAGTTCGAAAAATTGAAATCACACAGAGTATTGTTTCTCATCACATGCTATTAAAAATAACAAAATATCCAGAAAATCCATACTTTGGAAAGATAAAAAATATACTTTAAATAACCCATGAATCAAAGAAGAAATCATAATGAATGTAAGAAAATATTTTTAACTGAATGATAACAAAAATATTACAAATAAAAACACAGTATGTACATAAATCATTATTATAGGAATACTTATAGGCTTAAATGAACATATTAGGGAGGAGTAAGGCAAAAATTAAATGATCTAAGCAACCGTCCTGAATGATGACAGAATGATATTAAAGTAAACCCAAAGAATACAGAAAAAGGAAATAATAAAAATGAGAGCAGAAATTAATATAATGATGCAAACGGAATAAAGAAGATCAAAATGGCAAAAGTGGGTTTTTTAAAAGGCTAATAAAATTGATAAACAACTGGTGAGACTGATCAAAATGTAAAAGACAAAAATAGGTAACGTCAAGAATAGAAATAGAGATGTTACTGCAGATATTACAAATATTGAAAATTTTATAAGAAATATGAATAATTTCATGCTGATAAATTCGGTAATTTAGATTGTTAACAAATTCCTTGAAAAACACATATTACCAAAAGTGAGAAGAAGATATACTCTTAATTATTGAAAAAATTGAATCAGTAATTAAAAACCCTCCCACAAAGATGAGTCCAGATTCATAGGTCTTTACTATCTAATTCTACCCACCCAGAGAAGAGAAAATTACTATCTAATTCTATCTAATTCTACCCACCCAGAGAAGAGAGAAGTACTATCTAATTCTATCTAATTAAACCCACCCAGAGAAGAGAGAAAAGGAAGGAATGTTCTCTAACTTGTTTTATGAGGCTACCATACCTTTGATACCTGACCAGGACATTGACAGTCTAATCTCACTCCTGTACATAGATGTAAAAATCTTACATAAAATATTAGCAAAACAAACCCAGAAACCTTAAATAGTATAATGTATCATGACTAACTTTTGTTTATTGCATCAGCTTAATTGTACAATAACATTAAAAAGTGATCAATGTAATTTTAGTAGAATAAAAAATCATTTAAAAATATATGGATGGGCTTCCCTGGTCGTGCAGTGGTTGAGAGTCCTCCTGCCGATGCAGGGGACACGGGTTCGTGCCCCGGTCCGGGAGGATCCCACATGCCGTGGAGCGGCTGGGCCCGTGAGCCATGGCCGCTGAGCCTGTGCTCCGCAACGGGAGAGGCCACAACAGTGAGAGGCCCGCGTACCGCAAAAAAAAAAAAAAAGGATAAGTCACTTGTTAGAATTCAGTATATTACATTCATGCTTAAAAAATGCTTAGCAAGTTAGAAACCAAGGGGAAATTCCTTAATCTAATAAAAGATAAGTACAAAAACCCTACAATCATATACTTAATGGTGAAATGTTGAAGGCTTTCCTTCTGAGGTGAGAAACAAAACAAGATTGACTGTTATTACCGCTTCTATTTACCATTGTGTTGGACCTAGCTCATTCAAGGAAGCATGCCAAAGAAGTAAAAGGCATTGGATTTGAGAGAAAGAACTAAAACTAATTACTAATGGATATGATTGTGTTCACAGAATCTAAGTAAATCTACAGATAAATTATTAAGTAAATTTAACAATTTTGATGAAATCAAAGTTGGGATAAAATCAGTTGTAGGGGCTTCCCTGGTGGCGCAGTGGTTGAGAGTCCGCCTGCCGATGCAGGGGACACAGGTTCGTGCCCCGGTCCGGGAAGATCCCACATGCTGCGGAGCGGCTGGGCCCGTGAGCCATGGCCGCTGAGCCTGCGCGTCCGGAGCCTGTGCTCCGCAACAGGAGAGGCCGCAACAGTGAGGGGCCCGCATACCGCAAAAAAAAAAAAAAAAAAAATCAATTGTAGTTTTTCTATATTAATAACAAACAGCTAGAATATATGACATTTTAGATACAATATCATTTTTCAATAGCATCAAAGAATAATTCTTAGGAATAAATGTAACAAAAATGTGTAAGTCTAAGGTGTTTCTCCTTGGGATGAGTTAGCTACAAGTTAGCTAGTTTTGTACTTCGAGAGTAAGCTACAATAAAAATAAAGCTGGAAACTTCACATTTTTTGGTGCTTTAGCACAAACTCTTTAGATACAGTCTATAGAACCACTTTCTAGAGATTCTTCCTGCTAAAAAAATCAAATTGTATTATTTAACTTCATTGCAAAGAACATTTCAAAACTAATCTTTGATGTTCAGCTAGTGTGGGATCTCCCAAGAGATACTAATGGAGATATTAAGGCAAATAATCCATTGTGTTTCCCTGTAATGCTTTAAAATATCCCACAGCACTTGCTTTAGGGAAGCAAAATGTTTCTTCCAATGTGATTTTATATGCTTTTTCTAGTTCACACTGAATTTCTTTTCCTTTCTAAGTCTTTAAAAAAGTTTTATTTTAGCCTTTTCTGCTTCTATTAAAAAGTTTAGGTTTGCAGATATATAATATTTTTCTACGTTTTAGGTTTTTTATACTTTATATTTCTGAAAAAAATGAGTATAATCATTATATCCTTTAGTTTTAAAATTGGGATTCACACAGAAATGACAGTATAGTATAGTTGCTGGGAGCACTGGTTCTGGAGTGAGACCAAATGGATTTGAATCCTGGCTCTGCCACTTACTAGCTACGTGCCTGTGGGCAAGGCATTTAACTCCTGTGCACTCTGGTGTTTTCATCTTTAAAATGGAGCTGATAATAATACGTATCATAGAGAATCGTTAGAAATAACTAATATTTTTAAATCAATTATAATGGTCCTGGCACACAAAAACACTTTTAAAATACAAAATAGTGTTAAAGAAAATAGTGTAAGTTAGCTCTAACCCTGGACTTTGTACTTTTATTTTTTCATCTGTGAAAATGGAGATCTTTAGCTCAGAAGGCTATGTGAATGTTATCGTAATGTCAGTAGTAACTACTGCTTGGAAATTCTTCAAAAGAAAGTCAGCAAAAGTTACTGTTTACTATAATAATTATCAATGAAATCAGAATGTATTTTCAGTAGAAGATAGAATAACTCTCAACTAATATGGAATAGTGGTTTTTGATCAAACACTTTAGTTTCTTTTGCACCTTTGCCCTAGATAGGAAGGGTAGCCTTTTCCTGGCAGAAGATATCAGATCAATCATCATGACTCCACTAGCTCTTGACATAATAATTAATCCATATAAATTACCCAAGTGGTATTAAGAAAATAATTTATATAATCTGTGATGTGAGAAATCAATTGTTTCATTATTCATCACCCATTGTGCAATTTTGATTTAATTTATATTGTTGTATATTATTTAACTGCTCTATTAACTTAATGATTTGAGCAATTATTTATAGTTTGTGATATTAAGTAATAGATTAAGGGGATATTATCAGATAATTCATGATCAAATGATATTTATGAATATTATGGAGAATTCTGCCATCTTAATCTGAATGCTATATGCAGTTTGATCATAGTGAATTCATATTCTTCTACAAAATTCATATAACACAACTATAAATGTAATTTCCCATTGACGCAGAGGTTAGTAGTTACCAACATTATTTCATATAGAATAGGTAGCTAATCCTTGGCCTTCAATTTCTTCATGTGTCTTTGGAAGTATGATACTGTGGCTGGAAGATGCTAAAGTCAAGTGAAGAAAATAAGTGATTTGATGCTCTACCTTCGTTTCTTTTTTCAAGACTAATTATAAATCTCCTTCTGTTGCTACTTCTGCTCTTGGAATTTTTTATAGATATCTTTGTCCTGACTTTCTAGCATGTCCTTCTCATCATTACCAGGATTTAACGCTTTTAATAGTGATGCTTATTTGCATTTGCTCATGTGGATTTCCTTGATCATTTCTCTCTCGACATATAGATTGGACTGGCCTAATGCTAATCAGAGGTTTTCCAGAGAAAACAGATTATACAGGCACACACTCCTACTTGTAATTACTGAATCCCAAAGCTCTGAAAACTCAAACGAATAAAAGTAAAATAAAAGTAACCCATTTATTGGCACATCTGAATTGACACGAAGTTGTTTATAGTCTTTATCCAATTTATTGTGAATATTTCTCTGTTTCACTACAGAAATATTAATGATTTGTTTACAGGATGCTGCCCCAAGACCCTGATGATGTTACATTATATATAATGTATATACTATAGTGTCCTAAAATCTGGAAAATTTATGTATTCTGAAATATATTTGGCTGAAACGGTTGCATGCAACCTGTAATTATGATTGTTTTTGGTTTTCTGTAATCACAAGCACCCAGTAGTCCAAGAATATAAAATTTACAATCTAGTTATGAATGTTAATCTTTAACTTTTTCTTTTAGATTACCTATAGTCATAACACATCAATGATATATTTATTAAATAATAATCAATGGTTTCAACATCCTTGAAACATTATTTTAATTGGTTAGCCAAATTCTCATGTCACATGTTTTTAAGAAATATTTGACTGGTTACACACATTATTTACAGAGGTGAATGATGAATTCCAAATTAACATGAGTCATATAAACAGTCTCCTAGCATGTGAGTTCATGGCTGTTTATGGGATGTCTCGGGACACTAAGATCACATGTTACATCTATATTCAACTCTTTGGGTGAGGCTTTATGACCCTCTCCCTGCCTCCCCTCCTCAACTCAGGAGAGGAAATCTTTTTATGTGGGTTGCATTGTTATAGTATCATTTCTCATGTAAGATGTACAAATTATTAACCACATAATATTTTAGTGAGAGATGTTAATATTAGTTTGTAAAGTCTAATTTTTTAACTATCATTTTTAGGTATTTACTACCAGGAAGTACACAATTCTTCATGAGAACACCAACCTACAACTTGAAATACAGTTCACCTGGAATGGCTCGCTCCAATGTTTTGTTTACATCCCGGTATGGCCACTTGTGAAACAGAGGGAAGATCGCCATGGGTTATGCACAATAGCAATTCATATTTTTCCCAACTTAACATTGCAAAGACAGTGACCATTAAGTGCTGTTTTATGTATATATGACATATATGTGTGTGAAACTATATACACACATGCACTCAAATAACATATATATTTATTATAATATATGAAGGAAGAATTAGCAGGAAACTGGATATAAGATTTAACCTTTCTGGAAATGTAATAAACCATGTTAAAATTGTTTACACAAATATGTGAATGTCTAGAATTTGCTAGGTTTATAATTAATACCTTCCTACTAGAAATGTTATTTTTGCTGCAGAGTGTATAAAACAGAATTGATCTTGAAGATCCCATTACAGTGTTAAATTATTTTCTAGGTAATATGTCTTTTGACTTGAAAAAGCATTAATAGTAAATTACCTTATTAATTCTCATATATAGTGGCTATTTAAAATGAAAACAAAAATTAGAAGCCTGGTGTTGCTTGATGATAGGATTAAGTAGGAAACAGGTTTGTCATTACTATAGCACACTGTAAAGTACTATAAAAATCCCAACCAGATTCTCCAAGATTTTTATCCCTCAGTGTGGAAATTTAGCTACTTGTGAAAGTGATAATGTAAATTTTCAGTAAGGATCTAGTAAGGTCATACTATGATCTAAAATGGAAGACAATCCAGTGGGTTAAAAATAAACAAAACTTACTAGCTTGTATTTTTACTTTTTATTGGGAGTCACATAAAGGGAACAGAAAATGGTGGTAATAACAAAATCGTTCCATATGATTTTGGTATCTCTTACCGCTGTTACCACTCACTTTTTTTTGGAAAGTATATCTCTGATGAGTACATATGGTCAAATACAATTTCTTCTGTTCAAAGAGCTGGTATTTTAAACTTATTTCAGTGTTACAGAAGTGTCACACTTATTTTATAAGTCTCTCAATGCTGAGACCAAATTACATTGCAAAGACTAATACAGAGTTTCATATTGCACCATAGAAAATAAGCTAAATTATTGCAAATAGGAGATTCTGATTACTAAATATTATTAGTTATCGATGTGCCCTTGAGAATTTAAAAAAAAGTCAAAATAGAGTTTGAAGTTTTCTTCTTGTCCAAAGTTATTATGTGTAAGTTTCATAGCAGTTTACTTCCTTTTTTTTTTTGCTTACAGTTTCAAAAACAATGAGTGAGCTTTCAGTTTTCTATACAAATATAAATAGCACCATGGATATCCTTAGAGATTGCAATATTCACCTTTTAGAATTTTATTTAAACTTCTCCCAGTAGTTTTATTCTCTCACAGATGGTAATTATTTGCAACATTCATGAGTGTTTTACCTCCTTTTACTATCCTGAAAGCTATTTCCAGTAAATGGAGAAATGGTCCCAAAGCAGAAGGAGAATTGAGAGGGGCAAACTGGCCTGCTTTAATTCACAAGCTGGATAACTGGCAACCCAAAGTTGTAAGTTGATATATTGTGCTTTTAAAGCCATGTTCTGAGGCTGGATTAGGATAAAATAGGTTCTTCCCTAAATTATTGCTGGCTACTTGATTCTTTATGACTACCTATCATCCGTATTCCAGTGGATACTTTTCCTTGCTAATTGCATCCCAAAGAAGAGTTTGTTATTGTCTTTGTGGGAAAAGAGGATAAGGATGTCAGGATGAAGGAAATTGCAGTGTAGCTCTGAGTGTTTATGACGCCATTTTGTGAATTCTTAAATATGTTTAGAATTTTTTGGAATAAATAATGCAAAAATTGGGAGATTAACAAAATTATTATAAGAATGATCGTCAGGTAGGCCTTTTCATGGAGCAGTTTTAGTCATTTTTCATTGAAATTCATGATTTTGTTCATGAATGAGACACAATTTCAAGTGTCTGATATATGATATCAACCCAGTTTGTTGGCCACTCACTTGCATTAGCTTAAATCACAACGGTGACTTAATTTGCTAGAGTGGGTACTTTGGAAGTTCTTTTCTTAGTTGTATAAAAGTGAAATTTTTATTTAAAACGAGAAAAGAATATCTAACATGTCTCCCCCTGGGGAAAAATAAATACAAAAAAAAGTAAATTTAAATGTATGAAACTACCCAGTTAGTTACTGATGAGCAAATTTCATTTTCATTCCTCTAGTTACCTAAGTCTGGCATTGTTTGAGTGCTAGAATTTTATTGCCCACATTTGCCTCTTTATACTGATCTAGTCTGATATGATGAAGTTGTGAATAAAAGCCATGTGCTCATTATTTATGTATACTACCTGGTATGCTGTGGACTACGGTTGTGTTAATGCTTATTCCCTAATGAGAAACTAAGAAAAGAAGATACAGTAATAAACCGTGGAAGTCTTTAGAGGCCATAGAAATATTTTAGTGATATAAAATATTCCTTAGTTTTTAATTATAAATTTTTTATTCATAGAGTTAAAACGTAGCAGTATAAGTGATAGTATGGGTCTGACTCTCTCTCTTCTAGGAGAGAAAATAACTTTATCTGAAAAACTCAGAAGCTATTCAATCTTACCAAGAGATTTTGATAGGGAATTTGGTTTACTTATGATGAAAGCATATTTTCATTCTGTTATTAAAAAATATATCCCTGCTCATTCTGTGACTAATGCTTTCCAGAACTGTATATGTTTGGAATGATTGCAGAATTGTATAAGAAGTAACCTTTTAATGTTAAATTATCATCTATGAACATTGTATGAGATTGAAGATTAGTTTTCACTGTAATAATCCAGCATTGTAATAATTACCATTTGCTTTATGTATTCTGTTGAAGGAACTATTTGTGATTCATATTATGATTATTAGCAACAAATTTTATTTCATGTTGCATGTGTAAAAATGAAATTATAACAGGATCAAATATGGAAATGCCAATGGTAACCTCTATCAGATGCAAAGATCTATACAAATTTTTTCATATATCTGAATTAGGTCTAAATACAAAATTTTTCTACTAATTCCTCCCCCCAGAGCTAAAATGAACCAAACTCAAGCAAAAAACCCCGATCTTCTTCTCATCTAATATTTACACACAGCTAGATGATAGTGGCTTCTAGACATCAAGAAAAAGATTTCATTCTAATTCTTTTTTTAATTTGGAAAGTATATGATTATAGAATTTTGTTACCTAACTCTAAATTTCACATTTTAATATAAATTAATCCAAATGCTTTCTTCTTTAGCATGACAAAGTCATTCCATTTAAAACTTCTCTTTAAATCTAAACTTCCAATTACTTATTTTCAAAAGTACCAAAAAATTGATAGTTGCATAAACTCTATATAAAGCATTGCTTCATTCTTAAACGTATATTCTTGAAAATATAATACCAAATACCTTGAGAAGAGTGACAATAAATACTTTCCTTTTCTGTTCTGTAATGCTGTTTTACATTTTGAGTCTTAGTTTACTTGGTTCTAAGGGTTAAACAATAAAAAGTGTAAGTACAATTAGTTGTGTTCCTGTGACCTGATGGTTTTTGAAAATTTCTTTTCTCTTTAAATTGAGAAATTTAATAAAGCTTTCAAGAACTGAATTAGTTATCTAAATATTTTGCACTAATGCTACTTACCAATAAATTAAAATTTTGAAAGTATTTTGATAATCAAAATTTTACTCCTTACACTGTTTTTTCTTTCTTCTTCTTTTTTAAACTTAAGTTCCATTTGAAGTTTTGACCTTTGCATGGACAAATTCAAGAAAAGAGAAATCCTGCCTTTTAAACATTGGTTTATGGTGGTGTATTTTTGCTTCAGCAACAATAAAACTTATAAGATGTGTTATTGGATCAAGTTCAGTTTTTCTGCTGAGATTTTTAAGAACAAGGTTGAACTTTCAATGTCTAAAAAGCATTAATTGTCTGGATCCATATGAACCAAGATAATGGCCACAAATAACAGTCTTGCGACCAAAAATTGTTAAATTAAAACTAATTGCACATTTTGAGATTCTTGCCCTTTTTTGGTGCTTTTTTGCCTTGTTATGGGTATTGAAGGAAAACTATTCAGGTGAAACATTCTGCATTAACTGGGCTGTATTACCTAAAAAGAGCTACGTAAAGTTTTTATTTTATCCCCACCTGCTAATTTGAAAACTATTGGTAAAGTCATCATTCAGTACACTAATATTTTCTAAATTAGTAAGACTTACCTTACAAAAATAATCAGATAATGCTGATATTTCTCTTTCAAAGGCTAACAATGACAGTTCTTGGTCCTGAGCTGGTTGGTTCATACAATAACTAATGTACATGCTACTACATTGAATATTAATAGATTTGCTGAAGATTCTGGGTTTGAGGGTTAGCTTGAAAGCAATACATTTGCTACCATGAATCATGACGCAAATTATCCCCATGTGTTTTACTACCTGTATATGAATGCAAATGTTGTTACAGAAAATATGCTTGAAATGTCAACACAATGTGCAATTAGTATTGCATTGTCATGCTTCAGCATGTGATATCTGTATGGTGAAGTTATTTCAATTACTCAGATATGTTACTATAATAAAAAATATTTAATATAAGAAAGCTACATATGTCATCAGATGGTTATTTCTGTTCCCCACACACACACACACACACTGTTTTTAGTAGTAGAAGAGACTGGCTCTCAATTAAGCTTTCAGGGTAATGAAATATATTTTCACAGTAATTTTCTTCTGCTGTAGAGTCAGCAGTAGAACTGTGGGGATAACTTTACCTGCTATTAAAGTCAGGTTGAGTAAACAGAATTGGTGTCAATTCCTCTCTTAGTTAGCTGGAAGGTAGACTGGTCTAAAATTTAGAAATGACATTTTTATATCTTTCTAGCATCATTATAACAATAGTATTACTAATCTGAATAGAAATATGTCAGCATCTCAGCTATGACATTTTTTTCAGGAATTTATAATTTTATCACTATTAAAATATACTAAACCTCAATAAGTAGCATATCCTAGTCTTATTGCCACTATTACCATTGTCTATAAGACGGTTGTATATAAAGAAATTGAATATTTTTCCTTTAAAGAAAGGAAGCTCTTTGGATAAAAATCTATCATGATAGGAACTTCAATGCATGTATACCTCAGCAACAAGTGATATAGATATTGACTTTTTAAATGTATTTTTAAAGATTTGTTATTTTATAAAGTAAAAATATTCTATAAAAGCTTTAAACTTTGAATTTTTTTCAGTGATAGATAAAGATGAGACCAATGTGGGTAGTTTAGTATCTCCCTATTATATCAAATAATTTGTAAGATAAATATACATATAGTAAATGATTGAAAATCTTTTAACACTATAAATAAATCATTCTGAAATAATCTCAAGTGTTAGAAAACTTCTTGTAGTGCCTTAAAATAAGATTAACATTTCACTCTTTTGTAGAAAGTAAGATAATAGATCTTTAATTTGCAGAGAGTAGTCTCTTAGTGATTATTCATGTACATATAGAATATAGTGACGAAAATGTCCATCACAACAGTCAAGTAAATGTGGAAAACATTGGATGTATAAATTGGAATGTGTTTCCTTCTACTTTCAGGACGTGTCAAGAGTCTTTAGTATTCTAAGATGCTTTGAGAGTCCCCAGTGAGGGACTGGGACATACACTAGTTCCTAAACTAATTTCGCTATGGTATCTTATTTAAAATGCATCTCCCAGGACTAGTCTTCTATTGACTAAGGTTTGGAAAACACTTAACTACACCAAGTCATTCACTAATAAAGGAATCAAGGTATTTATTAATTTATTTATTTAATATATACTGTGATATAATTATGAACACTGACAAATCTAGTGCAAGAATTTACTTGCACTTGTTGCTTGAGAATTTGGTCATTTCCAGAGGAATATTTGAACAAGTGTTTCAGCAGGAATGTCTTGACCCAAGAAGGATGACTGCAGATAAGTAGTCTTAATGGTAAACATGAGTTATATTAGATACTTGAAACATAATCATGATATGCAAAGTAATATAAAATGCTTAAGATGTGGTCAGAATGTGGTTCAAGCCCTTATGAAAAACTATTAATGATGTATTGGGTCTAACATGATAAAAGTTTGTCTTTAATGAGAGTCTAATGTCACCCATCAGCAGATGATAAGAGCTTTGTATAACAGACAATATATCTAGATGCCCTTGCTGGCCATCTGAAAGACTCTTCTTATATAAACAAAAAGGCCTGTTTGTGGCTGATAAGTTTCCTTCAGAGCTGGAATTTATTAAAAATTTGTTGTATTTGTGAGAGACAAAATCTACTGAACCAGTTTATTTTCTGTGGTTAAGTTTTCCTTAAGCAGTATGTTAGACACTTTGGGAGCCTTCAGAAGTTTCATCTTTCATTTCTATTTGTCCTTATGAAATATTGCCAAATTAGTCTCCCTCTTTAAAAATATAGGAAAAATACTGCTATTCAGTATATTTAGGGAGTTATACACTGAATGGTACTATAATGACCTAAACTGAACTATTTTATATAGTTATCAAAAATACTAAAATTTTGGCTTGGAAAGTAGTGTCTAGACTTTTGTACAGAAATGACACCATTTTTATAACTTTATAGGAAGGCAGCCTTCAATATTTTATATAGAAGTAGAAATATACAGTGAAGGTAAGCAAATTCCAAATTTTGTCCTAAGAACAGGTGCAAGCGGACATAAACCACATAAATTGGCACTGTTGTAACAAAAACCTTCAAGGATAATAACAAAACTATGTAAATTTAGCCAAGCTTTGTTCTATTACAGATGCTGCTGTTGCTAGTGATAGAATAAGATAACTTTTTAAAGGTCAAGAAACATAATAAAATTTATTTTTTTAAATGGCAGTACAGTATGCTGTTAGCAGTAAAAACATTAATATATTGCCATGGTTATAATATATCTGATTTTGTGGAAAATATATGACAGTGTGTGTGAAAAATACAGAGTATATAAACCTTAATGCAATCTAAGAAAATACAATTTCAACATATTACCTCATTTTCATTAAAATGATGAAAATATGAATTCAGAAAATCACATAGTCCTTAGTCTAAAAATAGGTAGATCATCAAAACCTAATATCATTTAAACTCAAATTGGTATTTGTTCAGTAAATGTTCTACACCATAATGTGATGTAGAAAGGAAATCTCACATTTGTGGAAGAAAATGAAGGGATTATTTTTTTAAAAAGCAACTTTAGCTAATCCCATTATGTTTTTGACTTCCAAACTGAAGCAACAATCTTGTTGTCATGAAACATTTACTGCAAATAAAGAATAAGTACATTCCTCAGAAGTTAGCTTCATTTTGTATTTTAGCCTCAGGTTTCTCAGCCACAGATTACTTATATTTGTGTTTTTGAATTTTTTTCCTGATCATTTCTAATTTTCTGCATTTCATCTCCTCTGGTTCCACTTATTACCATGTGAAGCATTACCACATTATTCTCACTCTAAAACTACTAAATGATCATTGCCTATTTTGGTTGTTTTAACTAAAACATTGAGTTCTTATAAATGTATACAAAGTGCAAAGGCAGATTCCACTTCTGCATTACTGTCTACACTTTTGGATTAATACTTTTTTCAGCATTTTGGTCCACATAGTATCCATTTTTTTCTGAGCAACAGGTAAATGGTTTCACTTCTCTTAAGTTGTGTGGTTTAGAATCTCCTGAGAATGTACATCCTGATAAACCAGGAGAAGCTCACTTCTAGAGCTGAAATGTTCTAATATCGATCTTGCTTCTTATACGTGCTAGAAATTTCCACACCAGTTTGCACATCTGACCTAGGTACTTAATTATTAAATAGGGGATTACAGATTTCTAGAGAACTCCATGGCACCATAACACCTTGCTAAGTAATCCCAAGGCTTTGGGAAAATAAAAGGAAGTTCTTTATAAAGGTTGGAGTCTGCTTTATTACCTTCCTTAGCTTATTATCTCTCATCTACTGTCTTTTTTACTTTTCTTATGTAATAGAACATCCAATGGAATAGGAAGCAGATGATGTGTGTTCCAATCCTGGTTCTGCTATGATCTACCTGAGTGGGACAGGGTCTTCGTTTCTTAAAAATAAAAACCAACTTTGTCTATATGAGAATTGTGTTGTAAGGAAAATAGGAAGCACTAGTCTCTGTAGTGAAGTAGTGTCATTTCCCCATTGTATATAAAAAAAAAATCTCACCGACGATCAGAAGACTCTTCTTTGTGATTCTGAGTCTGTCGGGTATCATCAGGATGTCAGGATCTGTAAGAATGAGACGAAGGAAACTTGTTACCAGGTGGTGATCATCTTCACCCATTCTATAAAAACACCGTACATATACCCACTAAATTCAGTCTCAAGATCACAAGTAAGTTAAAAGTTATTTACACAGGGCTTCCCTGGTGGCACAGTGGTTGAGAGTCCGCCTGCTGATGCAGGGGACACGGGTTCGTGCCCCGGTCCGGGAGGATCCCTCATGCAGCGGAGCGGCTGGGTCCGTGAGCCATGGCCGCTGAGCCTGCGTGTCCGGAGCCTGTGCTCTGCAACGGGAGAGGCCACAACAGTGAGAGGCCCGAGTACCGCAAAAAAAAAAAAAAAAAAAGTTATTTACACAGCCAGGGATTTTAAACAAAACAAAACCAAAATCTGTAGATTTTGTTATTCTAAGTAAAGTAAGATGCTGGTTGAAAGACTGGCCTCAGATGCCAGATGGCCTGGGTTTCAATGACTCTGAGCCTCAGTTTCTTCATGGTAGAATAGGGCATTCCCTATAGTGTCGTAAGGGAACTAACTGGACTATTCTATGCAGGGTTCTGAGCCTGGTGCATACCTCCCAATAAATGTTCGTTGCTGTCATTTTACTTCCACGTGATGCCTTTCTCCACCATCCCAGAGAAACACAATTCTGTGGTGATATTTTAGGATTGAGAGCTCCCCGAACTGTCACAGCACTCTGGGCCATGCTCCAGGTCCTCCCATCACATATTTCCAGCCTTGCTGTCTAGCTCGTTCCTCCTCTTGAAGCAGGTCAGTTTTGGTCAAGGGAACAATGTGTCTGTTCAATTCCCCAAAAGTTCCTCTAACCATCAAGATCTCTGAATACACTGAATAGAAGGGAAAATAGAGTGTTCTGTAAGGAACAGACTTACATATTTGTTCTTAGGAAATGCTAAGTATAAACATCACAGAATTACCGTGCACATGCCTTTTCTGAAACAAGAAGATGTAAAGAAAAATCATAATAAGTGAAAATTTTTATGGGCTGCTCTTGGTTTTGCTCACTAGGGCTTGATGTATGCTGTCAGCACCACAAACAGCACTAGGCCTCCTACCTGTCAAGCACTGCTGAACGGAGCTCTGGGGTATACAGACCTCACATTCTGGGTGGGGAGATACATAGGCACTGCTAGGTAGCGGTAACGCAGGCAGGTGGCACAATGGAGATATGAGGGTTTTGTGCGAGAACAGCAGAAACCACGAGCATCCTGCGTGGGAGAACTGGGAACAGTGTCACAAGACAGCAGTGGTGTTAGATCTTGATATATGAGCAGGATTTCAAAAGAAAAGAAGAGGGTTCCAGATACAGGGAATATCAGAGGTGAGAGGGCCCGACTCACTCACAGAGCCGAGAAACTCCGTGTGGCTCAGCGTGGGTTGGGGTATGGAGTGGATGAAGAGATGTAGGTTGAGCCCAAACTGCAAAATCCTTAGATGCTACAGTTAAGAGTTTGGATTATACCCTTTACACACTGGAATCGATGGGCATTAAAAAAAAATCAAGTAGTAAGGAGGTGGGGTCTGCGACTTATGGAGTTGGCTACGCTGGCCTGGTGGGAGAAGGAGGAAGACTGGGCTGGGCGGCAGGAAAGTAGTTAGGACTGGAGTTAGGACCAGGGCCTCAACTTAGGTGGGTGGATCCAGATTCAAGAGACACTTCTGAGGAAGAATCCTTCAGACCTTTGGACCAATTTTATATGAGGAATGAAGGAGAGAGATCAAGGGATTGTCTACTTTTTAAAAAATTATTGTGAAAAATTTAGTGTAAAAAACTTGTGTTTAATATTCAGGCTGAAGCTGTTCCTTTCAAGCCTGCTTTTGTTGGCTGAGGCATGTAATTTCATTTTGACAAACATGTATCAAGTATTAGCTGTATGTCAGGAGCTGTGCTAGTTACCAGAGAAACAAATGATTAATAAGACAACATGCTCACTTTCCATGAGCTGCAATTCCAGCAGATGAAAAAGTCAGCTAAATAGATCGTTATAATAAAATATACTAAGGATAAATAACAGAGAGATATGTAAGGAACTCTGTAAAATGTTCTATTCTTGGTGACATGGAGGACCTCTATAATGTGAGGGCTTAGCTCTGGTTGCCAGATGGAATTGCCCTTATAGGCATCCAGGTACCATGAGTAATTTGCTTAACAGAAAGCGGAATTGAGACTTAATATTTAGATTAAAAATAGGAGCACATAATAGGAAGAGGTAAAAAAAAAAAACAAAAAAGTTAAACTTTCTCTTCAGAAAGGACTCCTGGATTTTCTACAGTTTCAGCTTTAGTCCAAATGATGAGAGGTGTGTAATGCAGCTGCTCGGAGGCAGGACTCAGAAGTGAAACTGTCAGGATTTGAATCCCAGTCCTACCACCTCCTAAGAGTCTGACCTTAATACCCTGTTTCTCACTTTCCTTATCTGTAAAATGGGGAGAATAATGACAGTGTTGATAGGGTGGTTATGAAGATTTTTTGTGCATTTCTGAAGTCATCAATGAGAGAGATGCATTTCATTCCTTATGCTAGATAACCTTCAAAATAGCTGTACCAGAGGTCAGGCTTTTATTTTAGTAAGGAAATACCTTATTGATTTGATGCAGTTTTTAAAGTTATTTTTATTATATGGTTTCACAATAGATTCTGATTATATGTTGTATTTAAAACTTGATTCTCACATATCTTCAACTGAATGACTTGTAACAGTGCAAATTGCATTCCCATTGATCTTTGCAGTGTGATAATTCTTTCTTTCTACGTTACTGATATGATGATCTTCCTGTTTGTCTGTCAATATTAGCAACAACCTTATATCGCTAGATATTCTATTCTGAGGTTTAAATGATAGAGAGACAACTCTTGCTGCTTTAATGATTATATATTCTCTAACATCTTTTCATCTAAAGTGTGCTTCTGTTATTGGTTTTCATTAGGAGGAAATACATGGAAAGATTAATTTAAAAGACACTGTTTCTGCCCTCAGTATCTGGTACTGTTTATCCATTGCTCAGCTCTGCTGTCACTCTTAGTGACATTGTTAAGCTACTTAACTGAACTATTGCTCAGTTAGTCTCTTTCCATTATTTATATGTAATCATTAATTAATATTATATTACTTTCAATAAAATAGTCACCTTGTGGTATAACATCTTCAAGCAGATCCTGTGGGAAGAGGCAGAACTGAAATAATAATAATCAAACCTCTATTCGATAATCCTCCCTGCACAGTGAGCTGTACTTAATGCAGATGCAAGCTACCAGACCGTGCGCTGTGAGTTCCTTGCATTGCCTTTGACATCTGTGAGCTGCAGAAGACTATGATACTTCAGAAGTTAAGTTTTCGTACCTTGTAGATAGAAGGTCCTGCTCTAAGGTTTTAAACAACATAACACTTGTTTCCTGAGGTTATTTCTCTAAACTTATGGGTAAGTCTTCCAAGGGAAAGGAAAACTCTGAAGTCCCTGAGTCTTGCCTTCCAAAGATGACCCAGTGAGCACAAGAGGGGCTTGGCTTATGGAATACCATTTTCATGTCTTTGTCAAAGAAACTTTTGCTTACATCTTTCATATCTTCGTTCACCTGATAGAACATCCACTTTATTCAGTCTCGTATTTAAAATACAAAAGCATACAAAACGTTCTTTCACTTTGTTGGTTGAGTGTGGTATTTTGGTAAGCTAAATTTCCCAAAGGTTAGTCAGGTCTATTTGACTAATGCAGAGAACTGGTTAAAGTATGACTGGAGTGACTCTCTGAAAAGACTCTTGATTTGGAGGAGAGGAAATGGTAATTGTGAAGTTTCTATTCTGACAATAAAATGCTATATGTTGCTTGAATTATAAGTGAATTAAAGAGAAAGGAAAAGTTGCCTGTTTATTCCAAGATTCTACACTCAGTTTAGTTGTGTTTTCATTTATACAATGTTTAGTAGGTAATGGCTTCCCCTGGTTCTTTATTCAGTGTTTATATTCATCGTAATTAGGAAAAAATTTGTTTTTTGTTAATTTGTTAATTATAGATCAATTGTCATTAACCAGTGGGAAAGACCTTTTTGGCATGTTTTTTGACATTTCTGGTGGTGTGCTGGTAAATACACACACATACAGAAAAACAAAACGCTGATTTACAGTGTTTGCCAATTTCTGTAGTGTTAATACTCCCACATGACAGATTTCTCATATCAAAATTATGTCAGTGAACGTGGAGTTGGGACATTATTTTCAGAGTCAGCTTTTGCAAGTTGGTAAGAGTTGGCTCCAGCAAACCACTGGCTCTGATTTTAAAATTGGTAATCACACAAGTTTTTTTTTTTTATTAATCATTTGGACTTTTGCTACTACTTATGTTTATACAGTAAGTTTTCTTTTCAAATGGTTCATAATTTGTTTCTGCAAATATGTAAATGGATAGAGCACTTAGGAAACTGCAAAGACTTTCACTTTTCAGTAAATCAGTTTCTCAAAGCTGCATTTTTTAAGTAGTTAGTACCCTCCTGTTCATTTTCTTTGGTACTTTGTTTATTACAAAATGAAATTTCCTGGCAGGCCATAAATGAAAACGTTTAAGTGTGTGCTCCAACTGGCTTTTAATTCATGTCAATTTAGAAACTCGGAATTATTTGAAGCAGTTCTAGCTGTTCTAAGGTTAGCAATTAGCACTTCAATTTGTGCAAATGGCACTGAAAATGCTGTTTTGAAACAGACTGTTTCTCTTAACAAGAAAACCTTTAAACAAAGTTTTAAAAAAATCGGTGGCAATCAATTTGAACAGTACTACCTTTTCACCAAGAGAGAGCAACATAAGCACGCTTTACAAAAATACATTAAGTGGCCATTTTACACTGTAAGTGGTAGAATCGTGTCCGAGCTTTACTTAGGAATCTATTACTTTACCTGCCTCTGAACATGATGGATGAGGTGCAGTGATTAGTTAGGGTTATGGCAGTTGACGATCTCTATAAAGATCATATTTTTGCCTTCAGATATTTTTCTATGCACAATATGTTTCTTCATTACGATTTCATTTATCGTCCATGTTTAAGTTTCTGAATATTGACACTGTCCTGTCAGAAATGTTTTTCAACAAGATATATTTTCTCCATCTGATATAATGAAGTTAAGTGAAACTGCAGGAGTTTTAAATGTGTGAGTGGTGGATTTTTAATTTTTATATTGTTTGAAAATAATTAAGGTGTATAATATCCAACTTTAAGAGAACTGGTATGTCTGGAACTTTTCTTTAGGGAGATTTTAGTTCTATTAAATGGAATGGCAACTCTGAATACAAACAACTGGCACTTGACCATAAAGTGGAAGTGTGAAGATGTCACCAATAAATTTTGAGCTTTCAAAGAATTAATTGTGATTAACTTTAATTGGACATTTTGCTGGATTTTGTGTCTCGAAGTCTTGCCTTAATTACTTTAGGGACAAAATTTCCTCTTAAGGTTTTCATATTTTAGTAAGACAGTGTCTTTAGGTTGCAGTAACTAAATATTAAACTTATACTGCTTCCATATAACAGCAGGACTGCCTGCAAAACATATCAGTTAAAACTCGATAAGGCCAAATCTTAAAAATGTCAGTGACAAATGATTTATTATACTTTTAAATTCAAGTTTTATGGATCTTTAGATACTTGTCAACCTCTGGGAGTGCATTTACCAGGTGAGGGCAGAAAAAGAAAAAAAAAGGTCATGGCTGCAAATAAATTCATCAGATCTATGCTTTTAGGAAAGTTACTTTCATGTTACTTTAATTCAGGAAAATTCAGAAAAAATACACCTAAAGCATTTATTTTTAAAAGATTTACTTCTAGAATTCTTTATAAGAAGAAGCTTGTGGCTTTAAAAAATTCTGTGTAAATATTTGCCTGGTTTCTGTAGCTTGCTGCTGGGAATGTTGACAGGCGTGTGCTAGGAATGTTAATGCCACAAGGAGGCGTTGCCCTGTACCCTTGAGGTCTGGTCCTGCTCTTGTCCTTTCATATTGTACTTAGTTTTGAAAAAACAGTAATTATATTTAACATCCTGCGCCTAACTCTATACTAGACATAGTTACCTCAGAATATAACAAATTTTATGTATTCAGTGAGCCACCTACTTTGCAAAAAAATCTTCAGATCATGTATATGTGCACACACACACACACACACACACACACACTCATATAATTCGTATAACACACACTTATAACTGCAAGATCCCAATTTTAAAGTTGTAACTTAGGAATTATTTTGCACATTTAATAATATTTTACTTCTGGTTTCTTTATATAGAAAATTCCCCTAAAGCATTTAAAATACAAATTAAATGAATAAAATTTTGACTTGTAGACTTTAAAGGGCCATCCATCAATCAAAAAGCTATTGCTATTTATAGAACACGCACTATGTTCCAGGCAGTCTGATGAGTAGTAGAGATCCAGAGGTAAAATATCTCTGCCAGTGGAAGGACATCCCACCAAAGCTCAAAGTCCTTGAAAAGTACAAGATGGCAAGTTTAGGGAACAGAGAAAGGCTCTGACAAGAGGGAGGGGTGGCCTGTGGTAGGTCAGGGAGGGTGGCACAGATGAGGATGGAGACGAAGGAGCTACTCACACGGGCTTGCTAGGTCATAGTGTGGAGGCTGGATTTTTTAAGTTCTGTGGAAAGCCACTGCACAGTCTTAAGCAGAAGAGTGAGGCGCTACTATACCTTTGAAGAAAGACCTTTCTTACTCCTATGCATAAGACAGATTGTAGGGTGGAAGGAGTGAATATAACGTCATTTGGGAGGCTACTAATGTTAGTAGATTTGATGAGGGTGAAAGAGACGATGAAGATGAAGAAAGGAGAAATTAAAATATTGGGGAGGTAAAGGATAAGACTTGCTGGTATTGGGGGTCAGTAAAGGGAAAGAATCAAGGATGTTTTTAGATTTTTTGACGTGAACACCTGAGTGTATGGTTTATTGACATTTATTGACATGAGGAGGAAAGGTTTGTGAGGGGCTGGGGAATATAGAATTCACTTTTGATGTGTTAAATTTGATATCCAAGTGGAATTATTAGGAAGATAGTTGTATATAAAAATAGCTACTATTCTCATATCCATTTTCAAATGAGAGTACTGAGGCACAGAGAGGTTAAGCAACTAACCCAAGATCATCCAGTTTAGTTTAGTCAGTGGAGCTAGGATTACCATCCAGGAAGTCTGGCTCCAGAGTCTACTCTTTAAGCCACTTCTCTGTCATTTTGGCATTCAGGGTTGGAGATTTTTAAAATCATGGTGTTGGAAGGAGCTCCCTCTGGAAGAGAAGGTAGATAGGGAGTAGAAAGACTCCCAGCCATGCCTGTACACTCCTGCATTAGAGGTGTTGAAGGAGAAGCTAGCAAGGGAGACAGAAAAAGAGCCACAACTGAGGTCGAAGGAAAACCAGGGGTAGGAAGGGTCATAGGAGCCAAGAGGAGAAATTGTTTCAAGCAGATGAAAGCTGCATGGACATTGAGTGAGTTGAGAAAAGAGGTGAATTGGTCAACATGGGACAGTTTGTGACCTTCACAAGAGCTGTTTCAATAGAGCGGTAGGGAAGGAAGCCAGTTTAAATTAGGTTGACCATATTATGGGAAGCACAATATCAACAAGGAATTAGGAATTAAGAAGGTATCTCATGTTGCTACATATGTGACATATGTGTAATATGGACAGTGAATCGCATTCTGTTTGGGTCAATAATGTGGAGAGCATGGGCTCTGGAGTCAGACCTGAGTATTAATTCTAAATCTGATACTAGTTCTGTCATCTTAAGACTTTTACAAGAGCTTTTAAGCCTCTTTTATATTAAGCTTCTCTGAGGCTCTTTGTTTATCCGTAACATTTGTTTCATGCAATTCTTGGAAGAGGTTCTGCTGGTTACCTCCTTGCTTTTCCTTTTCTAAAATGCTATTCCCTTTACTTGAAATCGGTTGAAATCTCCACCTGCCCCTAACATGTCTTTTCATTTTTTATCTCTAAACACCGATCAGATTGTGCAGCATAGAGTACATATCCCAAACATTTTGACCGAGTTGAATTACTTTAGTCCCACGGTGTGAGTGGAGCATGAAGCCAGTAAGGACTGCTGTGGGGGTAAGGAGAGGGCAGGGAACACTGGAGCTACACAGATGCTTTAGGCAGCAGTGCAGTGGTGCAGTCCGTTTTCAGTTTAAACGCCAAATGCAGACATGTGACCAAAGAGATTTAAAACTTCTCCCATCACACAGCATAGAGAGAAGGCAGCTGTTAGAACAAAGGATCCAAGGTCCCTACAGAGAGAACTCAGACATGTTTGTTGTGCAGTGTTAGAGAGACAGGGAGCTGTGCAGTGGTAGAGAGACAGGGAGCTGCAGCAGTCTACAGCCGTGGCCAGGAGTTCATAAAGCGGACTGGCGGAGGCAAAGTTTTCAGGAGAAAACAGTTGATAATATATTCACTCAGTACTTTGAGCTAAGATTAAGGGTAAGTCTTAATAGTAAAAGAGTCCCCAAATAAGAATAAATAAGGTGAATAATCTGACTTTAGAATGTTGGAGTTTCACAAAATATTGTTTACTTAATATACATGTAAACTTGATCTTGCTTTGCACGGGGGAGTTGATTATATAAGGGCATGAAATAAAGTAAAATGATGATTGAGCCAGGTTTGTTCATATGTTATTTTCTAGGTGTGATGGAATTTTTTTTCTTGCTCATAATCTGTTCATTTTCTGATTTCTTTTAAGGGCATTTCTTATTGCTCTCAAATTAAATAGCTTTATTTTGGCCCACATACTAAGAACATAAAAGAAATGAGGTCAAGTCTAATGAAAATCATAGAGTGAGACACTTGCTATCAGACAATGAGTAGAAATGAGAAATGAATGTAATCACCTTCTATTATTTATGGGTTTTTATTATTATCATTATATTTCATGAGGAACTGTTTTGGGATATAATTGAAGCATCTAAATATGAAAAGAACCTCAAAGTTGTCAGCTCAGAAGGTAAAGAACTTGTTTTTCTGTTGAGTTCTACTGACATATATAGGGAGAAATATAGGCTACCTAAGCAGTAAAGAGACATTTTAAGTGTAAAAATTAAGATTTGAGATCAGGGAACACAAAAATCTAACAAATCTAACAAATATAAAATAAAGTATACTGTCACTTAACTCCCTAAGGAAGGGAGAAGAAATATAAGGAAGTTTGAGGTGGAAGGAGGGAGAGGACCAGAAAAAGAAATAGACTTCTGACATTCATGTGGACAGCTACCAAGAGAGGGAAGGAGAATCAGATTTCCCCTCAAACACAGCAACACAAGTATGAAAACAAAGTTTAACAGGCACACCCCATTTATCTAGATAAATTGAATAGAAGAAAAGAACACCATATAAATACACTAAATAAAAGAGATTATGAACTCCCTAAAGGCAAGGCTTGTTTCTCATTTATCTTTGTGTCTTCAGCTCCTAGTACACCAAAGTAGGTTCTTAGTAAATGTTTGTTAAAATGTTGAAAAAACAGAAAACAATTTCTTGTTGAGTAATAGCTCATCCTGTAGCCTACAAAGGTACTTTGCAACTACAGGCATGAACAGAATATATAAACTGTAGTCACTCATCCAAGGACTGTAAGAGATTCACTGAATATTGAAGGTTTTCCATTATGCTTTAGCCTACTAATATGGAAAGCAATGGAAGAAGGAGTCATGACTTATAATTGTTGAGGTCAACACTGATATGTTCTGAAATGGTCAATACAAATACATTTCAAAAGACACCGAAAAAATTTCTAAGAAGTTGAAATAAATATTTGCTTGTGAATATCTAGAGAAGTGTGGAATGCACCACGAACATTTTTTACGACCCAATAAATTTTAGGTATTTAATTTTGAAAACCGAGTATTATTGAATTCAGTATAGAGTGTCTTTAAATGCCTGTGTTGATTTGACTTTAGAATTCCTCATAGCCATACCACCTCTGCATATGTTCCTTCCTCTCTGTTTTCTTTTAATAAGAAACTTATTTGACATAACTTAGAGTTTTTAGAAAAGAATAAAATATTCTTGTTATATTGCTCTTAATATATGAGACTATGGGAGAAAGTGGTTTGAAGCCCTGCTATCCAGGAAAGCCCATTTTCCCCACATATTCTAGTTGAGAAAGTAGTTACAATAGCTGGTGTGATAACTTGTAGTAAGATGGAAACTTACTTTGCTGTATTCTGCTTTTTTCAGATTGTCAGGTTTTATTGTTGTTGTTATGCTTTTCTCCTAGGTAAACCTTGGTATGTTTGAAACAATGATAACTGTGGTGTTTTGGCATGGGGGCTGCTAGGGGCATTGGGTGGGAGTAATCACTCAACATAACCCATGTACAGAAGCTGGGGGCTGGTGGCCTCTCCTTCTACTGTGATACCACCACACTAAGACTCCAGTGCACTCTGTTGGAGACTTTCAAGTGTCCTGAGCTTCCAGAGAGTCAGTAGGAGAAAGTAGATTGTCCATAAAGGATGATTCAGATAGGGCTGAAACAGATAGGCATGATCACCAGGTGATAAGTAGACTGCAGTGAATAGTAAATTCCTGGATGGTAATAAAAAGAAAAGCCAATGGAATTTCTTAGCATCAGTGATGTGTACTGGTCCATTGGATGCTCTTAGAATGGACATGGGACAATGAGAGGGTTTTCTATGCCTCTCTGATGCTCGTAACATGTACCTTTTGCTCTGGCAAAGGCTGGGCAGTTTCGGGGTGCATTTTGTTTTTCCTTCAGGCTCAGGCCCCCGTCTTGGGCCTCAGGGACCTCTTCCCCTAGTCACATCCTCTTTCATTATTGTCTTTCCTCTTCCAGCCCCGTGAATCTTTATCTTCTCTAGAGTGCAGTAACCTGGCTCTCTTTTGGTCTTTCCAATTAGTGTTTATGGCATAAAGTTTATGTCCCAAGTTCTTTCAGTGTTTTGCCTTTTTATTTCTTACCCAATTCCCCAAACCATGCTTTCGAATTAAAAAAAGTCTTTCTTGCAAAATAACCTGGTTCTTGCAAGGAAAAACTTCAGTGTTCACACTTTGCTCTCTGCTATCAGTTTCGCAAATCTACTTTAAAATTTAAAAACTGAGCACTCTCTCACTTCGTCCCAGCTTACTCTTCCCCCTCCCCATGTCCTCAAGTCCATTCTCTACGTTTGTGTCTTTATTCCTATCCTGCCTCTAGGTTCTTCATAACCCTTTTTTTTTTTTTAAAGATTCCATATATATGTGTTAGCATACAGTATTTGTTTTCCTCTTTCTGACTTACTTCACTCTGTATGACAGACTCTAGATAGATAGTGGGAAGCAGGCACATAGCACAGGGAGATCAGCTCAGTGCTTTGTGACCACCTAGAGGGGTGGGATAAGGAGGGTGGGAGGGAGACACAAGAGGGAAGAGATATGGGGATATATGTATACGTATAGCAGATTCACTTTGTTATAAGGCAGAAAGTAACACACCACTGTAAAGCAATTATACTCCAATAAAGATGTTAAAAAATAAAAAACTAAAAACTGAGCACTGACCGTTTCTCTTCTCTCTCTCTTTTCATTCCTGTTATAACAAGGCTGATCTCCCAGAGACAAAGAAGGATATTCATTATTGAGTGATGGGTTCATCAAGATTTTGTGGGGCTTATGGAGGCACCTGTGCAGGGAGAAGTGGCAGCATTAAGGCAGGTCTCTGCTCCCATCAGCTGGTGTCACACAAATATGTATTTTCCATAGAACAAGTTCTCAATGTAACTGGGCTCCAACTGCTTTGATGAGACCCTGGTGTGTGTGTGTGTGTGTGTGTGATAAGAAGTTAGGTGGGGCATGCCCACATCTACTAAATAGGGGGCTATGATGTACCCGCAAATGGCCCCCGCAGAAAAGCTAACATGTGAATACACAGATGGCATGTAAAGTATCAGGAGCAGCCAGTATAGAACTATAAGCATCATTGCCTAAGTAACAATATTTTGTCCCTTTCTCTGGACACTCCTTCTCCCTGTCCTGACTCTAGAAAAGTCAGAGTAGCTGGTGGAGGAGAGAGAGAGAGAGAGGAACAGACAATGTCCAGCTTTTCTGCTACAGGATCCTGGACTCAGGTTGGGCCTGAACCGTGCTTGGGGGAGAAGAGAAGCTTTGAATGAGATGTGAGATTAAAGTTTCAATTTTTTCTTTCTTTTTTTTGGGGTGAAGTAGAAAAGCATAGCTTTATTGCTTTGCCAGGCAATGGGGGCCATAGTGGGCTCATGCCCTCAAAACTGTGTGTCCCAACCTGGAGGGGGTAGTGAGGAGTTTCATAGTAATCGTACAAAGAGGAGGGCATGATCAGCTGGTAGACATTCTTCTGATTGGCTGGTGGGGAGGCAAGCAGGAGTCAGCATCATCAGCCTTCTGGTTCCTATCGGTCTGGGGGTCTATGTGCCTGTGGGTAGAACACAGTTAACCTCTCCCACCTGGTGGGGGTTTCAGTATCTGGTTTCAGGACTTAATGAAGCTCAGGTTCTTGATGTCTCATCGCAGAAAGAATTCAGTGAGAGACAAAGTGATAGGTAAGAAGTGGATTTATTTAGAGAGAAACACGCTCCACAGACAGAGTGTGGGCCGTATCAGAAGGTGAGAAAGGCCTCAAGTTTCAAATTTAAGAGAACCTTTTACTATCTGGAAGTGTGTCATAATTACTGAAATGGGACTAATTTTTGTTGTTGTTATTGAAAATGACTAGAAAGTAATGAAGCTGCCTAAAATGTCATTCAGGTATGGGAGAAGGGAATCTGACATGTTGAAAGGCAGTGGTAGGAGGAAGATACAGCTGCTTCCTGTTTGTACTCAGTATGTTCAGTCCTTTCAATAGACTGGTTACACATTTATTGATTTTCATGTAGTCATACAATGACTAATAGCAACCCACACTGAATCCCAAGCATGAAAGCCAGAAGATGGAGGATCCCAAGCAGAACATGGAGGGGCTCAGATTCCCCAGCTCACAGAGAGGTACGAATGGGCTGACATGCATGTCTATTGTGTCTGTGCCTGGAACCCTGACCTCTCTTTCTCCTTGTCTTCTTCAAGCCCCAGCCTGAAATTGTTAACATTTATCTTTTACTTTCTTACTCATTCTAGCCTGTGTTTTCTGATTTCTTTTGCAAGATCATCCTCACCATCACCTAGGCTTGACTTTGTATTTGACACCCTTCATAGCTTTATCATTCATGTTTAACAGGCAACAAACCTATGCAACAGCCTCCAAAACACCCCTAGTTTAAGACTTTATTACTTCTGAGTTGAACCATTTATTGATTTATTCACACATGTAGAAAGGCCTATGATAAAGCCTACCCAGCTAGATAAGAAATGCTACTAGTTCTCTGGGCCCTTGTGGTTTAGAGAGCAATGGACTCATCAGTAAGTCACTGCAATGCAATGGGATGAGTGTGATAGTGGAGACACAGTCAAGCTGCTATGGAGTCTGGGGAAGAGCTAACTGCTTAGCGGAATGGAGAAGACTCGTCAGGGAAGGGGCATTGGAACTGTTCTTTAAGGAGGAAATACAGAGAAGTGAAAAGCAAGGGGGGGAATCAGCCAGCTGGAAGCCATTAAGTAGAGGGAGACTGTTAACAAAAGACAATGAGAATTGCCAGTAGTTCCTTACAGCTGGAGCTAGAGAGTGCTGTGGGAAGTGACAGAGATAGGGCTAAAGAGAGACAGTTTAATATTTTAGACTCTTCCTTTAGAATAGATTCCCTGGAACAAAATGATAAATGTCATTAGTATTTCTGCTGGGAGAGAAGGGGAGCACAGGACATTGCAACAGAGGCTGAATGGGCTTTAGGAAATGTTGGGAGGGTGTATGTGTGTGTGCACATTTGTGTTGGAAGCAGATAAAAGGTAGATTATGGGTCTGCTTTTGGCTAACCAAGTACATACCATGTCCTTTGTTTAATAGGCAATATGGAGCCATCAGCGGTGTTGAAGTAGGGTGGTGAGGAATATACATACAATTTAGGAATATGATTCTAGCAGTAATGAGAAAGTGAGGCAGGAGGCTATTACAGTCATCCAGGTGAGAAATAGTGAGGACCTGAGGTGGGCAGTGGGGGTGGGTATGAAAGGAAGAGACATATTGAATGAGAGGAAATTGAAAGTAGCCGGTGACTCCCAACTTGGTTGAGTATCGGATCACTTGTGGATCATTATAGCTATAGATTCAAAGGCTGTACCCCAGGCCACCTCAGTCGGAATTTCTTAAAACTGACGATTAACCAGATTTGCAAATAGTGGCACTGATTGGTCTGCCTTTGACTTCTCTCCTACCTCCTTTTACTAGTAGTTACAATCCAGTCTAACCACCTAGTAAATCTGAATGTCTACCAGCTACTGTTAGTGCTCCCCATAAGTCCCTTCTCTGCCCCTGTGCCTTTACATGTGCCACTACCTTCTTTTTGAAATGTCCAGTATCCTACTTTCCTGCACGGCCAATTCCTAGACATCCTTGGAGGACCACCACAATTAAAATCTGTCATGTAAAGCTTTCTCACATCCCTCTTCCTTCTTCACATGTCCAAACCCAGACTCATCCAGTGAATGAGACTGAGATGATAATCCTGCCTCAAGCTCCAGAATAATTAACCTATAATTCGTGGATGGACCATCACCTTTTACCATGCAATAAGGTTATATATGAATATATCTTATCTCTTCTATCAGGCTGTGAACTCCTTAGGAAAGGGATCATGTCTGGCATAAGATAGGTGCTCAGTAGATAATAAGTAAGTGAATATTGGTAATCATGTTTACCAACTCGTGATTAAAAGAATAGTATATTTTCCTCTTTTCAATGTGGGGGAGACACAACAACTTTAAAAGATACAAAACATAGTTTTAATTAAGTCTTTCAGTTTGATCGTAATCTTCATAAAATTTTGCACACTTGAAGATTCCATTTTCTGACATTAAGATCTAAATATATAAATGCTACTCATTCCTTTATTTTAAATAGGGATTAATTCTTTTTCAAAGGAAAACTGCAATCCTTCAATAGTAAAACTCACAAAAATGACTCCCATAATTCTGTTTTAAAAAGCAGAGGAGGAGAGACCTTCAAGATGGTGGAGGAGTAAGACATGGAGATCACCCTCCTCCCCACAAATACATCAAAAATACATCTACATGTGGAACAACTCCTACCAAACACCTACTGAATGCTGGCAGAAGACCTCAGACTTCCCAAAAGGCAAGAAAATCCTCACGTACCTGGGTAGGGCAAAAGAAAAAAGAAAAAACAGAGACAAAAGAATAGGGATGGGACCTGTACCTCTGGGAGGGAGCTGTGAAGGAGGCAAAGTTTCCACACACTAGGAAGCCGCTTCGTGGGCGGAGATTGCGGGTGGTGGAGGGGGGAAGCTTCAGAGCCAAAGAGGAGAGCGCAGCCACAAGGGTGCAGAGGGCAAAGCGGAGAGATTCCCGCACAGAGGATCAGTGCCGACCAGCACTCACCAGCCCGAGAGGCTTGTCTGCTCACCCGCCGAGGCTGGGAGCTGAGGATCGGGCTTTGGAGGTCAGATCCCAGGGAGAGGACTGGGGTTGGCTGCGTGAAGACAGCCAGAAGGGTGCTAGTGTGGCACAGCTAGCCAGGAGGGAGTCTGAGAAAAAGTCTGGATCTGCCTAAGAGGCAAGAGACCATTGTTTTGGGGTGCACGTGGAGAGGGGCTTCCTGCTCTGTGTGCCCACAGCTGGCTTAAGTGAGCTCCAGAGATGGGTGCAAGCTGAAGCTATCATCTCAAACCCCACAGGCAGGTATGGACCACTAACACTGACGCTGCTGCCTCCAAGAATCCTGTGTGCAAGCACAGGTCACTACCCACACTCCCCATGGGAACCTGTGCAGCCTGCCACTGCCAGGGTCCTGTGATCCAGGGACAACTTCCCCAGGAGAACACACAGTGTGTCTCAGGCTGTTGCAATGTCACACTGGCCTCTGCAGCCACAGGCTCGTCCAGCATTCCAATTATGGCTCCCATACCCCTCCCTCTCCCTGGCCTGAGTGAGCAAGAGAGCCCTAATCAGCCACTGCTTCAACCCCCTCCTGTCTAGGCAGGGAACAGATGCCTGAGGGTGGCCTACATGCAGAGGCGGGGCCAAAACCAAAGCTGAACCCCAGGAGCTGTGCGATCAAAGAAGAGAAAGAGAAATTTCTCTGTGCAGCCCCAAAAGCAGCAGATTAAATCTCCACAATCAACTTAATAAACCCTGCATCTGTGGAGAACCTGAATAGACAACAAAAATTCCCAAAATTGAGGCTGTGGACATTGGGAGCAAATGTAGACTTGGAGTTTGCTTTCTGCATCTGATTGGTTTTTGGTTTTATGTTTATCTTAGTTTAGCTTGTAGTGCTTGTTATCATTGGTGGATTTGTTTATTGGTTTGGTTGCTCTCTCCCTTTTATTTTTTCCTTTTGATCTTTCTGTGCGTGTGTGTGTGTGTGTGTGTGTTTCTTTGTGTGATTTTGTATGTTTAGGTTTACTTCTACCATTTGTCCTATGGTTGTGCCTGTTCATTTTTGTTTGTTTTGTTTGTTTGTTTGTTTTCTTTTTATGAGGGTTTGTGTGTATGTCTCTTTGTGTGATTTTGTCTGTTTAGTTTTGCTTTTACCATTTGTTTTGGGGTTCTATCTGTTCTTTTTTTTTTTTCTTCCTTAACTTCTGAGCCATGTGGCTGGCAGGGTCTTGGTGGTCCAGCTGGGTGTTGGGCCTGAGCTGAGGAGGTGGGAGAGCCGAGTCCAGGACATTGGACCACCAGAGATCTTCTGGCCCCACATAATATTAATTGTTGAGAGCTCTCACAGAGATCTCCATCTCGACCCTAAAACCCAGCTCCACCCAACAGCCAGCAAGCACCAGTGCTTGATGCCCCATGCCAAACAACTAGCAAGACAGGAACACAACCCCACCAATTAGCAGAGAGGCTGCCTAAAGTCATACTAAGTTCACAGACACTCCGAAACACACCATCAGAAGCAGTCCTGCCCACCAGAAGGACAAGATCCAGCCCCACGCACCAGAACACAGGAACCAGTCCCCTCAACCAGGAAGCCTACACACAACCACTGAACCAACCTCACCCACTGGGGGCAGACACCAAAAATAACAGGAACTATGAACCTGCAGCCTGCAAAAAGGAGACACCAAACACAGTATGTTAAAAAAAATAAGAAGACAGAGAAATATGCAGCAGATGAAGGAGCAAGGTAAAAACCCACCAGACCAAACAAATGAAGAGGAAATAGGCAGTCTACCTGAAAAAGAATTCAGAGTAATGAGAGTAAGGATGATCCAAAATCTCGGAAATAGAATGGGGAAAATACAAGAAACATTTAACAAGCACCTAGGAGAACTAAAGAGCAAACAAACAGTGATGAACAACACAATAAATGAAATTAAAAACACTTTAGAAGGAATCAATAGCAGAATAACTGAGGCAGAAGAAAGGATAAGTGACCTGGAAGATAGAATAGTAGAAATAACTGCCAGGGAGCATAATAAAGAAAAAAGAATGAAAAGAATTGAGGACAGTCTCAGGGACCTCTGGACAACATTAAACACACCAATATTCGAATTATAGTGGTCCCAGAAGAAGAAGAGAAAAAGAAAGGGACTGAGAAAATATTTGAAGAGATTATAGTCGAAAACTTCCCTAACATGGGAAAGGAAGTAGTCAATCAAGTCCAGGAAGCACAGAGAGTCCCATACAGGATAAATCCAAGGAGAAACATGCCCAGACACATATTAATCAAACTACCAAAAACTAAATACAAAGAAAAAATATTAAAAGCATCAAGGGAAAAACAACAAATAACATACGAGGGAATTCCCATAAGGTTAACAGCTGACCTTTCAGCAGAAACTCTGCAAGCAAGAATGGAGTGGCAGGACATATATAAAGTGATGAAAGGGAAAGACCTACAACCAACATTACTATACCCAGCAAGGATCTCATTCAGATTTGATGGAGAAATTAAAACCTTTACAGACAAGCAAAAGTTAAAAGAATTCAGCACAACCAAACCAGCTTTACAACAAATGCTAAAGGAGACTCTCCAGGCAAGAAACACAAGAGACCTACAAAAACAAACCCAAAACAATTAAGAAAATGGTAATATGAATATACATATTGATAATTACCTTACATGTAAATGGATTAAATGCTCCAACCAAAAGACACAGACTGGCTGAATGGATGCAAAAACAAGACCTGTATATATGCTGTCTACAAGAGACCCACTTCAGACCTAGGGACACATACAGGCTGAAAGTGAGGGGATGAATAAAGATATTCCCTGTAAATGGAAATCAAAAGAAAGCTGGGGTAGCAATACTCATATCAGACAAAATAGATTTTAAAATAAAGACTATTACAAGAGACAAAGAAGGACAGTACATAGTGATCAAGGGATTGATCCAAGAAGAAGATATAACAATTGTAAATATATATGCACCCAACATAGGAGCACCTCAATACATAAGGCAAATGCTAACAGCCATAAAAGGGGAAATCGACAGTAACACAATAACCGTAGTGGACTTCAACACCCCACTTTCACCAATGGACAGATCATCCAAAATGAAAATAAATAAGGAAACACAAGCTTTATATGACAAATTAGACCAAATGGACTTAATTGATATTTATAGGACATTCCATCCAAAAACAACAGAATGTGCTTTCTTAAGTGCACATGAAACAGTCTCCAGGATTGATCATATCTTGGGTCACAAACCAAGCCTTGGTAAATTTAAGAATATTGAAATTATATCAAGCATCTTTTCTGACCACAACACTATGAGACTAGATATCAATTACAGGAAAAAAAATGTAAAAAATATAAATACATGGAGGCTAAACAATATGCTACTAAATAACTAAGAGATCACTGAAGAAATCAAAGAGGAAATCAAAAAATACCTAGAAACAAATGATGATGAAAACACGATGACCCAAAACCTTTATGACACAGCAAAAGCAGTTCTAAGAGGGAAGTTTATAGCAATACAATCCTTCATGAAGAAACAAGAAAAATCTCAAATAAACAACCTAATCTTATACCTAAAGCAATTAGAGAAAGAAGAACAAAAAAACCCCTGCAAAGTTAGGAGAAGGAAAGAAATCATAAAGATCAGATCAAAATAAATGAAAAAGAAATGAAGGAAATGAGAGCAAAGATTAATAAAACTAAAAGCTGGTTCTTGGAGAAGATAAACAAAATTGATAAACCATTAGCCAGACTCATCAAGAGAAAAAGGGAGAAGATGTAAATCAACAGAAATAGAAATGAAAAAGGAGAAGTAACATCTGACACTGCAGAAATACAAAGAATCATGAGAGATTACTACAAGCAACACTATGCCAATAAGATGGACAACCTGGAAGAAATGGACAAATTCTTAGAAAAGCACAACCTTCTGAGACTGAACCACGAAGAAATAGAAAATACAAACAGACCAGTCACAAGCACTGAAATTGAAACTGTGATTAAAAATCTTCCAACGAACAGAAAGCCCAGGACCAGATGGCTTAACAGGCTAATTCTGTCAAAAATTTAGAGAAGAGCTAACACTTATATTTCTCAAACTTTTCCAAAATATAGCAGAGGGAGGAACACTCCCGAACTCATTCTACAAGGCCACCATCACGCCGATACCAAAACCAGGCAAAGATGTCACAAAAAAAGGAAACTACAGACCAATATCACTGATGAACATAGATGCAAAACTCCTCAACAAAATACTAGCAAACAGAATCCAACAGCACGTTAAAAGGATCATGCACCATGATCAAGTGAAGTTTATGCCAGGAATTTAAGGATTCTTCAATATACGCAAATCAATCAATGCAATACACCATATTAACAAATTGAAGGACAAAAACCATATAATAATCTCAATAGGTGAGGAAAAAGCTTTTGACAAAATTCAAAACCCATTTATGCGAAAAACTATCCAGAAAGTGGGCATAGAGGGAACCTACCTCAACATAATACAGGCTATATATGACAAACCCACAGCCAACATCATTTTCAATGGTGAAAAACTGAAACCATTTCTTCTAAGATCAGGAACAAGTCAAAAGGGCCACTCTCACCACCCTTGTTCAACATAGTTTTGGAAGTTTTAGCCATGGCAATCAGAGAAGAAAAATAAATAAAAGGAATCCAAATTGGAAAAGAAGAAGTAAAACTGTCACTGTTTGCAGATGACATGATACTATACATAGAGAATCCTAAAGAAGCTACCAGAGAAGTGCTAGAGCTAATCAACGAATTTGGTAAAGTAGCAGGATACAAAATTAATGCACAGAAACTTGTTGCATTCCCGTACAGTAGTGATAAAAAATCTGAAAGAGAATTTAAAGAAACATTCCCATTTACTATTGCAACAAAAAGCGTAAAATACCTAGGAATAAACCTATGTAGGAGACAAAAGTCCTGTATGCAGAAAACTGTAAGACACTGATGAAAATATTAAAGATAATATAAACAGATGGAGAGATATACCATGTTCTTGGATTGGAAGAATCAACATTGTGAAAATGACTCTACCACCCAAAGCAATATACAGATTCAATGCAATCCTTATCCAACTACCAATGGCATTTTTCACAAAGGTAGAACAAAAAATTTCACAATTTGTATGGAAACACAAAAGACCCTGAATAGCCAAAGCAATCTTGAGGAAGAAAAACAGAGCTGGAGGAGTCAGTCTCCCTGACTTCAGACTATACTACAAAGCTACAATAATCAAGACAGTATGGTACTGACATAGATACAGAAATATAGATCAACAGGATAGAAAGCCCAGGGGTAAACCCACACACCTATGGTCACCTTATCTTTGATAAAGGAGGCAAGAATATACAATGGAGAAAAGAGAGCCTGTTCAATAAGTGGTCCTGGGAAAACTGCACAGCTACATGTGAAAGAATGAAATTAGAATGCTTCCTAACACCATACACAAAAATAAACTCAAAATTGATTAAACACCTAAATGTAAGACTGTTTACTATAAAACTCTTAGAGGAAAACATAGGAAGAAAACTCTTTGACCTAAGTCACAGCAAGATCCTTCTCGACCCACCTCCTAGAATAATGGAAATAAAAACAAAAATAAACAAATGGGACCTAATGAAAAAAAGCTTTTGCACAGCAAAGGAAACTATAAGCAAGACAAAAAGACAACCCTCAGAATGGGAGAAAACATTTGCAAATGAAACAACTGACAAAGGATTAATCTCCAAAATATACAAGCAGCTCATGCAGCTCAATATCAAAGAAACAAACCCAATCCAAAAATGGGCAGAAGACCTAAATAGACATTTCTCCAAAGAAGATATACAGATTGCCAACAAACACATGAAAGGTTGCTCAACATCACTAATCATTAGAGAAATGTAAATCAAAACCACAATTAGGTGTCACCTCACACTGGTCACAATGGCCATCATCAAAATACCCACAAACAATAAATGCTGGGGAGGGTGTGGAGAAAAGGGAACACTCTTGCACTGTTAGTAGGAATGTAAATTGATATAGCCCCTCTGGAGAATGGTATGAGGTTCCTTAAAAAACAAAAAATAGAACTACCATAAGACCTAGCAATATCACTACTGGCCATATACCCAGAAAACCATAATTCAAAAAGAGACAAGTACCACAATGTTCATTGCAACACCATTTACAATAGTCAGGACATGGAAGCAACCTAAGTGTCCATCAACAGATGAATGGATAAGGAAGATGTGGAACATATATACAATGGACTATTACTCAGCCATAAAAAGAAACGAAATTAAATTATTTGTAGTGAGGTGGATGGACCTAGAATCTGTCATACAGAGTGAAGTAAGTCAGAAAGAGAAAAACAAATACCGTATGCTAACACATATATGGAATCTAAAAAAAAAAATCGTTCTGGTGAGCCTAGGGGCATGACAGAAATAAAGATGCAGATGTAGAGAGTGGACTTGAGGACATGGGGGTGGGGGAAGGGGAAGCTGGAATGAAGCGAGAGAGTGGCATGGACATATATACACTACCAAATGTAAAATAGGTAGCTAGTGGGAAGTAGCTGCATAGCACAGAGGGATCAGCTTGATGCTTTGTGATTGCCTAGAGGGGTTGGATAGAGAGGGTGGGAAGGAGGTGCAAGAGGGAGGGGATATAGGGATATTTGTATACACATAGATGATTCACTTTATTATATAGCAGAAAGTAACAATATTGTAAAGCAATTATACTCCAATAAAGATGTAAAGAAGAAAAAGAAATAAAGGAGAAATAAAGAATGTCTCAGACAAAAAGGAAAAAACTCAAAAACAGGAAAATCTCAGGAAAACAAACGTAATCAGGTAACTGCACCCATGTTATTGTGACATGTTACATCTCTCCAGGGAGCCCATATTAGATAGCTTTGCTATTTTCCAGCGGGCATCTTTATTTTTTTTCCCTGTATCCTAAGTGGCTTGCTTAGGGTTTACTGGAATGCTAAATTATTTCTAGTAAATTATGAGCAATATGGATGAATGGACATGTAGTATTTCACTTTTGCCTCATTATGCCTTAGATTTGGGATCTCCAGTTTTGTAAATGATAGCTATGATATTTCAGGCCATCTTTACACATGCTTATGCTTGAATGCATCTTGCTTCTCCTCCCATATGGAACAATGTCAATCATTGATGTACAGCTGTTGTTAAGATGCATCCTATGTCTACAGAAAATAACCCATAAGTATTTGCTATAAAATAATGCATAAGATTGCAGAAAAACACAGGAGAAATGGTCTTGGCTGAAAAAAGGAAACTAACAAACAAGAAAATAAATCCTTTGGAATATTTTTAGGTAAAGGGAGACAGGAAGTATTCCCTTTTCTTAAGGCTCTGAATTCACCTCATACCTCCTGCTACTCCCTGGGTGACTGAGATGTTTGCCATCATCTTCCTGAACCTCAGTTTCTTCATTTGTAAATAATTCTCAGAGTTGACAGTGTTTTTTGAGGAAAAACAGATAAAAATGCCTTGAAAGTACTTTGTGAGCCTACGGTATTCTGTAAATGCTTAATGATAATAATATACAGTAGGGTATCTTCCCTTGAAAACAGCAGGAGCGTTTCTTTACATAATGACCTGACAGATGGGTTATGGTATCTAATCCCCTTAAACCCCCAAAGCTCTTTGATAGTGGATGTTGTAAAAGGCCAGATTAAAGTGCATGCTGCTCTTTTATTGAGCCCTTTCTTTCAGTATCTATGCCATATTCAATTGCTTCCTTTTCTAAGTACGATGCATGTTAACCTACTACCTGCAGGAACAATTAGGAGCAGAAATAGAGATTGAAGGACAGTGCACTACAGTAGAAAAAATTAGTAAATTCTTGTTGTCCCCAAGATTAAAATCCACTTTGGCCTTTATATGTGGTTTTTATCAAAGGTTCCTGCCTTCCTAATTCCTGACTATTAGTCTCAAGCTGTGGGTATTTGTCGATGTTGAACACAGGCTGTGTGTGTGTGTGTGTTTGTGTGTGTGTGTGACAGTCCTGTAAGTGGTGAGAATGGAGCTTTAGTGGTATTAATTCTAAACCAGTGAGGCTTATGGAAATCACTGGCAGTTTAGGATATTTGTAACATTTATGGAAGAGCTGGAGCTTTCAATCTTTTCAAAATGAGGAAAGGATGATTACCAGTTATTCTACTGTAACCTTAATTCAGCTCTTGAACCTGCATTGGACCAAGAAGTTTACATTTCCTCTTTATGTTGTGCTTGTCTTTTGAGAATAGCCATTAAAAGTTATCAGTTTCTAAAACCTTCTGTGAAAATTCCTTAACCCAAATTCATCATCCTTCCTTAGTGACAAACTTGCTTTCTTTGCATGCTGTGAGAAGTGTTAATTGTGAAATCACCCATGGTATGTAATCTGTATAAACAAAGAAAAGAAAAGGAGGAGCAATAGTAGTGTGTGTGTGTGTGTGTGTGTGTTTCTTGTTTGGCAACTGAGTATATGCCAGCACTGCATTAAACATTTTAAATGCACTATCTCTTTTAATTTGGTGTGTTTAAAGAGACCACGATGGTTGTTCAAAAACCTTTCTGAAGAGTCCCTCCATTTATATTCTGGATCCATCCCATCTTACCTTCTGAAGAACGTCACTTCTATATTTAGGTCTTCTTGCCCTGTATCTTCACGTACTCTTTCTTTTCTGAATCATGGTGCAAAAAGGCTGAAATATCACCCGACTTTATACAAACAACGTTACCTTGACCCCACATTCCCTTCCTGCTCTGTTTTTCTGAATCTCTTTGTAGCAGAAATTCCCCAGAGTTATCCCTACTTGCTATCTCAACTTTCTCTTTTCCTATTCTCTCTCATTCTCTATTTCTCTCTCTCTCTCTTTCTAACTCTCACTCTTTCTCTCATTGAGAAATATATATATATATATATACACACACATATATATATATGAATATTTCTCAACCCCATAGGCAATCACCATTCTGATTTTTTGTACCTAGATTTGTTCTGCCTGTTCTGGATTTCATGGAATAATAGAATAATAAAGTATGTGTTTGTGTTTCTTTGCTCAACACAATCCATTTGAGATTCATCCAGTTGCTGTTTGTATCAATCCATTCTTTTTGCTCTTGCTGAATAGTAACTGATGTTATGAATATGCCACAGATGGTTTTTTTGTTTTTACTGTATTCTCTTGTTGAGATTTTGCATTGCTTCCATTTTTTTTTTTTTTTGGCTATTATGAATAAGGTCTCTACAAACATTCTTGTACAAGTATTATATTTGTCTTTGTCTTGGCATATGTCTCTATTTCTCTTGGGTAAATATCTAGGAGAGGAACTGCTAGGTAATGAGGGTAAATGTATGTTTGACTATATAAGAAACTGCTGGTTTTGAAAGTGGTTGTAGCATTTTTATACTCTTGCCAGAAGTATATGAGAGCTCCAGTTGCTACACATTCTCACCAACATATGATTTTGTCAGTATTTTAATTTTAGCCATTTAAAAAAGTGTGTGTGAAATAGTACCACATTCTGGTTTAAATTTGCATTTCTCCAATGAGCACTTTTTGTGACCTTATTGACCATTTGTGCATCTTTTTTGTAAATTGTTCAATCTTTTGCCCATTTGAAAAAATTGGATTGTTTTTCTTTTTATTACTGATTGTAGTAGTTCCTTTTATACTCTGTATACAAATCCTTTGTTAGGTGTATGCATTATAGGAGTTCCTTACAGTCCATTGCCTGCTTTTTTATATGCATAAATGGTATATTTTGTTAAGAACAAGTCTTTAATATTGATGATGTCTACTCAATATTTTCTTTTAAGGTTAATGCTTTTTTGGTGTCCTATTTAAGAAATCTTTGCATACCACAAGGTGATGAAAATGTTCTTTTATATTTTCTTCTCCAAGTTTTATAGATTTAGCTTTTACATTTAGGTCTGTAATCCATCTCAAATTAGTTCTTGTATATTGAGTGAGATAGGGGGTGAAGTTTGTTTGTTTTTCCATAAGGATATCCTTTTATTTCAGTGCTACTTGTTGAAAAGATTTTCCTTTCCTCATTGAGTAATCTTGGTACTTTGGTCAAAACTATCTTGACCATATATACACCCTAACGTATTTTTACACAGAGTTTTTTTTGTCTATCGTTACACTAGCACTACATGTATATCACATAATTATGGTAGCTTTATATTAAAGTCTTGAAATCAAATAGTGGCATCAATACAACTTTATTTTGCTTTTTGTAAAAAAAAGTTTGTTTGGCTGTTTTAAGTCCTTTATAGCATAATATAATTTTATGATATATATGTCAATTTTTACAAAATTCTTCTAGGGTTTTGATTGAGATTACATTGACTCTACACCAATTTGGGTAAAATTAACATCTTAACATTATTGAGTCTTCTAATCTCTGAATATGGTTTATCTCTGTCCATTTATTTAGGAATTCTTTAGTGTTTCACAGAATGATTTGAATTTTCAATATATATGTCTTGATTTTTTTTGTTAGATGTATTCATAAGTATGTATTTTGGGTGCTTTTTAAATGGAAAATTTTTATTTTCTAAGTTTTTGCTGATAGGATACAGAAATATAATTGCTTTATTTATTATTGGGTTGGCCAAAAGGTTCAATCGGTTTTTTTCCGTAAGATGGCTCTAGCAGCACTTAGTCGTCTTTAACTTCATTCAGAACAAATTGGTTAGACTGTATGTAACAGCTGTCTTATCAGCGCGCATTTAAAAAAAAGACTTATCAAAATTGGTGAATTTTTGTGTAACCATTTTAATATTGAAGGTGGAAGAAAAACAGCAACATTTCTGGCATATTATGCTTTATTATTTCAAGAAAGGTAAAAATGCAACCGAAATGCAAAAACAGATTTGTGTAGTGTATGGAGAAGGTGCTGTGACTGATCAAACCTGTCAAAAGTGGTTTGTGAAGTTTTGTGCTGGAGATTTCTCACTGGACGATGTTCCATAGTCAGGTAGACCAGTTGAAGTTGATACCGATCAAATTGAGACATTAATTGAGAAAAGTCAACATTATAGCACATGGGAGATAGCTGACATACTCAAAATATCCAAATCAAGTGTTGAAAATAATTTGCACCAGCTTGGTTATGTGAATGGCTTTGACGTTTGGGTTCCACATGAGTTAAGCAGAAAAACCTTCTTGACCATATTTCCTTATGCAATTCTCTACTTAAAGGTAATGAAAACATTCCATTTTTAAAACAAATTGTGATGGACAATGAGAAGTGGATACTGTACAATAATGTGAGATGGAAGAGATTGTGGGGTAAGCGAAATGAGCCACCACCAACCACACCAAAGGCCGGACTGCATACAGAGAAGGTGATGTTGTGTATATGGTGGGATTAGAAGGGAGTCCTCTATTATGAGCTCTTTCTGGAAAACCAAACGATTAATTCCAATAAGTACTGCTCCCAATTAGACCAAATGAAAGCAGCACTCAATGAAAAGCATCTGGAATTAGTTAACAGAGAACGCATAATCTTCCATCAGGATACTGTAAGGCCACATGTTTCTTTGATGACTAGACAAAAACTATTACAGCTTGGCTGGGAAGCTCTGATTCATCCGCCGTATTCACCAGACATTGCACCTTCGGATTTCCATTTATTTTGGTCTTTACAAAATTCTCTTAATGGAAAAAATTTCAATTCCCTGGAAGACTGTCAAAGGCACCTGGAACAGTTCTTTGCTCAGAAAGATAAAAAGTTTTGGGAAGATGGAATTATGAAATTGCCTGAAAAATGGCAGAAGGCAGTGGAACAAAAGGGCGAATATGTAGTTCAATAAAGTTCTTTGTAAAGATGAAAAATGTGTCTTTTATTTTTATTTAAGAACCGAAGGCACATTTTGGCCTACAACCCAATACTTTGTATCCTAATCCCACCAGTGGTAGATTCTTCACGTTTCTGCCTGGGATGAGAGCATCTGGAGGTTTTACTTTTCCAACATAATATGGCTCCTCTATTTCTGACATTTGGGTTATTTGCGGTTCTTTTTGTGCTCAGTATTTTGATTGGTTTTATAATCCTATTATTTTGTAGTTTATCTGATCTGCCTTGTTTTGGTTGCTAGGATGAGAGTGATGGTCTCTTGCAACTTTCTATATCTAAGCCAGTGTTGGAATGGCCCTTATTATAGTTTCAATGTCTGTAGGATCTGGAGTGATATCCCCTCTCACTAAGTTATATTTTATGTCTTAATCTCTTGCTCAGTTCACTAGAAGTTTATCAGTTATTTTTATTCTTTTCAAACAGCCATCTTTTGATTTTGTTAACTTTCCCTGATTTTTTTTTCTATTTCCTTTTTTTTTCTGCTCCAATATTTTTATTTCCTTCCCTCTACTTACCTTGGTTTTTATTTGCTCTTCTTTTTCCAGATTCTTAATGTAGAAATTTATATCACTATTTTTATACCATCTTTCCTTCCTAATATATGTGTTTAAACCTATAAATTTCCCTCTAAGCACTGCTTTAGTTGCATCACACAAATTTTAATATGTTGTATTTTTATTGCTATTCAATTATTCAATTAAAATTGTTTTAATTGAATTAAAACAGTGATTTATTCTTGGCCCATGGGTTATTTAGAAATGTGTTACTTAAGTTAAAAATATTTTGGCATTTCATAGATCTCTTCCGTTGTTGATTTCTGGTTTACTTCTGTTGTGCTCAGATAACATATTCTATAAAATTTTGGCCTGCAGTCAGTTATTTTTAAAATAAATGTCAATTAAGTCAACTTTGTTATTCAAATCTTTATCTTGATAGATATTTTTGTCTAGTTGTTCCATCAATTTCTGATAGAGGAATGTTAAAGGAATCAACTGTGATTGTGGATTTGTCTGTTTATCCTTTTAATTCAGTCAGTTTTTGATTCCTGTATTTTGAAGTTCATTAAGATTATTATATGTACATTGAAGGACATGATCAACAGAGTGAAAACCAATGGAATAAGAGAAAATATTTGCAAATCATGTATCTAATAAGGGATTAATATAGAGTATATAAGGGACTCCCACAACTCAACAACAAAAAACAAACAACCCAACTTAAAAATGGGCAAAGGAACTAAGTAGAGATTTCTCAAAAGAAGATATACAGATGGCCAATAAGCACATTAAAAGCTACTCAATATCGCTAATCTTTACAGAAATGTAATTGAAAGCCACAATAAGATACTACTTTATATCTTTTAGGATAGTCATTATATATTTAAAAAACCCAGAAGATAACAAGTATTGATGAGGATGTGGAGAAACTGGAACTCTTGTGTATTGCTGGTGGAAATGTAAAATGGTGCAGCTACTGTGGAAAACAGTATGGCTGGTCCTCAAAAAATTAAACATAGAATTTCTATATGATCCAGCAATTTCACTTCTGGGTATATACCCAAAAGAATAGAAAGAAGAGAATTGAACAGATATTTGTATCAATACAACCATGTTCACAGTAACATTATTCACAATAGCCAAAAAGTGGAAACAATCCAAACATCCATTGACACATGAATGGATAATAAAAATGTGATATATACATGCAATGAAATAATATTTAGCCTTAAAAAGGAAAGAAATCCTGACACATTTCACAACGTAAAGGAACCCTGAAGATGTGCTAAATGAAATAAGCCAGAAACAAAAGGACAAATACCGTATGATTCCACTTATATGAGGTACCTAAAGTAGTCAACTTCATAGAGATAGAAAATAGAATGGTGGTATCCAGGGGGTTGGGGCAAGCAGGAAATGGGAAGTTATTGTTTAAGGGGTATAGAGGTTTAGTTTGGGAAGATGAGAAAGTTCTCTAGATGAATGGTGGCCATGGTTGGTCAACAATGTGAATGTACTTAATGCCACTGAACTGTGCACCTGAAAGTAGTTAAGTTGTAAATCTTATGTTATATATATTCTACCACAAAAAAATGATTGTTGTCTTTCAGTTGAGTTTACACTTGTAATGTTATAAAATGTCCCTCTTTATACCTGGTAATACTTCTTGTCTTGAAGTCTCTTTTGTCTGACACTAGTAAAGCCATACCAGGTGTCTTATGGTTAGTGATTATATGACATATCTTTTGGTATTCGATTGCTTTTGATCTTTCTGAATCTTTATTTAAAGATTCTTGTAGACAGCGGTTTTTTATACATAGCATATAGTTGAGTCTTGCTTTTTTAACCAGACTGACAATCTCTGATTTTTAATTGGGTTAGACCATACGTATTTAATGTAATTATTGATGTGGTTGATTTACATCTTCCATCTTGCTATTTGTTTTCAATTTGTCCCATCTGTCTACTTCTCATTTTATTTTTTCCTGTATTCCTTTTCTGTTTTATAGTGTCACATTTTATTTTACCTGCCAGCTCACTTTCATCCATTGTGGTGAACAAAGACAAACACAGTTCCTCCTCAAGGCTTCACCCTAATTATTCCATCTGCCTATTAAGTGCTCCACACAGATATCTTACAGCTCGGTCCTTCCCTTCCACTCTGCTCAAATGTGACCTTGAGAGGACTTCCTTCATCACCCTATTCATTAACTCTCTTGCACTGCCTTATTTTTCATTATAGCATTTTCACCACCTGACATTATATTTACACTTGTTTGCTGAATTTATTTCTCCTCAGATCAGAATATAGGCACCAAAAACCAGATCTTTGTTTGCCCTTTGTTTTGTTTATGAAGTATCATCAGCACTTACAAAAGATTTGGCAAATAGAAGGCTCCCAGAAATATTTTTGGAATAAATGAATTAAAAGGATATGTACAAAAGATTTAAATGAGGACATTTAATTATGGTGATTAAAAGACAGTGGACCAGACCTATAATAACAGTGTCGACCAGATTAAAACACAAAATACTGAGGTTTAATGTAATTGTTAAAGACTGATCGTATAATATTGAAGGAAAAGAAAACCTTCAGAACTTCTCAATATTCAAACTAAATATGATAGAACTGAAATTATACAGGAAAAATAGATCCAAGGAGACGAGAAAACCTAGATATCTAAATGATATTGAGTCCTTAACACAGCTGGTTATACTCTAAATGTCATTGTTTCTTTGGTCATGGAACATGTTAGGAACCCAGAGACTGGCTGAATGGGAGTTGAGGAAACAAACCAGAATACCTAAGAACTTACAGAAGAGTTACTCCTATCTACGGTGAAGCCAGACAGACATCCAAGGTCCCTAAATAGAAGATAACAAATTCTAATTCTAGCCAGGACTCTAGTGATGTAAAGAGGCCCTTCGAGATGGTAGACAGGGCATGGCAATAGTGTGTAATTGGCAGGTCATATTGCTGTATAAAGTCAATAACAGGAGTATCAGAAGCAAGGTCCAGTCTCTGGCTGGCAATAAAGAGAAGAGTTCAGTACCCCAAGCTTAGGAATTAGTGCCAGGCCTCAGCTGCAGTTAAAAACTGTACATGGGTAGTCAGGCTTATACTAACAAATAGTCCAACATATGTGCTCAATGTTAGAACAAAGGGCTAGAGGTCAAACTCTTTTAGATACTCAGGGCACAAAATTTATTACAGAATCATAGGGTGTGAGAACTACAGACATATTCACTGGTTGGGAAGGATAGTACTTTGCCATTATCACCTCAGTATCAATTTAAGGCTGATTCTGTCTGTAATTTCATATTACTTCTGGCACATCTGGAGCAGAGAACTTCTTGAGAAATTGTGTGAGGATCAGAAGACTAGAAACACATGCCATTTGGATTTTAAAAAAATGGGACAAGAGTGAATTCACTGAACCACAGATCCATTCATTCAACCAACCAACCAACCAACCATCAATTAACCAACTAACCAACATTTATTGAGTGCCTACTGGATGCTAGGCATTGTGCAGGGCTCTCAGGACACAAGGCAGTTATGGTACCCTGCTGTCATGGGGCTTTCCATTTACCTTTATTAAACCCAAAGGTAAATTCTAGAAATCAATGTCAACTACAGGCAAAATTATAGGCAAGCTATTGAATGGATGGCTGGATTTACTAAAAATAAGACATGTTAATCTATTTCTTTCTTTGCCAGAGCTATTTTACTAGAAGATCTTGGAGATGTATTATTTTATATTGACATTTTCCTCTGTGTCATGATAAGCTTAAATTGAGGGGACAAAAAGACTGCTTGGAAGTAAAATTAGGCAGTGTCATAACAAATTAAGCAACTATGGCAAAATATTTCTGATGAATTCAATATATTAATAATAATATATTAATCTGATAGCAAGTTTGTAACATTTCTGTCTTCAAACCTGTTCTGTATAATGTTCTGTTAATAGTTTGCTTGAAAATATGAAAGGGTGATTTTCAAATTTGCTGATAAGATGAGGCTGAAGAATATCAAATATTTGTTAAATGAATACAACAAGTGTTGAATTGGAAAACCTGTTCTCCACGTTGACCTCCATTAGAAGTTTTCTTAGTCTTGACAAACATGTTCAGTGAATACTCCTTTAAGAACTCACCTCCATGTAGATTCATACTCCCCCACCCTTAGAGACACTCCTGTGTAGAAATTCTGCAGCCACTTTGATTTGGAAGGCAAAATTACTAGTATGACTGAAGATACTGACAAGCTGAAGGGGTAAGCAGAATCTAAGAAGACAAGATTTTATGAGTTAACTGTAAGATTATGTATGTGTGTTAAAATAAAAATTAAATAAATGACAATGATATAGAATCAGGGAAATGAAAAGGGGACTTAACTTGCCAACAATTTCTGTTAAAAAAATGATTTTGTCAGTCAGAGACACCTGAGACACCTCACCAAAGAAGATATTCAAATAACAAATAAGCATATAAAGAATGCTCCACATCCTATATCATCAGGGAAATACAAGTTAAAACAACCATGAGATACTGCTACACACCTATTAGGATGGCCAAAATCTGGAACACTGACATCATCAAATGCTGATGAGGATGTGGGGCAATAAGAACTCATTCATTCTTAGTGGGAATGCAGACTGGTACAGCTACTTTAGAACAGTTTGGTGGTTAATTATGAAACTAAACATACTCTTACCATATGATCCAGCAATTGCTGTCCTTAATATTTACCCCCAAAATGTGAAAACTTATGTTCACACAAAAACCTGTACACAGATGATTATAGCAGCTCTATTCATAACTGCCAAAACTTGGAAGTAGCCAATATGCCCTTCAGTAGGTTTATGAATAAACTGTGGTATATCCAGATAATGAAATTTTACTCAGCACTAAAAAGAAATGATCTTTAATCCATTTGGAGTTTATTTTTGTGTATGGTGTTAGGTAGTGTTCTAACTTCATTCTTTTACATGTACCTGTCCAGTCTTCCCAGCACCACTTATTGAAGAGGCTGTCTTTTCTCCATTGTATGTTCTTGCCTCTTTTGTCATAAGTTAGGTGCCCATATGTGCGTGGGTTTATCTTTGGGCATTGTGTCCTAAGACCAGACTATAAAAGTCTTAGAGGAAAACATAGGAAAAACACCCTTTGACATAAACCACAGCAAGATCTTTTTTGACTCACCTCCTAGAGTAACGGAAATAAAAACAAAAATAAACAAATGGGACTTAATTAAACTTAAAATCTTTTGCACAGCAAAGGAAACCATAAACAAGACAAAAAGACAACCCTCAGAATAGGAGAAAATATTTGCAAATGAAACAACAAACAAAGGATTAATCTCCAAAATATACAAGCAGCTCATGCAGCTCAATATCAAAAAGACAAACAGTCCAGTTAAAAAATGGGCAGAAGACCTAAATAGACATTTCACCAAGGAAGACATACAGATGGCCAAGAGGAACATGAAAAGCTGCTCAACATCACTAATTATTAGAGAAATGCAAATCAAACCTACAATGAGATATCACCTCACACGGTCAGAATGGCCACTATCAAAAAATCTAGAAACAATAAATACTGGAAAGGGTGTGGTAAAAAGGGAACCCTCCTGAATTGTTGGTGGGAATGTAAATTGATACAACCACTATGGAAAACAGTATGGAGAGTCCTTAAAAAACTAAGGATAGAACTACCATATGACCCAGCAATCCCACTCCTGGACATATACCCTAAGAAAACCATAGCAACCTAAATGTCTATTGATAGATGAATGGATAAAGAAGATGTGGCACATATATACAACTGAATATTATTCAGCCATAAAAAGAAACAAAATTTAGTTTTTTGTACTGAGGTGGATGGACCTAGAGTCTGTCATACAGAGTGAAGTAAGTCAGAAAGAGAAAAACAAATACCGCATGCTAACACATATACATGGAATCTAAAAAAAAAAAAAAAATGGTACTGATGAACCTAGTTGCAGAGCAGGAATAAAGATGTATACATAGAGGATGGACTTGAGGACACGGGGTGGGAGGCGGAAGCTAGGTCGAAGTGAGAGTAGCATCGACATATATACACTACCGAATGTAAAATAGTTAGCTAGTGGGAAGCAGCCGCATAGCACAGGGAAATCGGCTCAGTGCTTTGAGACCACCTAGAGGGGTGGGTAGGGAGGATGGGAGGGAGGCTCAAGAGGGAGGGGATATGGGGATATATGTGTGCATATGGCTGATTCACTTTGTTGTACAACAGAAACTAACACAGTATTGTGAAGCAATTATACTCCAATAAAGATCTATAAATAAATAAACAAACAAGCAAATAAATAAAAGTATCCTAGGATACCTGAACACTTTATTTTAAAAAAAATAGAAATGATCTACCAAGCCATCAAAAGACATGGAGGAACCTTAAATGCATAATACTAAGTGAAAGAAACTAACCTGAAAGGCTACATACTCTATGATTCCAACTATATGACATTTTGGAAAAGGCAAAATTATGGAGAGAGTAGAGATCAGTGATTTTCAGGGGTTGGGATTGGGGGAAAGATGAATAGGTGGAGCACAGAGGATTTTTAGGGCAGTGAAAATACTCCATGTGATATTATAATGATGGATACACATCACTACACATCTATCCAAACCCATAGGATGTACACCACCAACAGTGAACCCTAATGTAAACTATGAAGTTTTGGTGATTATGATGAGTTAATGTAGGTCCATCAATTGTAACAAATGTACTACTCTGATAAGTGATGCTGATAACGGGGGAGGCTATGCGTGTGTAGGGGCAGAGGGTATATGGGAGATCTCTCTACATTCCTCTGATTTTTACTGTGAACCTAAAAACCTCTCTAAAAAAATAGTCTTTAAAAATCTGAAAAAAATATTAGAAGTTGGCTACCTTATAAAAAGGTTTATCAAATTGATGTGTCATTTTTCAGGAATATTCCTAGACAAAATGTTAAAATTCCCCAGTATTTAGGAGATGTGTTGTATTGGACATGGTACGATGACTAAATAGGTTTGCAATTTCTTGAGGGTCAAGCTGGGTCAGATTGATTTTGTTTTTCTCTTGCAGGGTGTTTGTCTGGAAAGCCAGATATGCTAGATCTAGTTTTGTTAACGACTTTTTTCCATTACCTGATTGACCTATAATTGGCCTGCTGTTTATTAGAGGATGTACAATATGAGACAGCCTTGAATTTTTACATAAGAACTAACATACTGACTCTGGGTTCTCCTCATATAATTAGAGAATAGATTCTCCATTTTACCAAATCAATTAAAGAGTTGGAATATGAAGCATCAATTTACAAATGCTTAGTCTCTTAGGTATAGAGGATTTAGCTATATGTTTAGGTTAATGTCCAAATAACATCTACTTGAAATGCTAAAACAATGAATTTTAGCCTTTAGCAACATAAAATATTCAGGTATGTTAATGCATGGATACTGATTTAACCATATAAGAGATTCACTATAAAGAAGAAACAAGATATGATAGCAGTGAGAGTATGTCAAATAACATGTCAAATCATGAAGCTCAGTTCAAGACAGAACTGAGTTAGAATCTTATCTTCACCCTATCTATTAGTTGGATGATCTTGGATAAGATGCTTAAGTTTCATTGTCATTGCCTATAGATTGGGAATAAAAAATAATATTTCTATAATATTTTGTACCAATAGAATGGCAGTGACATTGCTTTAAGAAAGATGTGGAGATTGTTCCTTTGAGTAACAGTGTTCTTGCTGACCCACTTAACATCTCTTTACTAAGGTGTTTACTGGACAAGACTTTGAATTGAACTCTCTCTATGCCTCAGATATGCAGGCAATCCCCCAAAATAGAACAGTAGGCCTCCCATTCTAAAAACTGTCTCCAAAAATCCTTGCAAGACATACTTAAGAGGTGGCCAAACTAGCCCCTCCATTTATATAAGGAAGTCAAGAAGAATAATCAGAGAAGTTGTCAGCTTAGAGGACAATGCATTCTTGGAGCACCTATACACTGCAGCCACCAGAACAAGTGAGGGGAGAGCCACTTAAGTTTGAAAGGGGGACTGGAAAAAAACGGAGAGAGTCTGGCTTCTTCTCTCCAGGTGGATCTCTGTATGAAGAGGACTTGCTGATGTGAATAAAGAAAAAAGGAATTGGCAAGAGATGAGAATGGAAATATTGCTTACAGCTACACCACTGTCTGGCCTAGGAGGGTTCTATGAGATTCTTTTTGACCTCTTGGACTCCACGGGAGCTAGCTGGGCTTGAACCGTCTGGCCAGGATGCCGACCAAGAGCTGAAAGAAGTGACACCAGTAGCAAGGGGGCTGTAGTAATTGTACAAGGGGCCAATAAAAAGAGAAAGTTTGAAGAAATCATGGCAGAGAGCATCTCCCCTACAAGAAAGTATGTAGCAGGGACTGAGCCTTGCAGTGTCCAGATTGTTCAATACACCACTTATATTTGCTTTCCATGAGATTCTTATCTGCAGCCACAATAGGATCACAATAATGGGGAAAAACAATAATCTCCAGCTTAACACCCCCAGTGAAATCACTGGCACCCTAGTTCCCCCAAATCCTTTCTATCAATGAAAGAAGTATCTGTGTTATCAAGTCCTTTGATCCTGCTGATCTCCACGTATTTCCCCTTGTTATTTCTGTTCTGACACTCTCAACAATGGCCACAATGCTCTCAGGTATCTGTAGTATCTTCTGCTATTTTCTTTCTTTTTTTAAAATCCTTTTAAAAATTGTAGTATAGTTTATTTACAATGTCATGTTAGTTTCAGGTGTACAGCACAGTAATTCAGTTATACATACACATATATCCATTATTTTTCAGATTCTTTTCCCATCTAGGTTATTATAGAATATTGAGTAGAGTTCCCTGTGCTACACAGTAGGTCCTTGTTGATTATCTCTTTTATATACAGTAGTGTGTACATGTTAATCCCATCTTCTTCTGCTGTTTTCAGATGGCTTAGTTGTCCTTCAGTCTTGCACATGGAAGTGGGGAAATGCTCTCTTCTCTCTCTTGCTTTGCTCCTTTCTCATCTCTGGTGGCTTGATCTCCCAAGTGACTCCGCATCTATAATCATTTTCCTTTGAAGGTAATATGAGTGCCACCAAACTGAGAGATGCTTAAAGTCATTCATCCTCTGTGACTGCCCGTCCCCCAACCTCATCCCTGGGTCAAGTATTGAACCTCCAACTTCTCTTCTTAGGATGGCTTGTTTCCCCATCTGACCACCAGCATCATTACCTTCATTTCTTCACTGTGTCTATCCAGGTGCACTGCTTGGGGCCCCTGGGAAGGCTCATTGCTGGAGAGTTTAGGATCTTAGCCCTAGTAGTCACGTGTCAGTCTCAGTATTACTAAGGCATTTTGAAACCTTGAATCTTCTTGCAGATGAGATCTGGTTGGCCTTCCTTGCCAGCCCCTGGGGCAAGTAAAGCTCACTGAGTTTTGCTGTATATATTTAGTTTAAAACTTTGTTTTGGTACCCCCTCAGAGAGAAGAAAATTCATGCAGGTGATGCTAATGGGGAAAAAGATCTGAAGAAAAGGGCGTGTGTTCATAGCATTACAAAAATATTCTCTCAGTTTATTTTCTCTGATGAATCATATGCTCATAATCAAGCTTTACCATGTTGGCAAATCTCAAGGCTTTGCTTTCAAACAACTTTGAGAAATGTTTCTAGGTACAAGTGATTGCTAACAACCGTATATACATTATTTTGCAATATAATGAGTAGTTACAGAGCTTAATAAAAGGGAAAGAGCCAAGCAAAAATTTTGAGAAGAATAGGGAAATTGAACATTTGACAGGATTTGTTTTCAAGCTGTTTTTTGGGAGATTTAAATAAATCCTCTTAAGTACTCCACCTTTTGAGCCCTAACTGTGCCTTAGTTAGTTTTACAAATTGTTTTTAATCGGGTAAATGGGAGTGTAAAGAAAGACCCTCCCAGAGTCTGGGTGTGATGAAGTCTTCTCTCTCAGGTTCATGGAAGGTTATGCCATGAAATCTGTGAAAGATGCTTCTACACTAATGATGCTACTTAAAAAGTTGTCTCCAGTTCTTGGCGCTTTTAAAGACAATGACAGTATTTTCAGGATTCAACCATTTTGAGATCAAAGTCCACATCCAGGGTCAGGCTAATTTGGGCAGATATTTCAGTGCTTAACAATCAAAGATGCACTTCCCAACTATAAATCTGACTTTCCTGTCATAGAATATGCACGAGTATATCTGTCAAAAATGGAATATTTTGATTAATTGGGGCTTTGTGATGGCATCTGGCTTAGGAGGACTTAGTCACCCCAGGTAAGTATGGATTGTCCTCTGGAAGACCTTCAGGCATAGAGGTTTCAAAACCTTCTTCAATTTTCTTCACCATCTAAATGTCCTGTGCACTTGAAGGTTTCCTTTCTTAATTTTTTTTCTTCTAGTGAAGATAAGGTACAGATGGTCCATATTTGTATAACATTTTTAAATTTATGATCATCTTATTCCTTCCTTGCTTTATTAAAAAATGAAATACTAGTTTCTCTATCTAAAATACTCCTTAATTAATTAAAAAATGAAATTCCAGCTCCTTATACATTTAGTAAAACTTGCTACTTATTGAACCCATAGGGAACACATTGTTTTGAAAAAATGGTATTTGCCGCTAAATGAAGTTTCAAGTCTCTTTGTAATAAACAGTTATTGAACAGAGCAGTTTGCTTACAAGAGGACTGTCTTCGTGGAGACGTAGGTAAATGTGAACCATGTGGCAGTTTTCTAGAAGCTGTATTTTCCCAGGGTGGGCTCAGAGATCTTAGATGACATTGATCCATACTGTATACCCAGCTTCCCAAATTTACCAAAAAATACAAGGTATGACCATGGTCATTTACTTAATGCTTTGTACTGGTCAATCCCAATGTGTGAGAATTAATTTAAGTAACAGTGAAATACTGAAAGACCAATTAGGATAACAGTAAAATCATATCTAACACTCCCAAACTCTCACAAATTTTAATAATTTTGTAGTTTCTTCATGTATGGGTGAAGGTTTTAGAAGTCAAATTTTGGTTTAAAATAACTACACGTTCACAGCTGTGCAAACTGGCTTTTCTCATCTTTCTCAATTTATGACCATTCAATGAGAAGAATGTTATTTCATATCTAGAGACATTTTAATAAAAGCCTTCAGCTTTCATGTCCTTTCTTCAAATGTTTAACAGATGACAGTGTATCATTCTTGATTCTTAAAGAGACAACTTGCTTCAAGCATATGAAAAACATGAACTTAATGTAAAACAGTAATGTATATTTCTTGGCCAGAGGCTGAAGACAGAAAAAAAAAAATGCAGCCATGTTAATGGTGGACTCGTGTCCTTTTAACAGAAATTTCCTATATCTAACAATACAGTGAAAGCAGCAGTATAACTTATTGAGTGGTTCTTACGTGGTGATCATGGTACTAAGTCTTTACAGTATTTCACAACCCTAGGAGATAGCTATTGCCTTTTCTACTTACAGCTCTATTAAATCACTAAACTTCCAGAGGATAAGTAACTTGTCCAAGGTCATTCCTTTAATAAGTGACTGAGCTAAGTTTTTTTTTGTTTGTTTGCGGTACGCGGGCCTCTCACTGTTGTGGCCTCTCCCGTTGCGGAAAACAGGCTCCGGACGCGCAGGCTCAGCGGCCATGGCTCACGGGCCTAGCCGCTCCGCGGCATGTGGGATCTTCCCGGACCGGGGCACGAACCCGTGTCCCCTGCATTGGCAGGCGGACTCTCAACCACTGCGCCACCAGGGAAGCCCCTGAGCTAAGATTTGAACCCAAGCTATCTGACTCCAAAGTCATGCCTTTTAGCCATCTGATGGCACTTCATTTCCCACTAGAGAACCGTATCGGATAGTCACTCCTTGAGATTGTTAAAAATCTCCAATTTTTTCCATTTTAAAACCACAAAGTTATATGCAGGCAGTTTAAAAGGATGTTGAGCTCAGCCATCCTGAATGTCAAGACCGTGTCTTTCCTGGGAGTTTTAGTCTTGTCGCTAGTGTTTCAATGACACATATTAGTTGCAGCAATTATATTTCTCCATTAACAGAACTCATAGAATAATACCTAATTCTAAAGCTGTTTTTTCTTTTTTAATTGTTCGTAAGGAAACTGACTTTTCCACTTATTAAAAAAAAATGCTAAGTCTTTACCTAATATATGCAGAATTGCCCCTACTGAGTCTATCTCATGTTGACATTTGCTTATGAATTTCATTTCTTTTATCCCAGAAGGACTGCTCCTTGATTGAACAACTTGAATGGTCATGATGAGCTATGGGCACCTCACATAACTCCAGTCTGTTAGAAGATGACTTGAGGATAGGGGTGCTTCAAATATATTGCCTGTCTAAGGCATTTCCCTCTTTTTTTCCTGTGTGATGTATTGTGTGTGTGACCACAAAGCGCTTATCTCCTATGATTCATACCAAATGTAACTTTGGACTAGAACCATATTCAGCTTATCATATCTATGGTTTGCTATCCAGAAAGTTCTGTTTCTCCTTAAATAATGTAATCAAAACAAAAATAGATAAGTTAAAAGTTATTTTATAATATCCATAGTCCTATTACTAGTTACTATGTGTATTAGAAACTACCTTCATCACTTATAAAATTTTGAAATTTTAAAATCCAATATATTGTATGATTAAGGTTACCTATAATTTAAATTAATGTTGAATTCTCAAAATTAAAACTCCCTACTTTTTTTCTAAATCTTTGAAGTTCAATTTATAAATAGTTCTTGTTACAAATTTAAATTTTTAAACAACTATGGAGCATAACTTTGAGGGGGAATTGACTAAGTGTTTGATCAACTTAACAAACTAGTTTCTCTTTAAATAGTCAGGCTCGTTTACAAACTTGGGCATTTTAAACTGCAGCTATAAATGTAATGCATTCAGTTTTCTTTTTAAGCACTTTAGATACTTGACCAGACAAGTTGATGTCTCTAATGAGCAAAACTGCCTTGAGAATTCAAATAAGTCATTTCAGTCTAATAAATTATTAAACTTATAAATATAGTAAATCTAATTCTCTTAAACGTTCTAATTCTGTTTACAAACTTAGCCAAAAATCTTATACCTCAACTTGAAATCACAAGTCAATTACATATTTTAAATTGGAATCACAAGGCTAATCTGTCAGACTCTCTAATATGCCAATTCTAAATTATTACGAACACTTTAAATACTGAATATACACAGGTTGTCCCAATGATGAAAAACTTATTCTTGAACTTAACACGAAAGTATTAATACTTCATCAACTTTATAATTAATTCTAAACCATCCTGGATTTGGAAAGACACTCACTAAAGGAATAGTTTTTTCATCTCAGATGTGGAATCCAAGGCTTTGCATGTTCAGGGTTATTATTTTTATCTCAGATATGGACACCTGGACCCCTTTTTAGTAGTTGCTATGAAAACAAGGATTTCAAGCTACTTTCTTCAGATGAGGTTTGTTTTACAATCCCTATCTTCTGGGTTCAAGGTACGCTTTATCTAATTGCTTCAGCTGATTAGTTTAGTTGCCAGCCTATAATATTGTACCTTCAACCAGGATATAACTAACTACACTTTATTTTCTAAATTTTCTGATTAAATTTTGGATCCTTTCTGCCTCTGGGCCACAATAGTTATGGATATTTTAATGACATCTTATTGGATTCTGCATATTTCTCATTTACACATCTGATTCTACAAATAGCCATAAAGACATACTAATGACAGATACATTTTTGGGGAAATGTATTACAAATTGGAAATTAGTTTTAGTAAATTCTTGCTAATAGATGAGTGTAGAAGATCATAGAATACTCCTTACTCTTTATGTGTCAAATTGACAAATTAGTTTTTCTTTTCAATGAGTTTGTAAGTCAGACTTTAAGAAAGATATTTTCTAAGAGGCTTTTTCAGATATAGCAAAAGCAATAAGAAAAAGTAGATAAATTATACTTCATCAAAATTAAAAACTTTTGTGCATCAGAGGACACTATCAAGGAAGTAAAGATACAACCTTATAGAATGGAAGAAAATACTTGCAAATCATACATCTGATAAGGGCCTAGAACCCAGAATATGTACAGAACTCTTATAATTCCACAAGAAAAAGGAAAAAAATCCACTTAAAAATGGGCAAAGGACTTGAACAGACATTTCTCTAAAGATGATATACAAGTGTCCAACAAGCACATGAATAGACATTCCACATAATTAGAATTAGGGAAATGCAAATCATTAGAGAAGCACACCCACTAGAACGGCTAAAAAAATACAGAAAATAACAAGTGCTGACAAAGATGTGGAGAAATTGGAACACTTATATATTGCTAGTGGGAATGTAAAATGATATAGTCACTGTGGAAAACAGTTTGGAAATTCCCCCCAAAATAAAATTTAGAATTACCATATGACCTAGCAATCCTACTCCTAGATATATATCTAAAATAATTGAAAACAGATATTCAAACAAAAACTTGTACATGAATGTTCATAGCAGCACTATTATCAATAGCCAAAGGATGGAAACAATCCAAATATCCACCTACTGATGAATGGATAAACAAAATGTGGTAAATCCATACAATGGAATATTATTCACTCGTAAAAATAAATGAAGTACTGATCTGTGCTACAAAATGGATGAACCTTGAATATATGCCAAATGACTGAAACCAGACGCAAGAGGTCACATATGATATAATTCTATTTATATGAAGTGTCCAGAATAGGTAAATCCATAGGGACAGAAAACATGTGGTTGGTTTTCAAGAGCTCAGAGGGAGTGGGGGATGGGAAATGACTGCTTAATGGTTATGAGGTTTCTTTGGGCTGTGAAAATATTTTGGCAGGAGGTAGAGGTGATGGTTGCACAACGTTCTGAATGTGTCAAATGCCACTGAATTGTACACAGTAAAATGATTAATTCTATGTTGTGTGAATTTTACCTCAATTTAAAAATGAAAAGGTTTTTTTCAACAAAGTCCCATTTTTTTTTTCTCCACTAAGGATGATATTAAGAATCAGATTATTACCAACATTCTTTCTCATAACTTTACTGGTGAAAATCTGGCACAAAGATGGAGGTTTGCTACATAAGGGGTGAACAATGTTCCATGAAAACAATATGCTCCAAGCTATACAGGAGAAAAGTTTTCTGACTCCCTCTTATAAAGAGATGATTGACAATGATGACATCAATTATGACTTTTCTTTCTCTATGGGGTCACCAACAAGGCAAATTCCTCTATTTAATAAAATTTTTGCTAAGCACTAAGGTATAATTACTCAGGACAGAGATGAATAAAATTTTCAGACTATTTCGTACATGACACACCCTCCACCCTTTTTTGGTTTTAACATCTGTAAATTATCTTTTGCAAATGAAATGGCTCAATTCTTGTGGTATCTTGCTCTAGAAACACTCATAATAAAAACTTACAAGCTCAGAACAAGCTTATAAGAGAGGCAGTATTATTATCTTCATTTGATAGGGAGAAGATTGAGGGACAGAGAGAAGAAGCGAATTGGTCAAGTATACTTAGCTATTTAGTGGTGGAGCTGGCAGTCAAACCCAATCTCACTCTAAAGTCCAGGCTTTTAAACTATCCCAGAATCAGTTTATCAAACCTATCATGTTCTAGGTGAAGAAAGATGTGGCAAAGGTAGTTTATGCTCATTAAATATCCATGTGCTTCTCTATATTTCCCAGCTGTCTTTGCAACTGAGTTGAGGTCACGTTACTAACTGTGGTCTATTAATTGGGAGTAGAAGTGATTTGTGTCACTTCCAACCCAAGGCGGTTAAGAGCAAGGGTGAGTTTTTCATGCTCTTTCTCACTCATCTTCAAGGCTGGAAAGGAAGAACTTTGAGATGGTGATAGATGCAAGATGAAAACAGTCTGGATCCCTGAGTCACTGTTAGAGGCAAGTAGTACCCCCCACCCTGCCCTCAAAAAATAGCTACCAGATCCACTACAAACTTTGACATGAGTGAGAAATAAACCTTTGTTGTATTAAGCCATGCATTAGTTTGTGACCAAAGCACATCCTTCTCTCTTCTGCTAGTTCAGGATTGTCATACGATAAATGACATAAAGTCTGGACCCAAGAAACAGGCTTTTTCTAAGGGTCTTTTGGTGTCTCCTTAGGGATTGTTAAGGGTTGAATTGTGTCTTCCTCCCAAATTCATATATTGAAGTACTAACCCCAAGTACCTCATGTGACCTTATTTGGAAATAGGGTTGTTACAGATATAATTAGTTAAAATGAGGTCATTAGCATGAGCTCTGATCCAAGAGGACTCGTGTCCTTATAAAAAGGAAAAAAGTCTGGACGGAGAGTCACTCACACCAGAAGTATATCATGTGAAAATGAAGGTATAGATCTAAGAGCCAAGGAGTGCCATAGGTTGCCAGCCAACCACCAGAAGCTAGGGGAGAGGCACTAAACAGATTCCTTCTCACCATCCCAGGAGGAAAGAACCCTGTGGACACTTTGATTTTGGACTTCTACCCTCCAGAAATGTAAGACAATAAATTTCTATTGTTTTAAACCACACAGTCTATGATACTTATTTATGGCAATCTTCACAAACTAACACAGTGATCCCCGTACGCTGCATCTCAGTGGAATGGCAGTTGTGATGCATTCAGACCTGGGCAGACCAACCAGCACGTGGACATGACACACTTGCAGCTGTGATTCTCCACTAAACTCCATTAAGAACTACCACAAGCCTGTTAAGAATCCTTTGGGATGCTGGATAAAATGGCCCAGATGAAGTAATAAGTCTTTGTTTTAAAAGAAAATCTCTTTAAAAACAAACATGGGAAGGATCATAGGGTGAAAAAAAAATGTTCAAACAGTGATAGGACGTGTATTATAAATACATGGCATGGACAGAGCGTGAGGCCAAGCAAGACAATTTTAAGGTCTGAAATTGAAATTCCTCACTAATAAACATTTTACCCTGTGACAAAGGGGAGTCTTGAAAGGGAGAGCTCGCTAACCTTTGGGAGCTTGTTCAGACACCGATAGCAAACTCAATCTTCCTGAGCCAGGCAGAGGTCGAGCTCCAAATGGAATCCCTTTTTTCTTTCAGCCTGTGGATCCTGGCAATTCCTCTGCCTGTCTGAGCTACTCTCTGCATCATAAGTGGGATACCTGAGGCTGGGTGCCCTCGTGTTAGCAAGTTGCGCTGGAAAAAGGAACAAACCTTCTCACATTCCAGCCTCAGAAAGTAACTATTCTCGTGGAACAGCATCCTTTTCGAGAGGTCCATCTAATTCAGGAAAAGCCCTGCCATATAGATCTGGGCCTAAAACTTGCCTGAAGAATATTTTTTTCTCTTAACAAAAACTAGAAAGATGGTTAATAAATCACCCCAGATAACCCCAAGCGATATGCCTTGAATCTGAACTGAGCAATCCAGCCCCATGAGCAATTTACAATATTTATTATTTTCTCCTCACATATCTTGAGTAGAAATAGCTTAACCGCATGAATCATGGTTGGTCCTACTATTTATTTACTTTAGGTGGTTTTTATTCTCTAAACAGAGAGGTTGGAAAAATGGCTCTGCTTTACCAGCTACCACTTAGATTCCTTGGCTATGCCTTTCTTCGTATACCCTCCAGCAAGGTTTGCTTAGTGAAAGTTGTAAGTAAGTAAGGTATTGATTGCCAGAGGGATGTTACAAACCAAGAGCTAGCTAGTAGTGGCAGGGTCTTGCAGGGAGCATAATGAGCTATAATTGTTGGCTGGGATCTAAGAGGAAGGGAAATCATTTGAACAGGACTGTGGTTCCTGCTCCGGGTAGTACAAGGTTCCTTGCCTGTTTCTGCACTGTGTGCTTCCTTGTGCCAAGGGGAGAAAATCTGAGAAATGGTAACAGTTGCCTCTATGGCAGTATACCAGGTCTCTGAGCTCAGGAAATACCTGCCAAGGTAAAAATCCTTACCCTTCAGTCAATCAACAACCACTTAATGAGAATGTGTTTAATTCAATTCAGTTATTTGTTGAGCTCTAACTATGTGCAAAGCAGTTATAGGGAGCTGTAGAGATACACACTTGAAGCAAATAGAGTCCTGGCCTTGGGAGGTTCATAAAGAAGATGGAGGAGGGGTGGAGTCAAGACGGCGGACTAGGGGGACGTGGAATTCACGGCTCCACGCAACTAGGGCACTACCAGGCACCAGTGGGGGACCACGGATACCTAGGGGACAGGAGGAATCCCCAGCAACCGGGCAGGACTTGGGCATGGGGGGAGTGAAGGGGGAAGAGAAGTGGAGGTGGGATGGGACCGGTACCCCTGAGGGGCAGCTGGGGGAGGTGAAGGGATCCCACGCCTGAAAGGGGAAATTGGGGGATCACTGGGAGGGCAGAGGATCAAAAGGGAGTGTGGCCAGGTTTCCCTGCCCACTTGGGTGCCCGGGAGCCAGATGAGATCCTGGGACTGATGCTCTGTCCCCATCCAGCAGTGCAGGTCCTGAGGGAGTGGGAGGGAGGAAAGGGGGAGAGAAAGTAAAGGCTGGACCTACGCACCCCTGAGGGGCGCCTGGGGGGAGGGGAGGAGTTCCTACACCCAGTGGAACCCACCTACAGTTAGGGGTCCAGCAGGGATGGGGGAGACACTGGGGGAGACAGGGAGGGGGCGTGCACAGAGGAACGGAAGGGAATGCCGCCAGCACTTTGTCTACTTAGGCACTGCGGAGCCTGTTGGGCTCCTGGGCCTAATCCTCTGTCCTCGGAGCCTCCCTCCTGCTGTGCAAAGCCCAAGCCCCACCCCTACACTCTGAGACCCCTCTGAGACCCCCTCCAATATGCTGGGCCTAAACCCCACCTGCACAGACTCATCTAGGGCCCTACCTCCAAACTCCAGAACTCCACACTACAGAGGTCCTCCTTTCCATGTGCTGCCTCTCCCCTTCCACGCAGGTCCTAAGCAGAGGCTCCGTCCCATGCTTTTGAATGTCGTCCTGCCTAGGCCCCACCCCTAAGGCCTTTTCCAGCTGCTGCTGTGGGTCCTGAGCCTAGGCCCTGCCCCATGCTCAAACGTCACCCCCTCCACCAGCCTAGATCCTGCCCCTGCCTAATTTCTGTCCCCACCTAAACTCTGTCCCCATAGCCAAGGCTTTTTTTTTTTTCATTTTTCTTCTTTTAGATTTGGGTTCTGTTTTACCTTGTTGATTCATTGGTATTGATTCATTTATATTTTTATTTTTTTCTAATGAATCTTTTATTTTTCTAATTTTATTTTATTCTTTATACGTTGTTATTGCTCTTTCCTTTTGGATTGTTCCCACACTCCTTTTTTTTTTTTCCTTAACATCCTTATTGGAGTATAATTGCTTTACAATGGTGTTTTAGCTTCTGCTTTACAACAAAATGAATCAGTTATATATATATACATATGTTCCCATATCTCTTCCCTCTTGCGTCTCCCTCCCTCCAACTCTCCCTATCCCACCCCTCCAGGCGGTCACAAAGCACCCAGCTGATCTCCCTGTGCTATGCGGCTGCTTCCCACTAGCTATCTACCTTACGTTTGGTAGTGTGTATATGTCCATGCCTCTCTCTCGCTTTGTCACAGCTTACCCTTCCCCCTCCCCATATCCTCAAGTCCATCCTCTAGTAGGTCTGTGTCTTTATTCCTCTCTTACCCCTAGATTCTTCATGACATTTTATTTTTCTTAAATTCCATATATATGTGTTAGCATACGGTATTTGTCTTTCTCTTTCTGACTTACTTCACTCTGTATGACAGACTCTAGGTCTATCCACCTCATTACAAATACCTCAATTTCGTTTCTTTTTATGGCTGATTAATATCCCATTGTATATATGTGCCACATCTTCTTTATCCATTCATCATCGGATGAATGGATAAAGAAGATGTGGCAGGATTAAAGACCTAAATGTAAGGCCAGAAACTATCAAACTCTTAGAGGAAAATATAGGCAGGACACTCTATGACATAAATCACAGCAAGATCCTTTTTGACCCACCTCCTAGAGAAATGGAAATAAAAACAAAAATAACAAATGGGACCTAATGAAACTTCAAAGCTTTTGCACAGCAAAGGAAACATTAAACAAGACCAAAAGACAACCCTTAGAATGGGAGAAAATATTTGCAAATGAAGCAACTGACAAAGAATTAATCTCCAAAATTTATAAGCAGCTCATGCAGCTTAATAACAAAAAAACAAACAACCCAATCCAAAAATGGGCAGAAGACCTAAATAGACATTTCTCCAAAGAAAATATACAGACTGACAACAAACACATGAAAGAATGCTCAACATCACTAATCACTAGAGAAATGCAAATCAAAACTACAATGAGATATCATCTCATACCAGTCAGAATAATCATCATCAGAAAATCTAGAAACAATAAATGCTGGAGAGGATGTGGAGAAAAGGGAACTCTCTTACACTGTTGGTGGGAATGTAAATTGATACAGCCACTGTGGAGAACAGTATGGAGATTCCTTAAAAAACTACAAATAGAACTACCATATGACCCATCATTCCCACTACTGGGCATATACCCTGAGAAAACCATAATTCAAAAAGAGTCATGTACCAAAATGTTCATTGCAGCTCTATTTACAATAGCCCGGAGATGGAAACAACCTAAGTGTCTATCATCGGATGAATGGATAAAGAAGATGTGGCACATACACACTCTCTTTTTCTTTTCTTTTTTCTGTTATGGTTTTATTTTACCTTGTTGCAGTTGTTTCAGTCATATTTTAATTTTTCTTAATATATTTTTTATCTTTCTAATTTTATTATTATTATTTTTTTGTTATTGTACTGCTCTCTTTTTCTTTCTTTCTTTTTCTTTTTTTTTTTTTTTGCTGTACCATATGGCTTGCAAGATCTTGGTTCCCAGGCTGGAGGTCAGGCCCAAGCTCCTGAGGTGGGAGCTCCAAGTCCAAACTGCTGGACTAATAGAGAACCTCAGACCCCAGGGAATATTCATTGGAGTGAGACCTCCTGGAGGTCCTAATCTCAGCACCAAGAACTGGTTCTATCTAACTGACTGCAAATTCCAGTGCTGGAAGACTCAGGCCAAACAACCAGTAAGACAGGAATACAGCCCCACCCATTAAAAAAAAATGAAACAAAAAAATTGTTACAAACAAAGGAGCAAGGTAAAAACCAAATAAATGAAGATGAAATAGGCAACCTACCTGAAAAAGAATTCAGACTAATGATAGTAAAGATGATCCAAAAGTCTCAGAAATAGAATGGAAAAAATACAAGAAACATTTAACAAGGATCTACAAGAACTAAAGAGCAAATAAACAGTGATGAACAACACAATAACTGAAATTAAAAACACTCTAGAAAGATTCAATAGCAGAATAACAGGCAGAGGAACAGATAAGTGAGCTGGAAGATGAAATGGTGGAAATAACTCCCACGGGGCAGAATAAAGATAAGGAATGAAAAGAATTGACGACAGTCTCAGAGACCTCTGGGACAACATTAAATGCACCAACATTCGAATTATAGGGGTCCCAGAAGAAGAAGAGAAAAAAAAAAGTTCTGAGAAAATAATTGAAGAGTTACAGTCAAAAACTTCCCTAATATTGGAAAGGAAATAATTGATCAAGTCCAGGAAGCACAGAGAGTACCATACAGGATAAACCCAAAGAGAAACATGCCAAGACATATTAATCAAACTAGCAAAAATTAAATACAAAGAAAAAATATTAAAAGCAGCAAGGGAAAAGCAACAGATAACATACAAAGGAATCCCCAAAAGGTTAACAGCTGATCTTTCAGGAGAAACTCTGCAAGCCATAAGGGAGTAGCAGGACAAATTTAAAGTGATGAAAGGGAAGCACCTACAACCAAGATTACTCTACCCAGCAAGTATCTCATTCAGATGCTATGGAGAAATTAAAACCTTTACAGACAAGTAAAAGCTATGAGAATTCAGCACAACGAAAACAGCTTTACAACAAATGCTAAAGGAACTTCTCTAAGCGGAAAACACAAGAGAAGAAAAAGACCCACAAAAACAAACCCAAAACAATTAAGAAAATGGTAACAGGAACATACATATCGATAATCACCTTGAATGTAAATGGATTAAATGCTCCAACCAAAAGACACAAACTGGCTGAAAAACAAGACCCTTATATATGCTGTCTCCAAGAAACCCACTTCAGACCTGGGGACACATACAGACTGAAAGTGAGGGGATTGAAAAAGATATTACATGCAAAGAGAAATCACAAGAAAGCTGGAGTAGCAATACTCATATCAGATAAAATGGACTTTAAAATAAAGATTGTTATAAGAGATAAGAAAGGACACTACATAATGATCAAGGGATCAATCCAAGAAGAAAACATAACAATTAGAAATATTTATGCACCCAACATAGAAGCATCTCAGTATATAAGGTAACTGCTAAGAGCCATAAAAGGAGAAATCGACAGTAACACAATAATAGTGGGGGACTTTAACACCCCACTTACACAAATAGACAGATCATCCAGACAGAAAATAATAAGGAAACACAAGCTTTAAATGACACAATACACCAGATAGACTTAATTGATATTTTTAGAACATTCCACCTGAAAGCAGAAGAATACACTTTCTTCTCAAGTGCACATGGAATATTCTCCAGAGTAGATCACTTTCTGGGTCACAAATCAAACCTTGGAAAATTTAAGAAAATTGAAATCACATCAAGCATCTTTTCTGACCACAATGCTATGAGATTAGGAATCAATTACTGAAAAAAAAACCAAAACAGTAAAAAACACAAATACATGGAGACTAAACAGTGCACTGCTAAATAACCAAGAGATCATTGAAGAAATCAAAGAGGAAATTAAAAAAAAATACCTAGAAGCAAATGTCAATGAAAACACAATGATCCAAAACCCATGGGATGCAGCAAAAGCAGTTCTAAGAGGGAAGTTCATCGCAATTCAAGCTCACTACAAGAAAGAAGAAAAATCTCAAATAAACAATCTAACCTTACACCTAAAGCAACTAGAAAAAGAAGAACAAAGAAAACACAAAATTAGTAGAAGGAAAGAAATCATAAAGATCAGAGCAGAAATAAATGAAATAGAAACAAAGAAAACAGTAGCAAAGATCAGTAAAACTAAGAGTTTGTTCTTTGGGAAGATAAAATTGATAAACCTTTAGCCAGACTCATCAAGAAAAAACAGGAGAGAACTCAAATCAATAAAATTAGAAATGAAAAAGGAGAGATTACAACTGACACTGCAGAAATACAAAAGATCATAAGAGACTACTACAAGCAACTATATGCTAATACAATGGACAACATGGAAGAACTGGACAAATTCTCAGAAAAGTAAAACCTTCCATGATTGAACCAGGAAGAATTAGAAAATATAAACAGACCAATCACAGGTAATGAAATTGAAACTGTATTTAACAATCTTCCAACAAACAAAAGTCCAGGACCAGATGGCTTCACAGGCAAATTCTATCAAACATTTAGATAAGAGTTAACACCTATCCTTCTCAAACTCTTCCAAAAAATAGCAGAGGGAGGAACACTCCCACACTTGTTCTATGAGGCCACCATCACCCTGATACCAAAACCAGACAAAGATGTCACAAAAAAATAAAACTACAGGCCAATATCACTGATGAACATAGACACAAAAATACTCAACAAAATACTAGGAAACAGAATCCAACAACACATTAAAAAGATCATACACCATGATCAAGTGAGATTTATCCCAGGGATGCAAGGATTCTTCAATATAAGCAAAACAATCAATGTGATACACCATATTAACAAATTAAAGAATAAAAATGATGATCTATTTTGATGATGATCAAATGATCATCTCATTGATCTATTGATCATCTCAATAGATGCAGAGAATGCTTTTGACAAAATTCAACACCGATTTATGATAAAATTCTCCAGAAAGTGGGCATGGAGGGAATATACCTCAAGATAATAAAAGTTATATATGACAAACCCACAGCCAACATCATTCTCAATGGTGAAAAACTGAAAGCATTTCCTCTAAGATCAGGAACAAGACAAGGATGTCCTGTCTTGCCACTACTATTTAACATAGTATTGGAGGTCCTAGCCACAGCAATCAGAGAAGAAAAAGAAATAAAAGGAATACAAATTGGAAAAGAAGAAGTAAAAATGTCACTGTTTGCCAATGACATACTATACGTAGAAAATCCTAAAGATGCCATGAGAAGACAATTAGAAATAATCAATGAATTTGGTAAGGTTGCAGGATACAAAATTAATGCATAGATATCTCCGGCATTCCTATACACTAACAATGTAAGATCAGAAAGAGAAATTAAGGAAACAATCCCATTTACCATCGCAACAAAAAGAATAAAATACCTAGAAATAAACCTATGTAAGGAGGCAAAAGACCTGTACTCAGAAAATTATAAAACACTGATGAAAGAAATCAAAGATAACATAAACAGGTGGAGAGCTATACCATGCTTCTGGATTGGAAGAATCAATATTGTGAAAATGACTATACTACCCAAAGCAATCTACAGGTTCAATGCAATCCCCATCAAACTACCAATGGAATTTTTCACAGAACTAGAACAAGAAATTTTACAATTTGTATGGAAACACAAAGGACCCCGAACAGCAAAAGCAATCCTGAGAAAGAAAAACGGAGCTGGAGGAATCATGCTCCCTGACTTCAGACTATAATATAAAGGTACAATAATCAATACAGTATGGTACTGGCACAAAAACAGAAATATAGATGAATGGAACAAGATAGAAAGCCCAGAGATAAACCCATGCACATATACTCACCTTATCTTTGACAAAGGAAGCAAGAATATACAATGGAGAAAAGACTGCCTCTTTGACAAGTGGTGCTGGGAAAAATGGACAGCTCCATGTAAAAGAATGAAATTAGAACACACCCTAATACCATACACAACAATAAACTCAAAATTGATTAAAGACCTAAATGTAAGGCCAGACACTATAAAACTTTTCGAGGAAAACGTAGGCAGAACACTCTATGACATAAATCACAGCAAGGTCCTTTTTGACCCACCTCCTAGAGTAAGGGAGATAAAAACAAAACTAAAAAAATGAGACCTAATGAAACTTAAAATCTTTTGCACAGCAAAGGAAACCAGAAACAAGACAAAAAGACAACACTCAGAATGGGAGAAACTATTTGCAAACAAAGCAATCTCCAAAATATAGAAGCAGCTCATGCAGCTCAATACCACAAAAACAAACAACCCAATCCAAAATGAGTGGAAGACCTAAATAGACATTTCTCCAAAGAAGATGTCTAGATGGCCAACAAATGCATGAAAAGGTGCTCAACATCACTAATCATTAGAGAAATGAAATCAAAACCACAATGAGGTATCACCTCACTCCAGTCAGAATGGCCATCATCAAAAAATCTACAAACAATAAATGCTGGAGAGAGTGTGGAGAAAAGGGAACCATCTTGCACTGTTGGTAGGAATGTAAACTGATATAGCTACTATGGAGAACAGTATGGAGGTTCCTTAAAAAACTAAAAATAGAACTACCATACGACCCAGCAATCCCACTACTGGGTACCATGAGAAAACCATAATTCAAAAAGATACATGTACCACAAACCTAGAAAAATGGTATAGATGAACCTGTTTGCATGGCAGAGTTAGAGACACAGATGTAGAGAACCAATGTATGGACACCAAGGGGGGAAAATGGCAAGGGTGATGGTGATGGTGGGATGAATTGGGAGATTGGGGTTGACATATAAACACTAATATGTATAAAGTAGATAACTAATAAGAACCTGCTGTACAAAAAATAAATAAAATAAAATTCAAAAAAAAACCAAAGAGATACTTGTACCACAATGTTCATTGCAGCTTTATTTACAATAGCCAGGACATGGAAGCAACCTAAATGTCCATCAACAGATCATTGAATAAAGAAGATGTGGCACATATATACAACGGAATATTACTCAGCCATAAAAAGGAACGAAATTGAGTTATTTCTAATGAGGTGGATGGACCTAGAGTCTGTCATACAGAGTGAAGTAAGTCAGAAAGACAAAAACAAATAACATATGCTAATGCATATATATGGAATTTATGAAAGCGGTACTGATGAACATAGTGGCAGGGCAGGAATAAAGATGCAGATATAGAGAAGGGACTTGAAGACACAGCCGGGAAGGGGAAGTTGGGATGAAGTGAGAGAGTAGCATTGATGTATGTACACTACCAAATGTAAAATGGGTGGCTGGTGGGAAGCTGCTGCATAGCGCAGGGAGATCAGCTCTGTGCTTTGTGACAACCTAGAGGGATGGGATAGGGAGGGTGGGAGGGAGACACAAGAGGGAGGGGATATGGGGATATATGTATACGTATAGCTGATCCACTTTGTTATGTAGCAGAAACTAACACAACATTTTAAAGCATTTATACTCCAATAAAGATGTGGAAAAAAAAAGAAAAGATGGAAAGATTGACATACAGGTAACTAATGCAGGGCATATTGTGATGAGTATCCTAATCCAATTCAATTTCATTAAACAAATATTCATTCCATTCTTACAAGGATAATGGAAAGCCAGTAAAAGTAAAAAAAAAAAAAAAAAGTCTGGCAAATTTATTTGCATGGGGTTTTAGCAGGGCCTGAAGGATGGGTCTTTGGCTGATTCAGATGGGCATTCCAAGATGGAAAGGGCAGGGGAATGCTGCTAAGCTGGACACAGGCTATTGAAGGAGTGATGAGGAGGTGAGGAGTATGGAACCCAGGATGCATGTGGTATGGAAGGCTGTGAGGGATTGGACTGAATATGGGGCATATCCTGGAGAACTTCTAAGAGTGACACCTAGAGATCTCTGCCCTGAAACAATAACCTGCAGCTTATAGAATTTGAGGGACCTCCTCTAAAAAAAAAAAAAGAAAATTATTAATGTAAAACTACATGTGTGAATGAAAGAATATTTACAATGAGAAAATAATTTATCATATTAGTGGAGCCTTGAAGATCAGGTCTCTACCCTCTGAGATCTCTTTAAGCAATTTACCAGAACGGCCTACATAGAAATGCTCATGACTGCAACCTGGCTTCACTCCCTTCCCAGGCGGACACTCTGTACATCCCAGAATATCCACCACTCCCAGGAGCCTGTTAAACCTCTTTCGTGTCACAGTAAATCCACCTGTGCAGAAGTCTCCAACTTTTGCTGATTCCTTGGTAAAAAGTTTGAGCGTGAATCCGGACTATGGCAAGGGTAATAGGTACCATGATTAGTCCCCTCTAGGTCAGGTGCTTCCCCCTGTGTCTAGGAGGGGATATCTGTGATGAGAAACTTTCTGTCATCCCAAAACACATGGTTAGAATAGGGAAGCAACAGTTCCCTAAAAGAATGGAAGTGGATGGAAGTTTGTGCTACTCGAAGAGTATTTAAGGAGACAAACATGGTAAGGGTGTAAAGAAAAAACTGGAGAAGGGAGAGTCTTTAGGCTGGAGGCCCAGATGTGAGACTGTAGCCTGGGTCTGAAGAGCTAATGTTTTGGACAAGGCTGATGACTGTGGGAAAGTAAATGAAGGACCAGCTATGAGTACTGTTATGAAGAAGGGGTTAAGGAAACTTGGACCTTACAGCATTCACTGCTATTAGTATATCCATTACGATTCAACACTTCAACAAAAGTCAGTCACTATTTAAGTATAGATCCTGTTGTCTTGAGTTTTATTTCTTATCCATTCATTGACCTCCAAGTGAGCCATAGATGACTTGTTCAAACCCTATACACATATACCTGCTCACCAATTCTCAGGCTAGAGGTTCTTTCTTTCTTTCTTTCAATGTGGTCACCACACATATTGTCCCTGCACATCAAGGTGGCAGAAAACTAGTGCTTTGATTACTCAGAATGATCTCCTAGGACAATCTTGGTCTCTATTTGCAATGGTAACATTATTATTTCTTGAATAACAGTCTCTGGCCTCCTTATAAGTAACCGTCGGGTCAGCTTCCACGTGTAATGGCTCCCACGCAGCCTATAAAGCTTTGATATACTTGAACTAGTCTTTCACCGAAAGTTAGCCGTAAACAACTGGCCTATAAAGCTTTCCAAGAAGCAAGAGAACACCCACGTGGTTGCTATAATGATGACTTCTCTCTTCATGATGACCTTTGAGGAATATAGTTAAAAAGCAGAGATGCCACCTTTCTATTTTTCTCCGCAGTTTATTTTGCACAGTAAGTTGCCAGCTCTGTGTTTGACGTAGGAGCAAAACACTGCTGGGCCTCTTACCTCTAACTCTGACAGAGCAACAACGCGTATACCCTGTAAGTCTAACATAATCAAGAATTTATTTTCTACAAACTACATTTCATCTTTTTCCCTCACACGTGGCTATTGGTGTTTGGAGTAGTTTCAAGTTGTTTGAAAATGTGCTTGCCTCAACAAAATGGGCAATTTATTTCTGCACACAGTGTCAAGACAGAGAAATGGATTATTCTAGTGAGGTTAATGAGAAACCTACCCGTGGCTGGCTTGTTCTCCTGGCCCGTGACAGTATTGGTCAAAGAGTGCTCAATTAGGCAGTACATTCATAACAGTAGATGCCAGGATCCTAAATGTGGCAGGACAAGTGGCTAGGGTCCTAGCATCACTTTGTCTATCTCAAAAATTTCACGGTAGAGGGAAATGGAACCTTTCTCATTACTTGAGGCCTGTTTTGGCAATATCAGTTTAGCAACTGTGGCTCTGAATGGCATTGAGTGGGGTGAGCGTCTTCCTCAGGGGGATTTAGGAAATGGAATAATTGATTGTGCTCTGAGTAGTTGTGCACTCAGAGATGGTTGATATGCTAATTAATTTATATGTCTGCAACTCTCAGCTCAGTTTTATCCACAAATATTTACTTAGTTTTTTAATGTTAATTTTAATTTTTAAATTTTTGTTGAAATATAGTTGATTTACAATATTGTGTTAGTTTCAGGTGTACACCAAAGTGATTCAGATATATATATATATATATATAAGAATATATATATGATATATAAAGAATATATATATATATATATATATATATATATATATATATTTTGCCCTCTATACCAGATACCATGTTATGTGCTGTGAAGCCAAACCTGTCTTATTCCCCTCTTTCAGTGCAGGTTTTGATAGAGGAAGAATTGTTCATAGCCTGTTTTAATGCAGCGTGGGAAACTCAGTGGTAGCAATGTGTATTATGCAGGGTTGCACAGGATAAAGGGCACCTGACCCAGTCTACAGGGAGTAGAGGAGGAGGACAGGAAGGTTAAAGGGGGGGCAGCTGGAACTGAATTTTTGAAAGGGAGTAGGAACTAGGGGAACAATGAGGGCAAAGGCAGGGAGGCATGAAACAGCATGGAGCATGTGGGTAACAACAAGCAGTTTGAATTTCTAGTGAGTAAAGAGCAAGACAACGAGTGGAGGAGACGACGGTAGAAAAGTAGGTAGAGACAGATCCTGGAGATGCTTGTACATCTCCTGAAGAGGTGAAGCTTGGTCCTATAGGTAGTGGTGGGGGATGGAGTACTAAAAGTCATAAAGTGAAGGACAGCATGCTTTAATTTGGGTTTAGCAACCTGGGTAGAATAGATTTGAGAAAGGCAATGCTGGTGTAGAGGACCAGGGACATTGCGGTAGTCCAGGAGGGAATGGATGAGGACGTTGGGAAGGACAGCAGGATGGACGTGGAAAACGTTCTGGAGTTGAAGCTCAGAGAGGGTCGAGGCTGGAGATGGGATGTGGGAATCACCACCATGTAGGCTGGGGTTAATGGTGATTAGCATGTTCTTGTGCAGTGTGCACAGTAAGAACAAGAGACTAAGCTCGATCCTCTCATGGATACGACCTTTTTGAGTGGACAGAGGAAAAGAATGTCAGTGAAGGAGACTGGGTACAGAGGAAAAATGAGAATCAGCAGAGTGTGCTGTGACAGAAGCCAGGTGAGCAGAGCTGGAGATATTTTAACAAGAATGCTGAATCGTCACATCTGGAACTGTACTGCAAAAGCTAGCATTAATTAATCCATTCAACAAATATTTACCGGGTCCCAACTACGTATCATGGACATGACGGTTTATAGTATTTTTCATTTATAATTTTCCTGAGATCAACTTGCAGATGATTAGCCTAATGCAAGCTACAAAATAGGTTTGTTGGATTTCACTCCGGCAAGTATTTATCTGCTCTTTTGTTTTGGTCCCATCATTGTTTTCAGTTTATTTCCACTTCTAACTTTAAGATTTTTTTATACAGTACAAAAAAGGAAGAGACTTCCATCTGAGCCTGGCATGCAGAAGGGCAAAGGCAGAGATGTTGACTGCTGGTGAAATAAATGCTATAGGATGAGGAAAACATTTGTTCTTTCCATTCCTCAGAGTAAGCAGGCTGGACCATGTCGGGAGAGACTGAGAGTTCCTCACTGTTGAAGGGCAAAGATTGCTCTTCATTAGAGTTTTCCTCTCTCTCCCTGTGCTTCTAGTTCCCATAATGGTCAGTGTAAATGTGTCATATTCTTTCCACATTGTTATGTGCAAACGTACCCTTAACACCTGCTCGGTACCTGACGTGGGATGCTGAAACTCAGCTGAGGTCGTTCTCATGTCAGACTAGTGAATTTTGCTTCTTGTCATCATCTCCCAAGAAATCAGGAAAGAACTGGGCTACATATAGGTAGGGGTAACAAAGATGGGTTAGCTTTACTTAACGGCCTTCGAATTATTCATAGTCTAGCAAGATAATTCATATATGTGAGAATTCTTCATAAACTCTTAAGTTCTTTCTCTTTACCACCTGGCCCTTTAGATCACAGACATTCCAATATGCAGGTAAAAGCAGGAGGGCCAGATGGCTCACATGAAAAGCACCACATCTGTGGCAGGCCGTTGTTGAGCTCTGCGTGGCAGCCTTGTTTTGGTGACTGACTCCAGCCCCATTCAGACTTCCATTTCTCGCAGTTCCTGGCTCTGTTCTCTGAGTTGGAGGGCACTAAATTATCACGGATGAGGTATTCTCTGCTTCTGTCTTGGCCTCTTGGGATCCTCTACTGGGAGAACTGAGGAGGAAGATGCGTATTTCTATATAAATATTAACCCCGGTGATCATACGTCAAATCCCAACATAATCACTGCATTTGAGCGCTTGTAATTTCTTAATGACCAATATCTCATTAATTTGTAAAAGACATGTTTAATGTAATAGTCTTAGCAATATGCCCTATTCTCTTAGCTAAGTGTTTACGCATATAGATTTGTTCTTATGGTTAAAACTCTTATAATCATATTCTCTTCATACTCTCAAAATACCATTTGGCTTAAAGAACTGATGTTTTCTCTGATAACTTCCACATAGCATCTGCTCAAACTACCCTTGAAACTACTGCATTAATTTGCTAAATGTTTATCTCTTTGCACTTGCCTTTGCACTTGTGGAAACTGATCTTTTACTGGTTCTCTTTCCCCTAAATCAGCAAAACCTCAGCCTGCTCCATCTGGCAATATCCTCATTTGCCACATGGCAATATAGTGTAGTGGTTATGAGCACAGGATTTAGAGTCCATCAGGCCTGGGTTTGAGTCCCGGTTCTAGAACTTTCTAGACATGAGATCTTAAGCAATTGACTTCAACTCTCTGTGCTAGGTTTTCCAACTGTAAAATGGGTAAATTAATGTGATCCATCTTGTAGGGTTATTGCAAAGTGAATACCACTGTGTCTGGTTCAGAATAAATGCTTAATAAAATCTTTTCTTTCTTATTATAATTTTCTTGCTATAGTGGGAAGCATTAAAATCAGATGGACTTGTTTGAACTATGTCACTGGGCAAGCCAGTTGCCTTTCTGAATCTCAGTTTCCTCATCTGTTAAATGGAAATATCAATGCCTTCGAGCATTGATATGCTATTTCAAATACTGAGACAACATAGATAAAAAATAAATCGTCATGGTGCCGGATATGATAAAGAGATAAACACTGCTTATCAAATCTTGTCAAGGATTTCTGCCATGACTCAATCCCCACACCTAAAGCGTCCCTCCTTAAAATCAATCTCTTGCCGAATCTACAAGTATACTCAGTATCAAGAGGGCTTTAGCACATGTAAAAAATCTGGTCTCCTTGACTGGTGTTACATACGGTTTACTAATCATGAAATCCTTTTCTAATTATTTCTCCTTAGGTACAGGTATAAATGTTTTAATAGAAAATATTTTATCTCTAAGTACACTTGAAATTGTCTCTAGTTCATGCCATATCTTTTGCCTATGTTGAAGTACTGCTGGGAGCATGCCGGTACATGCCTGCGCTCGTTCACTCACTCAACAATATTTGTTGTACATCTACTATGTCCTAGGCAGTGCTCTAGGTGTTTGAGATGATCAATAAACAAGCCAAACAAACATATATCTTTTTTTTTTTTTTTTTTTTGTGGTACGCGGGCCTCTCACTGTTGTGGCCTTTCTCCCGTTGTGGAGCACAGGTTCCGGACGCGCAGGCTCAGCGGCCATGGCTCACGGGCCCAGCCGCTCCGCGGCCTGTGGGATCCTCCCGAACCGGGGCACGAACCCGTGTCCCCTGAATCGGCAGGCGGACTCTCAACCACTGCGCCACCAGGGAAGCCCGAGTCACAGTTTTAAATAGGGTGGTTAGAAGTAACCTCACCGAGAAGGTGACATTTAGACAAACATTTTCGAAAAGTAACTTGGAAACAATTTGAACACTATCCTACCCTTTTTCTAACTCAATAAAGCCTCAGTAATTCTGACTTGATTACTTCATCCTTCCAAGAACACTGCCTTGCCTTTGTCTTATCTGGATGTCATGACATTACCGTTGCCTCCTTGTGGTCTCCCTTTGCCCAGCCCTGGTTCTCTGTTATTAACAATCCCACATTGCTGCAAAATGATATTCTAAAACTATAGGTTAAATTGTGTAGCCTTCCTCCTCAAAGGATCCAGTCGCTCTCTATTGTTTTCAGAGTCAAGTTCATGCTCCTTGGCAGGACCATAATTCCCTGGAATGCTCCTCCAACCTCCTCTTCTGCCATATCCCTTTTTGGGGCCATAATTCAACCACTCTGGAGTTCCTGATCTTTGCCTTTGCCATCATTCCCATCAGAAATACTCTTTCCCACATTTTATGCCTATTAGAAGTTGTACTCATCTTTCAAGTCCCAGATCCAATGCCATCTCCCTTGTGGAGCCTTTCTGTGCTTTCCAAGTGAAGTTAACAGATCCATGCACTTCCCCATTTCCTTGGCCCTGAATGCTATATGGTTAGTGGATTAGATAGCTTTCTCTTTAAATTGTCAGTTCTTTCTCTACAGAAGATTGTTCTCACTTACCATGGAATCTTTTCAGAGTTTAGCATACTTTTTGGCCCACAGTAGACAACCTGCTTACTTGAATCAATCTAATTGGCCTAGCCACCCCTCAACTTTGAGCCCTAGTTTCCTCATCTTAAAATGGGCTAAAGACACATTTTCATGAGGAATAGATAAGGATTAAATGAAATTACATGAGATAATGTCTCATTATTTGAACGCTTCTTGACTGGCATGCAACTTGCCTTCAGTAAACATTCTATGAATCTAACTTTGTTTTCTAAATTGTCTTTTAATAATAATGAAGTTCCATCACCCATCATCTTACTTCTTTTCATTGCATTATGGCTTCATAATTGTCACTATTTTTTCTTTCTGGATTTCCAAAGGAAAGTGCTCCTTCAGTTTTCTGTTTCTAAATGACTTTCATACAATCTCTTTGGCATAATTAATAGATTTTGGTTTTTAGAACAGTTTTTGTTTTACAGAAAAATTGAGTGGAAAGTACAGAGAGCTCCATAAACCCCACACATGCACAACCTCCTTCACTATAAACATCCTGTACCAGAGCAGGTATGTTTCTCACAATTAATAGATGAACCTACATTGGCACATCACTTATCACCCAAAGTCCACAGTTTACATTAGGGTTAACTCTGGAAGTTGTACATTCTATGGCTTTGGACAAATGTATAACGACATGTACCCACCATCATAGTATCGTACAGAAGTTTCCCTCCTGAACAATTCTAAATCTTTTGTGTCATTCTGACTGGACTCTTCTGCTATAAAGGACTTTTTGGGAAACAGGAAACTTAAGTGGAATCTGACGATTAGATGGTAGTAATATATCAGCATTAATTTCCTAATTTTGATGACTGTATTTGAAAACATAGGAGAAGTATATTGTGGGTTTTTAAAAATAATATAGGAGACTTATCTTTGTTTATAGGACATATAAACTAAAGTATTTAGGGATTCAGGATATCATGTTAGCAAATTACTCTCAAATGGTTTAGGAAAAATAGTTCTTTGTACTGTATGCACAATTTTCTACAAGTTTGAGATTATTTTTTAAAAAGTTGGGGGAGACAAAAAAAAAATTAAAAAAAAAAAAGTTGGGGAAGGCAGAGAGAAGCTTCTATGGAGAGGTCTGGACATGTTACCAGCTAACACATTAATGGGGGCTTCTTTTGTAGTCATTAAAAATACAGCTCTGGAAGATACAGCACCAGGGGAACTTGCCTATGATAGTGGTAAATGCACAGCCGGGACTGGGTTTCTAGGGGCATGGAGCTCAGGCCTGACTTTGCAATTTAACAGCAGAATGTCTTTAGAGAGAACACCTACTTTCTCTGGATGGCTATTTCCTCATCTGTAAAATGAGGGGTTGCTGTAGCTCCCTTCCAGCTCTAAAATTCAACTCTGTGACTTCACCTTCTAATATATGACAGCCCACTACCAGCTCTGTGGCGGCCTTCGCTGCGAAGTTCTCAGTTCTCTGTATCTCGCTGCCCCGAGGAAGTCTCTGACTGATGCGGTGCTGCCTCGTTTAGCAGTTTGGTCACCTTGGCCTGATTTAATTCTCCTCAGGCAGGAGAATTAGTGTCTCTGACATGCAGGGCTCCGGGAAGGGAGCACACCCTGGTCTAATAGTACAGTGATGGCTTTAAGATAAATCCATGCTCTCTTCTGGCCTATATAATTTCAGCAGCATGACTTGAGGCTCTATTGCACACTGGCCACAGAGAATGTTTCCTTGGAGGGCCTCCAGATGTGAATTCTGGACATGATGGTGGCGCCAGAGGTGACGAGCCAGATGGGCAACGCTGGTCCATGATGAGAATATCATCTCCCCACACCCAGGCCCGTCAGAGTTTTAGAACATGCAAGGAAACTTTAGCAACATCCACATGCGTACATGCCAACCACACACAAAAAATCAGTCATAGCAGTTGACATTTTGCCAATGGAAATTAATATGCTGTAGTGTGCTGGGAATGCTCTCTACTTAATAATAACCAGACTTAAGAGAATGAGAACAAGATGCAAGACTACTGAAAAATGAAGGGCAATAATCTGTATGTCATATTTTTTCATATAGAGTAAATTTCCAAATTCCAAAGGCAGCAGATTTTATATATAATTTAACTGAGGATCTTTCCATCAGGTGTTTGTAATTGAGAATCAGCAATGCATCAGGAGGCCTTGCTTGAGAAAGAACACCAGCAGGATTTAGGAATTTCTTTACTAAATTACCCTAGTGCCTGGCACATAATTGGTGTTCAATAAACATTCACTGAATAAAGAGATAAAAGAATATATTTACCTGTAATGGTGATATTCATGGATATGGACTCAGGCAGCTAACTATATATTTAAAACATTTCACAATTTCGACTCCCTATGGAATTCCAAACCAGATAGATATTTAACAAAAATTGATTAAAACTAATGATAAATATTTCCTGAATGAAATAGAGAGCTCAGCCTAAGAGATATTTTTTGTTTGCTGGAATTCTATTTCTCTTTTTGTCTTTTCAGCTCCAAGTTAAGACAGTTTTGGGGGATACTGCCTCTTCCACACCTGACCCCTGCAATCTGGCAGGTAGAGTTAGCATAATATAGACTGATTTTTCCCTATGTGTGCATTGATATTTCTCCAGTGCAGCTCAATCCTGCCACAAGGATGATGGCTTGCTTATAAAGCTTGGGTAATGAGTAGCCCAAGATTTATTTTCACATTTATTTAGGGAAATCTTCTCACTGTCACTGCGCCAACACCATCAGTACAACTAGATGTTGCATTAAAAAAAAAAAACAAAAAAAAACATAGCTTTGGAGAAAAAGAAAAAAACCTGAGCTTAAATGCCTGCTCTGTCACTTGTCAACTGCATGCATGACCTTGGGCTGGTTATTGAACATACTTGAGCCACATTTTCTTCACAGTATTGTTGTTCCAGTTAAACAAGATCACATTTGTCCAGGGCCTGGTACCTTGTAGGCCTGCAGTGTTAATTTCCTCTTAGATCACTTCCTAGGGGCCCACCTTAGCTTTCTTGTTTCATGACTGCCCTTCTCTGTTCTCTCTTTTCTCCTGGCTCCAAACTGAGGCAAATAAATAATCATTGGCTCACCCTATAGTTGGACTATTCCTGTGACGTTGTAACTTGGTCAGCATCTCTTTGTTGATCTCACAGGGAAGGTGAGAGTTTGTGATTCTTGGAGGTGCCCTAGGTAGTCTTCTGCCAGAACAGAAGTCTATTATTTTGAATCCTCATGGCTTCAGTAGAAACATGCATAATTTTAAAGTTCACATTCATGATTTAAATTCATACTCTTGCTCAATTTATATAGCTTCACCTTAAAACTTTCCCCTTGGGTCAGATTCGAATTGCCTTGCCTGTTTCTGTTCGAAGTGAGCATGGAGACACCAGCCATCATAGCAGTTGACATTCAATACCATGGTCACCTCCAAACCCCTGAGAGGCTGTCACCTAACATTAGTACCACTAGGTGTTATGGCCTATTTTCAAAACAGCAGCCAGAGTGATTCTTTAGAACATGTCAGATAATAAAGGACACTCTCCTGCTCGGGGCTGTCCAGTGGCTTCCCATCTTACCTAGAATAAGATCAGGGCCTTTCATCCCATGACCCAGGTGAGCCCAAGGGACCTGGCCTTGCCTACTCTGGGACCTCATCTCATTCTCTTTCTTACTTACTGTGTTCCAACCCCATGGGCCTCTTTGCCGTTTCCCCACCACTCAGAAGTCAAGGGCCCACCTCAGGACTTTCACACCTATTGTTCCTATGCCTGGATGCTCATCCCTCCGCAGAGCCACATCGTTCCAGCCTCTGCTCAAATGTCACCTCTTCGGGGAAGTCTGCCTACCCTTGTCTAAATTAGCACTGCTGACTACCACTCTCTGTTCCTCAATCAGCTTTATTTTTCTGAACACGCAAATGCACATTTGTTATTAGTTTAAAGCGAATCTCTCCCTCTAGAACATGAGATCTCTAGAATGCAGGGACATTGTTTTCTTCACTGTGGTATCACCTTCACTGCAGTATCTCCAGAGCCTAAAATAGTGCCTGGCCTGGAGAATGCACTTGGTAAATGTTTTATGATTGAATGAAGAGATAGTTTAGGTTAGTTTAAATGGCCCTGAGGGTATTAGGATTTGTAACAAAAGGGCTGTGCAACCACTTTTGCTCTAAAGACATCTAGATGCTGTGTCTCCATAATAAGGACAAGAACAACAGCGATGTAATAGCTTCAATTTATTGAAAATTATGATGCCTTGCTCAGTGGAAGTCTACAAGTTGTTTGTGATCATTCGTGAGCTTATAATTTTATCACTTTGGTCTATGTAAAAATGTGCAATAGTTTATTAGAAGGTGATTACAAAGAAAATGTGCAGTTTTAAAGCTACCATACTAAGATAGCACATCATTAAAATTACACTCTCGTCTACTGATATACACAAAATGTTCTGTCACAAGAGTTCCTCCTATAATTTTAGTCCTTTCCCTGACACATCCCCAGCACTCTACCCTGACACTTTCCCCATCTCCTGCCAAACAAATCCAGACAAAGCATCAGGGATCATAAGACTGGGATTCTGAAACTTGAGCACTAGGACAAGACAGATCTGGTTCAAACATATATGGCCTTGGATAAGTTACCTAAAGTCTCTGTGCCTCAGTTTCCTCATCTTTTAAATGGGGAGAATAATAGTATTTACATCATGGGTATGTACTATTTGATGTATGTAAATTAAATAGTACATCATGTGATTAGCATAAAGCCATCACTCAACAATTGTTAACATTAGAAAAGGGGTGGGGCTAAGTATATGGGGTTTAAGAAAGGGAGTTCTTTTCTAACGTGAGATAAAGAATTACTTTTCTTTAGGATACATAATCACAATTATACCAGAAAGTCATACAAACCTGACAATATCCAAATTTAAAATGGTGGCAGATCTCTGCTCTATAAAATACCTTTTGAATTTAAAATGTAATTGTCCTCATGAGCTACATGACTGTGCAACTTTCAGGTCTCAGTCCTTTGGTGGGGTGAGTGAGTCTTCAGGATTTGTTTTAAGCCATTTTCTTTCATTTTTTTTTTTTTTTAAAGCACAATTTTCATCAATTGCTTTACAGAAAGCTTCTTTGCTCTCTCTGGAATGGTGTGGGAGGAGTAGCTCCAGGAATGACGAAGGCATGACGTGTTTGCCTGTTGTGGAGTCAGATGTGAGAGAGCTCCACCGGGGCTGAGTTCAGACTAAGGCCCTTTGTGTTCCTCAGATGGAGATGTTAAGAGTTCATGGCCTCCTCTTCAACCACGTGCAAAAGCAGGCATTACTGACCTCACGTAGGTACTAGGGCAATTTCATTTGTATTTCTTTTATTTAGCATCAGCTTTTATTTGGAGGAAGAATATTATATTATTTCAAATGGCTACACACACACACACACACACACACACACACACACACACACACACACATCTGATACATGCATATCTGAGGCTGAGGAAGATCTAGAGAGACCAGATAAAAGTAAGATAATCCGGCCTTCCCTGGTGGCGCAGTGGTTGAGAGTCCGCCTGCCGATGCAGGGGACACGGGTTCGTGCCCCGGTCCGGGAAGATTCCACATGCCGCGGAGTGGCTGGGCCCGTGAGCCATGGCCGCTGAGCCTGCGCGTCCGGAGCCTGTGCTCCACAACGGGAGAGGCCACAACAGTGAGAGGCCCGTGTACCGCAAAAGAAAAACAACCAACCAAACAAACAAACAAAAAAAGTAAGATAATCCAAGGACACATTCCTGAAATGATCTTGAGTCAACTCAATAACAAAACCCTGTCTCTCTAAGGTGAATTGTATAGTCCTAGAGGAAATGTCAGTGCAGAGTTCTGCAGGAGCCCGGGTGTATGTGTGTGTGAGGTTGGGGGCATGCCAGGGGCACCAGGATAAAGGGAGGACAGAAACAGCCTACTTCAACAGAAATACTTTTCTCTTTCTTGCATATCCTCCCACTCATAGTAAAATATACGTTTTCAAATTACACATCAGCAGTGTCTGAGACTGACTGCCTGGGCTGTGATTTTTTTTTTCCCCCAGCAGGAAACTAGGAAATGAGTCATAAAACATTAATACTGCCTTAAAATAACTTAGGGTAGGGTGATCCCAAGATGAACCCGAGTTGAGCACCAGAGGGAAGGAAGCTGCACCTCCAGAGGAGAAATTTCATTAAAGAGGACTTGCCCTTTCCCACAGAGAGCTCTGGGTCTGACTTCTTGAAGCTGGGAGGGCTGTGTCATGCTGAGTGGGAATCCTGGCTGCTTCACACATGTGGGGGACCCTCGACTTCTCAGAAACAGAAAAAAACTGAAGAAGTGAGGCAACCTCTCCATTCTAAATGAAGGAATTCTAACACATCAGCTGGGCCCATTACGAAGAATTTTTAAGTCTCCACAATCTCAACCAAATTTAGGACTTCACTAATTCGGACATGTGATAAGGAGGCCGAAATATGCAATAATGCTTAAGGGCACAGGTTTAGGAGTCAGACAGATCTAGGTCAGAATCCTGGCTTTGCCTTTTATTAGCTGTGACCTTGAACAATTTTTTTACTCTCTCTCAGTCTGTTTTCTCTTCTGCAAATCTGGGACAATTATAATTATAAAGTCGTTTTGAGAATTAAATGAGATAATGAATGCACAACCGTCCGTGATTAAAAAGTAAAGTCATATTCCCTTTCATAAATTACCCTAAGCCCTCACCCTACTGATTATAGAAAGTCCAATTTTCCATTGGATCCCCTTTCCCTAAGTTATTTCTGGGAATACCAAAGAAAATACTCACTAGTTCTACAAAACACCCCTGATGATTATTCTTCTTATGAAAGATCTCTGCTCCAGACATCGCCTGTAACCTCATGCCATTGTATAATTCACTTCCCTGGGCTTGAATCAGTTAGAATGAAGGCCATATAGTGCCTTTGTGTGAATCAGCGAAAGATGTCCTTTCCAGATAGGGTCAGGGCTTCAGGAGCAGACAGACTAGGCCTTTGGATGAATTAGAAAATAGGGTCTTCTTTATCCAGGTGGACTCAGTCCCATATCGGATTCATGGTTTGTTGAGGGGAGTACAGTCTGATTCCAGCCCCCATCTCTCTTACCCATCCAGATGCTTTTGTGCAATAAAAAACCAACAGAGGCATGTGCAACCCTGGGTAGTCCCTGGCTGCATGTAACGGAAAATCCCAAAGCAATACTGGCTTCAACAAAATAAAAGTTTATTTCCTGTTCATGTAAAAGAAAGTAGGCCTTCAACGGTGGATCTGACCACTTCATAGTGTCATTAGATTGCTTGGTTCCTGTTTTTCTGCTCCGCTATCCTAAGTAAATGGCTTCCACTGTCAAGGTCATCTAGTAGTCCATGATAACTGCAGAGCTCACGTTATCTTATCCTCCATCCAGGATGGAGGAAGAGATGAAGATGGGCAGTGTAAGGATACTTTGGCATAAATCTTGTTGACCAGAAATTGATCATATGACCGTGCTTGCTTGCAGTGGAAACTGAGAAATGTTTTAGTGGGGCTCACTGCTATGTGGGGTTCTATTATTGAGGAGGGGGGGAATGAATGTTGGAAGTAGGCAGTGGGCAATTTCTCACAAGGCCTTCCTTGTTCCCAGTTCTACTTTGCTCTAAACATGGGCCGAGTCACTCCTTTATCATTACTCCACGCCCTATCCCCCAGTGCAAAAGTGCCAAAAGACTAATTTAATAAAGTTTAACTGAATACAGAGAAGAATAAGAAAACAATCCTGCAGAGAGCTGAAGGCAGTTAAGCACGTTGATTTTAGAGTCAGATTGCCTGGGTCCAAACACTGGCAGTGCGATAATCTCTTAGCTGTGAGACCTTGGGCAGCTTTTGTCCTACCCTTTCAGGGTTTCTGGTTTCACAATCTTCAAAATAATAGGGTTGTTATGAATATTAAATGAGATAATATACACGTAGGCCATTTCATGCAGAGTGCATGTATTCCCGCAAATTTGCACTCTAACGGGTGTGAGCACAGACAGGCTATGACATACTCTGGCCATAGTTTCTTGAAGATACCATTTATAAGACTGTTGGTCTGTGTTTCCATTCTCCTAATGGAAGTCCCTCCTAATGGCAAAAGACCCACTAATGGCAAAAGTCTCTCCTAATGGAGAAAGACCCACTAATCCCTTCTTCCTTCTCTCTTTCAAAGGCCACGCTCCTTCCTACCTGACAGTGGAAACTTTCACTTCCTTCAGGGGACGCTCCTAACCCTACCCAGAGGTATAGCCTGAATTCCATTGTCCTGACAAGACAATCACAAAGGTTGAAAGTATTTACATCACTCAAAAAGTTTTTTCCAACTTAAGTAATACCATGTGTGAGTTCTAAAATCCAGTTTAAATCCATATTTTGGAAACACATTTCTCTGCATCTGCAAAGATATAGCATAGTTAGAGCTCGATCTAGTTTGTACTGTAGTAATAAACAAACAATATATTAGTCTACAGTATCATCATTAAGGTTTATGGTGACGTCACAGTTTTTCTTTTCCTAAAAATCTATGGATAGAACTTATGTTGTACTAGTAATAGCAAGTTTTTTTCTGATCATAATTCCAACCTCCTACTCCGTAAAAGAATGTCCCAGAGGTCTCTATCTGGAGAAACTGAAAACTGTCAACCACTTCCAAATTGCACTTCTATTGCTTAAAAAGAAAGAAAAGAAAAATTCCTTTTTCACTGAAGACCTCACTACGTATATATAGTTCTTGCCAGTGTTTAACATATGATAAGCACTAAAAGAGTAGCTATTGTTCCTGCCTGCTTCTTTCTAATAAAAAAATATTTTTCATGGCTTTAAATAAAGGGCTGATGTAAAATAAGTTTACAATATTGTAAAATCAGGATCATGTAAAAGAAGAGGTCCAACGTTAATTGCAAAAGACAGAACATTACTGTGAGTTTCCTTGTAGCGAGGACAGAGAAAGGTAACATGCCAAGCTTTATAACTATGTACGCTCATTCTTCAAGGGAGAAATTTTTTCATGGCAGTGCATTCTAAAAGATATTTCCCCAATGATCTATTATAGAAAGCACTGAGAGACATAATACAGTGTCCTTGAAAACAGATTTACAGATTTCATATGGCTATTTCTTGTAAGAACTAAGAAAAGCTAAAGGCTCAGGGTTTTTGTTCAACTTAAGACAATTGTCAAAGCAGCTAAGCTGATGTGGAGGTCTGCCTGGGCTGATGGGTAGACGTGAGAATGCAGAGGTGAGGCTTGAGCTTTAGGCCAGCTCTCCCAAATGTTCCTTCTTCTCAGTTGTATGGTAGACATCTGACAATGAATTGTCTGTCTAGTGGCTATTGTCAGATGGTGTGGTAAAGACCAGAGGAGTAGTTGAGAGAGTTGAATTTGACCTTTGGAGGTATCTTTTAAAAAAAGTTTGCAGAGTGCATTGATATATAGAAATAATGTTTACAACTACTTAAATACAACTTTCTCTTTTAAAGTTTTTATTATAAAAATAAAATATATACAATATACAAATAAAATTGGTTAAAAAAGGAACAAATGGGTCCACGCATGTTTCTACAAATGGATGGACCTAGAGACTGTCATACAGAGTGAAGTAAGCCAGAAAGAGAAAAACAAATATTGTATATTAACGCATACCTGTGGAATCTAGAAAAATGGTTCAGATGAACTGGGTTGAAAGGCAGAAATAGAGACACAGATGTAGAGAACAAATGTATGGACACCAAGGGGGGGAAGGGGGGGTGGGATGAACTGGGAGACTGGGATAGACATATATACACTAATATGTATAAAATAGATAGCTAATAAGAACCTGCTGTATAGCACAGGGAACTCCACTTCACTGGCTGTACAGTAGAAACTAACACAACATTGTAAAACTATACCCCAATAAAAAATAAATAAAAGAAAGAAACAAATGGGGTACTTCCCTGGTGGTCCAGTGGTAAAGAAGCCACCTTACAATGTAGGGGACGTGGGTTCGATCCCAGGTCAGGGAACTAAGATCCCATGTGCCACAGGGCAACTAAGCCCGCGCACCACAACTACTGAGCTCGCACGCCTCAACAAGAGAGCTTGAGTGCTTCAAACTACATAGCCCATGCACTCTGGAGCCCGGGAGCCACAACTAGAGAGAAGCCCGTGTGTCGCAATGAAGAGCCTGTGCGCCACAAGGAAAGATCCCGCATGCCTCAACGAAGATGCCACATGCTGCAACTAAGACCCGACGCAGCCAAAAAAATAAAAATAATAAAAATAAATAAAACTTTAAAAAAAAAGAAACAAATGACTCACACTCCTGTAATTATAATATGATTACTGTGGTGATTATAAAATACACCTGTAATTTCTTTGATAATCCTCCTTTCAAAAGGGGGACGCTAATTCCCCTCTCCTTAAGTGAGGGCTGGATTTAGTGACTTGATTCTAACAAGTAGAATGTGGTGGCAGTAAAAACACGTGGGATTTCCAAGCCTAGGTCATAGAAAACATGTGGCTTCCTCTCTGCTCTTGGATCACTTGCTCTGGAGGAAGACACCTGCCATTTAGTAAGGACACTCAGGAAACCCTTCAGAGAGGCCCACGTGGTGAGGAATTGATGCTTCCTGCTAATAGACAACAAGAAACTGAGGTCTCCTGCCACAAGCCATGTGAGTGAGCCCTCTTGGAAGCAGATCTTCGAGCCTCAGTCAAACTTTCAGGTTACTACAGCCCTGGCTGTCAGCTTGACCATGACTTCATGAGAGACCCTGAGTCAGAACTACTCAGTGAAGCCACTCCCAAATTCCTGACCTGCAAAAAACTCTGAGATAATAAATGCTTGCTGCTTCAAGCTGCTAAGTTTGGGGGGCAATTTAGTTACAAAGCAACAGGAATTTATATAATCGCCATTAATACCCTCTTGGTTTATTTTTTCAATTCTCTATTTCATTTATCTCTGCTCTGATTTTTATTATTTCCTTCCCATTGCTAGTATTGGGGTTAGTTTTTTCTTCTCTTTCTAGTTCCTTGAGTTGTAAAGTTAGGTTGTTGATTTCAGATCTTTCTGGTCTTTTTTTGGTGTCTCTTCTTGAGACTGGCTGGCATGTAGTCTGAGTGCAGACAGCTCCTAGTGGGGTCTTGAAGAGCTCAGACACTAACTTCAGTTGAGTTCTGCTGCATCAATACTCACAAGTGCACCAAAATCCAGATAGCAGGGACCGTGGTCCAAAACCCCTGGGAAGCAAGGCATCTGAGCTTACTAGCTGTGTGACCTTGAGTAGGGTCAAGGCTCATTTTCCTCAATTACAAATTTATGGGCTAATAATTCTCACCTTATAAGGAGGGTAGCGAGGATACAATTAAATAGCTTTAGTCCAAGTACAAAGTCACAATATAAAGATAGTAGTTATTCCTAGATCCTGAGCGTCCTGGAAGCAGGGAACTGTGCCTTTTTCTCCTTCTAGTGAGTGAATTCCATAGCAGCTTCCAGATAGGGACCATGCATCTCCAGCATCTAGCACATGATGGACACTCAGCAAATGTCAACTGCATGAAAGGACCACTTCCTCTTACCTTGAGTGGTGACCTGTATGGCCCTTGACAAGCGTTTCACCATCGTATCCCTCTGCTCTGCCTCTCACTAGTGCTATTCCTCCATCAACAGGAACTCCTCCGGGGTCAGTTCTTTCACAGCCAGAGCCAGCACCAGCATGAACATTTGTCATTATCACGGGAGATGCTGTCCCACTGGGATGACTGAGAAGAGGCAGGAGAAAAATAAGGAAGAGTAGTAGCATTCGCTTGTCTCAGCGTTTCTTCATCTGCTTCTTGTCATCTTTCTTGCTTCCCTAACACACACACACACACACACACACACACACACACACACACACACACGTCACACACACACGTCTGCTGTCTTCCATCCAGAAAGACACACATACGTCTCCCAAGTATCACTTTCGGGCTGGACTCCACAGTCTTCTCTGATCTGAAATTCACTGTGCACTTGCCACCTGGCAGAGCCTGCAAACAGCTCAGTGGGTGTTTTTATAGTCAGCACTAAAATAAAACTGCCACGCCACTAATAAAGTTGTCTTTATTGTTGTCACTGTTGGCAAAGGCAAATGTCTGGGGAGATTGACTGCCTGAAAAGCTTCATTATGCTGTAAGAACATTTTTGATAGAATTTCAGCAGCGCCTGACTGACTGTCAACTTCATCGTGTGACTTATGTCCCCCCTACCCCTCCCTAACTGGTCCTCAAACTCACAAAAACATTCAGGTCAGTTGTTGAGTACCTGAATCTTTTCAAGTAATTAGCAGGTAGAATTACCAGGTAGCAGGCAGTGTTTGCATGTGATCTGTCAGTCTGGGCTGCTGTGGGGATTACTGTCATCTGGAGTGGCCTTGCAACCATGTTCAATTTAAAGTGTCAATAGAAAGTTTATTTCTGTCTTTTGTTTCCACTGCCAGGTTGTGAGTTTTCCCTTTAGAATCCAGACTCAAAGTAAGACAGTATTTGGAACATGTGAATTTCAAGGAAAAAATTTCCCCAGCAACCTCCAAAATGTAAAAGCATTTAGGCATCATTCCTCGATCCACAAGACCTGGTAGTGTTATATCAGCTTATATATTCAAGGCAGACACATGGTATCTGAGAAATGTAAGATAGACATTAAGCCTCTTACCAAGCAAAGTTCCACTTTGCTAGCTGTGTTGGGGACAGGCAGATGAGGGTCTTTTAATGCTAACACACTTGACTAGTAATATCAGTGGCTGCTACCACCATTAGGCTTCTTGCCTTTTTGGCAACCCGTGGACCTTTCTTTCTTAATTCTTCACTGAACTGCTTTTTAGTTCAAGATAGATAGATTTGCCAAAATGACAAAGTGTCTATTGCATAGACAACATGCCTAGATTTACAGGGCACTGGTTCAGGAACACATTTTTCCATTAGCAGAGCCTGGGTCTTGGCTGCAAAGTTTTCTGACAGCTCTTGGGATCAGTCCTGGGTCGAGGCGCTGTGAGGTCCAGCTGACTGCTTCATTCTCAGAAATACCTTCCCTCTTTGAAGTCCCCTTAACTGGAAAAAATCATTCCTTGTTTTATATTTAAAGACAGGGTCCCATTATCTTCCTTTCTTTTCCTCTTTTTTTTTCTGACTCACATATAGAACCAAGATGTTGGGTTCCAGAAGCCCATATGCTAATTCACAGATGGTTTTTAGTGATGATTTTTTCTTGCCATTTGAATCATTTAGGTAGTGTGCTTTATTTTCCAATACAGAATAAAAAAAACATTCTAAACAGACATCAGTGTCATATGGTGCCTTACAATGTCTTCAGGTACTGCAATCAATGTGGTTTGTTTGGTAACGGTATGGAGTGAGATACATATTTTACTATGAAGTTTTTCTTGGACTTGCTTTCTTGAAGATATCATTTAAGGATGAATTCTAAATGCTGCTGATATAACAGCTCGTATTCAGCATTTGTTTTGAATTTGTATCGAATCAAGATAAATTGATTTTCTTTACAGGTAAAAGAACAACTAGTATGGAAAAAAAGAGTAACTTGCTTATAATCTTATAGCCAATACATTCCATTGATATATTTTAACTTTAAGAAAGTATAACCAGTTTTTATTAGGGAAGAAACAAAACAGCATGCAGAGAAACATGGTTTTACATGGCATTGTCATAGGCATTCAATATCTATTTGGCCTTAGTAGATCATCATAGAAAGGGAGACTCAAACTTGAGAAAGTAAACCCACTGGAAACTTACCTCTGTAACATTCAGATGATTAAAAATCTTGCCCCCCCATCTCTTTTATTAAACAGCTGTCAGCCAGTACACAAGTGATCCCTGTAACTTTGGGTATAAGGAACAGAAAATGTGTTCCAAGCCAATTCATGGTATAACTAAGCTTCATTGCATAAGTCCTACTCTGATGGGGATTCCTGATAAATTCTAAGGTAACCTGACAGATGTGTCATAATGTCTAATCCCTTTAAACACCCAGAGCTCTTGGAAAGTGGATGTTTTAAAAGAGAAAAATTGGAGAGAATGCTGTTTTTGTATTGAGTTTTTTCCCCCACTGTCCACACTGCCCCCCAGGATTGGAGTCCTTCCTTCTGCAAAGCACTAGGGATAAGCAAGATGTAAATCTAGGCATTTAAACAGTAATAGGAAAACAGGAGCTAGATGGTGTTTCTTTGCAGCTGAAACAATAAAAATATAAAGACGTGAACCTAAATGAGCTTGCCTTTCCCCAACAAAACCCCCAAAGCTCTACCATTTCATAAGAAGGCCTCCTTCAGCCCAGCCACTCAGTGGCAACATGCTTGCTTGCATTCCTGAGTTAAAGAAATGCATCCTGGATTGGCATCTGGGAGGACCAGAGGGGAAAAAAAAGTGGGGAGAGTCTCATAATGAAAGAAATAAGAGCTGCCCCCTAAAGATCCTTTCAAACCTGCTCGGTGTTTTTGGGCTCTGTACCACATTTCTGGATTGTATAAATCCATGTTCGGAGTGGCACGGTGCCAGGTCCCATGGAGGCCGAGAGTTGCTTTCATGGAGAGGAGTGACATCCTCGGAATTGCACACAGTTGTGAGGTCTGCTTCTCAGACATTTGGACTACTGCCACGAGGAAGAGAGGGAGGAAATTGGGCCAGTTTGCATTGTGTTACAGACCAGCCTTTTGGATGACAGAATTCTTTCCAATCAAAATGCCATGGATTACTCCCTGCTGTGAGCTAATAGGGTGCTAATTAGCATATTTCATTTATTACTTAACTGGAATAGAAACCATTGGGCACGTGGCCCACTTAGAATGGTTTCCTGGGGAAGCCGTACACTGCTCTCAGCGCTACCTCCATGGCTTAAGGAAACCGGTTCACAGAAGCACAGTATCGGGTGCCCCCTCTCTGCTCTCTTCACCCCTCCCTCATCTCCAAAAGCACACACAGAGCACAGACAAGGGTTTGAGTCTAATCTGGTTCTCACTTCAATAAGAATCGGAAATGAGGCATGAAATTCCACAGCCATTTCCAATAGTTCATCTCCATGGCCGGTTTCTGGCAACCGCGTGGACCACTCGACTTGCTGCTTCACTTGTGATAATGACTCTTGGGCATCAGCGGAAGCAGAGGCCTCCTTTGATCTCTTTATCACTCTCTCAGACCTAGAGCCAAACTCACACAATGACTGCAGATGGCTGCTCGGTTCCAGAACCCTCTCTGGACTACTACTTGGGGGAATCTTAAAACACCTGTTTGCCATGGTTTCCCCCTTACTTAGGCAAGAACTCACTTAATAATACTCACATTTCTTTAAAGTACTTTTAGGTTCTTAGGCGTTCCATGTGTGTTAATCTCCCTAATGGCATATTTTGTTTGTTCAAGGACAGACCATTAACAACATGCAATGAAAACAAAGAAGCCAAAACTCACTAAGCATCCCGTGCTGTGGAGGTCTGTTGGGCGGAGCAGTAATACGGCGTGGCGGGTACACAGGCAGCCAGTGCTCTACAGAGAACTCTCAGTGGGCAAAGAGCTAAAAAAGCAGCCTCACTCAGTCGGCGTATTTCTCAATAATTTGGTAGAAACACATATGTGTAAAGGGTCTTGCAGTGTTTCTGCATAAAACTTTATTTATCGAGGACTCAATTAACGGCGCCATAATCCACTGTATTGTCCAAGCCTGGCGATCTCCACTCTCAGAGTCATCGTGAATGTTTCCTCTTACCCTAATCAGTCACTGAGTCTTGTCAGTTTTACTTCCTGGCTGCTTCTTGGCCCATGTCTCATCTCCTGCTTTTCCACTGTCACTGCCGAGTTCAGTTTTAGGTCACCTGTCACCTAGACCTTTGCTACTCAAAATACGTGCCACGTACTGGAGCATCATCCTCACCTGGCAGTTTGTTAGAAATTCAGAATTCACTGACTCCCCCCCCCCAGGAGAAATCAGAATGTGCATTTTAACATGTCGCCCAGGTGATCTGTCCTCACGTTAAATTTGAGGATCACTGAAATAGACTCCTACGGGCTGCCGCCTAGTATCCTTCCGCCATCCATTTCCTCTCTATCAACGCCTTCCATACACCTTTCCCTACAGTACATAGATGTGATTATGTCACATTCTGCTTGAAATGTTCCATACCTCTCCACTAGTTACAGAATACCATCCTGTAGCAGAGATGATATTTCAGTCTACGATATCAGGTAGCCCCAAGATATAACTGTAGTTTTGTCTCCAGAATATAGTTTCTGTGTCAGGTTTTCTATACGGTCTGATGGTGGAAAATGTTTCTAGTCAATTCTAGAAGACCCCAGTCACTTCATGTTTTCCTCAGTCACTTCACATTTAAACTCCGTCAGTCATGATTTGCCTCTCTTTACTTTTCATCTTACCCTGGCATCAAAATTCCTAGGGACTTACACAGTTTTATGGTGTCATCTGGAATTTCATTACCATTTGTGGTGTTTGTCTATGCTGCAGCAGGTCTTCAGGCATGGCCTTTGCTCCATACAGTTGTCCACTAAGCAGTCAGATCCCCATGTTTCCATCCTCTCCCTGATTTTATGGTCTTTGCTGCCTTCTCTTGTGGCACATCTTTGTGACAACCAGGGAGTCCCCTTTGGGCCAGCTGGCTTTCTCTCTTTTTCAGTTAATTTATGAAGCCATCTTGGGGAACAGAAAGACTTCTCTGTGTTTTGTAGCTGAGAGAGATGTAGTGGGGTGGCCTCGATCCTCTGTAACCCATATGCTCCTACATCTACCTCTACTGTTCTCTAGCGTCTGTGCCTGGGCATCTGAGGTTTCTAAATCTATTTTCTAGCTCTTCTTCTCACTTCTTCTGCCACTCAGAATTTGGCACTATGCCTACTGGAACCATTATCAACTGAAATGAGAGATATGTCTGTATCTTCAGGCTCTTTACAGAATACACCCTTCACCTTTCACCTAAATAGTGTCTAGGTCCCCCCCCTTGCCAAAAAAATAATGATATTCTAACATACACTTATAAAATGCTTTGTCCATTACAAAGCTCTTTAAAATCCAGCCCCCTCCCTCCAGCCATTCAATTTACACAGGTAGGTAAGCTAGATATCTCAGGATGTCATCCCCAGATGAAGAAACTTTATTTTATAGATGTTAAATAACTTTCCTAGAATCACCTGGTGCCTAAAAAGTAGAGTGAAAAATAACCTTGAGGCCTTCTGAATCTGGACCTACCAATATCCCTTGCAATGTATCATATAGAAAACTAATTTCTGGTTCTGCCCCTCAACTCACATGTTTTTTATGCAGATCACTTAGACTCCCTGCATCCCTGCCAATCACACTGTAAAACGCTTACGAGAATGGTACTCTCTGCCAGGTAATTATGATGTACTTTGAGCTCCCGGGGGAGAGAAAAACTGTAGGTAGCATTTGCATTTCTCAGTTTCTCATATTTTGTCCAGAAATTTTCTCCCATTTTATTTCTACACATCTTATTTCACCTCTTAGATATTAGGCAACCTGGCAGGCAAGGACTCTTTCCTTACCTTCTTTTATTTTTTCATAGTAATTAGTGCAGTTTGGGGTAGACACTTGGTAACTAATGAATGAATATCAAATTAATAAATAAATCGAATCTTATTCCTGTATTTGCTGAACCATGTGAAAAGCTCTATATCTCTGTGAAGTATGTGATATGTCTTGTTGCTTTATTCAAAAATATCCTAATTTTAATATCACAAGCTGTTTCTTAATTTAAACCACTGGTACTCAGCTTCAGAGTTCCAGCTGTATCTTGCCAGAGGGTAACATCAAGTGTTCTAGTTGGGGGCAACATCTTTCTGAATGAAACAGCTGAAGAGCTTCACATATTCAGCAGCAATTTATTATTCTCTCATTCAGGAATTTCTTAGTTCAGTCATTCATACATAAACAACTTAATTAATGGATGAATTTACTTATTCCCTCACTGATTTATTTAAACCTTTCCCAGATTGCTCCTTTTGGAAATCCTACCTAATTTCTCAAGTCCTGATTTGAAGTTTCCATCTCCATAAAGCCTAAAGCCTTTTCTGTTTGTCTCAGATTGATGTGATCTTCTCTTTTTAGAAATTTACCATATTCTAGCATTTATATACCTTTATTATTTTCCTGATCAGAATTGAAGTTCTTCTAAGAGCAGAAACAGTATGTTGCCTCTTTCTTGGCCCACAAAATGCCATACATAACTGTCCAGTAACTCTCCGAGTTTGGTTAACTGAAATAACAAGACATTCTAGTTTTATTTTTGAACATGAGAAAGAGATTATTTCTTGCTGGAAATATTATGGCAACTATCCATTAACATTTTAATATTATAGCCTACTTCTCCTCCTAAGATTTCACCCTAATAACTGAGCCCTCCAAAAATACCAGTGAGTATGCTATTTGCAAGAAAATTACAGGAAGAAGGGAAAGAAGAGTCTCTGATTTTATTTTTTTTCTTAGAGCTAGGTTTCTCTGGGCTTAAGTGATAGAATTTATGATTCACTCAAAGTTGTTGTTCATATACTAATACAATTATTTATATGCTCTCATTGCCAAGGTCTTAAATTGTAAATGTATCCACGTCTGGTATCCATTCTGCTCCTGTGAGTATCCACCTACTTTCTACTGGAAAATAGCCATGGATCTTAAGAACTAGTAAGAGGTAGCCTGATTGAAGCCTCCAAACAAGAAAATATTCCTTATAGAAAGAAAGCTACCTTTTAAACTGAACACCATGGGTTATGAATACATAACACTAGTGAATATACTTAAAATGAGATTGGAGCTACATTTTCTTTCTTTTTAAATTGAGGTATAGTTGATTTACAATGCTGTGTTAGTTTCAGGTGTACAGCATAGTGATTTGTTGTTTTTTCTAACAGATTATATTCCATTATAGATTATTAAAATATACTGGGTATAATTCCCCATGCTATACAGTAAATCTTTGTTGCTTATCTACTCTATGTGTATCCATTAATCCCATACCCCTCTCTCTCCCCTTTGGTAACCATACGTTTGTTTTTTAAGTCTGTCGGGACTACATTGGCAATGTTAGGAAACACATTGAATAACAATTGTGATTATCTTCCATATATTATAGAAATAAGAGAGGACATAGTTAGGGCAAATAGTAGGAAAAATAGTGTAGTTGTTAAGGGTGCTGAGCTATTGCACAGGTATAAATTAGCTGGGGGTATCCTTGATTTACTCAGAATAAGACCTGATAAGAAATGATGTGAATGTAGGAGTCAAACTCCTAGGTGTAGCTCTCTTTCCAAAAGACCAAGTATTAAAGCTGGTCATGACATCTCTCTGAATCTCACTCTTATGGACTGAATGTTTATGTCCTCCCAGAATTTATATGTTCAAACCCTATCCCCCAATATGATGGCATTAAGGGGTGGGGCCTTTGGGAAGTATTAACATTAGATGAAGTCATGAGGGTGGAGCCCTCATGAACGGGGTTATTGCCCCTAAACACGAGAGAGCTTGCTTCCCCTCTCTGCTCCTTGCTGTGTGAGGACACAATGAGAAGCTGATGGTCTGCAACCCAGAGGAGGGATCTCATCAGAACTTGACCAGGCTGGCATCCTGGTTTCAGACATCTAGGCTCCAGGACTGTGAGAAATAAATTTCTATTGTTTATAAGCCACTAGTCTATAGTATTTTGTTAGAGCAGCCTGAATGGACTAAGACACTAGTACTTCCTTCCTTGGCAGAACATAAGAAAAAAAAGAAACTGTACGTAGAAGATCAAAAGCACTGATGAAAAACCACATATATCTCTCCCCTCCTTCTTTCTGGGGCTTAGTGGTATGTGTGGGTTTAGAAGAAAGCCAGACCATCTCTCATGAAACGTCCAATCCAGGAACTTCTGTTAAATGATGATCTCATTCCTCAGCTTATCCAAGAATTTCCTAAAGGTCATTCTGGGGACGTGTTATTTCCTACTGTATGTGATGCAGGAGGAAAGGGAAGAGATCATAGGGCTGTAGGCTACAGTTGTTGTTGACGGGAGTATTGTGTTTTGAGAAGCACAGTGTGTTATATTAGCCAAGGATGTGGCCAGGTTTGCTGTCTGCAGGAGTTGAGCAATGGAGTTATTCTTCTAGGATCCAATTTATAAAAATTGCTAGTTTGAGGATGGTGAGCTGTACATGGGGAATAAAAACTTGGAAAATTTTAAACAGTTCCCTTATGAGATTGAAGACCTTCTAGGAGCTGCAGTTTTATGTTCTGTAGCAAAATAGTCCATGGAATCAGAAATATCTCTTCATTAAACAAGGATGGAAGTGGCAGGTTGGTGGGGGTAAAGTCTCCCTCATATTCTGATTTCCGAAACATGGCACTTATCCGTTATTTTGAGGGTACTTGGTACTTGTGAAATTAAAAAGGAAAAGTGCTCAGAAATTGACAATTACCCTCCAACACCCACCCAGGATTCCAGGACAATCTCACCTGCTACAGTCTACTAGCCTGTAATGGGATGAGTTTAGAGGCAATATGATATTTTCAGGAATCAGAAACCCAGGAGAATACCAACTCAATTGGAAATAGAGGTTCCCAGTACTGAGCTTCCCCAGGTCCACTGAAGCATATTGGATAGTACATGACATTCAGAGTAGAGAAAAGTAAGATCTACCTCCGCTAGGATTCAGGAGTAGCCTTTGGACCCAACCAACTAACATCAAATTATTGGAGAAAAATGTACAAAACAGTGGAGAGTAAGGGGCTAGAGGACAGAGACCCATGAACCCTGGAGTGACTGGGTGGTTTGGGTTGCCCCGAGGTCACTTACTCCAAAGCTAAAGACAATTTAGGCGGAAGTCCCTCCCCAGAACTTTTGGTGAACAGATTATATTCCAGAACTCCACCTCAGTGTTTTCAAATACACATGTCTTGGGGTTGACCTAAAGGTGGTAGCATCAGGTAGTCGATAAAGGCTCTGGCTCATGGGATATCAGCTAGACATGGCATGTTCACATATCATCAGATAGGCCATGTCTTCTTGGTTTGAGTGAGCATTCGAGATGTTCGGTGAGAACCGGATGGTTGTAAACTTGAATGGTCACCCTTTACTCATCACCAGATATAGGTGAGGTGGTAAGTGTCCTGGGTGTCTTATTTTGTAAAGACTCTATCCCTTTGAAGCTACTGGGTCATTGGGAGCTGGTAGTGTTCACATTGATAACTGTGATTTTCCTGGAAGAAGTAGAACTCCAGATTTTTTAGAAAAGATCTGGGATCCGGGTAGGGTGAATGGAAAGCTTGATGGCCTCCTACTCTGAGTTGGTGTCCATGTACTTATGCAGCACCTTGTTCTTGGTTTTGGAGAGACACAAGGTCATGCAACACAAATTCCATACTATTGGTATAATTATGTTGCCATATGGGCCCAATTCCTCAGGGAATTTTTTCACCAAAAAAACCTACCCAAGAGGCTTCTGGGGCTTGACATTAGAGCAGGGGATATTCAGTTCTCAACAGGAGAAGTAGACAGTACTGGCATTAGATAGCTGAGAGCAAAGGAAAGCCTGGGTTTTCCAGAACCTGGGTCAGGGGACTCTGACTAATAAAAGTCTAGAAACAAAGGGACATATGAGCAGTAGGTAATGGAAAGCACCAGTTTCTTGCCTTCCCATCTAGATGACAATGGTTTCTTGGATTACTGATATCCCAGGAAAGGAGCAAGGGGCTTAGGACAGGGTAAAGCTGGTAAAATGGCCTAGAATTTGGTCTCTATACCTGCCATTAGCCTCTGAGACTGACTATTCATCTCTGATGCAGGACCAGGCAGGCGGTCACTCTGAGCGTCACCCTTCCCCCTCTGGTGGATAAGGACTGGAAACCATCTCCTCTTGTCTCATTGGCCCAAACTGAGTTACATGATCATCTTTGAACTAATCACTGTAACCTATGAGATGGGTTTCACTCATGGGATTAAGTCAAGAGCACTTTATAGGTATTTAAACCACCAATTATTTTTGCTACTTTGAAATAAAATATATGTTGATATTTAATCATACTTATTAGTTTTAGTATAGCCAAATTATTCTGAATTAGAATGCAAAAGAAACCTTAGTTTCTTATTAATTCCATGAAGCACTAGGTAAACCATAGAAGACTTGTCAATTTGGCTAAATTAAATTGTTAAAAAATCTATTGTGGATGGCTGAAACCACCTGGAAGATTTTGAAAAATACTTTATCCTCAAATAGATTCCTGGTCAGCCAGATGTGACGTATGTGAAATCCTGCTTTGATAAAGGAGGATGGACTAGATAAAGGCTCAAAGATCCTTCTGTCTCTACAATACTAAGAAAATACATAAGAAATACTCTTCATTCTTCCTACCACAAAACCAAGAGTAAAGCCACACACTTGAAACATAATGTCTCAGACCATACAAGCTGTTATAACAAAATGCTAGAGACCAGCTAGTTTACAAATGACAGCAATTTTATTTCTCCCAGTACTGGGAAGTCTAAGATCAAGGCATCAGCATGGCTGTGCTCTGGTGAGGGTCCTCCACCTGGTTCACAGTCAGTGCCTTCTCACTGTGTCCTCACACAGTGAAAGGGGCAAGGAAGGTCTCTGGAGCCTCCTTTTATAAGGGCACTAATCCCATTCATGAGGGCTCCACCCTCATGACCTAAGCATTTCCTAAAGGCTCCACTTCCTAATACCATCACCTTTGGGGATTAGGATTTCAACATATGTATTTTGAGGGGACACATTCAGACCATAGCACATAACTTTTCTCCTATTAGATGATTTATAATCTAAGAGAGTAGAAAAAGCAGGGAATGGGAATCCAGAGGGAAATGGTTTTTGATATCTGCTCTGCTACAGACAAGCTAGGTTAATTTGGTTTAATCATTTCAAATCTCTAAACCTGTTTCCTTACTTGTAAAATGTAGATAATAATACTTACCCTCCATTTATTTCTGCCATGAGGGTCAAATAAGAAAATATTTCTAAAAGTGCTCTCTAAACTGTAAAGGGCTTTCTGGATGTAAGGTATTCCCTTATTACTAATACTATTATTTGACTGCTAAATTTACCCCAAATAAATTTATGGCCTTGGCCAAGTTATTTAATATCTTTTACTCTCATTTTCTGTTCTTAGAAAAATGAGGGTTTGACCCAGATGATCTCTAATATCTCTTCCAGCTCAGTTTTGGGGTCTTTTTTTTTTTTTTTTGCGGTACGCGGGCCTCTCACTGTTATGACCTCTCCTGTTGCGGAGAACAGACTCCGGACGCACAGGCTCAGTGGCCATGGCTCACGGGCCCAGCCGCTCCACGGCATGTGGGATCTTCCCGGACCGGGGGACGAACCCGTGTCCCCTGCATCGGCAGGCGGACTCTCAACCACTGCGCCACCAGGGAAGCCCTGGAGTCTTTTAATTACATTTTTTTCTTGCAACTATTGAATAATGCTTGCCCACTGGACAGAGAGTTAAGGGGGCATGGATTTACAGTGGCCAGCTTTGGACAGTAATGCTGAGGGTCAACTACACTATATCTCTGATACAGATCCTTGGAATTTTAATGATGGTAATTACAACCAATGTAGAATATTTGTGTGGTGCCCTGAGTTGTTTTATGTATTATTTTTTTAAGAATCGCATTTCATTTTTAAATTTTTTTTTTTTTTTTTTTTTTTTTTTTTTTTTTTTTTTTACGGTACGCGGGCCTCTCACTGCTGTGGCCTCTCCCGTTGCGGAGCACAGGCTCCGGACGCGCAGGCTCAGCGGCCATGGCTCACGGGCCCAGCCGCTCCGCGGCACGTGGGATCTTCCCGGACCAGGGCACGAACCTGCGTCCCCTGCATCGGCAGGCGGACTCTCAACCACTGCGCCACCAGGGAAGCCCTCATTTTTAAATTTTTATTTATTTGTTTATTTGTTTATTTTTTGGCTGCACCATGCAGAATCTGGAATCTTAGTCCCCCGACAAAGAATTGAACCTGTGCCCCCAGCAGTGGAAGCTTGGAGCCTTAACCACTGGCCCACCAGGGAAGTCCCTGTTTTATGTTTTATATGCAGCATTGGATGTATAAAAGTTTGCAAGTTAGTTCGTGGGCATACTTTTTGAGGAAGAATGTGCACAATTCAGAGAACTGATGAATTAGCCAAAGACATTCAATTTAGCAGCAATTTCAGGAATAGAACTCATATATCTTGATCTTCATGGAGCAGGATTTGCAGTTATTATACTTTTAGTTTTAAAGGAATAACTGAATTAGTGAGAAAATGGCCTCCAAAGCTAATGAGAAAGGGTTGCCTTTGAAGGTGAGAGGTTTTGAACTATATGGATGGATAGGAAAATGAAAGAACAGTTCAGAGAATTAAGACCTTGAAACAGTGAACTATGAGGTTTATGAACTAATAAAGGAGTGCTATATGATAATCTTGCCTATGTATTCGTTCTAGACAAGGCTTTTATTTATTTATATTTTCAGACCATAAATGTGAATTCTTTTGGCAGAGATGATGATGATGACGATGATGATGACTACCGCACAAAGACAATAATAGCTAACATTCATGACTTGTTTACTCTCTGCAGGGCCCTAATCTAAGTCCTTTACATGTATTCTCTCATTTGATCCTGACTATAATTTCATGTGATGGGCACTATTATTATTTTCTCTTTGTAGATGAGGAAATTGAGGTACAAAAATGTTAATTACCTTCCTCAAGAACACATAGTAAATAATGGGCAGAGCTGGAAGTCATACCCATATAACACTGCAAACACACTGAAAACACAGTTGACTATATCACTTAATGCTACCACCAACAATGTGAACAACTAACCTTACTGATGTTTTTACTATTCTAGGCATATCAGCTGTTAACTTACTTTATCTTCATTACAACCCTAAGTTGTAGGTACTATCATAATTACTGGTAATTGTATAGATATGAAAACTAAAGACCAGAGGGCTAGCTCTAGAGTTTGTGCTCTTAGCTATTATACTATGTGAATAATAATATTTTTAAAAGTGGTAATGGAAAACACCTTAAAAATCACAGCAACAAGTACTTGTTGAGATATGTTTGCAGGCCAGCTACAAAATGCTTCGTGCACATTGCCTTTATTGTAATTGTCATAGGTGTGAATTTTTTTATCCCCATTTTACAAAGGATAAAATTTAGACTTAGAAAAATTATGAAATTTTCCTATTATCTCATAATCTTATAATGTTAGGACCCAAGACTCAAGACTTTGGAGGCTGGCCCCAAAACCAAATTACAACACTAAAATAGTTCAGTTCTGGATTGGGGACAAGGTTTTATGAAATATTGGCTGTTTATGGCCATAACATTTGTTCATTCTTTCATTCAACAAATGTTTATTGAGCATCTGTGTATTGTGTACCAAGTGATACAACCCCATGGCTTCCCAGGTGGGTTGTAAAATAGTGCGTGGTATTTCCTCAACCACAGAAAGACTCTAGAAGGGTGAATAAATGGTGGCAAAGATGTGTAAACAAAATGCAAAGGTAGTTTGACAATGATCAATCTAGGCTTGATCTCAGAAAATATTCAAATACCTGATTCCATTTTAAAACAAAATATTTAAGTTAGCAAGCAGGAGCAAAAAAAAAAAAAATCTCAGAAATGCTTATAAAAACAATGAGGTATCAACTAACATCAGTCAGAATGGCCATCATCAAAAAATCTACAAACAATAAATGCTGGAGAGGGTGTGGAGAAAAGGGAACCCTCTTGCACTGTTGGTGGGAATGTAAATTGATACAGCCACTGTGGCGAACAGTATGGAGGTTCCTTAAAAAACTAAAAATAGAATTACCATATGATCCAGCAATCCCACTACTGGGCATATACCCTGAGAACACCATAATTCAAAAAGAGTTATGTACCAAAATGTTCATTGCAGCTGTATTTACAATAGCCAGGACATGGAAGCAACCTAAGTGTCCATCAACAGGTGAATGGATAAAGAAGATGTGGCACATATATACAATGGAATATTACTCAGCCATAAGAAGGAATGAAATTGAGTTATTTGTAGTGAGGTGGATGGATCTAAAGACTCTCATACAGAGTGAAGTAAGTCAGAATGAGAAAAACAAATACCATATGCTAACACATATATATGGAATCTAAAAAAAATGGTTCTGAAGAACCTAGGGGCAGGACAGGAATAAAGACGCAGAAGTAGAGAATGGACTTGAGGACACAGGGAGGGGGAAGGGTAAGCTGGGACAAAGTGAGAGAGTGACATGGACATACATACACTACCAAATGCAAAATAGATAGCTAGTGGGAAGCAGCCGCATAGTACAGGGAGATCAGCTCAGTGCTTTGTGACCACCTAGAAGGGTGGGATAGGGAGGGTGGGAGGGAGACACAAGAGGGAGGAGATATGGGGATATATGTATATGTATAGCTGATTCACTTTGTTATAAAGCAGTAACTAACACACAATTGTAAAACAATGATACTCCAATAAGGGTGTTAAAAAAAAAAAGATCAGGATAACTTAAGCACAAATCCTTCCATAAAGCGACCTCTCCCCATCTCAATAACTAAATCTGTGAAAATCAAATGAGATTACCTAGTGCAGTGTTGAAAGCATGTTGAATAGCTTCTCCTACTCTTTTTTTTTTTTTTTTTTTTTTTTGCTGTGCGCGGGCCTCTCACTGTTGTGGCTTCTCCCGTTGCGGAGCACAGGGTCTGGACGAGCAGGCTCAGCGACCATGGCTCACAGGCCCAGCCGCTCCGCGGTATGTGGGATCTTCCCAGACCGGGGCATGAACCCGTGTCCCCTGCATCGGCAGGCGGACTCTCAACCACCGCGCCACCAGGGAAGCCCTTCTCTCACTCTTTTACTTGCAGAGTAAGTGCTAAGTGGGTAAAGCCAAGGTCTTTCGGTTGGGAAATCTTTCTGGGAGCAAGAAGTGACAACAATTATAAAGCCAGTCACTTTAAAGCTAGGAGATGTCACAGGGTGTCCTAATCAAAGGGCCTTTGTGTGATCAACCATATCCTCTCTCTCCTGTTGACCTTTTACTTACTCCTGATGTTTTCCACCTGCTTGAATGCACTGGATTTTTCATTTCAAGAAAATTAATTTGTTGGCAGATATTCACGTTTGTTTTGTAGAGATAAAGCTAGTTGTTGTTTTTCCTTTTGAGTTTTAAGACCAAAAATATTTCCTAATTGTGCATTAGTTGTGAATATACAGATTTGTTAAAACTTCTGTAACTAACCAATGCTGGCAGAAATAGTGCTCCCTGGTTAAGGGTGTGTTATCTATCTTTCTCTCAATTTCAAAAATGTGGCATTTTCACAGTACATAGTACCTTTAAATAGTAGGTTTTCAATTTATGCTTGTTGAATTGGAATTTAAAATTTTAATTGACATATAATTAACATACAATGAAATGCATACATTTTAGTTATTCATCTGACGAATTTTGACAATTCTCTCCAACCCTGTAAGTGCTACACCCCCCCAAAAAAAATAAACACAAAAAACATTTTCATCACTCTGAAAGTTTTCTCATGCCTCTTAGTCAATCCCTATCCTATACCTGAATTCAGCCACTTCCTACTCCTATCTCCATAGATTGGTTTGCCAATTTCTAGAATTTGTGTGAATGGAAACATGCAGTGTATTTTTCCATCAGGATTCTTTTTGTCATCTTAATGTTTTTGAAATTCATTTATGTTGTTGCTTGAATTTGTGCTTCATTATTTTATTACTGAGTAGTGCTCCATTTTATGAATTATAATACAATTTGTTTATCTATTGTTTTGTTGATAGACATTTCAGTTGTTTCCAAGTTTTGGCCTATTGACAGTCTAGAACAAGTGTTTTTGTGGATAATTTTCATTTCTTCCTGGTAAATACCCAGGATGGAATCCCAGGTTATGGGATGAATGTGTATTTAACATTACGAGAAACTGCCAAGAATTCTTCAAAGTGATTGTGCCAATTCGCATTCCCACCAGTATGAGAGTTTCAGTTGCTCCTCATCCTCACCAACATTTGGCATTTTCAATCTTTTAATTTTTTTTTTTTTTTTTTTTTTGCGGTATGCGGGCCTTTCACTGTTGTGGCTTCTCCCGTTGCAGAGCACAGGCTCTGGACGCGCAGGCTCAGCGGCCATGGCTCACGGGCCCAGGCGCTCCATGGCACGTGGGATCTTCCTGGACCGGGGCAAGAACCCGCGTCCCCTGCAACGCCAGGCGGACTCTCAACCACTGCGCCACCAGGGAAGCCCAATCTTTTAAATTTTATCCATTATAGTGAGCATGAAGTAGAATCATATTGTGGATTTAATTAGCATTTTCCTGATATGGAGCACTGATGGGTGTTTATTGACCATTTGTTTATCTTTTTTTTTGGTAAAGTATCCCAGCCTTTAACCCTTTTAAAATTTAGTTTTCTTTTTATTCTTGATTCGTAGGAGTTCTTTATATATTCTTTATATATCTACATGTCTTTTTCAAATGTGTGTTCCAAATATTTTTTCCCAGTTTGTGGTTTGCCTCTTCATTTTCTTAATGGTGTCTTTTGATAAGCAGAGCATTTTCATTTTGATGAAGTCTAACTTATCAATTTTTTCTTTTAATGTTATTGCTTTTTGTGTCTGTCCAAGAAATCCTTGCCTAACTCAAGGCTGCAAAGACATTCTCTGGTGTCTCTGTTTTCTCATAGAAGCTTCATGGTTCTGAGTTTTTTGTTTAGGTCTATCATCCGTTTAGAATTAATTTTTGTGTATGGAGAGAAATAGGGATTCATGTTTGTTATTATTCTTTCATACAGCTATCTAGTTGTTCCAGCAACATTTGTTAAAATGATGTCTTTTCCCCAGTAACTTGGTATTGTGGTAAAGAATCAATTGACTTTATATGCTGAGGGTCTATTTCTTGACTTATTTTTCCTTTAATTTGATATCCTATGTTAGTACCACACTATCTTGATTATTTGGTTTATAATGTCTGGAACTCAGGTAATTTAAGCTCTCCAACTTATTCTTCTTTTCAAGATATATTATACTATGCTAGATCTATTGTATTCCATATAAGGTTTAGAATTAACTTGTCAATTGCTTCAAAAAACTCTGATGGAACTTTGAAAGGGTTTGCATTGAAGATCAAGATAAATTTGGGAAGAATGGGCACAGAAACACTATCGAGGCCTCCAGTCCATGAATATGACATATCTCTCAATCTATTTATGTCTGTATTAACTTCTCAGCTGTGTTTTATTGTAGCTGGTATGTATGATTACATATTACGCATTAGGTATGATTATATTACTTGGGAATAATTCCGGTTTTACTTTTTTTTTCAGTATTTATCTCTTTTATGCATTTATCTTCCTTTATTGCACTAGTTAGAACATCCAATGTTATGTTGAAAAGAAGTGATGAGGGCAGTCATATTTGCCTTGCCTCCAGTCTTAATCTATAACTGTTAAATATGACGCTAGCTGTAGGTTGTTATTAGACGCTTTTAGCAGGATGAGGAAATTCCCTTTTATTCTTAACTTGTTGAGATTTCTTTTATCATAGATAGTATTGTCAATTTTTTTTGTTTCTATTGAGACAATCTTTTTTTCCCTTCCATTTATTCTGTTAATGGGGTGATTTACATTGATTGATTTTCAAATGTTGACCCTACCTTCCATTCCTGAGATAAACCCACTCAGTCATGATGTATTTTCTTTTTTATATATTTCTGGATTTGATTTGCTACTGTTTTGTTAAGGAATTTTATATCCATCTTCAGGAACAATATTGCTCTAAAATTTTCTTCTCTTGTAAAATCTTTGTCAGATCTTGATTTCAAGGTTTTGCTGGCCACATAAAATCAGTTGGAATGTATTTCTTCCTTCTCTGTATGCTGAAATAAGTTTTTGTAAGATTAGGATTATTTTTTTCTTGGTTGTTTGATAGAATTTGCCACTGAAGTTTTGTTTATAAGAACATTAGTGCACATTCAATAAAAAACAGGTTTTACTATCTATTGCTGTATAACTAATTACCATAAACTTAGCAGCTTAAAACATTACATATTTATTACCTCACATTTTCTCTAAATTAGGAATTCAGACACGGCTTAGTTGAGTTCTCTGCTTTGGAATATCTCATGATGGGGGAAGTTGAGGTGTTGGTCAGGACTGAGGACTCATCTGTGCCTCAGCTGGGGAAAGATCTGCTTCCAAGCTTATTTGATTACTGATTGGATTTAGCTGTTTTCAGGGACTATAGGCTGCATTTCCTTGCTGGCTGTTGGCTGGAAGTTCTCCTGAGTTCGTTGTCTTGTGAGCCTCTCTACCTGGCAGCTTCATAAAAGCCAGCAAAGGAGAGTGTATATAGAGAGAATCTGCCGGCACGACAGGAGTTACAATCCTGTAACATAATCGTAGAAGTGACATCCCATCAGCTTTGCCTTATATTATTATTAGAAGCAAGTCACAAATGCCACCCACTCCCAAAGGGAGGGAATTAGATAAGATGAATACTAGGAGGTGGGGATAATTGTTAGATAATTTTTAGTGTCTGTCTACTACATATAGGGCTATTTTAGATTTAGTGTTTATTCCCATATTAGTTTTGGTTAAGCTGTGTTTTTCAAGGAATTTTTCCATTTCATCTAAGTTGTCAAATTTTTTGGCATAGAGTTATTCATAGTATCCTTATTATCTTTTAAAATATTTGTTGAAATTCTAATTTTTGTTCTTGATATTAATGATTTGCATCTTCTCTCTCTTTTTTCTTCATCAGTCTTATTAGGGCTTTGCCAGTTTTATAAATCTTTTCAAGGAAACAATCTTTGACTTTGTTGATTTTTCTCTGATTATTCCATTTTCTAGTTCACCGATTTCCTCTCATTTATTGTACTGTTTTTTCTATTTACTTTTACTATTTTCTTTTTTGCTTTTCTTTGTCTAGTTTTTTAAAGTAGAAGCTTAGATCATTGATTTTAAGCTATTTTTATTTTTTAATATAAGCCAAATTTTCAGAACTATGTGACTGTGTGAATACTTCACTAGGGCCCCTCACAGGACTTCAGAAGGTATTATTCAATTGAAAGGCCCTGAAGCTAAAGCTTCACTTGGTTCAAAATAATCCACCTCGTCTACTAGTGCATTTAATTTATTTTAAGATGCACAATCCCCCCCCCATTTTAACACCTCTGAAAATGGAATATGTTGTATAAGCTACGGCATCTTATAATTGCTATCAGCCAGGAAGAAGTCATGTCATAGTCATCATTGCCTGTGTATGCACAGACTTGGCTATAGCTGTTCGTATTATCAGCATTTCAGTTGAGTCTTATGCACGTTTGGTACCTATACTGAGTTTCAGTGTTAAAATAGTATAAAATGATTACATTATGATTCAGCACTGTAGCCAAAAAATAGGGTATGTTCAGAAAAGCAAGGAAAGACAGGAAATGTAACATTAGTGAAGCAAATATTATAGGAGGACTGCTCATAATTTAATGTTTTCTTGCAAAGAACAAGCAATTTATTTCATTGTATTTTCCTTTTTACATGTGCATCATAGTAATACTGGAGTAAAACTGTGTCTAAATCATAGCTAAAATAAAAATTGTAAGTGATGAGATAGCATTGAGTCATACTTTAATTGGCAGAATTTTTTTTCCCGATGTATCTTCTGTTGACAGTGCCTCTGATTTAATGAAATAGAGGTAGCCTACTTAGTTCTCACATAAATGCCCTTGAAGTTGCTATTATCTATTTTCAGAGATGAGAAAATTGAGTCTCGGGGAATTTAACTGTCCAAGGTCACAGAACTAGTAGGTGGCAGATCTGGGATTAGAATGCAAGCGTCTGGGGCTTGAGTGTTTGCTCTTTACTGCACATTCTATTGTCTTGGTAGATCACGGAAGGGAGGAGCAGTCTCGCTTTCAAGATTCTCATCAACTAAAAATATTAGATTTTCCAGACAGCTCTTGGTCTTGTCTGTCTCCTGCTTCACCACCACCCGTGGATAAAGCCTAAATTTCTTAAAATGTAAAGCATTCTGTGATCTAGCCTCAGCCAGCTCTTGCCTGACTCCTGCTCTTCAGCAACTTGGAACTATTGTCTCTATATATGTCCATACTCAGGACATATCTTGTCCTAGTCTAATATTTAATTGATCCTCCTTTCATTGTTAAAAACCTCTAGCTAATTTCTTTTTCCTTATCTGAAGTTATTCATGCTAACGCCTTGTGTAAACATTAGTTCACATAGTAGGCCTAATGGCTGTCTTTTGAAAGGCCTGCTTACAAAGTTGTCCCTTGGCTGGTGTCTGAAAACTTGATTTGGGGAGGGTTCCAATCATTTCTAGAACTGATAAGAGTGACTAAACTGTTTATGCAAATAACACGGTTTATGCAGAACACTTGTTTTCCTTCTGGGATTCTGGAATATTTGGGCATACTAGGCAAAGGACGCCTAAATGGTTATCCCCCAGTAAAACCCATGGGCTCTGAGTCTCTAACAAGCTTCGCTGACTGGCAGCAATTCCTTTGTGTAGCCACACTCATTGCTGGGAGAATTAAGTATGTTGGGAGAGAACTCTTGGAAGCTTATTTGTGGTTTCCCCTGGACTTCTCCCCATGCATTCCTTTCTCTTTGCCAATTTCACTTCATGTCTTTTCACTTTAATAACTCATAGCTGTGAATATATGTTAAACCTATTATGAGTCCTCCTAGAGAATCGTAAAACCTGAAGGTAGTCTTAGGGACCCCCAATATACCCCTCTGCCAGGAATCCCTTCCTATGCTCTTCCCCTTCCCTTTTTACCTGGATAAACTTTTCCAGGAAGCTGCCTCTGAATCTCTCCTACATCATTTTTCTGCATTTGGTACACCTCTTTGGGACTACTGTGACATACTGGGGCTCTCTCTATTATTACACTTATCATATCATTTTATAATTATAGGGACATTGTCTTTAGTCTACTGGTCTGTGATTTTTCTGGAGGGTAGAAACTGTGTTATATTCATCTTTATATCTGTATACCTGTCACACAATGGTGGTCAACTAATATTTGTTGAATAGACAAATACCTTGGCCAATCTGGGATAGTCTTTTGATTGCTAGTAGTATCCATAACTAAAATAATTGACAGAGAAGTTCGGAATGGGCTTTGAGAACTATTTTTTAAAACATATCCTTGCCTACACAGTTAGTTATTAAATTGTTTCAACTTTCAGAAGCGACTTAGAAAACACCTACTGTGTATTATATTTTAGGTGGGAGCTTTGGGTATTAAAGAAAAAAGAGGGCTGACTTGTTGTTAAGAACATTAGGAAATTAAATAAGGTCTCAGCTTTGTCATTCTGCAAAATGGTCCTAAGGATACCAGCTCTTCTAAATCCACAGTCATGATAAGAAATAAAGTAGCCTAGGGTGATGCTTTGCGAGAAGGTGCTAGGTAATTCCAGTTGTTTATCAGTAACTTGTCCTTCATTAATTCCAAAGAAAATGTATCTATCTTCTTTTGTGGATTAGCCATTGGTTGGAAACTTATACTCTTGTTCTGGTGCACCTGATTTCTTTATACTTTCATAAAGATGGTGTTCAGATTTATTTTTTTCCTTCTTTCATTGTTTGCTAATGCCTTACTTTCCCCTCCCACAGTTATATAATCAGCTTGCTATTTTTAATACTGCACTTCTGACAAAACCAAGTCTGAGCTTTAACAGATACATTTTCATATCTTGGAAGTTGCCTCAATGATTCATTCTGCTAGAAACTGAATATATTATGTATCTTTTTGATTGTTCTTACTCTTAAAAAGGATATTGGGTTTCTTCAGATGTGATTTTTCAAGTTAAAATTAGAACTAGGAAAAGATGCACTCTTTTGAGGGGTTGGGGGTTGTGTAGCAAGGATTGGAAGGTGTTGGTAACTCAGGATAGAAATAAGTTCAGCTTAGCTCAGCCAACATTGTCATTATATCTTATATTTTCTATTCACAATGTGGATGAATATGTGGGAACAGCTGGTATGGAATTGATCAATGTCTGCGTCATTCACTTTGTGAGGACTTCAGCTGATCTCAGTGTGTTCAAAACACCCGTCTTACATACTCTCCCTGAGTCATTAACAGCCCTTATCCTGTCAAGGAGAAAAGAGTGCTTGAGACCCTGCTTTCAGCAGTGGAAGGCTTGTGGAATTAAACCCTTAGCTCTTTTCTTCGTTTTGGCTTCTATACCAATTTTGCCTGAATCATATATAATTTAAAAAATTATTATACATGATACGTGGGAATATTTTGGGTTATTGTTTTAATACTAGCAAAAGCATCTGTTTCATAATAGAAAGTCCAGATTGAGGCTGAATAATTCAGACATAAACTTGTAAAGAAACTCCTGAGGTAACCTTTTTTAAACAACATTATTCGAATTTTTGTATTGCTCAAGCCTTATTTAATTTACCAAGATGAAAAAGGTATGTCTAAATCAAGTCGATCATCTAGACGATAGAAGAAAAGAATCCACAGAGGCTAAATAATAAAATCACAGTTTGGAAAGATTCAGCTGCCTCACGCCCAAATGTTCTTGTTCTCGTGCTATTTTTCCTCTCATTGAAATATACTATGTATGAATCCTTAAATTATCTGTTTTCATAGGATTTTAACATTTAAAAAAATACAAAAGTCAGCATACTTTTGGTAATGCTTTGATTTTAAATTTTGAGATATTTTAGGGGTTTTGTTCTTTCATCAGATCTATGCACTGGCCCACATTTTAGTTTTATGATTCTATCTAAAGACTTGAATGACGCTTAAGTATTATAGCTTAGTATAATCCTTTTTGAGATATTTTTATACTGATACAGTTTTCATGGCTTTCTGTTGTACTCTTTTATAAATCCTACCTTCAAGATGTTTCCTTTATAAAAGAAACCACTTCCTAACATTCTGGTATTCCAACATAAAATTACAGTTTTACATCAGAATGAGACCTAAACCAGACTTACACGTTGAGTGGTGAGGAGAATACAGAGTAATAATGTTTCTTTTCACGTTGCTATTGTTCATCTCGGTAAAGAAGCAGGAACAAAGTCCTATCCTGTGAGCATAGTGTCTCTTCTATAGGAAAGCAGCTAAACGTTGGACATCTTAGTGTGAAAATAACTATTGGAAGAACAAAATAGTCAAAATGAAAATCTCTGACTCACACTTGAAGAAATATTTTAGCAACAAAGTTCAAACTGCGTTATTAATAGGAGGCTGAATTCTTTCTGGTCCTAAACACTGGTCTGTGGACCAATAAAGACTATTCTATTATTGGCCCCTGTCCTAAGATTTCTCATCCCAGCCTTTACATTTCTTTTTTTTTTTTGATTTATTTTTTATTGAAGTGGTTGAATTACAATATTGTGTTATCTGCTGTACAGCAAAGTGACTCAGTTATACATATATATACATACACTCTTTTTCATATTCTTTTCCATTATGGTTTATTACAGCATACTGAATGTAGTTCCCTGTTCTATACAGTAGGATCTTGTTGTTTATCCATTCTATACATACCAGTTTGCATCTCCAGCCTTTACATTTCTGATTTCTGATCAGAATTCCAGCCCTCTGAGGAAGGTTGTGGGCCCTAACAGCTCTGGAAAACCGAGCAGCGTCTGAACATAAAATGATTGATTCCTGCTCTAATTGCGATAGCTCTGAATGGAAAGTTACCGTATGAGAAAGATTATTTATTTTAAAACAGCAACCCAAATAGTCATATTTTCAAGAACACTCTGGCTTGATAATCATCATTTTTCTACGGTTGCAATATATTTGTAAGTGTTGAAGAAAAAGCACCGGCAAAAGACTAATTGAAATGTAAAGATATGCATCTATTATTAGGATCGTCAACTGATTATTTTTCACCACTTGTTTTATTAACACACATCTTATGTTACATGTTGCTTTAATCTTCTTTATTAAGACTAACTGAAAAGTCCTGTCATTATGTATCGTTTCAATGCCTCAGGATCCATGTTTTGTTGAATTTTCTATGCCAACTTCTTTTGACATGAAAGTGAAATATTGTTGTTTGGTTAAATGTGCAAATGGGTCTAGGGTGGATGTTTTATATAAAAACAATCACAGAAAATCAGTTGTGTGAGCAAATTCTATCTTCAGGCAAAATAACACTTTTGCTGCAAATGATCTCCCTCTGTAAATGTTCTCTGATCATCGCTTTCTCTGGGCTAATGTGGTCCTTTCTCATGGCTCCCCTCCCTTTCATGCCCCCCAACTCCAGTAAAACCAGAAATACTATTGTGCAAATGGAGAAATGCACATACTTCTCCTTTCCAGGGGCACTTTTAGTGAAAAGGGAATATACCCCACACTGTTTTACCACTTTGACACAGCTTCGGTAAAGAAGAAAGAGTTAAGTTCTCGGTCTGCAGCTGATCCGTGCTTAAGCAGTTCACCGGGGCATCATGGTTATAACTGTGATAGAGTATCCCGGGAGCCTGCATAATTTTATTCTATTTTTCATAAATAAGTAAAAATGCATCAGAAGGCATGCCCACTTCCCAAGGAATGCACAATTAAAGAAGACAGAGAAAAACAAGACCTAGGATGATAGACTCTGGCTTCAGTCCTGTGGAGGAAAATGTGTTCACTTTTTTTTTTTTTTTTTTGCTTTTCTCAGTCCTCTGATTGAGTAATGACAATAGTGCAGTAGGAAAGCACACAGAAAGAAAATCATGCCCCAGAGCACATCAGTAGTAAAAGTAATTAGTTCATTGTTAACATCAGGGTGCTGTTAACAAGCACAGGGGCCCTGCTTTCTGGCTAAGCTGCTGCGTATTATGATGGTCGACTCCAAAATAAAAATTACTTTGTGCAGAAGGAAGAAGAGCGGGGATTATAAGCTCAGGAAAGGCGAAATTTGGGGATCGAGGATATTTTTCAAAAGCATAATGAGAATCCACAAATGCAGCCTCGCCTCCCAGATCTGGTCATTATGCACCACATGTGTATTCAAAGCATGCATGCTTATGAGAAGCACAGAGACAGGGGGAGAGAAAGACTGAGAGAGATTGAGAGAGACGAAGTGCCAGAGCGAACTAGTGAGAGCAGGAGACTGAGCAAAACCATTATACACAGCACCTAGGGAACACAAGATCTAATTGGAGAATCAATAACTGAAAGCCCATTTTAAATATTCTGCTCTATTAATTCTTCAGGTTAATAAAAACTGCCCGCATGATGATATTTGGGGATATAGATATTCAGAGTTGGATTACTTTTGACAAGAGCGTAAGGAATCTATTCAAAGCTGATTTTCCCCCCTTTTGTTCACTGAGGACCTGCAGAATCTAAGATAAAAATGGCAGTTGTCCTGAGGGCACCCTGAGGCATGTCATTAAAATCGGAATTTGATCCTCTTTTCACGGTTACTTGGGACAATCAAGCACAGGAAACCTGAAAACTCATCAGTTTTCCAAAATATGACATGCCCTTGACTTTGTCAGTTTGGCTGCCATAGAGTAGCCCTGGCTATTTCAAAATCCCTTTAGATGTCACTCTGTTTTCAGGAATGCACGCTGCAGATATTCTGCGAAAGATGAGAGACTCGAGGCTTCCTCCTGGCACCTTTGCCCAGTTGAAGCACTTGCTTCTCTGTTTCCCATCAAAGAGAAATTCCATCACAGTTTTCCAGTAAAAGGCCAGTAAAAGGCTTGTGTTTTAAAAGAAACGAAGCAATTTCTAATTGTACTTCATGTTAATCTCAGAAGTGTTTTCCATCTACTCATTCAAGCATCCCAGGTAATGAGTTACTTTGGTTTTTAAAGCTGCAGTGTGTGGTAGACTAAGGGACCACAGAGAATCTTGGAGATAATTTGTTGTCATATAAAATTATATGGCTTACTACTGTCCATTTGTTTCTGTTTCTTTGCTCTGTTTTTTAAATGTTAATTTCTACTGTTGAAGGCTTTCTTCGTTTTATTGTTTGAATCATGCAATGTTGGAGACGCCACAAAACTAGAAATCTGGCCCACTTGGGTTGCTAGGAAGATGAAATGTGTATTCCACAAGGCAATCTCCAGGAACCATAGTTTTCTTTGAACTAATAAATTCCTAAATGAATCTGTGAACCAAGGCCTCTTCCCACCTTTTACCCTAACGCTGATTTTTACAGGATGAATGACAAGGAGAGTTCCCATCTCCGAGCTGTATGTATTGCCTTGACCTGAGAGACGTTTGAGTATTCCCAGCAGTGAGAAGAGCTTTCCATGGGGAAAGGCCGAAACTCTAGACCCAGGGCAAACAGGAGGCTTTTCCAATTAGGGAGCACTTTTTAGATAAAAAGTGGGTTAGCTTTTTTTGCCACATGTCTTAACACTAACTCCTCTTTCTATAAAAGTGAAAATAAGAAAAGTGATTTGGCTACTGAACTTTACCTGCCCACTGAAGGTAGCTGCATTCTGATAGATGTTGCCTGTTGCAAATATTGTCAGGTCAAGACAGTACAGGGGCAACCATGTGACCAGTCAGTGTGTAGAAGGAGAGTAATTCAGCATCGCTGGCAGGGCTAGGAAATTCTGGTTGTGCTTGGATCTTACACTTGGGATATACCCCTGCTTACGTAGAATTTTACTTAATGGAACTTTGGATGGTCAAAGGTTTTATAGTTTCCACAGGGTTAGTTTTTTAGAACTTTTTGTCAGACTATAGATCCAGTACTCAAGTTAAATAATGTGTACAAAAAAGAAATAACTTTGAGTGAGCAAGGTCTTACGCAAATCTTTGATATTGCTTCTTGTTATTAATCAACCGTTTCATGTAAGCTAATCAACTTGTCTTTTACTTTGCTTTGTTCTATGGCTTTGCATTTGTTTTCCCTCCCACCTGGAATGCCTTTTCTTCTCTCTTCCCCTCTATGTAGCCTGCTCTCAAAAACCAACTCTGAAATCAACTCCTGCTAAAAGCTTATCCTGATGTGTTCAACTAGACAAGGATCGCTTGTGTGTGCTTCTTTTCATTTTGTCATTGGTGTGATATAGCTCATAGTTCGTTATTGCAGAAACTTGAATATTTTATAAATTAATGAATGTGCCCCCAAACCCAAAAGGAACATCCTGTTATGACACCTCTTGCCTGGTGTTAGTACCATCAAGGGACTCCAGTGGCCCAATTAACTCTCCTGGGTGTGTTTCTTGATAAACTCTTATCTCATGTGGGTGGGTTATTGAACATAAGCAATTAAGACCACTATCTTCTCTTCCTTTATGTTCTGTAGGATGCCTAATATTATGCCTAGCAAAACTCAAAAAGTTCTTTCAGCTCAGTAAAGTAGTACTGAGTACTAACCATATACAAAGCACTTGAGGTAACACGATAATGACAATATGCCACTCTCTGGTGGTCACTTAGACTCTAGATGAGGGATTGGCAAAGTATACAGTCCATGGGCCAATCTGGCTTACCTTCTATTTTTTTTTAATAAATAAAGTTTTATTGGTATCCAGCTAAGTTCATTCACTTATATATCATCTAGCTGATTTGGGGCTACAATGGCTGAGTTGAGTAGTTTTAACAGAGACCACATTGCCCACAAGACTAAAATATTTATTATCTGTCCCTATACAGAAAAAGTTTGCTGATCCTTAACCCAGATCTTTGCACTGACTATAGTAAGAAGACAATTATTGGCTTAAGACTTAGTGTAAAAATCAACCCAAATGAACTACTAACAGATAAATTATAAAGGTACAGTATTGAGCAACTAAAAAGGGAGCTTCTTTCTATGAATAAATATTTAGGAACTTGTATTTTCAATGGAGAAAAAAAAAACCCAAAACAAAAACCCAAAGCCTAGAGAATTAGGATTATCATTCTTCATATCTGCTTAGAACAAGCGCTATTTATATGTGACATAATCATTTCATTTATTTATTCAACAAAATTTGTTCTAGGTACTGATGCCAGGGATTCAGTGATAAGCCAAAATGGAAATGGATACTTTACTTCCCATTTTTTATATGAGAAAACTGAGTCTCTGTAATAAGTGGCTTAGCCAGGACTGGAACTCAATCTTCTGAACTTACATTCAGTGTGTTCAAGTCAGTACTCATTACCATAGGAGACACAGATTGGAAAAAAAAAATAAAGATTTATTATAAACATCATTTTTCTCTCCAATGGTAAATTTATTCGTTGGTGGTACCCTATAAATTTTCAAATATGAGATAATCTAAGAGGCAACCTAATATTTACTAGCTATATGAACATTGTTTCTCTAAACCTCAATTTCCTCATATGTACAATGTGGGTAAATAATATCTAATTTGTAGATTACAGAAGGTAACTCGGTAGGACACTGTACTCTGAAACTAAAAAGCAAAATCCTGGGTTTCCCTGGTGGCACAGTGGTTGAGAGTCCGCCTGATGACGCAGGGCACACGGGTTCGTGCCCCGGTCCAGGAAGATCCCACGTGCCGTGGAGCGGCTGGGCCCGTGAGCCATGGCCTCTGAGCCTGCGTGTCCGGAGCCTGTGCTCCACAACAGTAGAGGCCACAACAGTGAGAGGCCCGTGTACCGCAAAAAAAAAAAAAAAAAAAGCCAAATCCTGAGAGGTTTAGGGTTAAAGTCTTAATTTTTAAACCTTATACTTAGAGACTCTCTGCTTGGCATGCGATAGGGCATATTTAGATGTGGATTCATAAGTTTACTAAAAAATATTTACTGAGAGCCCACCATATGTAAACTGGCCTGGCACTCCCACTTTCTAGCTTGTGACCTACTTGCTTAATGCTGAGTCACATTGTCCTCATTGTAAAAATTGGGAGAAACAACACTAGCCTAACAGAGCTGTTGTGAGAATTGACATAAGACACGTGAGGGCATCTAGCAAGGCCTCGACTTTGTATGAGGGGCTCAAGAGATGTTAGTCTCCTTTCTTCTATCTGTATCCTCTTGAGTATTAAAATCCAATCAGGATAATATTACTACTATTAGGAAGCAAATCAAGTTGCAAAAATATGAGAGGAAAGAGAATGCCTATGTTTTTTACCCCTATCCAGGCACACAGTGAAAATGGTCATACTTTCCAAGGTGATGACATTGATGAAACTGCAGGAAACTCTATCTGATGGAAATCCGTTAGCACATCCCATCAAAAAATCTTGTTTCTTTGCCTTGGTTTGAAATTTGAAGACAGAAGAGCATTCCATTTTATCACTTTAGTTGCCAGGAGCGATTGGACAAATTACACGTAAAAATAATATTTAAGGGTCAGGTAATTATTCTAGTGACTTGGGGGAACTATCTTGGTAATAAAAGAAACACTCTCATCTCTTCTGAATTCTGAACTCTAAACTTCTTTAGTGCCAGTCTGCTTTGAAATCTGATGACACCGCTGCTGGCTGTCGCTCCGCGATGTTAGAGAAAGTGTCGAACACTTAATGAATTCAGGGGTGTGTTTCTAGTGATGAGAAGTGCTGTCTTGTGTTAACAGTGTCAGTATGAGAGAGACTTGAAGGCACAAAAGACTATGTTTATGTAGGTGCTCTTTCATGTCGGGTGCTGCACTTACTGCTTTTGATTAAGATGTATGATTGAGTTACTGGATATGACATTTGTTGAGAGAAGGAAGATTACCACGGGTGAAGTGCAAGAGAGTAAAGAGTGAGGTGGTGGATGAAGTGTGAATGAAAGGTTACGTGCATTGATGTCTTGTTTATTTGGTTTAGGGGTTTGAGATAGAATCAATCTATTTCATTTTTTAGCGTGTTAGGAGAACTGTCTTAAAAATGTACCTTCCAATACATAATCAAAATATATCAAAATAGACTTCGGAAGGTAGCTTTCAGTCGGCTTGAGCTGTAGAAAAATGTATGTTGGGGGGCGGGGTGGAGATGACACTTGGGGACACTCCTCTTAGGAAAGCTTAGACTGCTCTCACATGCATTATTCTATTTATATTCACAATACTCCAGTGCAATAGGTAAAGCCAGCTTTTTTGTTTTTTTCATGAAGTTAAAATGTTTCAAATGAAAACCCATTTTATCTGCTATTTTTCTGGAACACTGTGAATGCAAACCAAACTCATCACCTCTGAACACAGAAATTAAAGAATGAAATGGACTATAAGCTGAAGCTGAACAATCTAATTTCACTGTTGCAGTTAATATGGTGAGAAAAACCTCGAAACCATGGACATTTAAAGGGCAGAAAATAAATGCCCTGCTTGAGGTTGAATTCTCTAAATAACACCTGGATTTTGGCAGCTGAAAACGATGTTAGAAGCCACAATGAAGAACCGAAAATTCTCCCAGAGCTAATCATGCTCTGAATCTCCACACTGTCTGTCTCTGACTATTTGCTAATTCTGCACTGCTAAGGGTAAGCTGGGCATACTATCGCTTCCATTTACAGATGGAGAAAAAAGAAAGAATGGAGTTCTACTGTCCCGATTTACAAAGTAATTCAGTGGCAGTGTCAGAAATAGAAAGCTAGATCTTCTTATACTCTCAGACCAGCGCTCTCTCTTCGCTAAACCAAATTCCCACTCTCTGGTGCATTCTAAATCCGTTTGTTTATTTGCATCCTTAGATAAGCCCCAGTATCGGGGTTATTAGTGTTCTTCAACTGGCCTGGGCTGGCTTCCCCCAACTGAAGGGCTGACGGCCACGAGGAGACCCGTGCTTCCTTCTGTTTTCTAATCAGGCCCATCCACTGCAAAGCAGTCTCACCCTGTTTGGAAACCTGTGTGCCTCATTTTGTTTTAGAACATATTATAAATTGACTAAATATTTCTCTCTAAATTAAAAAAAAAAAACTTTTAAAAGTGAAATCTAAATTTTCAACTCTGTGGATCTTCATTTTAGAATAAAATTTCGTAGTTCACAGGAAATGTTAACTCCTGCTAATGAAATAAAACAAACATCTTCATCTTAAACTAATTCAGATGGTTTCTTTGTTGGTTTAAAACAGAAAAGTTTTACCGTGTGTGTGCGTGTCTCTGTGCATGTGTGTTTATGTCTCTATCTAGACATATAGATTCATACACATAATCAAAGGAAATGTTTGCTCTTCCCTCCTTTACATTATTATTGCCTTTTCTCTGTTTTTCTATCCATTTCTAGTTAAGGAAATGGTGTTGCTAGCAATGTGAGGAGGACGGTAAGTCAGTTAGTGAACTTCCTTGTTGAATCGCAGGACACAAAAACAAGCCCTTATCAAAACTTCATTTTTCCTTCACCCCCACACAGGATCATTTAAAATTGCATTCATTTTAGGATTTCTATTGAAATACATAGAACCAAAGGTCTGAAACTGTCTATCAGAACAGCCTGGAGTTTAGCAATGCCAGCCTAGCTCAGGTGACTGCCTGACTCTCTGGGACCCCCCATCAAGTGATCTGCCAGAGGACATGGATAGAATCTGATATGAAGACAACCTATTGATTCTTGAGATTACCTCCTTGGGAAACTAATGATTGTTTAATCTTTATGTGGGTGGATTTTTGTATTTGAAAATCTACTCCTTTTTTGTCAACGAGAGAAATATTAGTTTTGATCCCCAAAGTTCTTGCCTCTGATTTTAAAGGGATATTGCTTTAGTGCTCCATCCTTTGTGGTATCAATAAGCTAGTGGAAAAGGTGGCAAATAAATCCCACAGAAAGTAAAGAAGATCAAACATAACCTTCACTGCAGACGTAGAGGTGACTATTCTTCTTTACTCAAAAAATGATCCTGACTTGTAGATACCCTCTTCTTTCAGAGAGCAACATGTTCTTTTCTTCTTTCACAAACATTTACATGAAAATCAACTTTTATTGTTTGCTGCAACTGAATGTGAACTTTGATAAATAGGGGGCAGATTTAAATTACAGACCAAATGCTTCCTTACTATATTCTTAACCAGTTACCACTTTAAAAGCATAAATAATATTTGGCCACTGGAGACGGAATATTAATAAAGTATTAATTTTTTAAAAAAAAAATTTATTTATTTATGGCTGTGTTGGGTCTGTGTTTCTGTGCGAGGGCTTTCTCTAGTTGCGGCAAGTGGGGGCCACTCTTCATCGCGGTGCGTGGGCCTCCCACTATCGCGGCCTCTCTTGTTGCGGAGCACAGGCTCCAGACACACAGGCTCAGCAGTTGTGGCTCATGGGCCTAGCTGCTCTGCGGCATGTGGGATCTTCCCAGACCAGGGCTCGAACCCGTGTTCCCTGCATTGGCGGGCAGATTCTCAACCACTGCGCCACCAGGGAAGCCCCTAAAGTATTAACTTTTAAGGAAAAGGATTGCTAAGAATTTTAACATAATTTAATCTTGCTGCAGTGCATTCAGTTGAAATATGTTAATAACTTACTATCCATCTTTGCTATTTGAGGGTCATTTCATTTTTCAGTGCTATGGGCAGAGATTTAAAGATATTTAAGAAAGGTTATTCTCTGAAGCTTATTTCATTTACCTTTCCTTTAAACACATAAAAGATCAAATTTTCATTTAACTTGTTTGGATCTTTGAAATTTCTGAATGCCAACATTTTATCTGCAATATCATATTATTATTCCAGTTAGAGTTTTCACGACAGAAATAACTTAGTACCTTGGCTAGAAATCTTATCGTGAAGAAATTTATGCTAACACGGCAATTGGGTAATGAGGGTTTGTAAACCGAGTCAGAGCATGTAATTCTCCTCATAGGTTGCTCTCCATCTAGACTTTGTGACTTTAAGTACTTCATGATCAGTAAATAATAAATTCAATTTACCGGATAGAAGTTTTGTCACTTGGAAATACTCACTTGGAATATATATTCCTTAATTGGCATCAATGGCACATTTCCCAGGAAGCATAACAAAATGGATCATTTAATAGATGCGCAATGTCTCCATCCATCTATCGGTGCAGCATATGATGTTCCAACTTTACTATGGTAATTAGCTCAGGCTGACTTCAGAGCAGGAAGCTGCCTCCCACACAGCAGTGCTTAATTACTTTATTTATTTTTATTTTTTATTTTTTATTTTTTTGACAAGTAGATTAATTTTTATTGAACATCATCTATATGCTAGGCATAATGCTAAGTGCTTAATTACTTTAGACTTCAGCTTGCCAAGTGAAAAATTGACTGTTCTTTTGCACATTGCATGGAATTGAAATGATTTCATTGTCATTTCAGTTGAAATACAGCCTGACATCAGCATAGAATCATGGGAAACATAATGCAAAATTTCTCTGAAATTCTAAAATGGCCTGAAAGCTGCCTTATTTTTTTATGAAGCTGCATTTCATTTTCAGAATGTTAATGAAGATCCACTTCATCTTGAGAGAAGCAAACTTTTAGGAATTCACTTCTGTGAATCCATTCCAATGGCAATTCAATGAAGGGCAACATCATTAGGAAGCTACAATTAAGGGGGCATAAGAGCCATTGGAATGGCTGTCGACATAATTAGTAGTAAAACCTGTTGGCTTCAGCATACAACTAATGAAAGGAATAATAACCGCCCCCATTCAGAAAATTAAAAAAAACTCACCTTTGTGCAGATTCTACACCATGATACTTTAATGTACAGTTATGTGACATAAACTACACATTTGTACAATAAAGTGGCAAAATAAATCCAGGCTATCTTGTGCTGAAATTTATCAAAAAATTTTTTTCTTCAGATTTCAGCTGTCAATCCCATGCTACTAATTGAATAATTTCCAAGATACCAAAGGCAGATTTCATGAATAAAATGTCCCCAAAAATGTGCTCTTGGATAGAGGGAGAAAGTAAAATTATGAGAGAAGGCATTGGTATAATGGAGCAAATCAAACCCAAGCTTTCACTTTGGCCAGAAGCACTCCGCAAGTAGCAATGACACCTTTGCCATGAAAACCACAGGGGAAAGTAATTAAATTTAACAGAAGCTGCCCTTGATTTAAAGCCACAGGGGAAGTAATTAAATTTAATAGAAGCCACTACTTCTAAACAAAGATATATGGTATTTCTATCACCAAATGTTACCTTATTTTTTTCAAATGTGCCTATAGCTTCTAGTAGCCTGCTTGTGGAAACTAGTTCCAAAACATCTAATGGACACTATATGATTGAATATTGTGAGCCATACTGGGCAGTAATGTAATGACAGCACATCTGAGCTGCAATTCAAGAAAGGCCAAGGTGCTGCCATTTATGGCAGTCTGCTCAAAACCAGTACTGGGCCTTAAGATGAAGACAAGAAAGTTTGGGGAAAAAAGTAGACTTGTGATTTTTTTTTCTTTTTTTTTGGTCAACTTTGATGCATTTTGTACATCTGTTTAAACTGTGCCCTAACCTCAGCCTCTGGGGCTACCATTCTCTTGTTGAGCTGATTCAGTACCTTGGCTTTGGAAGAAACAAAGTTCTCCTTTCGTAAAGTGTGTACTCTTGTCATCAGGGTTCTCCAGGCCAGGCCATAGGGCCCACGTGTTTTCTTGCACATTGGACCAGACCAGTTGAAGCTGGTCCCAGTGTCACTGTGGTTACCATGGATACCTATATAGGATGCTCACTCCAAATGGTGGTCTTTACATCAAGCCTTGTACCCTGGCTCTGATGGCTTGAAAGAAAGTTTGCTTTTTAAAATTTTGTGTCAGGATCCCTTACTTGTCAACTCACGCATCTTCTGGGCTTTGTCCTAAACCTCGCAAAGGACCATAAGAACAAGCACATCTCAGTTTGCTCCTATCTTCCTTTCAACTTTGATTGTTTTTGTTGGGTTTTTTTGCGGTACGCGGGCGTCTCACTGTTGTGGCCTCTCCCGTTGCGGAGCACAGGCTCCGGACGCGCACGCTCAGCGGCCATGGCTCACGGGCCCAGCCGCTCCGCGGCATGTGGGATCTTCCCGGACTGGGGCACGAACCCGTGTCCCCTGAATCGGCAGGCGGACTCTCAACCACTGCACCACCAGGGAAGCCCCCTCTTCTTTTCAACTTTGTGTTAAGAACACCAACAATGAACATTTCTTGACTCTTTTTACGTAATCAGATTGGAAGGAGTAATAGTGATTGAGGGTGAGAAGACTCATTTTCCTTCCTGAATTTAAGATTAAGAAAACCGGAGATATCCTGCTTACTTAGAGCGTAAGGGGCCAAGAAGTAGTGGAACAGGTGTCATCCAGAGGGGTGACCCCAATGAAAACCAACTGTTAAGACAGTTTTAGTCTTAATACAATATAGTTTACAGTGGCAGAGTGATGAAGAGTTGGACTCTGTGTGTAGACTACTTGTTTGAATCTGGTGCAGCCACTCGAGCTTCATGACATTGGCAAGTTACTTTCCTAGTTTTATTATCTATAAAGTGAGGGCAGTAACAATATCTGCTGCACAGAGCTATGGAAAGGATCAGATAGGTTCATACCATGTAAAGTGACTAGAACAGCTCCTGACACACAGTAACCACTGTCTAAATGTTGACTCTCATTTTATACAATATATGTTGCAGTTCACTGCCTATTGATGGTAACAGTTCCACATCATACCCAGTGTCATAAAAGAATATCCCCTATGGTTTTATTTGAATTCCATACTCCAAACTACATTGTAGACATGTATCCTTATATATTATAAGTGGAAGCTATGTAGCCACAGCCCCTATTGCTCCGACAGAAGAGCAGTGGTGGTCTAGTTGGGAGGTGAGGTAGGGATTTGGGGGGTGAAGGTACTGAGGGATTAAAATAGAAGATAAACTTAGCAAGGAGGTATAGTGGTGAGAGATGTAAGTCAGTATATCTTGCTAAATCTCAAACAAAAGCCCAAATAATGCTTCCCTTGCAGTTGTGGATTATGCCAGCTTTCCTGGTTAGCCCAGAACTGGCACCACAATAAGTGAAATCAGTCACTCTTCTTCCAGGGCAGAATGCATAGTCACAAAGCATTTGTCAGCTATATCTTTTCCTGTCGAGTAGTCATTGGGTGGAAAACCACCGAAAAAGAATTTTTCTTTGTCAGATAAACTTTTCACAGTAGAAGAATGTAGTGAAGGCTTCTGAAATAAACCTAGTGGCACTGGGGAGTTTACAAATACTAGCATATTGATATACAGCTAAAATAATAATAAAAAACACCATGCTGCTAAAGATGTTTAGTACTATCAGCTCACTGCAGGAGTTTATTAGAAACGCCTGCTTTCTTTTATTAAAATTTCAACTGGCTTCATGAATGAGGTCCTATGTTATTGTCATAAAGTAAGAGGCCAGAAGGAGAGGATATTGGCATTTAAGTGCAGATTTCATTTTAAAAACACTTTAACATTGTAAAAGAAGATTGCATATTGTAAATATTACATATAATGCTAGTGGTGTTAAAAGTAGTGTTAGTAATTTTTTTTTTTTTTTCGCGGCACGTGGGCCTCTCACTGCTGTGGCCCCTCCCGCCGCGGAGCACAGGCGCCGGACGTGCAGGCTCAGCGGCCATGGCTCACGGGCCCAGCCGCTCCGCGGCACGTGGGATCTTCCCGGACCGGGGCACGAACCCGTGTCCCCCGCATCGGCAGGCGGACTCTCAACCACTGCTCCACCACGGAAGCCCAGTAATTTTTTTAAATTCGTCAAATTGTCTTTGTTTATGATGATATCTGGCAGATTTTATATTTCTGTAGTAAAGCAACATTTTAAATTTATCCAAAGATGTTTTTAGTTATAAGCAGCAAACATAGTTTTCATAAAATGATGCATAAGTGTAAATTAATGGGAGTCTTCTTTGGCAACAGCACATGACAATTGCTTAATTCTATAATTAGCTGATTATTTTCCCTCTGCATCTTGGAAGCTTTTGTTAAACTAACTTGGTTTAGCTGGGCAGCTGGAAAGATTGCAAACCTCAGTCTATGGTTGAATGTGTGGGTTGGCAATGTTGTAGTAAATTATATGGAGCACCTTCTGAGGTAAGCCAGGGTTTTCTTTCCTGGTATTAAATGGTCACTGCTTCTTTACCTGGTAAAAAATTGTTAAGAAGATGGTGGCAGGCAATGTTCTAAGGTGCAACAGCTGGGGAGCTGAGATGAAAACCTTGCTTCCTTGTCTCAGCATCTGGAGTCTTCATGGAAGTGAGAAGTTTGCAGGTTTGCAGCTGCAGCCCTTTCATGACAAGTTCGGTAAATTTTACACATGGTTGCTTGCTTAGAAAATATTTTCCAGATTTAACATGTTTACAGCATTGACATTTGAAGCTGAAGCCCCTTCCTTCTTGATTAGAGCAGAGAGTACTCACAGACTGCATTCTAACTTTATGGGGTTGGAAATCTGGGAATGGGTCATTTACAATTTTCAAACAAATCAAAATGCACTTTGATCTCTGGTCCAAGTTTCTTTAAATGCAATGAGTAATAATAATAAATTAGCCCAACTTAGCTATTTTCCCCTTAAATATGGTCATTTTAAATGTAATCATTTTATTGCATTCTAAAATCCAACCAACATATTTAATCCATCTTATTCAAAGTATATATTTTCTGAGAAGGAACATTAACTCAGCAAATTAGGTAAAGACTATGTGTGTGTGTGTTTGCATGTGTATATTTTTACATTTTAAAGTACAACCCATTCTGTGAAAATATGTATTAATAATAAAAGCAGCAGTTTTCTTTACACACATTTTCTAACTGAAATCTCATTTTATTTACGTGTTTTTAGGTGCACTGAATATTGTCAAAGCAATATATGGAATGTTTCAGCAATAAGCTACATTCAAAACAAAGAGAATGTGATTTTGAATTTTCCAGTGTTAAGATCTCTAATTTAAAATTTATTTTAGCAGATTAACTTTACATTAGTAACATCAGTTCTGTTGAACATTTGGATCAGACCTTTGAAGTGAGATAAGAAATAATATAATTGGTACTGTTATTTTAGAACCATAAACATTCAGTTGATTGTCACCTTACTCTTAGGTTGCTAACAGGTGTGCAAAAGGCATTCAATATAATGTGATACGTTTCACCATCCTCACCTCCACAAATGTAAACCCTGTTGTTTTAAACTGGATTTACCAGAGTCCAGATGCATAATCCTAAGCATTTTCTTTAACATTTCTCACACTGAATACAGTATTTCTCCTTCATGATTTAAGATAAACGATGGCACATACCATGTGAAAAAGTCTTTCATAGAATAGACTTTAGGTTATGATATTTCATATATAAAACAAAGGCACCTCTATCCCTCCAACAAAACAAATCAAAACAGCTTACAATTCTGAAACAATGCATTATGAGTGTTGTGATACCGTATAGGTGATACCATATATCACAAAATGATAGTTAGGTAGCAATATCGCTCCTCTAATTCGCAAGGGGTAAAGGCAGTTTGTTCTTTTTTGTGTACTAAGTTTACTTAATTCCCCCGTCCCTAAATAAATGATAACTATTTGCTTTGAGTAACGTTTAACTCAGCCCAGGGATGACTTATATGAGCAGCCAAACGGTTTGTATTGATTTTGATCTTTATTACTTGTAGAACGATATTTTAGCAAGTTTTTGAAAGAGTAAAGCATTTCAAAATCAAGTCCCTTTGGGATTAATTGCAGAGTCGAACATTTTAATTTTAACTGGGAGAAAGACAAGAACAAATGAAAAAATATGAAGATCTGTAATGAAAAGTGGTAAAATAATCTGAGTGAATCATTTTATTAAAATGATTGTTTCACTATGAAGAACCATAAAAACTACAATTTGTGTATTCTGTTACAAAAAAACCTCCCTCCAGGCAGCCAACTACTAAAATTTTATGTAAAAAAAAAAAAATGCTCCCCTAAGGAAAATGTGCATATCTGCTGTTTCTTTTCTTTTTTTTTTTTTAACAAAGATCGAGATGCTTATAAAGAACTTAGCAAAGACTTCTGAAAATAAAAACTCTTTGCCGTCCCTCACAGCCTCCATTGCACACACTGTGTATGTGAGGGTTTTTTTTTTTCCCTATTCATGCTGAATTGTCTGATTCCAATTTAAATTGCTAGTCAGTATTTCACAGCTTTGCACAACACTTTCTAACCTTTTCCTCTTGGGCATCTTTATTTGAAATGAAACTTTACTGTCTGTCATATATCTGAAACAAACAAGTGTACCTACTTGATGGTTTAATTGTAACTGGCTAAGCTCAAAAAATGAGCAGCAAGTTCAGGAAAAATGCATGGGTCCCAACCAGCTGACACAGCCAAAACCCTCAGCAGAGATGCAAATTATATTTTATTATTTGAAACAGCTGCCGTGCAGCCTCAGACATTTATCTTTTCTTTACAGAGTTTTCCTGACTAACTTCGTGCTGGTGTGGTATATTCTTTCATGCTTTCCCTGGTGACCACAGCTCTCATGCCATTTACCTTGCTCCAGGTAATTTGGAGAAATACTACAGACATGTATCATTACAGAGTCTGTATAGTTGTTTAGCTGCTAATTGATTCTCAAAGGAAGCCGACGGATACTGTCACTATTATGCCACGTTAGAAATTCTTCAATTTAAGCACACTTATTTTAGTGAAATTAGAACTGCTAGATATTCTGTCTGGATGTTCGACTACAAAAAGCTTTTACAGAAAAGGTTATAATCAATATTGCCTTTACTAGCCAAAAATAAAGAAAGAAAGAAATCTATGCACATTTTCACGACTGAGTTTTTTTTAATTAAAAAAATATTGTAGTTTTAACTGTTGAAGTACTTGAGATATATCATGAGAAAAAATCAGTCTGGATGCTTTTAACCCATGTTTGAAAAGGACTCAGAGCCTAGAATCAGAATCTCAGAAGACAGCGCAATAATTACTTGTTATAAAGTGGTTTCATTTCTCTTCAGTTTACCAGGTAACCCTGTTGTTAGCATCTGTGTTGTAATGAATGCTGTGATATCATAGAAACTTGCGCAAAGTGTGCTGACTTTAAAAACAGAGTGCGGTGTCGATTTTTTAAAGGTACATTATTTCTGTGAATGGGTTTATCAGCAGTACAACCACATTACAAGACAAGCTAAGCCATAAAAAGGATTAAGTGGCTCTGGATAATACTGATTAAGTACCAGAGCCACACAGGCGAGTCGTGAGAGTAACTTGTGCTGCCAAGTCTTCTGAAACAGCACAGTAGTAAAAGCTGACTTTCCTTGCAGGCCCAGCTCTTTCCTCTGGGATCTCCTCTAATAGTAGTCAAACATTAGCTCTTCTACAGTCACTAAATTCTACCCACATTGAAAACAGTCATCAGCAACAAAAAACCCTTGATACAAATGAACTTGTGTGCCAAACAGAAAGAGACTCACAGACAGAAAACAAACTTGTGGTTACCAAAGGGGAAAGGTGAGTGGGAGGGATACATTAGGAGGCTGGGCGTAGCATAGCCACACTACTATATATAAAATAGATAACCAACAAGAACCTCCTGTATAGTACAGGGAACTCTACTCAATATTTTATAATACCCTGAGAAAAAATACATATATGTATAACTGAATCACTTTGCTGTACGCTTGAAACTAACACATTTTAAATCAACTATACTTCAATAAAAAAAAAAAAAAGCAAAAAAAAAAAAAAAAACCCAAACCAAAATAAAGAAACCCAAAAAACCCTTTTTGTGTCTTCCTGTTTTAATAACGCTTCTGTAATGTGCAGAAGGACCCAGTTCCATTCGGACTCTGCCACATAACCTTGAGCTGATGATAGAGGTGATACTTCACCTCTTCTATTTCCTTACCTGTAAAATGGGGGTGATTAGACTCCCTTAAAAATTTATCGTTAAAAAAAAAAATTATCGTGAGGGTCAGTCAATGCATATAAAGTGCTTAGTGCAGTACCCAGCACCTTTTAAGTGTTAGAAGTATTGATAACTCTTATTAAGGGAAATCACTGTAAGTCCTTTTCCCCCAATGATAAATATATTTGGAGCAAGAGACCAGCTTTTGTTTTTAAAGTCTACAGAAAAGTTCTTATTCTTGTCTTACTCTTATTACAACACTAAATGGTGGCAGATATCCCAAGAATACTTTATCATGCTGTGCCCTGAAATTTAAGATAGGTGCTAAAGGAGATTTCAGATACACACACATTTAAAAGGCCTTTTACAAATGACTTGGATTATTTGCCCCAGTACTCTTTTTAATGTAAAGAATATTCCAGGGCTTCCCTGGTGGCGCAGTGGTTGAGAGTCCACCTGCTGATGCAGGGGACACGGGTTCGTGCCCCGGTCCGGGAAGATCCCACATGCCGCAGAGCAGCTGGGCCCGTGAGCCATGGCCGCTGAGCCTGCGCATCCGGAGCCTGTGCTCCACAACGGGAGAAGCCACAACAGTGAGAGGCCCGTGTACAGCAAAAAAAAAAAAAAAAAAAAAAAAAAAAGAATATTCCAAAACTGAAGTTAACACGCTGAAGATCCTTTACTTGTCAGCTGCTTATGAGAAGGGTTCACTCAGTTCAGTTTTTATGTGAGAAATTAGTTTCAGGAGATAATTTCATTCATATCACTTGAAATGTTTTTCATACGGGCTATCAAGAATAATAAATTCTAACTTAATAAAAGGCAAAGCAGAAAAAAGAAGAGTCTGTTGGATTTCACACACAGAGTCCATTCCACATTGTTTTCTCTAGTTTTTCTAAGACCCTGAGGGAATCCAACAGCAATAGGTTATACTGAGTGCAATTAGAATCATAATGCAGAAGCCAGTAAATTAGAGCTGATGTTGATATTTCAAAACTAGTCTGTTTTCCTTATACTTGGACATAATTCATGAGATGCATTAGGAAGTAACAATGTCTCCACTTCAATACATCAGGATTATTTTCAGAAAACAGGGAAGCAACATGCATTAGTATTTATATCTCCAAAATCAGGCCCCAAACAATGTTACTTTATAACATGGAAATGTCGATTATGTAATTGCACCCAAACTTGGAACCTTAGATTTTAATTCTGTACATCACCTTCCTGGGTTATGCTGCAAACAGGTATGAGCCAGAGTGGGGTGCAGTGGGCCTGGGGCCGGGTCCAACACAGGGAATAGGATGAGGGGCACAGAGCAACACCTTGTTGTTGGATATCAGTGTGCTGTTAATGGCTTGGTGAAGCTGCTTTTGATTCGGGAGGGTTTCTCTGCCTGAGCTGGAGAGAAACAAAGAGGAAGGAGCCCCAGTGGAGGCAGATGTGGGGTGGGAGGGGGTCAGCGATGATGATGGGCAGACAAGGAAGCTTCCTGTTGGGAGGAAGCAAGCTGACAGCACGCAGGTAGGCTTGGGAGGGGAGCTAAGAAGCCGGAGTCCTGGAACAGCTTCCCGGAAAACTGCTCTCCAGTTTTCTGTGAAAACAGGGAATAGCAGTAGAGGAAGCCAACCCCAGAGGACCTCTCCAGCCAAAGAAACTCTCAGTTTGGATGGTATATTTTATTTTTACTTATTATCACAACACAGACTATAAATTTTAAAACCTATTTGAGTAATTTCCCCGAGGAAGGAAGCTGACCCCATTCCCACAGCCTCCCTCCTCTGAGAGTGCTAAGTGTGCCACAAAACATTTGGAATGCTTTCTTAAAATGTCCAGATCATTCGACCACTCCCACTGCAGCGAGTCTCTTTCTTCTGCTTCTTTACAAGGGCTGGGAGCGGTGAGCAGCCAGGAGGCCACCCCGCACCCGGGGATTTGTGGCATGTGGAGGTGAAGGAGGAGATAATGACCATTTGGAGACAACCTATTTAAACAACTGTTTGCTCTACAATAACAGTTACTCGGTGGCTCTGAGCTTGAACTCTCAATGGGAGGGTGCTGCGGTCGGCAGCTGGAAACTGCGTTTTAACCAAATGAGCAAACAGGAGCCTGGGGCTTTGTTGAGAGGAGGACCTTCCTCACTTCCTCAGGCTTCATTTCCTTGTGAGGCGACAGGGCTGCCCCTCAGGGACTCCTCTGGTGGATGAGGCAGCTGCAAAGGAAGATACAGGCTCAAGGCTTAGGAAGGGGGAAGCATCAGTCAGTAACTACAGGGAGGGGCTGAGCAGATTACAGCTTGGTGACCACCTTCCAAAACGCACAAGTACGCGGTACTGGTCTCTTTTATATTATGCACACTTTCACAAAAACAGGAGCAAAAAAGAGCCACACCATAGCCTAAAAGACAGAGTCTGAACTCTGGCAACTGGCAGAAGCAGTGATTTCCAGAGCCCAGGGTGCCAGGGAGTGGAATCTCAGGGGCCTCTGGAGCGGAGAAGGGGGCAAGCAGGACCAGAGACACCCAGTCCCACCAGACCCCCGAGAGCCTTCCAATGGCTGCACCTTCTCTGAGATTCCACTGGCATCCAGATATGTCCGAATGCCGCAGGGGAACATTGCATTGGAAACCCTGATCCTCATTCCCACGCAACCCCATAATCAAAATGATTTTTAATGTATGCTGTTTGCTTACTTCAGGGAAAAATTCCGCTGAGGAGCCCGAGGAGGGCAAAGAGAGTCTGGAGAACTCCAGTAATGAAAATGAGGTCAGACAAAACTGTAGGGTTGCAAAGCTTGCCTACAGGCAGTATTTCCAAATGAGTTTTCATACCAAACAAAAGGCAAAAGGCCAGTTAACCTGTGTGCCCACAGGAATTGCAGGAGGACAGCTCTGGGGCCGAGCTGGGCTCTGGAGGAGTTATATTCTCCATCGCATCTGGGGCTGCCATTCAGGGCTGCCCACAAGCTCGTCCATCTCAGTGCATGTAAAGCTAGTGATTAGAGGACTCGTTCTCCATAGCTCATCTTTTTGAAGTCAGGTCCTGGTTCAGAAAATCTCCCTGCTGGAGGGACTGGGATTCTTCTGCGGGTCTCTCCTGCAAGCTGCCTGCCCCTTTGCATTATCTCCTGGGGTTTGTTCTGTGCTCTGCTTGCATCTACGGCATATTTATTCTCAAGGATCGGGAGCCTCTGTGGGCAACTGAAGTTTCAGTAATTGAAGGGCACTTCAGTTCTGGAGAAGATGCATTATTGGTACATTTCTAGGCTGTTTGGCATAGGAGATTTCAAGCAGTTTATGTGGTGAGGAGAAGGCAAAATGACAATATGGGAACCTCTTAGGATATGCAAAAAGTGCAGCCCACACAGGGCTGTCATTCATTAGATAATAAATACGATGCCGGATTTTGATAAAGAGTAGTATGGAAAATAAATACTCAAGACGTGGGCCAAAGTCCAAGGTAAGGCACTGGGTCCTGTCCATGGCTTTTCCCACCTCCTAGGGACTTCATTTCTCTAGATGAAGTTTAGCTGTTAGCAGCTACATTATAAGGCAGGGTTACTAATACGACTCCTTTGAATATGAAAAATAGAAAGAAACCCCTTTTTAATCTTTGTTTTTATGGCGCAAACATGATTACATAGAGGAAAATCAATCCCAATGGAGCGCGATGTATAATACAAAGTAATTGATTGGCCTTTATCATTTTCCGTTACGATATTAAAATTACACCATAATATCAAGCGGCAGCCACTGATACATAAAGGAAAACAGGAGTTGATAATGTCTAAGGGTAATCAGGTCAGGGAAGTGTGAAGGTAAGATAAATAAGGTAAATACAAAAATAGGAAAAGCTTCAAAGAAGCAAAAGGGAGTTGGTGGCACAGAGTCTACACAATGGAAGAGAGGTCTGCTGTTGGGAGCATCATTAAGCAGTAAGACATGAGAGACGGTCTATTGCAGCTGTGTGATTGCAGTATGTCTCGGTTGGTGTCCCAAGCTATGGGGGCAAGAGCTGAGTGACTTTAACTTCTCAGAAAGTGCAATAATCCTTTCAGAATATGACGCCTGCAGCCTGATTGCTATCAGGCTATGAAATTTAGAAAATGAAGGAGAGGAAGCATTTAGCTCTTGGTATTTCCCAGGCATTAATGCCACCAGCATGGCATTGCAAGCAGCCACTTAGAAAACCTCCATTTTCGGCCAACTTTGCAAACTGCCAGAGACCAGTGCGGCTTTGTCAGCTCCCTAAATGCCGTGGTTTGTGTCCTAGAGGCGAGCAGCTGAAGCAGAGGCCTTGAGAAAAATTACATCAGTAGAATACCTGGATATATTATTCTGTGTTCTTGCCTGTTTTATCTCTCCGTATATATTTATTCTCTCAACAAATGTTCATACTTACGCATGCATAAATGTTACTAATTACACCATTTGATATTAAAATATGACCAAACGTTAATACCTACCGACATTGTTCTTCTTTGAAAATACTTTTTATGTAAAAATACATGTAACACACGTATGACAGCCATCCAGTATAACCTTGTTGTGGCTGGAAGTCAGTTTTTCACATTCACACTTAAAATGCAGTATAAAAATGTCATGCCCACCAGAGTGGTCCAGCTCTTTGGATAAGCAGTAATCAGGAATATAGCTTAAGATGGTGGAATAAATCACCTTCACAGGTTGGGAGCATTAGAGAACTGGTTAGCTGTGATACCCTCAAGAGATGTGGGAAGTAGTTGCTTACTCAGCAGAGGGAATCTCCATATTATAGAATTTGTTTCTAAATTTTCTAAATCCTGGGGGGGTTGAACTCATTTGTTCATTCACTTGTTCATTTTAGTAATTGAATGCCTGTTATGGGTCTAGAAGTGAAGTTGGTGCTGTGGTTAGAGAGATGGTCTGAAGGGACATACAGGCTATTAGAGAGCATTGACAGATATAGACAGATATATGAAAAGGTACTAGTAGACATAACACAATTGCTATGAAACACAGAGCAAATGGAAGTCAGGGAAAGGCTTCACAGAGGTACATATGGATGGAAAAGTAGATTTCCAGACAGAAAAGATGGGTAAGGACATTTTAGGCAGCAGACCTACACATGAATTGTCCAAAAGACGCAAAGAGGGGTAACGTGTTGAGGAACAGAGGGAAGACCAGCATGGTGTGCCCGTGCATGGAATGAGTGTTGGGAGACTAACAGGATGACAAATGAAGCCCTGATTCCCAAGGACCTTGTCTGCCATGCTAGAAAGATTTCCCTATAGAAAATAGAAAGCTCATAGGGGTGTTTAAGCAGAGACACAGTCTGATCAGATTGTTTTGGAGTGATGGCACTTGGGTACAGGGTAGAGAATAGGTAGGAGTGGGGACAAGAGAGGCCATTATGCCATGTAGTGATCTCCTGTCCTGGTTGAAGCCTAATGAACCACCTGTGCTCAGTGCAGAGGGGATCACACCAAAATTGTCATGCCTTGTCTATCAAATGCTCCTGGTAGCAAGTGAGAGAAAACTGAAAAATAGCATCTCACCTAACAAGAAGTTCAGAAAGCCATGGCTCTGTGTGTAGTCTATCAGGGTCAAGCTCCACCTCTCAGCTGTTCTCTGAGCGACGCCTCTCCCATGTGTTGGCTTTGTCCTTGGCTGGAGGCAACATGGCTGCAACAGTTCTAGTAATCTCATCTAGACACACCGTGTCCAGAGGAAGAAGGACCATCTTTTTTTTTTTTTTTCCTAATGTTTTTTCTTAGGAATGAGGACTCCTTTCCCAGAAATTCCCAGCAGGCGCCCCTCATGTTTTATTGTCCATGTTAGGGAGAATGCTCATTCCTGAGCCACTGACTGATAAAGTTTCACAACGGACTTTGGAGAGTCAACTACTATGCCCAACCTGCTTTCCTTTAAATATCTTCCCTCTTGATTTTTCATCTCCCCCACTGAAATGATAACTTCTAATAATTCTGTAGTAGGCATTGGATTATTCCGTGCCATCCTGGGCACAGGTTCTGCTTCATTTCTTTATCAAATGTCAAATTAAGTCTGGTTTATCCCCATCCATGAGGACTGGTGAGATGTCTTCCATCAATCACTGTTCATAGCTTCGTTTCCTTCCCTTGTGCTGATGAGTGGGAACCCTGCTATTTACACAGGTTCAGAAGATACAGGGAAGCCCTGGTCCTCAATCCTCACTGTTGTGCTCCTTGCCAGGCCTGTGAGGTCTTCTCTGATACAGTTTTAGGTCCCCACACCCTCTTAGAACCTGCAACTCTCGTTCTATTCTCAAGCCCTGGAGAACCAAGCCCTTTCTGGTATAATGGGTCACCTTTGTCAGACAAATTCAGCTTAATTATCTCAGTGAGTGTGCCTGTTAGTGGTTGTCTGCCCAGATCCATCTCCCTCTGACAACTTCCCCCAAGACCTTGAGGGCCCAAATACCAGCTGACTCTGGCTGGAGAGGTGGCAGGTGTGCAGGGGGAAATTCATTTCAGTTCTTCCTGATGAGCCCAGAGCCCACCGAATAAGATGCAGTCAATTACTCAATTGTCCATTCTACAGCAGTGAGTGTTCTTAAATGTCTTAATACAGTGCATCGAAGAAGTAAACACAACTATCCTGGGCCGGGCTGTCTTAATTGGTCTCTTAGAGGAAGTCTGACTTTGGAGGTTCTCTAATCCTGCAAAACCAATATTCCTTTCTTCTGTTACCCTTGCTCCTCAAGCCCCTCCCCCACCTCAAAAAAACCCCCACATTTCCTGAGTTTACTGACTTAAGAAGCTTGTTAGTGGGAAATGATCTGATTAATTAATTCACACCAAGTTTGAACAATTGACAATACTGATTAAGGTGATATGCTTACCAGAATTTAAAAGAGATATCTTCTAACCCAGATGAATCAACCTCTAGTGGTAGAATTTCAGGCAACATAGAGGAACATAATTATTGGCAGATTTGCAAGTGTGACCTCTTAAATTCACCCCTTTTACAAACCTCTATTGTACAATATTATATTTTAATAGTCCGCTGATGAGGCTTTCTTACCCATGAAACTGACTTTACCAGAAGACCATGCCTCACTTGTTGTTTTGTCTTCAGCCCTTAGCGCAATTCTTATCACAGAGCAGCTTAATGGTTTTGGATGGTTGCTTAAAGCATCTTTTTACAATTAATCTGTTACCTGGGCCTTGGGGAAATCAAAAAGAAAACAAAGAGATCACTTTCTTCTTTTCCATCCATAAATGATCCATATTTTCCTAACTTTTCATTTAAATTCTGTGAAGTAAAACCTTTCATTCAGTTGCTATAAATCTCTATTACCCAGTTAGGAACCGTCTTAATTTCTCCATGATCCCCTTAAAATGCAGAATTCCCATCAAGGCTTGGCGTTCTGTTACCTGGATGTTTAAGTGACCAGCTAAAGAAGTTCCCATAACTTGCCCCTGCGTTCCTTTGGATGCCCGTATGTGTTTCATAGAGATTTCTCCCCAGGTGAGATTCCTCTGAATTTCCTGTTATTTTTCTAGAGATAAAATCCTCTGTTTTAGCCTGAGCCCATGGTTTTGGTTTTCCTTTGAGTGGTTCATTTCCTTTAAGCTGGAATAAGAGTCGAAGTACATGCAGGTTCTAAAGGTAGTTCTTACTCATACGCTTTTTCAAGCCAAACCAGCGATAAGGCCTCACATACCCAGACAGTCTCCTGGCTTAGCGCAAAAATGCTTCACGCTTGATGGTTTGATGTTATAATGAATTATTGTTATGTTGTCTGCCCAACCTCTTTTTCTTTCAGCAGTTGTTCCTTCTAACCTGGTGAAATGTTGGTCACAAGGAGTTGCCTCCCCTGCCATGTGGTGAATCTGTGACTCAACGTGGCCAATCGAGTTACTTCCTTCTGCTCCTGTGATACTTCCTAGATGGCCAAATGACCCAGATTTAGCCAATCTGAGTCATCCTCAGGAATTCTGCTGAATTTGTTGGGAAAGAATCCCTGACTTCTCTTTGTAATTAGCTGTAGGGTGAAATTAGCTGTAGGGTGACAGAAGCTTTGGGTTGATTCGCTGGGGACTATCTTTGGCATTAGGTATGAAAAAACTAGTGGTGCACAAAGAAAGCAGAACCAAGAGATGGATGGATGGTGGGGGAGAGAGAGAGAGGAGCATTGAGGACAATGTTTGAGGACCTGAATCCAGCCATATCTGAAAAGTTGAAAAATTCTCTTTTATTCTGTTTAAGCTAATGTGAATTGGGTTTCTGTAAATTACACCAAAAAGACTCCAGATAAACAAATGTGTTCTCAGTTTATTTATACAAGGACAAATGATATAAGCTTCATAAAATAAAGCTGTATATATATTTCTAGCCTTTTAAAATTGTATTTTGAAACTTACCATCTGAATCCACTGAAGTGGGCATTATCAAGCATTAACTTTGAACAAATAAAAAAAATAGCATGTGCTTTATGCTATAAAATGCACATGACATTACTTCACCATAGAGAAATTTCTATACCCTACATTTAGGTGAATTCAACTAACTAATAACTTTATAAAGCAACTGAGAAGAACTGGGAAAGTAAACAAAGTGTGGTTCAGGATTAAAAATGAAATTATACTTAATACAGAATTATCTAAGAGAGAGAGAACATGACAAGAGCAGAAATTTTAAATCAATTATACAGAAAACAAAGTGGGTGATTTCCTCATGTGTGAACAGGAATGGTAGCTTTAGAAACATCCCTGTTCTTCAGATCACAGCTTGGGTACCACTTCCTCTGAGAAACCCTCCTTCTTGGCTCCCAGTACTTACCCCTTGGCCAGCAGTTACTACACCAAACGGGAATTGCAGATTCCCTAATGAGACAGTAAGCATTTGAGTGCAAGGACTCTCTTGTTTATTGCCATATCCATCTTATCTGTCTCAGTGCACTACACCTGCTCTGTTCACAAGGCATACTGAGCAATGGGACAAGTCTGTTGAGAATGTCACAGGGTTGACTGTGCATGGAACCTGTGGTCTGGGTTCCTCATCCTCTGGGGCCAGCTACTGTCTTTGTTTGATCATCGACCATCCCCTTGATGTTGATTGTCATGCTCTGTTACTTATGTTTATTATGTAGATGCCTCAGCCAGAGTCCAAAGCTCAGAAGAAACATAATCATGCAGTGGGAAAGTGTATGACGATTTCATTATCTGACCATGGCTTCTCTCCTTCTTATACACAGACATGTTAAACTGCTGTTGTTAGACTTGGTTTCCAGTGTTGGAGAGGAAGAATATTCTCAGCGTGATGAGAACAGCTTCAGTCGGTCCCTACAGGCTTAATTTCACTTACTTCTCCTAATTATCCTATGGGTATTATTATTTCCATTTTATAGATGATCAAATAAGACTGAAAGCAACTTTCCCTAAAAGAGAAAGCTCATAGTGAGCCAGGATTTGAACCTGTTTCTAACTTCCCAAATTGTGGCATTTTGCACAACCTACTTAAAGGAACAACTTCAATCCTAGGATTTTTCAAGCAAAGTTAGACTAAATTAGTTTCTTTAGAATTGTATATTCCTTGACAAAAAAGCAAATTCAATTACACTCATCTCTCAATTATCAGCAACAGAAAAGTTATGGAGAAAGCAGATTACCTGCAAATTTTATGTGGGTAAAACTCATAAATAATATGTGAATAGCTGAAAGTTGCCATCAAACTATGCTCTCAGCCTTGAAAAGAGGCTGGTTATAAGTGAGGTGAGATGATTACCCTGTTAGGTCAACTTACTCCTTCAGAGTTTATGGCAAATAATCATTTACCAGATGGAATTTTCTCTAAGAGATTTCATTTACTTGCCTTCCTCTTCACTTATCTTATTTTTTCATAAAGTTAAGTCTGCTTAAAAATAACTTCTGGGATACCACTTGGGAGTGAAACATAGACTTACTTGATTCCAGAGGGAAAACAAAAGATTGTCTAAACATCAGCTTAATCCATAACATGGAGTGGAGCCGCTAGGTCTATCTATTCTCCATGACGAAGTCTGGGAGAGCAGAATAAATAGCGTGTGGAAAATCCAGAAAGGGCCTGTGTCGTAGAGTCTAAATTATGAGGTGTTTTCAGGAAACATACATTTTATCCCAGGTCAAGGCCAGCTGGGGTTGGAAAGGCAGTCTCCAATGATTTGACATTTCCCTGTTACCTCCTGGAGGAAATACTCATGTTGCTAGAGGGGAGTGTGCTCTGGGCTGACAGCTCAGGTCTGTTTTCAAGGAACCATTACCTATGGCAGGTGATGAAATACTCTGTAAGTTTTGACTGGTGAAAGCAGGAATAATTCAAAAGGGTCTTGCCTTCCTAGGCTGAGATGGCTACATTCCTTATGAATCTTTACAGACCCCTATCTCCTGTGTACCCACAGTCACACAAACATAGAGAACTATTCACACCCACACGTGCGTGCTTATGTGCACACATATGCACACTCACACAGACTCTCACACACCCATAGACACTGTTAGTTTCTAAACTTTGCACCTTCACAAAGTCTTTAAATTGTGGTGCTTTGTACCAAGGAAAATAATATTTTGAAAATATTAGGCTATGTATTTTATTGCTCCTTAAATTTTGTTCCTTTGAAGTCTTCCACATCCAAGGCTAAGCATGAATCATATGTTCCCTGGGAAGGTGTGGGTTAGGGTATCTACCATCCAGAACAAAGAAATCAAAACTATGATTGCTAAGAACTAAATATTTGTGTCCCCACCCCACAAATTCATATGTTGAAACCCTAATCCTCAGAGTGATAGTATTTGGAGAAGGGACCCTTAGGATATAATTAAGTCATAAGGGTGGAGCCTTCATGATGGGATTAGTGCCCTTGTAAGAGGAGACATAATAGAGCTTGCTTCCTCTTTCTGCCACATAAGGATACATTGAGAAGATAGTTGTCTACAACCAGGAAAAAGCCTCTCACCAGGAATGAAAATGATAGGCACCTTGATCTTGGATTTTCTAGCCTCTAGAACTGTGTGGTATAAATGTTTGTTGACTCAGCCCCCCAGTCTACAGTAATTTGTTACAGCAGTCTGAGCTGGCTAATACAAAGATGAAGGGAATATCCTGGTTAAGGAAGATGAGAAAATAGAAATATTCTACCTTCTATCTCATGAGATGGTAGATGGAGAAAAGGTGGAAGTAAGGAAATAACAATAAAACCTGTTCTGAGCACTGATCTAGATCTAGGAGGTCACTAAATGTGGGTCATAGACCTCAACGTAGCTTTATGTTTGTTTAATAAGACCCAATTTTGGAGTCAGTCATAAGGGACATGGCCTTGTTCTCCAAGAACTTTTCTAATTACAGTTGTTCATTTCAAAGATGAACACAATAGGATGTCCAGCCTGGGCACACTCAAGACTAGATCAAACAGCCTGTCATGGACACCTGCCTGGATACCAGCATGAGACAATGAACCTCTCCAGCCCCACATCCTGAGCTATATCCCCTATATCCAAGCATCAGCTGAGGAAAGAAGAGGGGAAAGGGAGGAGCGGTTCCATTAGGGAGTAAACTTTGAATCGACTGAAAACTTATCCCAAAGAGACCATGTAACTCAGCGGTGCTGAAACATCATAAATAGGCAAGTTTAAAGTTGAAGCCTATTGATCCCTACCCTCCACCCCCATCAGCTATCTAGCAGAGTGGAAGTTTTTGAGAAGGATTCTATCACTTGTAGAAAATAAAGAAATTCCTTTTTCTTTGCACATCTGATAGGTTCATTGTGACCCTCCCGACTTAAGTAATACCTACAGCAAGATTTTGGAATCCCTGCTAGGACAAATGTCTTTTTCCAGGTCATTCTCTGGACCAGGAAAAGCATCACTAAGTAAAACTTCTCAATGTAACCTGATGTCTTGCTTCTTTAACAAAAGCCTCCCAGTTTGGTTGGTGCTTGTTCAGAAAATGAAAAATGCCTTTTGGTCTATGTTTACCCGTGCAGATAAAGATCCTAAATGTGGATCAAGCAGGTACATAAATCTGTGTCAGGTTTCTCATAATATTATATCTGCAAATGAGATCTTGAAGGTATTGTTGTCCCTTTCACCTGATGACAGAATGGAATGCTTCATTGAAAAATGGTAAAGAAGGATAATTGAGTTCAATTCAGCCTGTGTATTTGAGTTTGTATATTTTAGGGGAAATGGACTCAGAAGACAGAACAGAGTTTTCAAACACACCAAGAAGACTGGTTGAAACATCTGGAAAAATCCTTTGAGGCTGAAAACATGTGGTACACAACAAAGGCAGCAAGAAGTCTCAGTCTTTATGTATTTACAGTTTCTTTATCGTTGTGGAGAAACCAAGTCACCAGCAACCTATGCATCTCAAACTGGCCCTTGTTAATACCTGGTATTATTTGCCAAGATATTGAAAATCCTCAAAACCGTGAGCAAGGAAATGTTAAATGCCTAATACACTCTTTACAAATTTAAAAGACTCAGAAAGAAAATAATCAAAGCATCTAGAATAATTGGATTAGGAGTTAGTAGATTTTACCCAAATCTCACTTTTATTGTGACTTTTTTTTTTTTTTCCTGGCAGGATATTTACTAGAGTTAATAAAAAGGCTCTGTATTTATTAGCATATTTATTGCAAGTAGCTCAGAGGCTTCACAGACATTCTTTTATTATTTCTCACAACATCTTTATAAGGTTTTCAGCAAGAGGATAGGTATTATCCTTGTTAAACCTGCTGCAAGAAAAGCAACTCTTTTCAAATGTTATTTACAAAAAGCACCTCTTGGGCTGAAATATAAATTGCTGTTAAGGAACTCTCTCTTGGGAATGTTTTTCTCCCTTTTCCCCTTTAATTTAAAGTATGAGACTGTCATTTCTGTCATTAGTTATTGCAGTAACTTTTTCCTCTTCAGACCAAGGTCAAAAGTCTCCCACTGTTAGTCTATCCAGGAAAGTGCTTGAATGTACACAGCCGCATATTATGCATATTTATGCTGCACAAGTATTAGAGTAAACATAAGGGGGATGAATTATTAAGGGCAAAGTAAGACTGATGAAGTGCTGTTAGCTTGGATATTTGACTGATTTGTACATTTATGAGCTGACATGAAGCAGATGAAGGCAAAGGAAACAAACTTGGTCTTTATGCTAACTCCTTAAAAATGATTAAGTTTTAGGAATTGAGAATGAATATATATTATATATATCTATTATATATTTATGTATTAGTGAATTATTTCAAGAAATGCATAAGAGCTTCTACTCTTATTTATCAGGGTACCTAGGCCCCATGGACTATGCCACGTGGAGGCTCCTATTGGCCCTTGTTTCTCCTGTAGATCTTTAATTGGATTGGATTTTTTTTTAAATTCAAGAGTTAGTATTTACTTTCAGGGCTGCTTCCACCCAATCATCAGAGCCCCTGTCTAGAATGAATGTTCATTTCCAGATCTTTGGCTCTGATGTGGACGGTAAATACCATTGCACTCCCCAGGTGGCTTTTTAGAGGCAATCCTCCTTCCATGTTAAATAGCCCCAGTTGTTTGGTGTTTAAGGTTCATCATGCTTTCCAAAGCCTACAAGTCAACTCTATTGGAGACTAAGACTCTGGTAAACAAGCCCCAGTAGATTTCAAGGGAAAATGGTCCATTTTATCTCCCTTCTTTCATTGGGACTCCTCTCTGATTGCTTTGGAGTGGCTGGACAGAGAGACTGCTGCAGCAGTTTGTTCTAATTGGTGCAAAGGGGTGGAGACATGGAAAGATGCATAGAAAGAGACACTCTTTCCTTATCCTTAAGAGTTCTGTGAACTAGGTGATGAAAAGAAACCATGGCTGGGGAGATATTGCAGTGATGATGCGAAGATGGGAATGAATTAGTTAAAAGGCAGGGTGTGGGATTTTTCTAGAGATCTGAATTTTATGCTCAGGAAGAGACCATTTCTCATTTTCAGGGCTGCTAGAGTCCTGTTTGTGGTGCTGTCTCTTGGTTATTTCTCTTTCTGTGATTGAAGAGGTTGTAAGTTGTCAAAAAGAAAAAAAAAATGTTATGAACTGAACTTAGGTCTGCTCACCCATTGCAGAGCAAAGGCAATCTACTGACACAGGGTTGTGGTGAAGGAAAGTACAGTGTTTATTGTAGGGCATCAAGCAAGGTGAAAGGGCAGCTAATGGTCAAAAGACCTAACTCTCTGATGGCTTTCAAGGAAGGGTTTTTAAAGGCAACATTTGGGGTGAGGGTTGCAGCTCATGGACTTTCTTCTGATTGGTTGTTGGTGAGGTAACAGGGTGATGTTTTGGGAATTGTAAGCATCAACCTTCTGGTTCCAACCAGTCTGGGGTGTACATGCTTGTGGTCAGCAAGTAATCACCATCTTCTACCTGGGTGGGGAAGGGTCTTAGTTTCTGTCGAACAACTCGAAGTTGTGTTTCAGATTGTTATGTATATCCCTTGAGAAGGAACTAGAACTTTGTTTTATTGCTGAACTATTGTTTCTTGATTGCTTTTCCTTTGCTTCTTCATTCCCCTACTTCCCTGCTTGAATTTGGTCTTTGGAACTCCACTGTTTTCTTTGGTACACCTCAATCCTGAGGGGAACAGGGACAGGATAAGAAAGGGAATAAAGTTTTGGATAGAGAGGGTAATCATAAACTTGACAGGGGAGCTCAGTTTTAGAGGGACTCACTTTCAAAATCACAAACAGAAACATGCCACCAAAAGTTATGATGTAGAAAAGGCTCTACTCTTCAATTTTGCATAAAGTGAATCAGAATCCTTTTAAAAATATTGTTGATGTTATTGTCGTCTGAAGAAAGCAAAGAATTCCTTGTATTATGCTCTTTAGGAAAATGACAGCAGCAACCAACAACTTATTGCTTGATGTGATTTGACTCAGAATTATTCTTCACATTGACAGAATTACAGCATCTAGAGTGGTAAAACCGTGTACCCACCAAATAGCCACATTTCACAAAGTTACATTTAAATAGAAGATTGTCACATCGTCCAGGTAGTGCTTATCACTTAAAGAATAATTATTTCTTCCCTATTGCTTATAATAACTACTTTAAAGCTCAAAAGTGAAATCTATTTCCTCACCTCAATTTTCTCTCCTCCATCAGGTTTGCATACACCGTGGGACTCTGGTGACTGCTGGGCTGCTGGCATTGATCTTTCCTTTCCCTGGGGGGGGGGGAAAAAGTGGCCTTGAAATTTTTCCTTTGGGGAAAAATATCATACCTTTTACAAGATAACCAGACTTTCTCTCCTTTCTTCTCATTTGGGTTATTTTGTGTTATTAAACAGCCTTATGCTGGTGTAACAGTCATTTATATATTTATACACTTAAATATTTATCTATTCATTCATGGAATATTTTGGTGCCACTCATGTGCCAGGCATAGTTTAAGGTGCCTGAGATGAGGCTGTGACTATAACTGGTGCTGTCCTTACCTTCATGGGGATTTAGGTCTGTCAGTTTCCATTAAGTCGGGGAGAAAATTGTACCCACTATTCACTGTGTAGTTGTTTGTTCTCATTTTCATATAAAATGATAAGAACATTTTCACCAAAGAAGAAGATTACTGCGATAGGAGCTTACCTTTTGGATCCACTAATCTCGAAGATAATACACTAATTACTTTGTTCAGTTCTCTCACTGTGTAATGGACTTTTAGAAATATTAGAGCATTCTGAAAAGTGAAGAAAAGGAGTCACAATATATTCAGACTTTCAGAAGTTATGTGGAAGACTACAAATTAATATAGTATATTGATTTCTCAGTCAGTTCACTTGATTAGTGAAAAGAATTTCAATCATTTCATTATGTGTGTTCTCTTATATCTATATAGGAGAGTGCCACCTTGGACCTGGATAGGATCTTGATGATTTTTAAACTTTGGGGAAAAGTTAAGTTTTGGTACTAAAATGTACAATTATAAATCCCAGTGTCTGACCTCCTCAAAGAGTTTTGAATTCTGTGCATCAAGTTAGGACCAAGCAGTGTGCTCTGGTCTTGGTGGTAGCCTTGGCTTTCCATGTGTGAGATTTGGTGAGCATGGGTTGAGTTTGGTCTGTGGTTTTACTGAATGCAAGTTTTCTCTTGAACTCTGACCTCCAGACCAGAGGAAAGTTTCGCTGCCAGGAAAGTGAAGGGCAAAAGGAGATCAATACTTTTTTGACCTCTCACTTTAAAGCTGCTCACCTCTGTTTTATTGCTTTTTCGACACTGCATCAAAGCAGGGAACTTTAAAGCCTCAGTAAAGGAGAATACTGCTTTTCCAGGGGCTAGGGTAGCTTTAATTAGAATTGGGTTTTGTTTGGGAATGTTTTGCCTCGCATTTGAACCAAAAAGAAGTGAAGGAGACAGAGAGAAAAGCAGGGCAGTTGATGTCTCCCTAATGGCAAAAAGATCAATTAATTTACAATGAGAAAAAAAGGACTACATTACCGATTTACAAAATGTTCATTATCTATGGACTTTGGGTATGAACCATCATCAGCCTAATATCCAAGGCAGAGATCTGACAGTTCCAACTCTGAATTCAGGGACCAGTTGATAAATTAAAAATCATTTTAAAATTTAATATTAAAATTGATAATTGCTCTGTGGGAAATAGATTTTTCTGAACTTACACTCTTTTCCTGCAGTGCCGAGCAAATGCAAAGCAATAAACTGTCCATTTGTCACAATGATAGATAGACAAATCCTACTTCTACCCTTGTTCCACAGTTCTCATACATTTCAATTACAGAGAAAAAATGCTACCATTTGTAACATGCATCCATATTGTCTTATATAGCTCTTTAGGGCTTAAAGAATTCTCTTTAAGGAATAGAAAAAAGTTCCCCAGCTTTCCCATACCACTGTTGGGGTGTATTGCCCATCCCTTCAAAGAATATGGCAGTGGGGGTAGAGAAGAAGAAAGCTGGTTGTTATTTGTTTCTTAGACATGTAACATAGAAAGTGGTGTCTGGGAATAACCACTAATCTAAATCAAGGGAAAAACTGATTCATGTGAGTCCTACTGAATTCTCCTCTGCCTGGCTAGTGCTGGTGTATCCTTCAAGTTTTAGCATGATTGTCACTTGAGGTAGTATTATTGGATTACTCTTCTCTGTTTTTCAATTATTCCCTTTGCCCTGTGACTTTGAAGAGTGTTAAAGAAAACTCATGACTCTTGTTAAAGAATGGTAAGGCAGACTTGATTCAAGGGGACTATTGTGATAGGATGGGATTTTGTAGTAGGGGAGAGAGATTGGGCTCAATTCCAAATATATTATAACAAGGAAAAGTGGGAATTTACAGCCAAGGAGCAGGGTGAGTGTGTGGAAAGTTACTAAAAGGAAATGTCAGGGGTAAGGGGATACTCTGGCTAAAACGACCTAACAGTTCTTGCTGAAGGCAATGTTAGATACCACTGGGGGTACTGGAGGATAAGGAACCGGATTAAACATTGAGGGAGATCAGATATTAAGGATGGGGGATACTGGCTAAACTGACTTAGTAGTTGGGACTTCCCTGGCGGTCCAGTGGTTAAGACTCCGCACTTCCAATGCAGGGAGCACAGGTTTGATCCCTGGTCAGGAAACTAAGATCCCACATGCTGCTGCAGCATGACCTAAACAAACAAACAAACAAACAAATAAATAAATACACTGACTTGGTAGGATTCTTACTATAATTAAATAATGCAGAGATGAATACAAAAGCCTGAAAGTCAGGGCTAGTTGAAAAGAGAGTTCAGAGGAGTCTGACTAGAGTTTGGTCAAGGAGAGACACTTTGTCAAGAGAACTAGAGTCAGTGGGGTTTATTTCCCATCCCATCGATTATAGGTTTGGTTATAGGCCTTGCTTTAAGCTATTGGAATATTGGGGGATATGAGATTAGCAAAGGCTTTAAATATGCTTGTGAGGTTGTTCTTGACCACTTGGGCTCCTCCACTTGTCATGAGAAGAGCAAGTTCTAAGTAGCTGTTGGTCCTTTGCCCTGGGCCCCAGAATAAGTAACACAGTGCAGATATGTCCCTGACCGGAAGCTTGTAGTCAACCCTAGCCAACCCAGATCTGAAGCAGAAGTGCCCCAGACAACCAGCAGACCTGTGGGTGAGAATAAGCAGTTTTTATTATTGAAAACACTAAGTTTTAGAGTAGTTTATCATTCAGCATTAATTGCAGCCATAGCTTCCTAATACGTAATTCCCTAAGGGAAACTTCCCATGGCCTCAAAACTATGACTCACTACTAGCATTTATCACAACTGTAATATATCTATGTCTTGTTCACCACTCCACTCTAGCACAGGGCATATAGTAAGTTTTTAAATAAGAGTGTGTTGAAGGGCAAGTTTCTCTATATTTCATATCATGCCCAACTGCCTTGCCCCATAGATAATGTTGTTAGTGAGCCATCTTGAAAATATGTGACTTTGTTTCCAGCTGTGTCTATCCTCAAGCATTTATGATCCTTAGCAGTAGATAACACAGATTAATAAGTGCTGTGAGAAAGAAGTGTTTGGTGAGTGCAAAGTTTGGGAACTGAACTCAGACTGACAATGATGCCATTAGAGGATGGGGAGTGTAGATGTCCCAGTGGACTTCCTGCAGAAGAAATGCTTGAGCCATTTTAAAGATGCCAAATTCTGAAGCTAACAGTAATAGTTAGGCATTTGCATTAAGTGTTTTACATGTGTTATCTCACTTTAGACAAATATTCTGATTATCCCTATTTTATAAATGTGGACAGTCAAGCTCAGAAACATCAAGTAACTTGCCTAAGTTCACAGAGCTAGTAAGAGGGGGAGATGGGATTTTTATCCAGGACTGCTTGACTCCAATATCAACTTGTAATATCAGCCAAAAAAAAAGTCATCAGTACAGCCACTGAGTCCTGGACCAAAGCTGCTATCTACCAAGATATTTGACATTTCCCTTGTTTGGTTCATTATCTCCTATCCTCCTCCTTCTTTTTCCCTGAAACAAATACATTCATAACTGTAGCTGTGAGTGGAGAGAGAGGTGCTCTTTCTCCTTGCCATAGAGAGAAGAGATTATGCAGGAGGGGGCCACTAATTAGCTGGTCTCAGCCCTTCACTAGGCTAGCATGGTTTCTTTATTTTTAAGGCTTCAAGGCAGGGGCCAGGCTGGGCAGAGAACAATGAGTAAGTCATAGGGGTAATGCTTTTAATGATACATTCGTTAATGAAATGGCACTCCATGGGTTCACTTATTAGTAACTTAGCTCAAACAGCCATGTCCTACTGTCAGCTTGCCACCGATGACCCAGCGTGACCTCAGAATTGTCAACTCCACCTAAAAAAGAGCACATGTAGCAGAAAATACAGAAGCAGCAGCATAATTTGGAGTGGAAAGATTAGCAACAACAGGGAAAGCTCTTGAATCTCTGTATTTCTAGTTTGCTGTGAAATTATGCCACAAGTGTAGCTATTTGAAGAACGGGCTAACCTTGCAGTATGTGGGTTTGCATGTGATTTGTAAACAATAGGATGACTTGATTGAATATTTTCAGTGTTGGCACTGGAGGAGTGACTAGCTCAACTCCATTCTCAACTAATTTTTCTCAACTAATTTCTCCATTCTCAACTAGTTTTCCAGGGCACAGGGGTTTTTAACTTTATGTTCAGAAAATGATTTATGGGGAAAATACTTCTGTACAGATCTTGCTTGACGATTGGGGAATCATAAATGATACATGGATGTGAAAGTGTATGATACTTCCCATTTATATAACCTCATTTATTCGAATAACTCAGTGCCCTTTCCCTCAATTATTGAATTAAACCTTTTAATATTCCTCTGTAAAACGGGAAGTGTGTATTTACTCTTCATTTTATAGTTGGGTGATAAGGCTGTGATGATTTGAACTGCTTTTCTTAGGGATGAGCCAGATCTTGCATAGATATGGTTACACAGATATGGTTAAAAGCTATTCCCTAAATGGAGCACTCATAAATAAAACGTCCTTTTTTATGACTCTGATGGGGTTAGGGCAGGCTGCCTCCAAACATGCCACTTTGGCATATTGATTATTTAGAATTGAAGTTACTTAAGACATAGCAGTTGCCAGAAGGACTCTCTGAGCCCACATTGTCCCTCTGAAGGCAGGAAATAAAGTCCCCACGTGTAGGTGGTCTCCCTGTACCCGGAGGGTAGAAGGCATCCTTAATGCCAGAGATGGGGAATTCAGGGCCAAAGCTATGTAAAGAAACTTTGTTACTTCTTATTTAATTTGCTACTCCAAGCCTAAAACCCTTTGTCATTTCTTCACAAATAATTGGTTTGTTGTTGTTTAAAGGTACAAAAATTGCCTGTTTTGGTCACTTCTTTGAGTCTCATATTCCTATGAGATCCTGAGTATGAAATTAATTTGTTTTTCCTGTTCATCTGTCTTATGCCAATTTAATTATTTAGGTAGGCCAAAGAACCTAGAAGTGGAGAAGGGAAACGTTTTCTACCCCTACACCTCTATACATTCTCATGAACAATTCATGATTCCTGTGAAATGTTCCTCTGCATTTTCTTTGTGCAAAGCTAAACAATACATAGTTTTTTTGTGTGTCTGCGCTTTTATTGTAAAACTAGAGATTTTCCAAGGTGAATGAATTCTTAGTAATTTTATAGCATGAAATCTAATGATTTTCATTTTACTGCTGAACAAGTCATATTTATTAGTGAGGAAATTATGGAAAGGGCAATGTATCTGAATCATAATCAGCAGCTTGAATGCGAAAAGCTTTCCAGATGTCCAACGTGTAGTTGACACATGTTGGCGGTGATCCCTTTTTCATGTCGTCTTCTCAGAGTTTCTCTTCACAATTTTCTAGTTCCTCGCGTCCTTCTACATAACCCCACCAGTTTCTCACTTCGTCTCCTGTGACTATGGAGTAATCGGCTCATTTCTCGCAGCCTTTAAAGCAGCTCCATTCTCCACTAACTTCTGTATCCTTCCTGCCTTTGGCTATCTAGTCACGAAGCCAGGCAGTGATGAAAATGGGTTTCATTAAACAGGAATCCTACTTATTTTCTCAAACCACTATGCTAATAATCTCCCTTCTCAATATAAAGGCTTAAACACATACCAATATAACTAGTTTTTTCAGCTATTTTTTCTAAAGAAGATTATTTCCTGGGGATAAAAATATCCCTCTTCAAAATCCAGGACTTCGTTGTTAGAAATGAAGATCGAAAGTATATAGAACTCTTTTTTTTTTTTCTTTTGCTCCAGAAGTGAATGAAGCTGGAAACTCCCACCTTTTAGTCATTCAGTTTTGAAAATGACCACAAAAGAGATATGAAGAGCGCAAACATTTCCTCACTAAAGCATGAATTTTGCAGGCCCTTATGAATAAATCAAGATAAGTATTAGAATACAGACATAGTTTATAGGCATATGAATATGGATAATAGAAATATAATATTTTCCCTGGATCAACTAAAACATGTACCAAGACAAACATAGTATAATACTGAAGGAATAGCGAGTCCACAGAAACTCTGATGAGCATTGTGTCTTATTTTTTTTTTAATTTTGAATTTTATTTAATGCATTTTTTCATACAGCAGGTTCTTATTAGTCATCCATTTCATACACATCAGGGTATACATGTCAATCCCAATCTCCCAATTCATCCCACCACCACCACCCCCCGCCGCCGCTTTCCCCCCTTGGTGTCTATACGTTTGTTCTCTACATCTGTGTCTCAATTTCTGCCCTGCAAACTCGTTCATCTGTACCATTTTTCTAGGTTCCATATATATGCGTTAATATATGACATTTGTTTTTCTCTTTCTGACTTACTTCACTCTGTATGACAGTCTCTAGATCCATCCACATATCAACAAATGACCCAATATCGCTCCTTTTTATGGCTGAGTAATATTCCATTGTATATATGTACCACATCTTCTTTATCCATTCGTCTCTCGATGGACACTTAGGTTGTTTCCATGACCTGGCTATTGTAAATAGTGCTGCAATGAACATTGAGGTGCATGTGACTTTTTGAATTATGGTTTTCTCTGGGTATATGCCCAGTAGTGGGATTGCTGGGTCATATGGTAATTCTATTTTTAGTTTTTAAAGGAACCTCCATACTGTTCTCCATAGTGGCTGTGCCAATTCACATTCCCACCAACAGTGCAAGAGGGTTCGCTTTTCTCCACACCCTCTACAGCATTTGTTGTTTGTAGATTTTCTGATGATGCCCATTCTAACTGGTGTGAGGTGATACCTCATTGTAGTTTTGATTTGCATTTCTCTAATAATTAGTGATGTTGAGCAGCTTTTCATGTGCTTCTTGGCCATCTGTATGTCTTCTTTGGAGAAATGTCTGTTTAGGTCTTCTGCCCATTTTTGTGTCTTTCTAAAAGAAAGCCATCCTCATGGGAGAGTGTCACCCTTCTCTCTCAGTGGGCTGTTGTCGCAGACCTCATTGTGATTGGGGTTGAAGTTCTTCAGGCTTTGCACCCTCTATTTAATGCCTGTAGTTTCTATTTGAGTATCTAACTTCCTATTTATCTGGAGGCTTGTTTTGAAATCATTCTCCTTGTTAGTTATCTTGACATTCAGCATCACAGCCTCAGTCGCCCTTTTTTTCCCCTCTCCCTTGTCATGAAGTTTGTGATCATCAACAAGAAGCTAATTTTGACTCTTTTCACTCTCTGGAGCTTTTAGAGCTCTTTGCAAATACAAGGAGCATGACCCTGGAATTTTTTTTTCCCCAGAAAAGGAAAAAGCTCCACTTGTCAGTCAGTCATCCTGAGCATAAGTTCTCACAAAGGAACTCAGAGCAGCCCCTGTCTAAATCCATCAAGGTGGAGGGGGAGATGGGGGAGGGGGGTGTCACGTTACCAAATAACTGTGATCAGCTTTAAAGCCTAGCTTCAGGGTTATTACTTACATTGCCTTTCATACTACTCAAACGCAGCAGAGACGCACAAAAAATTAAAGAACACCAAATCCTTTGTTACTGGACAAGTTTGAGGATCCAGGCATTCTGAGTAATGCAATTTCTGGTTAATTGAATGTTAACCTATTTATGGACAGAGCTTATCTAGGGCAAGGGTTTGGCTGAAGAGCACAGAAGGATGAATGCCTCCTTTCAGATGTGCACGGTTTAACGATTCATCCCACACTACTCTGTATCTGTCTTTCGGTTCTTATATTTGTTTTATTTTATAGTAAGTTGTCCATATGTTTCTTTTACCCAGGAGGTTATAAGCAATTTGAGAGCAGAAGTGTTTTTTTCCATTTTTGCAAAACCTGTAAAATATTTCACATCGTAGAAGTTCATTAATTACTTGCTGAGGTGAATTGATTTTGCCTCTCTAATGTTTTTAGATATCTTGCTTTACCAATGACAAATGCCCACTATGTATGTCAATGCCTTAAGTGCAAAAAAAAAAAAGAGGCCTGAAAAATATGAAGCTAGTGTGTACTGTGATGACTTTTATAAAACCTAAAAGTAAAACTTTTCCTTAAAACTTATATGTTCATAAAATAATACCTGAAATCTTGAGGCATACACCCCTACACACAATCTGTTTGAAATATGCTCTACCAGAAATGTGAAAAAATAAAGGTGGATCATAGATCAGTGAAGCACCTTGAAAATATTAGATATATGATTTAAAGAGACTGAAGGTGATTTAATAACAAGTATTTATTCAGTACTTCCTGGCTGTACAGTGCTGTATTAGGTATGCTGAGGGCACAAAAATTAGGAAGCCAAAGTTGAGCTTTTACTTTGTTTCACACAATCTTCTAGGTCCATAGGGTTTATCAGAGACCAACAAAATAGGTCCCTGATCCTCACCCTCATAAAGCAAGAGGGGAGAGTCCAACAATTAGCAATTAATATGATGAGTGAATTACATAGTGGCCAGAAGGGGGTAAATGCAACAGACAAAGAAAAACCAGATCAGGGTAATTGAGAGTGCCTGGGTGGCAAGTTAAAAAGTGCCATCAGAGTAGGCTGCATCGAGAAGGTGATACTTGAGCTAAGACTTTAGAGAAGTGGGGGAGTTAACCAAGCATTTATCTGGGGAGGAGCATTCCAGGCAAAGGGAATGGTTAGTGCAAAGGGTGAGAGCAAGCCTGGCATGTTGAGGGACAGGGGACAGAACAATGGAGGAGAACAGTAGGAGGTGAAGTCAAGAGAGTTTTGCAGGATCAAACAGGGTCTTTTAGGCTGCAGCAGATGAAAACTCTGAGTAAGATGGGGATCCATGGCATGACTTTTAGCTGAGAAGTGATGTGATCTGATGAACATTTTAGAAGGCTCATTTTAGCTGCCGTGCTGAGGAAAGACCCTAGAGGTACTAGAAGCATGGAGACTAGCTCAGAGGTTTCTTTATAATGTAGGCGAGATGTGCTGATGCCTGATTAGATGTCTGGCTCCACTGTTAGACTGCCAATGTCCTTAGGGAAGGCACATCCTGTCCAAGGTATCCCTTCTAACACAAATTTTGTCACAAAGTAGGTGCTTAGGTATCTTTTTGAATGAATAGGTATATAACTTCAGTATACCACAGAAAAATCACTAAAATATGCCCCAAAGTTTAGGATATAAAGCTACAGACATGTAGAGGAGGGTGAAATTATCAGTAGCTTATAAGATTTGTAGTGGAGGGAACATTTCAATAAGACTACGGAGGACTTGTGGTGATGGTAACAGTAGTAGTAAATATAATAGTCACTACCATTTATTGAGAATGTACTACATTTCAGGTTGTAGGCTAAATGTTTTACATATATCATCAATTGCAAAAGGGAAAGAAAGGAATTCCCAGTACAGGACATAAGGAAGCAAAGTCCAGGGTTTGAAAATGAGGCTGGCTAGTTATTTTGCTTTGTTGAAAAGCTGATGCAGAGTACATAATAGGAAATAAAGTTGGCAAGGTTGGTTGAGGCCGGATTGTGGAAGCCCTTAAATTCATACATCATGCAAATGTTTTGGATATTATCCAGGTTTTTGAAGTTTATTTGTTTATTCAGCAGGAGAGTGATAGGTTTAAAGCTGAGCTCGGGGAAGATTAATATAACTCTTAGATTATCTCTGGATCACTTAGCTAGAAAATAAAACTAGATGAGTAGTTGTTTCTAAGGTCAAAATTACATTTTTATCATTTGGAAGCACTGATGTGGAAAACTGAAAAATGACACACCCTAATATTCGTACACGCCTGTGCAGTTTACAAAACCCTTGCATATGTATCATCCCACTTGATCATCACAGCAACCCTGCTAGGTGGCATTGTTATCACATTTTACAAATTGAGATGATTTATGCAAAAACGATCAGTGCACGGTGCGGCCTGTAGTAGATACTCAAGAAATGATAGCTGAAGTGAAAAAGTAAGGAAACACAGGCTAAGAAAGCCTGAGCATTTAGCCCAAGGTCATATAGATGAAAATGAATGACAGAGTCAAAACTTAAAGCCAGTTTCTCTGAGTATGAGTCTAATTCTCTTTGCTCTATACCTTAACTACTTCCCTCCCACCCACCAGAGAGCCTCAGAAGTTCTTGGAAAATGACAGGTGAAGCCGTCAAGGCATCATATGTATGCACCACAAAGCTTTGTGAAATGAATTATGTCTCATTTGATGAAAAAAAAATGACAGGTGAAAGAATCAAGCATAATACCAGTTAGCTAACCTAGTATAAACTCTCAGTACAGAAAGTATTATTTAGTATTTAATATAAATTTTTACTTTATTTTAAGGGTTCCTGATATATACATATATATTTTATGTTACTATATATTTGCACGTATATATGAGTGTGTTTGTGTGTGTGTGTGTGTGTGTGTGTATTATTATACTAGTTTGCTAAGCCTGCCATAACAAAATATCACAGACTGGGTGGCTTACACAACAGACATTTATTTTGTCATAGTTCTGGAGACCAGGAGTTTAAGTCTAAGACGTCAGCAGGTTTAATTTCTACTGAGGCCTCTCTCTTTGGCTGGCAGACAGCTGCATTCTCTCTGGGTCGTCACATAGTCTTTCCTCTGTGTGTGCGCACCTTGCATCTCTTTGTGTGTCTAAATTTTCTCTCCTATAAGGAAACCTGTCAGATTGGATTAGGGCCAAACTAATAGCCTCATTTTCACTTAATCAACAGTTTAAAGGTCTTATTTCCAAATATGATCAATTTCTGAGAGGTTAGAACTTCAACATATGAATTTTGAGGGAACCCAATTCAACCCGTAACATTTATACACATATATGTATATACATATATGTGCATATAATTAATTTATTTGTTTATAGGCCTCTTAGAGATACATGGTACATCCAATCTCCTCCTTTGAATTTCCAAAATGTAGTATTGTCCATTAAACATTTCCTGGGACAAACTAAGGCCCTGGCACAATGACATAGGCATAGGTGCAATGTGATATATCAGTGGACATGACACAGACTTTAGACCCCTATAACCTTGGTTTTAATCCTGATTCCATTGCCTTTTTCCACCTGTGTGGTCATAGACTTGTTACTTCAGTATTTTTCTTCTATAAATTGCAGATGAAAGGGCCTTCCTGGGAGGTTTGAGTGAAGATTAAAAATAATCCATGTGAACATGTCTAGTACAGGGCCTGTCTCTTTGTAGGAGCTCAAAAATGTTAGCTCCCTTTTCCATCACTGCCCTGAGGGAGCTCTCAGAGCTATGCTCCCTCAGATAGAGGCATACGTGCACACAGATAATCCAGGAGAGTGGCTTTTGTTTTAACTCCTCTCTGGGCCATTTCTCCCTGTCCCCTACCCCCATCACCCTCTTTCTTTCTGTTTCTCTGTCCCTTTTTCTCATCACCAGATACCACGTTGGGAGGACCCAGGCAGCCTATGGACAGGCTCATACACTGAAAAACCACATGACATGGAAGCAGATTTTCTAAATCTTGCCAAGGGAGCAAGCTTGGAGGCAGATTCTCCAGAGCCAGTTGAATCTCAACCTGACTGCAACCCCAGCCAACAGCTTGACTGCATCTTGGGCTAGAGGAGTTCTTTTAAGTCGCACCCAAATTCCCGACCCATGGAAACCCCAAGATAATGTTTGTTGTTTTAAGCTGCTAAGTTTGGGGGGTCATTTGACATACAGCAGTAAATAAGTACTTCACCCAAATTGGAACATGTGTCTGTTTGTCTAAGTACAGAAATACTTGCATTTCATTCAACTTAAATATTTTATATGGAAATCTGCATTTTACGAGAGACTTTGCACTTATGTATCACATATATACCATTTTAAAAAAAGAAGAGGAATTCTAATCAGAAGATGACTCTCTCTCTATTTTTTCTTAATATAATCATTGGGTGAAATATTGTTAGACTTAATATAATAAAAAATAAGCACAAATATTTTATTTTGCCTACTGGTGAAAAAAATCAGGCATGGCTTAGCATTGCTGAAAAACACTTTGAGTACCACAGTAATAAATCACAACACAACTTAGGATCAAGGCTCACAAATGTGATCTATGCACAAAACTCTGGCTGCTTAAAAGGGTGTTGGAAGAAAGCAGAATAACGGGATCTCAAGAAAGGAAAGAGCTGTACAACTGAACAGAAACATATTTAATTTTTCCTCTGCTAGATAAAAATGCAAATAGATACATCATTCACTTTTGAAAAGATAGTGTTCAAAGTTCACAATGGCATTGACAAGTTGTATTTATAGGGCACTTGCATGTCTGTTCTTTATGCCTTTCATATCTGTTCTATCCTGTTTCACAGTTCAGTTGTGAAACAGGTCAGCCTAAATGATTTTTGCCTCATCTTACAGATGAAAAACAGAGATTTGGCTCTATAACCTTGGGAATGCAGATTGACTAAACCATTTTTCACTGCAGTAATTTGGAAATTTTAGTTCATACCTCACAAAACAAGTATCTATCTATCTATCTATCTATCTATCTATCTATCTATCTATCTATCTATCCATCCATCCATCCATCCATCTATGCATCCATCCACCCACCCATCCATCTATCTTCTGTGCTTATCTAAAGGTCAGCTAGCTGACAGTCACAACCCTCTAGAAGACAGTCATGAGGCTGGAGGTAAGGCTAAAGGTTCTCAGAATTGGCTATAATACCTGCCAGACATACGTGCTAAAATCTCGGCTCTGAATGGTAATACTTAACTTTTTAAGCGTTTCTCAGACTTAATATGCAGACCCTATGGACACTTATTTTAAACACAAGCTAACAGGTTTGGTTTTGTTCCTTTGTTCCCAAGACAAGAGCAGACTAACAGGAGAGACTGAGAAACGGTAGTGAGAGGCCAACAAACTGACAGCAAGGAGGGATAAAGAAAAAATTAAAAAGCAACCATGGAACCAGAGAGAGTAGCTTTTGGACACCTTTAAAGTAATGATAAACATTGTGACCTGTTTCAAAGTGCTCCACAATAATTAATGCTGATTATTATCATCCCCCCAAATCAGTAAAATGTCAAAATAAGATCAGCACCTTTAAGGAGACAAACTAATTGTAGGGGGCATATTTTGAATATTTACTTTGTAGCAAGAACCAAGTAGATGCTTTACATACATTATCTCTAATCCTCTGAGCACACAAGGTTTTGGAGACAGAAAAATGAAACTTGTAGAATTTAAGCCACTTCCCTAGGGTTATACAGGTGCTAATAAATGATCCAAAATTCAAATTCAGATTTTTCTAATTGAAAACCTCTACTCTGTCCACTATTCTACACGGTCTGAAAGATGCCTGTCAAAAACTGCTTAAGGTTTAAAAAAAAAAGTGTTTTAGTGCCCAAGACCATAGTTTGCTAATTTGGAAACCAAATCAATTCTGTTCTACCTGTCGTTTCCCCTAAGTACTAGTGAAATGTTAATCTTTGTGTACTTTTTGGCAAGGAGCGGGGTATATTTTTTGCTTGGCATGAACAGGATATACTTTAAAAATTAGAATTATACAACAGCAAAACAGACTGCTTTGTGAGTGAGTTTCCCATCTCTGAGAATATCATAGCCATCGTTATTTAACATTTTCCAGGGATGCTGGAGACGTTATTTCTTTACAGAAAAGAAAACGGATCACTGAGGACCTGCCTCATTTCTAAGAATCCGTGTCTTGCGAATCCTGTTTCACCCTTATATGCAGTATTTCTAACGACTCATAAATGGTGAAGAAAGATTTTCTACTAGGTGAATTGTCATTCTTTTGAGCACAAAAAGAGCGAGTTCAACTCTCTCGGCAGTTGCATTTAGCTAAGCAATTTTTTGTGTCTTTAATTCTTTGGTGTCAAATGGATCACTGCATGTTCAATGCTTAATTAGTGAATCTTTATCATTCCCCAATACTTCTGTGCTTAATATTTATTAAAACCCTTTTTTTCAGGGAGACAAACCTTACCTACCATCGGAAATCTAATTTTTATGACATTTTGTAGATAGTAGTTATAAACTAATAATGCACAGTCTGTTTGAAATCGTTCCTTATGTTATACTAGGAAATTAATTTTTCCTTTTGATTTTTAATACATTTCTCTTGTTCTATTCAAAGAACAGTAGGGTGCCCTCTTAATGATAATTTTGACTAGTCATTTTAAATTGCTATTCAAAACAGTCTGAGTAGTGTTTCACATGAACATTTCTATTACATTTCCCATGATGTTACTTGTCATTAAAAAATAACCACTGTTGTAGAAAAAAAATAAAGCCAAATAAATATATAATAAAATATTTTATATCTTACTCAAAACAGATGAAATAAACCTAAATCACCTTATGTAAGTAAAGATAAGTATCTGTAAAAAGAGCTTCATTGATGAATACATTTGTCCATTCATTCCAGGGCTGGATTATCTATTAGTCTTGGTAGGCGTAGGGTATGGGGTCCACAGTACTTTTAGGGGCAGACAAAACGTTTTATTTTAAAATCAGAAGAAAAAAATGAACTTTTAGGTCAAAAAAAAGTTTCCGTATAGAATATTAATGTACTCATTTTTATACCAATGCAGTTATAAAATATAATTAAAAAAAACTTTTTTAATGGACAAAGTGACCCATGAAGGCAAAAGTGCCCAGGGCCCATGCAAGATGTAATGCTTTTCAGACTCACTCCTTCTAATGGGATTAAATGAGCTCCCTGCTGTTTGTTATCCCTGCTCTAGAGTGGATATGTATGTGGTGGGGAAAGTGGGGTAACATGGTGGATTGGAGAAAATGAAGAAAACTCAGCTTTGTCTTCAAGGAACACATAAACTCCTAATGAGCGAAGAAAGTACGCAAACCGATCTTTGTAATACAATGCAGTCAGTGATATTGTCGATACAGACAAGATACAAGGAAAGGATGGAGGAGGCTGTGACCAGCTCTGCCTGGGAGGTGTGGCGTGTCATAGCACATCACAGTTACACTGGGCTTTGAGAAACGAGATGGATTAATATGGGGGTACTGAGGGGGACTATGTTCTTGGCAAATGGACGGCATGTGCAAAGGCCTTAGAGTGTAATAGGCCTTGGTATTTTCCAGAAACGGCAGAGAGTTCATTATGGCTACGTAGAGTACATGCAAGTATCCTGGGGATTATGGAAAAGGCAGACAGGCTTCACAATAGCGAAAGGAAGGGCCTAGGTGCCATCCTTGCCATGCCAATGACACTGCATTTTATTTGATAGGGTAGGGTTTCTGCATTTCTTAACCTTGGCATTAAACACTTTCCCATATAGCTCCTTAGAATACCATCTCCCACGAATGCTCTAACAAAATAACCCAATGCCAGCCATCCCCGTGAATTCACTTCCCTGTTTCTACTCTTCTGTACGTGTTCTCACTCTGCCTCGAATGCACTCTGTCCTTTTCTCAAAACAGCCACCTCAGCATCTTGGAATTATCTAGTCCTTAACCTTTATTTTACTGATAAAACTGAGGCCCAGAGGGATTAATCAGCTTGTGTCCTTTTCCACAGCCAGTAAGAAATGGAAGAAAATGGAACCAAATTCGTCTGACTTATGGAGGCAACAATTTCTGTGTCAACTGTCTCCCCAATATCTTTGGTGATTAATCATGGACTGTCTTGACATAGCTTGTGTCATCTTCAGCTATTTAAATTTTACCGTTTGATTTGTTTGTATCTTGGTATAGTTTCCTAATCAAATGTTATTGCCCTGTGGGCCGTAACTGCCTCCTACAGTGATTTCCCACAAGACCTAAAGCAGTGATTTGACATATCAGGAAGCCTTTAAAGAGTTAACAATCATCCTCATGAAACGATCTGCTTACTTTATAGAGATTAATAAATCTACAACAGGACAGAGAAGAAAACAGCACCTGTCTTCGTTTGGGTTTCCAAGGAGCAGTCTGTGACATAGATCTTGTGCCCTTGATTTATTGAGTCTGCTTCTTAGAAAAACTCTGTGACAGAATGAAGACAGGAAAGGGGAAAGAGCAAGTCTAGCCTTGGCCACCTGATCTACTGGAAGGAAGGGGGTTCTGGTGCATCAGTCACTCCACAGAATTGTCCAGCAAGGGGCAGGACAAGCCTTTGCAAAGCAAGTCTTTGCCTGTGGGCTTCCCGAGGGTGGGGGGCAGTGAGTATAATGTCCTTGGTGAGGGGGCTCTTTTCTGTTAAGGACAATCCCTGGAAAGGGGGTGGAGGCAGCTGTCAATCACTGGGAGACAAAAATCACAGCATCTTGTGATGGGTGGACCGACTCAGTAAAGGGAATCTGGGCAGAGTGTGAGCAGCAGCGATTACCACTGTCACTTGGGGGACAAAACAGAAAGAACCAACCAACCAATAAACAAAACAACCCAAGAAAACAAAACAAGACAGAAAACCCAGATAATAGAACCAAAGAACTGATCTCTGTCCTCTAAAATCTGGCTGCTTCTGTTGGATCATAAATTTTCTCAAGTTCCTTCCACAGAGCTTTACCTAACATAATGTCCATATTGATTCTAATAAAAATAGATTTAATGTACAAACAGATTAATCACTTCTAAAGGCATGGCTTGTCTCTTAGAGGAATGCAATCACTGCTGAGAAAAACATGCCATAGATCATCACATAGGAAATCAGTTCCAAGGTTTTGAAGAACAGATACTACAGTTTCCGATTTTGCCTCCAAATAGCCACAATGGCAGAGGAGAGAACCAAGTCCAAAAATTAATCCTCCTCACCCCCTCAAAAAAGACTTCCCAGTGTTTTGCCTTACAGATAACATAATAAATAAATAAATAAATAAATAAATAAATAAACAAACTAAGGCCCATATAAATGGAACTATTTCTTAAAGATCTCATCTGGCACAAAAATGTCTGTTGGGTGCAGTGGCACAGCTCTGGAATTAACACACAATCTGCCCAGCAGTGTGGGGTCTGGCTGTGTGTGATGGATGCTAAAGACACCCTCCCTTTGGGCCTTGAAAGTAATTTTGCTCGTTCCAATCTTAGTCTGAGCCCCGCAATTAGGATTCCATCAGGTCTCTGCTATTTCAAATGGCCCCGTTCTCACTCCCATCGTTCTCGCAAAAGAAAGTCCACTTTTTACTCCAGCCCTGGGCACCTCAGTTTACTTCAGTAAATTTGCATTGTCTCCCATGGAGCGCATGACTCCACATCTGAATTTGGGCTTAGTAACCAAAGGAGGGTTCGCTTTTCCTGAAGCTTCGCCCGGGGACGCCAAGCAGCAAGAAAAACGCCTGGACCCATTATGTGGTTTCTTTCTCTATAGCCATCTTTACCTGCTGCTCCTGGGTTGGTTTTTTATCTTCTTTATTCTGTAAACCTGTCACAGCGTGAGATTTAGAATAATTCAGCATTCCATTGGAAAGATATAGCGGGAGGTTCTCACAGATTTACTTGAGCACCATGAAGCTTAGCTGGGATCCCGGCTCCTGTGCTATTTCCTTTATAAATCCCCCAATCAGACCAGATGCCAGGAAGTCCCTGTGGCTTTGCACAGCATGTTAGGAATATAAATTTGGAGAAAATAATTAGTAATAATAATTTCTAAGAAAACCGGGGTCAAAACTTCCAAAACGGGGCTTCCCTGGTGGCGCAGTGGTTGAGAGTCTGCCTGCCGATGCAGGGGACATGGGTTCGTGCCCCGGTCCGGGAAGATCCCACATGCCGCGGAGCGGCTGGGCCCGTGAGCCATGGCCGCTGAGCGTGCGCGTCCAGAGCCTGTGCTCCACAACGGGAGAGGCCACAACAGTGAGAGGCCCGCGTACCGCAAAAAACAAACAAACAAACAAAAAACAAAAAACCTTCCAAAACGTTTACTTTTCTCCTGAATGTACACCTAATTACATTTAAACTATGACAAACTCTTAATGCATTTGGCACAGAAAGAAAAAACAGTTAACAAACGGGCACTCAAAAATGTTTCCGAGAAGCCATTTTATCATGCAACCTTTGTAATTATCATTCTTTAACCCGCAGATAGTGTTGGAACTCATGAGAAGCTAAATAAGCACTCAAAATGCACACTAGTGCCTCAAACCTTCCCCAGCTTTCACTTCACTTTGCATCTTTTAACATTTTAAAATCATGATTAAAGAATGATTTTAAGTGGTGGATTTTCCCCATGACCTATTACCAATTCCTAAATAGATGAGTTTTAACTAAAAGATCATAGAGGAGAGAAAAGGCTTAGGTGACTCCATATTTTCTAGCCAGGAAGGCTGGGAGAACAGGAGTTACATAAATGGGAGTTTGGGAAAGTAAACTGTTTTGATAGGGAGCTAGTACTGATTTTGTACATGGGATATTTGAAGTGATTTGGGACACCCAGGTGTTGATTCCATTTGGAACCACGAGGAGCTGATGAGAAATAAGACATGGTGAAAAATCATCACCATCTTTCATACTTGAGGATCTCTCTTAAATGTCACAGATTTATCTGCCCCCATTCACCTGTGTTTAAGAGAAAAAAAATGTGCTAGATATCACAGAGGTTGCACAAGAGGTACCAAGTGAAGGTGGGCTAGCGGACCATCACATGACAAAACGATAGTACATCCATGAGGGCAAGGGGACAGCAGCTGAGTGACTCCTGCAAGCCCCACTCTATATGCTAATGCTTCTAATGGGTTTGTCCTGATGAGAATTCAAGAGTTAGAAATTGGCCAATTTTCATTCCCATTAAACTGATAAGGGGTGGTCAGTGAAACTCTCTAAACCCCAGGAGATTATGGGTTTGGGCTTCGCTGCCCACATGACTAAAGGAAGCCACAGTTCTGATAATTTCTTCCACTAGAGGGGAGAGAAAGCCAAAGGGAAAACTGTTACTCTGGTCCTAATTCTGCACGACAAGGGGAAATTGGTTGGTGAAGTGGAAATGATAAAAACTAAGGGAAAGAAGTGTCCATGCCAAGTCACCCTAACGCGATAACCGAGAGGGAAGAGGTTGGGCCTGGATTTCAGGAGGACTGGCGTTTTAAAGGAGAGAGCAGATAGGCAGAATTCTACAGCAATGTTTTGAAAGGGAAGAGAGTTTAAGAGAACAGGAAAACATTCAAGAATAGGATTCTAACTGTGTAGTTACTGATTTTCTCCCACCAGCTTTATTGAGGTACCATTGACAAAATTGTAATATGTTTAAAGTGTACAATGTTGTATTCATTGTGAAAGATTCCCCTCATTGAGTTAATTAACATATCCATCACCTCACCTATTTACCTTTTTTGGGAGCTGAGAACATTTAGGTTTTACTCTTGGCAAATTATACAAACAGGATTATCAACAACAGTCATCATGATATATCATGGATACTCAGACCTTATTCATCTTATAACTGAAAGTTTGTACCCTTTTACCAACCTCTCTCTATTTCCCCCACCCCCAGTCCCAGGCAACTACTTTTCTACTCTCTGTTTCTTTGAGTTTTTGTTTTGTTTTTGTTTTTTTGATTCCACATATAAGTGATACCATGCCTATTTGTCTTCCTTTCTCTGGTTTATTTCACTTAGCATAATGCCCTCTGGGTTCATCCATGTTGTCATAAATGAACAGGATTTTCTTCTTGGTCATGACTAAATAATATGCTGTTACCTATCTATCTACTTATCTATCATCTATCACATTTTCTTTATCCATTCATCAGCTGATGGGTACTTAGGTTGTTTCCATGCTTTGGCTATTGTGAATATAAACTATTCAGTTTCAAATAATCTTAAAGTGCAAAAAAAGCGGAGATTTTATTAATGAAACCAAGGATAAATCAGAGATCAGAAACATTCTGACAAGCCCTGATTTGCATGTATAAGCTTTTAGTAAAAGAGGCATCATTTATCCAAATTAATGAACTTTGGTTCTCAGGATACTAAGATTTGTTTCATTAGACTCAAACTTTCAAGTTACTTATTCTACTTCGGTTATTTCACATGGGGAAAACAGGCTCAGAGGTGCTGAAAGTCTGGTTAAGGTCAGTGACACAATCACAGTCACAATCACAGCTGCAACCAGATTTTTCTGATTCTTAGTTCAGGCCTCTCGCTGCCACATCAATGTTTTCTAGACAATGATCTGAGGATTCTGAGGGATCCAAAAGCCTTTCTGGAGTGAGAAGGGACCCTGAGTGAGCGGGGCTCCTGGTGCATCCCACTTCTCCTCACCCCAAGTCCCACTTTCAACCAAGGAATTTACTCTACTTTCTGTTTTATAAATATGGTGACAGTGTATTATTTAATCATCACAGGGAGTTCTGCTAAGGTTCCAAAACCGGCACCCCCTATGCCATTTCATTGGCTATAATTCCAAAAATAAAAAATATTGAATCAGATACTGTGTGAGTAAACAAAAATGATTTGGATGGAGGCGCCAATAAATACATATTTTAAAAAATTAAATACAAGTATTATGCTAAAAAAAAGCTAGGGCATATAAGCTAAGAGGAGAGAGGACCCCCAGAAGCCTAGAGCTAGGAATTGATTGGAGTTTCTAAAAATGGCATGAAAAATGTACTTTTAAAAGTCATATTTGGAGGATGATGCTCAAGGACCACAGTGTTGCTAAATTCTGTTTTGTTTTATTCTGACTCAGTTCTGATAACTGGAGTTGATTCTCTCTGGACCTCTATCATATATACAAGTAGCTAATTATAATGTTAAACTAAAAATATTTTTAAAATACTTAACCATGATTTACCCTAAACTTAATCAATTATCATTTAGCCAAACACTTTTGAAAAAATAAGATTCAACTTTCATTATCCATGGCTGGGAAAATTATGAGGTTTGGCCCATTCCCTGAGGGGTTCCAAGTTCTCTCCTTTGCCTTCCTCTGCTTTCCCCGGTCCTTTACCTTGTGTGCATGGCTAAGAGTTAACGACGGCCCCTCGGATGTGGGGCTGCTGTGCCTTGTTTATGGTGAGCCATGGCATGTTTGATTTTTCTTTGCTTCCTGATGCAGAGAGCTCTCCCAGGGCACTCTGTGACCTGCCAGCTTCTTACTTTCTTCTGCATCTGCTTGTGCAGAGGTTGGATCATGCCAAGTCCTTGTGTTACCTGGCTGCCACCAGCAAACTTCTTGCTCAGCACCTCTTGAATTTGTTTATTTAGGAAATAATTTAGGTTCAAGTAAAGAAAAAAAGAAGTTTTCTCTGGTATATGCAAGAGGAATCTTCATGGAGATGATGGTTAGATTCCTGCCTTGGCAAGGAAAGGTGCGTGGGTGTTGCTACAGGGCATCAGACCCAGGCCATTCCATTTTGGTTTTTCAGAGATTGTCATTCTGCCCTTTGTTCTGAACTGGTGCCTAGTATATTTAGAGGTTTGCCTTGCATGAAATGAGGGCTGCAGCATCAACGGATGTACCCTGTGCTTTTCCTGCTTTTGTGTATTTCACTCCCCTGGCTCTGACTCTGCCCATGGTCTCTTTCATTTGACTCCCAGTTGTCTCCCCTGAAATGTTTAATTCATGCAGCTCATGATGCTAACCTATATCTGCATCCTCATCGCTCAATGCACTGGCCACACTGAATCTAAAACTGATCACTAAACCTACTAGGCCTTGATATAATTGTGCAGCCTTGAGTACTTGCCCCCTCCTTCAAATACCCTGCACCCTGCCCATTAGGCAGACTCCTGTATGGCTGCCAAGAGCCTGTTCCAACTTCTTTCCCTTTGGGAAGCCTTGCTGTGTCCCTTGGACAGCACCCATTCACATTAAATAATTTTTTTAAAAAGTTTTAAATAAATGAAAAAATATATATATATTCTTTTTCATATTCTTTTCCATTATGGTTTAGCACAGAATATTGAATATAGTTTCCTATGCTATACAGTAGGACCTTGTTGCTTATTCATTCTATGTATAATAGTTTGAATCTGCTAATCCCAAACTCCCAGTCCATCCCTCCCCAATACCCCCACCCCCTTGGCAACAAGTCTGTTCTCTATGTGTGTGAGTCTGTTTTGTTTCATACATGTGCTCATTTGTGTCATATTTGAGATTCCACATATAAGTGATATCATATGGTATCTGTCTTTCTCTTTCTGATTTACTTCACTTAGTATGATAATCTCTAAGTCTATCCATGTTGCTGCAAATGGCATTATTTCATTCTTTTTAATGACTGAGTAGTATTCCATTGTATATAGGTACCACATTTAGGTTGTTTCCATGTATTGGCTATTGTGAATAGTGCTGCTATGAACATAGGGGGTGCATGTATCTTTTTGAATTATAGTTTTGTCTGGATATATGCCCAGGAGTGGGATTGCTGGATCATATGACAACTCTATTTTTAGTTTTTGAAGGAACCTCCATGCTGGTTTCCATAGTGGCTGCACCAATTTACATTCCCACCAACATTGTAGGAGGGTTCCCTTTTCTCCACACCCTCGCCAGCATTTGTTATCTGTGGATTTTTTAATGATGGCTATTCTGACCAGTGTGAGGTGATACCTCACTACAGTTTTGATTTGCATTTCCCAAATAATTAGTGATGTTGAGCATCTTTTCATGTGCCTCTTGGCCATCCATGTGTCTTCTTTGGGGAAATGTCTATTCAGGTCTTCTACCCAGCTTTTGATTGGGTTGTTTTTTGTTGTTGTTGAGTTGTACGAACTGTTTGTCTGTTTTGGAAATTAAGCTCTTGTCAGTCTGCATCGTTGGCAAATATTGGATTGGCAAAAAAGTTTGGATTGGCAAAAAAGTTTGTTCTTTTTTGTTTTTTTCTGTAAGATGGCTCTAATAGCGTTTAGTTGTCTTTAACTTCATTGGAAAAAATTTTGTTAGATTGTATGTGACAGCTGTCATATCAGCGTGCATTTAAAAACAACTTGTCAAAATTGGTGAATTTTAGTGTAGCCATTTTAATATTGAAGAAAAAAAGCAACATTTTCAGCATATTATACTTTATAATTTTAAGAAAGGTAGAAATGCAACTGAAGCACACAAAAAAGATTTGTGCAGTGTATGGAGAAAGTGCTGTGACTAATCGAACATGTCAAAAGTGGTTTGCAAAGTTTCATGCTGGAGATTTCTCGCTGGATGATGCTGCATGGTTGGGTAGACCAGTTGAAGTTGATAACAATCAAATTGAGATATCAATTGAGAAAAATAAACATTATACCACACGGGAGATAGCCAACAACTCAAAATATCCAAATCAAGCACTGAAAATCATTTGCACCAGTTTGGTTATGTTAATCCCTTTGATGTTTGGATTTCACATAAGTTAAGGGAAAAAAACCTTGACCATGTTTCTGCATGCGATTCGCTACTTAAACATAACAAAGACGTTCCATTTTTAAAACAAATTGCGATGGACAATGAAAAGTGGATACTGTACAGTAATGTGGAACAGAAGAAATCATGGGGCAAGCTAAACCACCACCAACCTCACCAAAGGCTGGTCTGCATACAGAGAGGGTGATGCTGTGTATATGGTGGGATTGGAAGGGAGTCCTCTATTATGAGCTCCTTCAGAAAAACCAAACAATTAATTCCAACAACTACTGCTCTCAGTTAGACCAACTGACAGCAGCACTCGACGAAAAGCATCCAGAATTAGTCAACAGAAAACGCATAATCTTCCATCAGGGATAACGCAAGACCACATGGTTCTTTGATGACCAGGCAAAAACTGTTTCAGCTTGGCTGGGAAGTTCTGATTCATCCGCCATGTTCACCAGACATTGTATCTTCAGACTTCCATTTATTTCGGTCTTTACAAAATTCTCTTAATGGAAAAAAGTTCAATTCCCTGGAAGACTGTCAAAGGCACCTGGAACAGTTCTTTGCTCAGAAAGATAAAAAGTTTTGGGAAGATGGAATTATGAAGTTGCCTGAAAAATGGCAGAAGGTAGTGGAACAAAAGGGTGAGTACATTATTTAATAAAGTTTTTGGTGAAAGTGAAAAATGTCTTTTATTTTTACCTAAAAACTGAAGGAAACTTTTGGCCAACCCAGTATTTTCTCCCAGGCCATAGGCTGTCTTTTCATTTTGTTGATGGTTTCCTTTGTTGTAAAACCATTCACATTTTAATCTGTCATAATGATGGACACATTTCTTTGGCTTGTTTATTCATTTATTGCTTCAACGAGTTTTATTAATCACCTAATGTGTGCCAACCATTCTAAGGCACTGGGGTTAGAGTGGCAAATAAGGCAGATATGGCCTCCCACAGCAATGATTATTGAAGGGATAGATGATTTTAAAAGTATTGACAGTGAAGTTAGTATGAAGAAGTACATCACATACAGGAACATACATCAGAGGAGTAATGTAGTTTGGGGTTTTAAGAAGACCTCATTTAGGACCAAATATTTAAGCTGAGAGACTAAACCCTTGATGGAGGCAAGAGCTGTGTATACCCCCATGCATCTCCATTCATAGTACCTAGTCGTCACTTGATAAAAGCACATGGAACAAATGAATGACCAAATGTACACTGACAGTGGCAGTTTGAGGACCTCATTAGAATTTAATTTCTTCCAACTCACCTTAAGAGTTCAAAGGTTCTATAACATGGGAATAAAATGTGTGTGTACGTGTACATGTGTATACATGCATATTCCGAAAGAACTTGAATACGCATACACATCTGCCACGTGATCTTGAAAATATTCTTGAACCCCCTCAAAAAAAAGCTGTTTGCCCAACACTAGGCTAGTTGAAAGAACCTACAGCCCATGGAACCTGTTTGGGTTTGCGGAGGACCCTCTGCTTCACCCAGATCCTCATTTCATGACTGAAGGACTATCCCCCAGCTTCCGGGAGGTCTGCTGATTGAAGGCCCCGGGCAACAGCCCGCTCCGTGAAGTGTACGTGGCTGAAAAGAGCTGTCTCAATCAAGCTTACTCCACTTCCTAAGATTCCAATAACTGGTCCATGGGGGGAAGCCAGGGTTTAGAGGCCCAGCTCCTTGTCATAACTCAGGACAACTGCAAAGGGACCATCTGAGGGCCAGAGCGCCTCACATAGCTGGCTGAGGTGTTTATGCCTGATAAAGTTGGTTGGCTGCCTAGATTCTCGCTCTGCCCAACCCTGCTTCCTTTTCTTCTACCACAGGTGATAGCCTAACAGCATTCCAACTTCTTGTACACTGGTCTCTGTCTCGGAGTCAGCTTCCCTGCGTCACTGACTGGAAACAGAGTTCAAGGGAGCCCAGTAAATAGCATCCTTCTCCTCTGCATGATTCTGAGCACCACCCAAAATAAGACAAAAGCATAAGAGACCGGAAACCAAAATATCAGTTATTACTGATACAATTGATATTGGAAAGTGTGGCATGTAAACATGCTAGGCTGCTTCATCCTGAATAACAGATTTAGACCCATTTATCCCCCTACCAATACTAGGCTGGGGAAGACTGACCCCACAGAGACAAAGCCTATTACTATAAATACACCGGGGGCGGGGCAACGAGAGGGGAGGAGGGGGCAGGGCTATGCCTGCATGCCCAGATCCGGCACCTCCCTTCCCCCTTCCAGATCTTGCAGTGCTCATTATGGAGAGGAGGGAGGCCGCGGAAAGAGGCCGGGACAGCTATCCTAGGAGCGCTCCCTCCTGTGCCGGGACCACAGGCGGGGCAGAAACTCCCCGCTCCTCTTCTCCCATGGCACCACCACAGAGCCCAGCTTCTAGTTTCACGGGCAGGAGAGGTCAGAGTGCTGGCTTGGTTGGGAGGCCCTCACTACGGGGTAGCTCCGTCCGTTGTAGGTGTGTTCAAAAGAAATGCTGGAATTACCTACAGCATTCTTAGGAATGGAAAGCACAGAAACAAAGAGAATTTTCAGTGCCTAAGTTCAAGGCTCCAGGATGTATTCCTTTGCACCTCGTTCTTAGTAGAACTGCTCCTGTGTTTGTTTGTTTGTTTGTTTTTTTGCGGTACGCGGGCCTCTCACTGTTGTGGCTTCTCCCGTTGCGGAGCACAGGCTCCAGACGCGCAGGCTCAGCGGCCATGGCTCACGGGCCCAGCCGCTCCGCGGCATGTGGGATCTTCCCGTACCGGGGCACGAACCCGTGTCACCTACATCGGCAGGCAGACTCTCAACCACTGCGCCACCAGAGAAGCCCACTCCTGTGTTCATTTTGATGGAAACTATTTTCATTGGAGAACTGACATACACATATTCACACAAGTCAAGAAAAATGCTTCTTTTATGTATATATCAATATACGGTGGAAATATATATGGGAAAAGGAAAGAAATCAGAAAAATTGACTTCTGTTTTTTCTCCTAGGTTTACATTTATTATAAAAACAGTAATAGTAAAGGACATTTTGAGAGAAAACAACTGTGTTTTGCCAAAACTTTATCATGGCAACATTTTTTCTTTAAATAAATTTTATGTGTGTATGTATGTACGTATGTATGCATGTATGTTTTGGCTGTGTTGGGTCTTTGTTGCTGCGCGTGGGCTTTCTCTAGTTGTGGCGAGCGGGGACTATTCTTCATTGCGGTGCACGGGCTTTTCATTGCAGTGGCTTCCCTTGTTGCAGAGCACGGGCTGTAGGTGTGTGGGCTTCAGTAGTTGTGGCACACACGCTCTAGAGTTCAGGTTCAGTAGTTGTGGCACGCAGGCTTAGTTGCTCCGCGGCACCTGGCATCTTCCAGGACCAGGGCTCGAACCCGTGTCCGCTTCACCGGCAGGCGGATTCTTAACCCCTGTGCCACCAGGGAAGTCCCACGGCAACGTGTTTTACATTTTCACCAAGTTTTGTCCATAAATAGTAGTATTTTTGCATGTACACAATTTGAATCCCTTTTCCGTTTTGCTACTTGGTCTTTTTAATGATCGCTTTTAAGGTTACATTAATATTCCATCTCATTAATTTACTATAATTTATTTAACTATTCCTTTCCTACTAGATATTTAGACTGTTTCTAAATTTTGCAATGATAGATACATCTGCTTTGAAAATGAGCAGAAACAAGAAATGCAACAAGTAATTTAAAAATAGGGCTTCCCTGGTGGCGCAGTGGTTGAGAGTCCGCCTGCCGATGCAGGGGACACGGGTTTGTGCCCCGGTCTGGGAAGATTCCCCATGCCACGGAGCGGCTAGGCCCGTGAGCCATGGCCACTGAGCCTGCGCCTCCGGAGCCTGTGCTCCGCAATGGGAGAGGCCACAACAGTGAGAGGCCCGCGTAACGCAAAAAAAAAAAAAAAAAAAAAAGACTCACTCATTATTTTTACAAATTTATAAGCCAGAAATACATCTGAACTCTTAGAAGAATGGTGTTTTGAGAGATATCTTTTGAAAGATAGGAGAGGCCTGCCCATCATCACACTCAGATCTCTCTATCCTGTGCTTGTGGATGAGAATGTGAACTCCTTCATGACAGTGACAACACTGTGTAACTTTATATCTGGAAGGCTTGGTGGAGGATAAATTGTGTAGTAGGCATTCAAGAAATGTTGGTACAGTAACATAATTTAATAAACAAATAAATGTCAGGAGTGGGGAATGATGACAGACAAATCTAGATGGTCTGGAGGCACATTTCCTTCTTCCTTTAGGTAGCTTAGCAGAGAGCTGGCTCAGCTTGTTCAAAGAAAAGGCCCTGCAAGGCAAAGCTGTTTCCAGGGACCTCATAATGGAGACCTTGACCTTTGACCCATGTGCTCCTAAGCAATATATCTGAGCTGGAGCTCCTTTCCTATCTTTCCTAGAGATCTTACTTGGGGAAGCAAGGTGTTCTCTAGCGCCTCATAAGTCATATATAGATATTAAAATTAGGGAATTGTAAGTTACGCTAACAGTATCAAGACTTGAGTGTGGGTGTTCGTGCAAGGGTGGACAAACAGAAAAATGGAACTGAGTAAAAAAATCCGGAAACATACCCACACGTCTATGGCCACCTAATCCACAACAAATGCACCACTGCAGTTCAGGAGTGGAAGGATGGTCTTTTCAGTAAAGGGTGCAATGGGATATCTATATGGAAAAAAAATTTTTGAGATGGATAGACCTAAATGTGAAAGGCAAAGCAGTAAAGTTTCTAGAAGAAAACACAGAAGATCTTACAATATTGGGATAGGCAGTGATATCTTAAATGGGACACAAAATGCACTAACCATATAAATGAAAGATTGATAAATTGGACTTGAATAAAGTTTAAAACTTCATTTAATCAAAAACATCACTAAGATATTAACAAAATGCAAGTCACAAGGAGAAGAGATTGACAATACATATACTCAACTAGAATTTGTATTCGTGATATATTATAAATTCCTACATATTCAATTAAAATCATGGTACAAGCAACTTAAGAGCTGGGCAAAAAGACTCCAATAGGCACTTCACAAATGAGAATATCAGAAAGGCCAATGGGGTTATAAAAAAATCAGATGATATCATCTGGAAAATGCAAATCAAAACCACAATGAGATGCCACTACATATCACAATTGCTATAGCTAAACAGACTGGCAGCTGGAACATTTATTTACTTATGTATTTATTTATGGCCGAACTGCACAGCTTATGGAATTTTAGTTCCCTGACCAGGGATTGAACCTGGGCCCTGGGCAGTGAGAGAGTGGAGTCCTAACCACTGGACAGCCAGGGAATTTCTGGAACATTTATATTTTAACAGGGGTGTAAATTGGTACAACCACTTAGGAAAATTGTTTGACAATCTATATTGAGGCTGTGTATGACTCAACAATTCTATTCCTAGTTAAATGTCCAAAGACTATACTGTAGTATAGTACCTGTATTATAAGTAATATTCTACGCTTTTCATTGTAGCTCTGTAAATCATCATCATCATAATCAAAACAGAAAACAACCCTAATGGCCATCAACAATTAAATGGACAAATAAGTTGTAACGTATTCATATAATAGAACACTGCATAGTAATAAAAATATGCTTTTTTAGTACCTGCAACAACATGGATACGTAACACAGATAAGATGCTGAGTGAAAGAACCCAGACACAAAAGAATGCATATTGTGTATAATTTATATGAAGTTCAAGAATAGGCAAAACTAACTTCTGGTGACAGAAATCAGAATAGTGATGTATCTCTAGGGGTGGAATATTGACCAGGAAGGGGCATGAGGGAGGCTTTGGTGATGCGGGAAATGTTCTATATTCTCATCTTGGTGGTGATTACATGATGTCTAAGTTAAAATTTATTGACCTATTATTTAAGCTTTTTGTATTTACTGTAAATACATCATATCTCAACAAAAATAACAAAAACTGTAAGGTTTTGCTTAATCTCATAGTACAAATTTTCACTCATACACAATACCAAAGATCAAAATTGCCTGCCTTCTCTTGATCCCCATTTAGAGATACCACGCCTGTATATAGCAGCTATATATACTCAGGTGCAGTAACATGTGGTTAAGAAAAGCCAACGTGGGGCTTAGTCAAAAACCTGATTGTACCTGTAGTGAAATAACGATTCAGATGGGATTATTCACATTGTCCAGATTCCCAGTAAGTCCAGAGGATGGCGTGTTACAGTGCACATAATTTTACTTAGTGTCTGACTCTTACTTCACCATCCTCAGCCTCTTCTCCTTCCATCTTTAGAACTGGGGGTCTCCTCACCTCCACCAGGTTACTGCTACATCCAACTCCAGCCCCATGTCCATGAATTCAATCTATAGTGCTATCAATGAATTATTCAGTGGACTTTGCACAGTCTTTCTTCCAGTCTCCATCTGGTACTAATGTTGTCTTGTCTCCTCTTAACATTGTTTAACCATCTGTTAACCCAGCCTTCTGCCCAAGGGGGTTAGTGGGGAGAAATGATTTGAAGGTTCTGACAAAGAACTTCACAGTTCGGGATAATCCATTAATTGTTGATTTTGTTTGTATTCAGCATTCTGCTTCTATCTGTGGTTTTAACTGATGTGAGTGTGCCCAGGGGCTTGTGCTGGACCCAGCTGTATAAGTCAAATAAATAAATGAATAAACAAATAAATAAATGAAATAAATCTCCCCTGAGATAAATAGATAACACAGCTTTCTCAATCTTTTTTTTTTCTTTTTCCAGCAGTGCTTGTAAATGTGCCCTGAGCACGTGTGAGGGATGTATCCAAAGTTTAAAGAAACAGATAATAACCATCCCTAGCTGAAGATGCAATCATGATAACTGTCTCTACCCTTTCATCGTAGCATGGAAGCTGTAGGGAGATTTGGAACATTTCTATTCACCTCACTCATACCTTCCTTTCAGATTGGTTTGGGGTTGCCATTGCCTCTGTTAGTTTCTTTTGAAGGTAAAGCAAAAGCAAAACAAAATGAGCAAGAAAAATAAAAGGAGACAAAATCTCAGTGGAGTAGTACCATCCACAGGGCTATGGAGAATTCTTAAGAACTGATTTTCTGCTCTAACAAGGGAATGGTTGAACTCTTCTACGGTTCAAACGCAGGCTATTGAATAGGTACAGATTCTGCTGTGGCCGAGAACAGAGTGAGCAAATACGATGAGGCTCACATTGGAACAGAGGCTTTATATGTGCTTTTGAGCTTCTGCCCTTGTGTGAACAGCACAACCAGCTAGTAGCTGCTCCCTGAACTCGCATCCCAGAATGAGAAGCAAAGGGAGGCCCGCCAGACCCTGATCTGGAGTCTAGCCACAGCTGGCCCTCAGACCCGCGACTGAAAAATACAAGTCTCCTGTTGTAAGACACTGAGATTTGGGGTTGTATTTTCCTGTGGTAACAGTCCTGAATCTAACACAAGGACCACAGCTTCTGCAAATTTTCAGAGATGGAGTCATAAACCTCAGAATTAGGAAGAAGTCTTACTGATTGATGGCCTCGGATTTCCTGTATCTCCCCCATCCCAGCCTGGAGGTGGTCACACTCTGTCTCCAGTAACGGGAGATGAGCTAAATTTCAGAGGATGGTTCTGACTATTAGAATCATTTTCCTTCAAGGTGATTGCCATGTTTTGGGGAGGCAGTTTAGCACAGTGTGAAGAACCTGGGCTTTGAAGTCAATTTGAATAGTGGTACTGTCACTTACTTGCTGTGTGGCCTTGGACTTTGAACCCCAACTTCCTTACATAATTGGACAGAAATAATACTACACACTTTACAGGATTAAATGAGATGGTATGTATGCCTGGCACATAGTAAGGGCTCAAGAAATGGTTATTCTTCTTCTTTCCCCAGATGGCATGATCTAATCCATCTTCCCTAGAGTGAACTTTCAAATATTTGGACACACTTATACAGCCACTGTTCTTGTACAATTGGTCTTTTGAGACTTAGTTTAGTTGATTTTACTCAAATTAAACCTGCTCTGGCTGGACGTGGCTTACTGGGCCAGCCAGTGGCTAGGTTTTCAGATCTTAATTCTGCCACCTGATGTATTCACTGTAACTCTCGGCTTTGCATCAACCACACATTTGATCAGTATGCTGTCCATTTCCTCATCCTAATTGTTAATAAATATACTGCAGGTGTTTCATTAGCCAGGCTCTTGGAGTCCTTTGGAGTTGTAAGCTCACTTGTATTCACACTACGCTCAGATGTTCCAAGAAAATGTAGTTTCTTTATTTCCAATAACTGATCTAATCTTCCGCAAGAGCCTCCCACCTCAGTGTGCTGCAGGTAAAAATAGCTTTATTTTAAACTTTCCAGTGCAAAATATCTCATTTTTTGTGAGTTTCAGTGGTTTTGTTCTGGCTCCAGCTAGAGGGGGTGAGCGCTCAGCCCTTCAGATTTGCTTTCCTCCCCTGCTCTTCTTCCATATGGCACCTGGCTAGGTTCTGTGAGCTTGTGGACTTGGGTTGAAGGGCCTGCATCTTGCTGACCTTAGGCTGGTCCTTAGAAAGGTCTCCGCCGTGGCGACAGCTGGGGGTGCCTCGTTCAGTAAGTGTGCCCGGTGGCCGTCTGCGCAGGTGTGGTAGTTCTGGCTCCACCCTCTGTTGTTGCCCACGCTGAAGTTTATGGCTGATGCAACCCAGTGTCAGCTCTCCTGCAGACTTAGGACTCCTAGAGAGCTGCCTTGCCAATGCGGACACACTCACTCCCACCCGGCTTTGTGAACCTCCTAAGGTCTGGCTCTGCCTCCCTAACTTTGGAGGTCCAGTCTGTACCCCTTGGCCACAGGGTCACTATGTCCCTGTTGTTCAATCCCCAGCCAGATATTCAATTAAACTCTAGATTCCCTCTCAGGGGAGTTGAAGAAACTTCTGATGAAGAACATGGGCTCAGGGGCCAAAGTGCCTGGGTCTGATACCCAACGCTGCCACTTACCAGCCAAGTAAGCTCAGAAAGCTACTTAGCATAACTGTGCCTCCACTGGCTCACCTGTAAAAAGGGGTTAAGAATAACACCTACCTTCTAGGTAGGGTCCTTGTGAGGGTTACATGAGTTAATACATGGAAAGCACTTGGAATTGTGCTTGGTGAGCCCAGAGTACATGCTTGGTCAGTATTAGCCAGTAAAAAAGTAGAAAATTGGATGTGGTAAGTTATTAACCTCTCTATGCCTAAGTATTCCCATATGTAAAACAAAGAGCATAATAATAGCCCCCTCATAGATTTCTTGTGCAAATAAAATTACTGAATGGGTAAAGGAATTAGAACATAGTTTGGCACAAAATAAGCCCTTATCATTGTTGTTATTGCTTTGTTGTCCCCAGGTCACAGGAGAGCCTAGGGAAGCCAGGAGTGCCTACTCAGATTCACTTCCTGCCAAGGCTGCAGCTGTCCAGGTGCCTGGTAGGGACACTCCTTAGGAATGGGAAAAAAGTCCCTTTTCTGTCTGCATTCCGCTTTCCCCTCAACCTGCCGTCGTGTCACTCCCCTGCCAGACGGCACCTGCAGGCACGCCTTTCCATGGACAGCTTCCACCCTGTGCCTCCCATCTCCCTCCTACACCAACCACATGGGACAAGCTCTCCTCTTCACAGTCTTTCTGGAAGGCACCTCCCTTATGTAAAACTCTATTGTCAAGCCACTCATGTCTAACTCTGTTTGTTAGCTAATGGAAACGTCATACAATTAGGATTCCTTTTTCTCTCCATATAAATTTGATTCTCAAGTCTATTTCCAGTCTGTCGACTCCAAACAGAAATCAACCTTGAAATAATGACCCTCAAATGGATAAATAAAATACCACTAATTCAACTGGGGGAATTCACCAGACAAGGGGATGTATGGGAGATAAAAATATATATGAAAGTGTTTTTTAAAATATCCCAGTATGACTGACAAAGATGTCATTTAAGGATCCCTCTGACACCTTCTTTCTAGCTGCTGCAGGATCACTACTTGGGAAATGTTTCCTAGAGTGGCTGACCAAGGAGAAGAATGAATTTTACAATCACAGGGCATCTGGGAATCAGGATTTGTTTCCTGCTCCTGCAATAAAGAAATGGAAAATAATATTAAGTGAGTACCAATTCGGTGTCAGGCACTATACCTGGAGGCTTACATATATAGAGTCAGTCAAGATGATTCACTGGGCCTCCTGTATGTCCCACGTGGTTTATAAGATACTACGGATGTGGTGGTGAAAAAGACATATTCTCATGGAACTAACAATAGCTCTATGTGGTGGTATCACGATTATCTTTATTTATAGAATGAAGGAATAAAAGTGTCAGAAAAGGTAAGTAACTTAGTTCATTTCCAGGAGTCAGTCTAGCTCTGAGGCCCATGCTCTTTCCACGAGGTGCAGCACTGAGCTTGATGATTGCAGCAGGTTGGCAGAGACTCCAGGGACTCGTGTTCTGGAATGTATGGAAGGATTGACAAAGAATAAAAAGAACACTGAAATTTGATGCAAAATTATGCTTAAATTTGGTACGTGTGTTTTCTTTTTTTTTCTGGAGGGAGACTCTATAACTTTCATCAGATTCTCAGGAAGCCCTGTCAGTGCAGAGCTGGTTTTCCTTGAGTATTTGCAGATAACTTCATTTTGGCATTACCATTGCTCTAAATCTGTATTTTCTCAGGCCTACTGGAGGCCAAAGTTCTAAGTAGGCGAGGATGCTGGGAGGTCATGAAGAAACACAGAAGGTGGAGAGAAAGGGGTTTTAGAATTTAATCCTAAAATAAAGTACTGAGCCTTTTACATAGTCATACTCTAACCACCAGAGGGTGGGACTGCCACCTGTCTTCCAGAAGCCACCTGCTTCGATGCTCAGTATAGCCTGCTCTCCCTACATACAAAATGTGTGGATGTGTGTGTTGATTTGCAGCGATGGTGAAAAGAATAACAGTGTGATTTGCTTCCCGTCCTATTCAGGCTGCCTCTGACCTACATCCTAGCAACTTTTTGATATGCATGGATGAGACTTATTGGAAAAAAGAAAGAGGCTGTATCTGAGGCAAAAGACCAGGCACAATTGGCTGATGGTTGCCAAGAGCTGCCTACTCAGCATCTGAAAATGATGGACCATACTCTCCTAAATAATTATTCTTTCTGTGGACTGGACATCATGAGCTAATCAGGGAAGTGGAGGAACAATAATGTCTACTTTGAGGTGGAGAGGCCATGTCTGGAAGCTTCCAGATGGAAAGAGAAGACCAGAACTGACTGCATATCCTGAGGTCTTCACTACCTTGTAGTGAGTTTATTATTATTCTTTATATTTTCCTATTCCTTGCTTCCCAGAATAGGACTAAATGTTTGTGGATAATCCCCATATATCCCCAATTGACTTGTGACATTGTCGATCATATTATTGAATCCGAAATGTTATCTCACTTGAGTGCTGAATGTATTAGTCTGGAGGAGTAACTTTTAAAAACAATATTATTGTAGTGTTCTTTAAGCCCTTCTAAATATAGAGAACCACCACAACAAAACCATCTCTTTTAGTCTTAGAAATAGGATTTAACCAAGCTAATGTTTATCCTAGCAGAAGATCTGGAAACAATTAGACATGTCACATATATTTGCATTTTTGATGACATTTGCAATGTAAATGATAGAATAATGGAAGGCTTTGGGAGAGACATTTGTTCCCTTCTGAGCCCGGTGTACTTCTTCCCACAGAGGACACAGATTTAAGGAAAGCAGCTCCCAAAACAGAAAAGATAATAAAGGTGAGAATGTTATTTTAATTTTGGATCGGTGCATTTCTCTTTTATTGGATGAAGTAGGAAAGCATAGAATAAATGTCATCAAAATGACAGGTGTTAAATGCTTTTACTGTGTGTATTTGTCTGAGCACCTTTCAGCAGTGGAGGGGTGTGTCTTTGGAGGTGTGTTCACGTCTCGGGTGTCTATGGCTGTTTTGTGTGTGTCTTTGGATGCAGGTCTGTTGTGTCTAGGTGGTAGGGGGATAGCTCTTGGGGGGTGTCTGGGAGACTTTTTTCTAGGATACATGTGTCCACCTCTGGTGGTGCCAGTTTATGTATGCGTGTTTGTTTTCTGTGAGAGCATGAGTGGTATTTATTAGGAACGAGAGCTTAAAATCATAACCTCTTATGATTGGAGATGGCTTTACAGGTCATTGGATGGAACATACAAAATAGAAATCTCTTGTCTGTTGGGAGAGTGAAAGACTAAGGTGGAATAAATAACCCCGAGGTGAGGGCTGGCCGGTGAACAGATATTTGATAAGCACCCCCTCAACATGGGACACAGTTCTTGACCAGGGGATGCAGTGATGAGTGAAGTAGTCCCGTTTCTCAGGAAGGTTTCTAGTATGGGGAAAGAGATGGGTCATTCAACAACAGAATCAGTTATTTAATTACATGTGTAAAGTGCCACGGAGGAAAAGGACAGTATTCTAAGTCAGCATATAAGAGGAGACCCCAATTTGGACAGTGGGATTAGGGAAGGCTTGCAAGAGAAAGGGACATTTAAATGGAGAAATCTACACTCACCCAGCGTGACGGTGGTGTTCAGGGCCCCCTCACAGCCCACACGAGAGTGGTGACTGATGCCACCCTCCCCCCGCCACGTATGATAGTGGGAATTAATGCCAACCCCCTCCCCCTTCCCTCCTGCATAACGGCAGCAGAGCTCCATGCAAAGTCCTCAGATAGCTTCCTCCCTACACACCCTCATATGCTACTTATTTTGGTCATCTAAGTGAAGAGCTCATGCGCCTTAGGGTAGGCCAACTGCCAAAGCAAGCAAGCTAACATTTCACAATGCAGAAGCTGATTTCCTGTTTATGCATCAATCAAAACTAGGTGAGCTAGGTGTTCCTGGTGTGGTGCCCTCCTGAATTGCTCTCCTCTTGGCAGCGACCTGGGCCCAGGCTCCTTCCATGCTGAGCCTCTGCTTTCCTCAGACGTCTCCATTTTACTCCTAGGCAGAAGACAGAGAAAGAGAATGCAGCGTGACCTGCAGGAGGTCTCATGGGCTGAGCCTTGGAGCAGTGTACATCTCTACTGCTCACTTCTCTTTTGCCTGGAATTCAGTCACATGTTCCATCTAAATCCAGGGAAGAGTGAACATACAGTTCACCTCTCTGCCCAGGAGCAAGAGAGTGTGGATGAATACTTGGCAGTCTTTACCAGACTATGGCTGTCTCTTTGCAAGACCCAAGGGAGATTGTAGCAGTGCCTTCAGTCTGAAACGGAGAGCTGGGTACCCACATTTTAGCAGAGGAAGTGGATGACACAGGAAATCACAGATGGATAACATGATTTTTGATGCACTAAAATCTGAACTAATTGCTATGCCAGTATAGATGTTATCTTACGTTTCGGGGGGGGGGGGGCTTTTCTTCTGTCCTGCACCTTGTAGACATTAAAATCTCTGGAGGGGAAAAACACAGTCTTTTGCATTTCAGAATTGTGATACATCTGTGAATCTGCTGGGGAAAAAATCCACTGTGAATAAAGGTCCTATACTATTATAATATTCCGCTAGTTATGTGATAAGTCCGATTACCAATCCACATCCCACCCACCTCTCTTCTCTCTTTATCAGGATTATTAGCATACACACTGACCTTTTCCCCACACCTCTGTTTAAAAGCATTTCAAAGGGATTGAAATGATGGATAACCATGAACCTCAGAAGAAAAATGCCTTGTTCTAATAAGCAACAGAATTTCCGTTCACTCTGCTATTAGGTGTCACAGTATTTGTAGTTTATTGTTTAAAATGATAATAATACCACTATTAAGAGAGAGGAAACAAGTTTCTACCAGTTTTACCTGGAAAAGAGCTTTCATTCGTCAAGAATCAGCTTATTGCCTCCTTGTCAAACCTTCCCTGGCATTGATCATTCCCTCTAAGTTGATCATTCCCTCCTTTGGGAGCACATTTTTCCTGGAACACATCAAATTGCCATAATTATTTTGTGTGCCTGTTTCCACAATGTGAGGACTCTGGTGACAACAGAAGTACTCTTATTCCCCCTTTAATATTTTGAATGCCTCTTTTAAGGAATTATTCCCCTTTCAAGTGTCTGGTGTAGTAGGAGCTCAGAAAATGTTTGATGAGTAAATGAACGGACTGATGGATGAAATAGAATGGTTTACCTGTGGATGTAATTGGAGAAAATAAGCATATCTCAAATGTTCAGCTCTGTATCCACCCTTTCTCTACTCCCTCCTTGTTTGGGGTACCACCCCTGGGATGGGAGGATCCAAGGTTTCCTGAGCCAGCTGGTAGGCCTGCATCCCTGGCCTGCCTCACCTGCACAAACAGACACACTTACAGTGGCTCTTCATGTGTTTACACTGCCCTGTCTGGCAAACCATGTTCCAAGAGGCTTGACTTCACTAGGTAGGATACAACAGCAAAGAAAAATGCAGGGAGCGTGGCCTCCTTTCTGGAGACTTTTATTTCAACACGGTGCGTGAGGTCTTGGAAGATTTGGATGACCTCTGCCATAAAATGAGTAACCCCAGCATGGGATGGTTATGGGAACGTAAAAGGTTTAACATAAAACTTGGCATACAGCAGGCATTTGATCAATGTGGCCATTCTTCTTCTGATGCCGTCACTACCACTTGTTTTATTATTTTACCACAGGCTTTCTGCCAGAATCCCTTTCTAACCAGCACACCCTGATTCTGGAGAATGGGGAGAATGAAGTCCATTTCTTCCATTGTGTTAAATCCAATTTTGTGAGTGTTAGTTATTGACCACAATGACATACATTATCTACTGCAGTGAAACACTCTCAACGACAGACTGAAAATCTCAACGTTCTGCTAGCCATTGGTTGGGTCTCCCAATTTAACATTCTGAAACAAGAAGTTGGCCTTTCAGAGTTCCTCAGAATGGTTTTCTCTGAGTAGCCTGCAGTTGTGTTGAAACATAGAAATTCTAGCTAGACCCAACGTTAATAAAATTGTGTGACACATAAACCTCTATGACGCATGGCGACTGATAGTCTAATACTGTTTTATTCTCTCTAATATACTGTTTCTCTGCAAAGGCCAAGAAATTAAAGAACAGTTTTATTCTCCCATTCCAGCCTGTGCAGGGTAATTATATATTATTAATAATGCAGCAGCACAAATGATATTAAATGAACTACATTTGTTAATGCAGATCTTATCTAACTGCTTTTTCCATCAGTGGGCTGTTTCTCATCAGGGGGTACTAATTAGCTGTAATATGTAGAAAGATGGGACAGAAATCCAATCAGATAAATGGGATCTATTTGGAGAGATCCAGGAATGAGGAAGAAAGGCATTCATGATTCTGCGAGAATTACTACAAGTAGAAAAGATGAAAATTTCTGCTGTTTCAACTTCATTTACATTTTGTGGCCACAGAAGTTAAAATGCAGTACTGCTGGGTTGCCCGAGCTGCAAAGTCCTTCAAGTAATTTTATTTATCATGACTGTAACAGTGTTGTCTTTTGCAGTAATAGAAGTGCATATAGCTCTACAAGAATCCCGAATGGTTTACATGGCCCTTGCAAACATTAAACCTAAAGTATTAGGGTAAAAACTGATGTCTCCAGCTTTCCCTAACTAATGTGGACTTGCAGGAAGCAGTCAGTCTCGAAACTATTTTTTTTAGGAAAGGATCACCTGAAGCTCTGAGATGACATATGCTCGATAAATCCTAGGCTACCCATAAACATACCTGTCAGATTCTCACCCTTCATAAATCTCCTGGGAAAGTCCCCATGTTGAAGCGTTGATAAGTCAGATCCTTTTCAGATTTCCCATCAACTAAGTTGGATGGACATGTGGCCTAATTGCAAAATTAAAGCAGCCCTGCCCACCCTGCCTGCTCACCTGAGCCAGGTTCACACTCACCAACGTCAGGGATACATCAGTGGTCCATTAACAAATGAAGTGCCTTACTAACCTGACAACATATTTATCACCGCTCTTGTGGGACTGTGGTCTCTTGAGGCCACCTTGAGTGAGCTGGCAGGGACTCAGAGGAAGGACACATATCCTCATTGTTAAAATAGATTATTTCATTTTGGTTAGCTCAATTCCTCAAATGTAGAAAAAGGCTTGCCACACACTACTCAAAAAAATAAAAGCTTGCTAGAATTAGGCTGATTATTGAAGTTAATTTTTAGAGGGAACCCTGTTTTTGCCTGCCTCTTCAGAGCCAGTGATACCTTTTTGCTCCTTTCTAAATCCTAAGCCAGTAGGCACCGCAATATTTGACTTCCATGTGTTAGAAAATCATATTTCTGGGAACTACCATCTCACTAGGGGAGCATCCTGGTCCAAACCACAGCGTGCACAATTAATGCCTCAAACTCCTAGGACAGCAGTATTTTACTTAAACCGTGGAGAATTTAGAATTGTTTTATGAATCCTTAATGGTTATCAATTGAAAACATTTATTTTCTCAGTTCTTGGTGGTCCTGCAAAATGGCCCAGCAATGTTTGGAAAAATTGGGGCTCATACTTTAACTGCCTTTAAAAGGTGACAGTATCATTAATTGGAACAGGATTGGAATGGACACAAAAGATTTTACTAGCTGAGACCCCACTGATCACTGGAAACGAGTGAGATGCGACCTGGTCAGAAAGAATGAGACCCGATGCTTCAGCAATCTGCAAATATTCAACACCTTTTTAGCAAAGTAATCATGAAAATGCAGGAGACATCATTATAATATAAAATCATCCAGGCATCAAGGGAAATATATTTGTCTACCTTATGACAAAAGTTGAGTGAAAGCTCAGGAGTACTATTTACATTTATGTATACTTATATCATGTAATTAAAGCCAACAGATAAACACATCAATATGTTAAAACAGATGTAAAAATATATAGTTAGACATATTGCACTGAAACCTTGATATTGCATCCAAATGAAATCCTGTATTCCAAATATGCCCCGTAGGAGTTTTGCTCAAGGCTATGCTTAGGTATACTCAAAAATTCCCGATAGCGAGTCACCGGGGAAAACATGTTCTTTTACAGATAATTGCTACTGGCAGCCAGAGACCTAGAGAATTTGATGTGCAGTAATGTGACCTGACTATGTATTAAACTTTTTTGAAGGACATGTGTAAAGTAATTTTTATGTCTCTCACACACCCTGGATTTTTTTTCCCCCACTTTGCTAGCACATTTTTAAACAACTTGCCAATTTTTAATATCTCAGTTAGGTGCTGTCCTAATAGTTTTAAACCATGAAAGATATTGGTATTGTTTTCATCATCCCCCCCGCCTCCCCAAAAAAAAGCAATCTGGAGACAAGGAAAAATCCCATCTGAGCTGTAAGGAATATGTAAACAAAGTTATATTGTTGGTAATGAACTTCAGGAAAAATGTGAGAAATAATAGTTGCTGTTCACGAACAAGAGAAATTAGAGATTAACTGATTTCTCGAAGGTTGGGAGGCATCTCCGCTGCCATTTAAGGCAATAATCACTAGCTTTTCATTAAATCTAGGGATGTTTAGGAGATGGTTCCTGAGGTATTTTAAAGATACTGCTTCAGAAACTATAATTAATAATTTGAAAAAATTATAAATTGGCAAGGACACACATGTGCAATGATACAATTCAATGGACATGTATCATCGCTGCTAATTACTTCGGTTCCATTTTTTTCTGGGTTATTATGCTATTCTCATTTTATTGTTCAATATTAACATGTAAACCTTAATTAAGCATAATGTCAGAAGGTTCCAGGAATATTGCTGAAGATTTCACAAGGTAGTTCAAAAGCTTGTTTGGAAAGAATCCCTGGATCAGCTAGGGAGTGTAATCTGTAAATAATGTGCTTTTGTGTTGAGAGTTACATGAATTATTACAGACTGACATTGAAAATTAGCTTTTAAGAGCAAAAATCCAGAGAGGAAAAAATGAACTCAAACCAGCATGTAGTACAAAAATCAGGTGTGGGAACAGGCTGAAAAAGCTGGGAATGTCACATCAGTTTCATTAATGACAGGCGGCAGTTCGTAAATTTACATGCTTGTATTCTGGTGCCAGGAGGATGAACATCCAAAATGACAACTTATCAGGAAAATGATATATTTCTAGTTTCCATTAAAATCTTTAAAAGCCACATTCCTTCTTCAGATATGCAAATGGGTTTTCTATAGAAATCCATGAACAAGGGTAAGATTTGCCCTGTGTTCATGAAGAGCTGCACAGAGAGTACTTTCTTTCAGAAAGTTCTAGATACTTGATGGATTATCTAGGTCACATCTTTGTACCCCGTGTGTCTTGTGTTTTAGGGTTATTTCAGGTTCAGTTAGTATTGGTGCAAAGAAAAACAGGGTGAAATGAAGGCAGAGAGTTTTGTCACATATTGATATTTGGTAAAAGGTGTAGGGGGATCAAATCAAGGTGAAAGCAAAATTTACAGAGACAGTCTGTCAAGTTTCAGCGGGCCTTCGAAGTGTAACAGACAAAACCAGGATGCAGTTATCATCGTGAATCGTCTATATCACGGCCATGGAAGAATGCAGTATAGGTTTCAAAGCCAGCCTAGCAGCCAGAATGCTTGTGATTGTTACTCCTCCCTTCATGTTCATTAGCTGTGTGCTCTTGGACAATTTCACCTCTCTATGCCTCAGTTTCCGCACCTGCAACATGAAAATAAATTTTGTCTCTGCCTCAAAGGATTCTTGTGAATATTATGTGAGATCTCATATGCAAAGCATTTATGTGAGATCTCATATGCAAAGCATTTACCAGACTCTAGTAAATGCTGTATAAATGCCCACTATTAATATTTTTCAAATCCTGGAAAATATCTTATGGGACCTCACAAATCTGTGGTTTGTGCCAATGGGGTTTCATCCCAGCAGTGAAGCAATAGTGTTCCTTTTGGTTAAAGTTTGTTACAAAAATCACTCTCAAAAAACATATAAAATATGATGAAAATATAATCTATACCACACCCCTTGTTTCCTTTTAACACTTAAAACTTGGTCTATTAAAATTCTATAAAATTCTATAAATGGAGCTTCCCTGGTGACGCAGTGGTTGAGAGTCCTGACGATGCAGGGGACATGGGTTCGTGTCCCGGTCCGGGAAGATCCCACATGCCGCGGAGCAGCTGGGCCCGTGAGCCATGGCCGCTGAGCCTGCGCGTCCGGAGCCTGTGCTCCGCAACGGGAGAGGCCACAGCAGTGAGAGGCCCGCGTACCGCAAAAAAAAAAAAAAAAAAAATTCTATAAATGGAAGTTCGACTTTGCCAGTTTCTGTTCATTAGGAGTATATTCTCCCCAACGGCTGGGAGGACACTATTTTATAAGTTCTTATACACACGGGGAGCACCTTATAAACGTTAAACTCATTCCAAAACAGATTGAGCTTGTTGAACAAACAGGAAGTGTATAAAGGAAAGAGACCATATTTAAGAAAAAGCCAGTATGTAAAAATGGAAAGCAGCCTTATTTAAAGAGGTTAAGAGGTTAACTAAGTTCGTTAAAAATAATATGTGTCTAAATTCTACAAAAACTGTTTTCAGTGACCTCATGTCATGTATTGAAAAGAAACTAAAGAATCAAGATACACCTCAATTTCAGTGTTTTAAAATTTCTTTCCAGCGTGTTAGAGAAACAAAAATCTCAAGTGTCATTCCTCAACCAAGTTCTAGAAGAGCAATACCCAATAGAAAGAGAATAGGAACCATGTAATTTTAAAGTCTCTATTTGCTGCTTTGAAAAATGTAATTAATTTTAAGGAACACATTCTATTTAACCCAATAGAACCAAAATGTTTTCATTTCACATGTAATCGATGTAAAAAAAAAATCAATGAGAGAGTTCACATCCATCTTTTCCATACGAAGACTTCACAATCTGGTGTGTGTTGTACAATTACAGCACATCTCAACTTGGACTGGCTACATTTCAAGTGCTTCGTAGCCTCATATGGCAAGTGGCTAAGATTGTATGATACAACTCTAGAACAAGAGGTGAGGGGCTGTACTTTGAGAAAGTACTCTGGACAGCAGGATGACATCTGTTGGCCTCGGTACGAGCTGTGCTTTGAGTCTCTACTTAAAAAGTAATTTTTACCAGGGCCTTTGGCTTTCAGTGTCATTGGTGTTGGACACATCACCATTTCTGTTTGTTAATTTTTCTTTTAAGTGTGTACAGAGTACTCATGTGCCTTTTGACATCTTGTAGCCAGGTCTGTTCTCTTAGAACAAATGGAAATCGGCTTTGGAATTCATGTGTCTGAGGAAAACTCGTCTTGACAGCTGCTGGGGAAGATTCAAGCACACACGAGGTGAGAGAAAGCCACCTGGGATCTTTTTTTAATACTAGGGGTGGAATAAGGAGGTGGAGGAATGCCTTCTTAGAGTGCCAGATGAGACAAACAGGTGGCACAAGGAAGGAACAAGTAAAGGATGAAGGGAAGAGCAGCAGGTTAAGGCCTCAGGCAGAGCAAATACAAGATTCAGCTACTGCAGGTTCAAGCCGGAGGCAGGTTAATAGAGCTGACTGTGGCAGAAAGAAAATCAGACCTGTCAACACTGAGGTTCATCCATGAACGTATACCGGTAGAAGAGTGTGGAAGGAATGCAGCCTCTCAGCATCATGGGGCAACCTCACTGTCCACAAAAGCCATACCATGTCACAAAGAAGCCCAGAACCCCTCCAGGACTAATCAGATGACCCCTACAAACATGATGTTGTGACAGGGACCAGGAAAGCTTTCTATTGTTTAAATATCTCTTTTCTCACTTTGCACACCAAAGGGATACAGGCAGCCGACCCCCAAAGCAAGCAAATGCACCATAACTGGAAAAAATATGAAGAGAAATAAAAATGTTTCTAAAAATATTTCTCTGTGAGGGGGCCTACATATCAATGAAGAAAAACCAATAACCTCCGTCTTCCACACAAATAAATCATCACAGAGCCAACCCCAATGCCTTCTGAAATGAAGCCTTACACTAAAAAATACAAATCCCTAAAAAAAATAGGAAATATGTGCAAAACCTACCATAGATTAGGGAGAAAAAGCACGTTTTTCTTTTCCTCCCTATCCACCCACACTTGAGGGATATAGAGACATACACTGCAAAGATCCTTGCTCCGAGGTACATTTTGGCGACGAAAAAGCCCTGGTGTGAACAGCTCTCGAGGAGCAAGGCCTTGTCTTCCCACAGGAAATACAACAATATGGACTTTGAAACGCCCTCACCAAATTTCATGGCCAAACATTTCTTCAAAAGGCCCAGAGATAAAAGTATACTTGGCATAACATTTAGAGAAATCACCTAGTCTCATAAGTAGAGAAAGAGTTGTATTGAGTTTTGGAATGAGTCCAAAAATCTTGCATGGACTTAGTTATGTTTTCATTGCTATTTCTCAAAAAAAAAAAAAAAAAAAGTGGAGAAAACCTGGCTGACTAGCAAACTCCCCTACCCTCCACTCTATTTGCTGTTCTCTGAGTCCTTGCCCTGTAAGAGTAGCCTCTGAGGAGGCACTTCAATTTAACTCATGAGCCCAAGAACAGGATTTCAGTCTTCGAAGACTTCCCGTAGCTATTGACAACTGCAGACACAGCCTTGCAAGAGAAGGGGCTTCTCTCCCTCCACTGCAGGAACCAGGTGAAGGGTGGTTTCACCTCTACTCAGAGGCCAATCAGAGCAGGAGAGAAAACTTGAGTGGAAAACCCTTGGTCTGTGCCTCAGGTGAGGGGGACCAAGAGATTTACTGACATCCACAGCCCCCGTGACAGTGCCCACTAATTACCAGCCTGCTTTGCTTTCTGACTCTCTTTTCTTAGGGTAACGAGGGCATCTCTCATACCCTTTCCTTGAAATCCTAATATTTTAGAGCCAGGTTGTATCTTTAGGATCAACCTTTCCATTTTATAAGTAAGAAAATTGAGACCCAATGGAAGTACCTCAACTGGTATAAAGTCACCACAACATTATTTTCACAACCAGGAACCGGATCACAGGAACTGTGTGTTTCACATTGACCCCACACAGCACATAGAGAGGCTTCCAAGTGTCTGAGCAAAACTTTCCATTGTGGATAAGGTGGGGAGTTATGTTGAATAAGAAAGAAGGAAGATTAGATAGAAGCTAGAAAGACCCTAGGAAGCCAGAAGAGCTGCCTGCAAAGATGTGCACACCCTAATCTTGGGAACCTGTGAATATGTTACCTTATGTGGCAAAGGGCTTTGCAAATATGATTAAGGTTAAGTATCTTGAGATGAGGTCATCCTGCATTACACAGGTGGGCTCAATCTGATCATGTAAATCCTTATAAACAGAACCTTTTCAGACTGCACAGACCAGAGAAAGGGCAACGTGTGAGAGAGGTTTGACTTTGCTGGCTTTGAAGAGGAAGGAAGGGGTCAGCTTCTAGAAAATGGTAAAGGCAAGGAACGAAATCTTCCTCTAGAACCTCCAGAAAGGACAGAGCCTGCTCACACATTGATTTTAGCCCAGAGACCTGGGTCAGATTTCCATCCTACGGGGCTGTAAGATAAGTCATTTGTACTGTTTTGAAATACATTAAATAGGTGGTGTTACAGCAGCATCAGAAAACTCATGCAGACCTTCTCATAGCAAATATCCTCTCCACTCAGGGTGTTTGTTTCAGAAACTCTAGCTTTTGACCATACAGACAGACCAGTGCTGATTAAGTAAATGCTGGGGGCGAGGGGCGGGAGCTGGCAGGCCTGCTGAGGGATGAAGGATGGCTGAAGCAAACAAAGATAGTAACTGCAGGAAAGAGCTACTACTCCTGGGGCTGGTAGAACACAGGGAAGGGGTTGGAGTTACCAGGAACTAGAAGCTCAGAAGAGGGGCCTCGGGAGGCTGGGACTCAGACCTTGGAGGAAGGGGAGCTGTTCCTTCACTAAGACATGATGAGGCTGGTCCTGAGAACTCTGGTGAAAGGTCTGGAGCCTGGGAGAACGGCTGCTGTGGGGCGGCCAGGCCCTGCTGGGGTGATGCTGATGGGAGGAGCAAGCAAGGGAAGAAGCAAGTCCTTCTCCACCTCTCATCTGCCAGTCTCTCTATTAGTCTGCTCGGGCTGCCATAAGAAATACCACAGGCTGGGTGGCTTACACAACAGACGTTTATTTTCTCACAGTTCTGGAGGCTGGGAGGAGAGGATCAAGGTGTCGGCAGATTTGGCTTCTCCGGAAGCCTCTCTCCTTGGCTTGCAGACGGCCGCCTTCTCTCCGGGTCCTCATGGGGCCTTTCTTCTGGGCACACTGCTGGTGTCTCTTCTGTGTGTCCAGATTTCCTCCTTTTATTGGGGTACCACTCAGATTGGATTAGGGTCCAGTGTACAGGCCTCATTTTCACTTTGTTACCTCCAAACACTGTCACATTCTGAGGTACTGGGCATTCAGGCATCAATATCCAAATTTGGGGCCCCATGGGGAGATACAGTGTGGCCCAGAATGGTCTCCCTTTAGAAACTCCCTGTTGGTGAAACCTGCAGGGTGCCCGCTGACAAATCAATGTAGTTTTCAGAGTCCCAGCCCCACCATCACAAAAGCAGAGTTAAACAAAGATGGGATTTGGAGCTTGGTAACTGGCAGAAGAGGGGCTGACGATGGAAAGGACAGCCAGGAAACCTACTGTTGGGAGTGAGGGGGCAAAGCAGCCTCCCAGACCCCAAGTGGGGTCTGTGTACCTGTGAATCATGCGACATGTATGACTGCGGGGGACACCTACCCGTTTCTATCCTCCCTTCCCCCATTGGAGGCCTGGCTCTGAGAAGCAAGTATGGAAATGGAAGCATCCGTCCCTTAACTGTAGTTCTTCATGCAGCCAGGGGTGATGGAAGAGGAAGAGTTCCTAGGGTCATAGTCAGGAAAATGGGCCAGCAAAGCAAGGTGTCAGGATCTGGCCCAGCAGCCCAGCAGTGGGTCAGTGGATGGGAGAGAGCCATCCGCTAAAGCCCCCAGGATGAGTATGATGTCAGGACTTCAGGGATGACTTCCATGGGAGCCAGGAAGAGGCCACTTGGAGGAAGACTGGCAGGCCCTTTGGGGTTAAATACAGGGGCAGAGACAGAATGAGGGAAGGATATGGGCCAATATCTGTGCTGGTCCAACTTGTTCGCTGCTTCCTGGAGCTGCCTCATCTGAAGGAGAAAGATGACCCTTTATTTCTCTTATTCTTCCTCCCTCCCTCCCTCCCTTCCTCCCTCCCTCCCTTCTTTCTCTCTCTTCCTTCCTTCATTTCTCTCTCTCTCTCTCTCTTCCTTCCTTCCTTTCTTCCTTCCTTTCTTTCTTTCTTTCTTTCTTTCTTTCTTTCTTTCTTTCTTTCTTTCTTTCTTTCTTTCTTTCTTTCTTTCTCTTCTTTTCTTTTCCTTTTTCTCTCTTTCTCTTTCTTTCTTTCTTTCTTTTCTTTCTTCCTTCCTTCCTATCTTTCTTTCTTCCTTCCTTCCTTTCTTTCTTTCTTTCTTTTCAAAGAATTTGAAACTAGAAGAAAAGTAAAGAAAACCTGAGGTAAGTGCTAGACTCTGAAAAAGGCTCTGAGTAACCCTAGACCTTAGAATCCCACAGGGAGTAAACAACAGCTATCCGTCTAGGGCCTGGGACTCCTTTTCCCAAGGTCATTATTATTGCTTCTGGGTGATCTAGGGATTGTAGGGCAGAACACAAGCCCATTTGGGGAGAGAGCACTCAAGTGTTCTTGTCTTAGAAATTTGATGAACAAAATGCATTATCAAAAGCATTTAAAACAACATGAAGGAATCAACCTCCCTTGGTTAATTTATTCCAAGCAAAGAGAAAATCTCAGAAATAAATTTAGTATTGTAACCTTTTAAATCAGTTTGCCTTTCTTGAACTGGAGCTAATTTGTATAGTTTGGATTGTCCTGAAAGTTCTCTGTGTCATCAGTGACTTAAAAATACTGCTACAGGGCAAAAGAAATCAATGATCTCTACATTGCAGGCTGAGTAATTACATAATAATGATTTGCATTAATGAAAAGACAAGTTGGTCCAGATCCAGATGTGCCAGTGACCACAGTTCCCTGCAATGTCTAACCAGAATGCTGAGGTCGGAGAAATTTCAGCATCAGTTGTGAGACAAAAATGACTGGTTAAAAAAGTCTTTCCTAATCAACATCACTTAATAGATCTTTAATGACTGACTCATCACTTTCCTCCAAGTAAAAGTAAATTTAAATTTTAAAATAAAGCAAATTTTACTTATATCTGTGGCACAGAAGCAGATGTTTCCCTGACATGTGCACACAAGCTGTTGGCTGTGACCTTGCAGGATAAAGCAGTTTTGAAAATTAGCTTTTGTCTCCCAATCTGGGGAAAACAATGCTGCAGTGAAGATTTGATAAAAAGTCATAGCTTCTCACAGAAGCTTATTTCAGCAAAGTAAACTATTAATTAAAATAACAAATGTCAGCTATTTTGTAGGCTGACAGTTAACACAAGGCAGCATTTGCTTACCTTGACGTACAGGATGCATGGGACACTGGCAGGATCCATAATTCATTCTAGGTATGGCTCTCTCCTGCCCTAATATAGTGATAACAGAGTGATAAATTAGCTCCTGTTCAGCAGTTTCGTTAGCAAAAGTTCTTGGGGATTTGGGGAAAACCCACCTAGAGAGGGTCTTTTGGCAGGCTGAAGGAATACACGCTCCAACAGCTTGAGTAAAAGTTTCATGGAATTCCTGGAAAACTTGAATACCAAGAAAAACAGGTGGGGAAAATGTAAAACTATGTGAGAGAAAGAGTAAGTGAGATAGCGTGCCAGAACAGTGCATTACAATCTGCTTTCAGCCGAAGTGGGGAAAAATTATTAAGTACAGGAAGACTATATCACCCCCAAGAGACCAGGAAAAAGAGAGGTTAGGGAAAAAAGCAGCAAAGGTCAGATTTCAGAGACAGAAGGGGCATTGAGGAGGCCGGGAAGGAAGGGAACTTGACAAACATCATTCACCGTCTCTAAATTCAACGATTTAAAAGAGGTTTGGGTGCAGATGAGGCAGCAGTATGACACCTGGGGACATTGGCTCTAAACTGTTTTTCTACCACGATTACATAGGTGAGAATAATATCAATAAATATAAAAAGCTACATTGACCCTATGAGGTGTATTGGTGGAGAGGTCTGTTTTAGGGTCTTTCTATTAGGACAGTTCAGTAATACATCTATTATAACATTAAGGAGGTAAGAAAAGCCCTTGGAGTTAGGGCACCCTGAAAACATGTGTATCAAAAGCCCAAAGAGGTAAGAAGTAGAGGAGGAAAGGTGACCTGGGAGAAACATCTGGGCAGAGCAGATTAGCAGGGCAATGTGGTGTGGGTATGTCGGGTGGTATTGAGGGAAAAGTGCTTTACTATCAAGATAGATGCACTTAGGGAAATACAACCCCCTTCAAGTAAAAATAGTTCTGCGACTTCCTTGTTATAGAAGGCAGAACAAAAGCATGTATCCTACAATTCAGGTATTCCACGCTTCTTTTCAAAAGAAAATTAAAAAAAAAAAAAAACCACCAAACAGGATCCAATTAAATTAGGAGCTGGCTTCATGAGGTACCAGCTATTCATTTCCTCTGTAACAAAACCCATGGTGGTCCAATAAGGGTTGTTTTTTTATTTTTTTATTCCCATTTCTGGGACTATTTTAATATGTTGTTACAGTGGAGGCATCTACATTTTAAAACTTACTTATTATCATTTCTACTGAAGTCAAAGCTTAGTGTATCATTAAGCATGATGCAGGTCACTGGACCAAAATGAACCAATAATTAGAGTCCAGAGCAACTCTTGTGTGCCGTACCTGTTCCCCATGATTCTCTCTTTCCTCATTAGCTTGTGGACTTCAGCTAAGGTATGGGTTGTAGGTGAAAGCTGTTTGACATTCACAAAAATGAAGAACATCAGAGGCATATAAACAAGTCTCTTGGTTACCTGGACTTCAATCAAGCTAAATCTTGCCCCAAATTAATGACCAAAATCAATATGCAAGGCAGAAGAAGGATGAGCCAGTTTGGATGAAATCCTATCTGAAAACTTTATTAAAAGTACAAAGTAAGAAGAATCCTTTCAGGAGATCTGAGAGAGACAGATCAACCTTCAACCCAGATATTTCTTGTTGGAGGCAGAATTCTTAGGTACTAGATAAATTCTGCCTTTGTAAATATGATAGAGCGGGCCCTGAATGGAAGCGGGGCAGCACCTTCTCCCTCAGAGGTGCCTGATCCAGGCACCAGCCATGTGCAGGGTCTGCAGGGTCACCTGCTCACCTTGGGGTCCCCCAGGCTGTGAGATCAACTTTCACATCCAGTGTGAATGTCATATGGGCTTCGTGCATATCTTCCAAAGGATCCTATCAACTCATATCCCAGTGTAAGAAACCCCTTCACTGCCCACTCCTCATTTTCTCACTTTCCTAGTGCTAAGACCCATGGGAATTTTAAGGCAAATTGGGTCTGGACAGTGTTATGACAAACTCCCTGAGCACCAGAGAGAACCCACATTCCCACATGCATCCACTGAAAGCAACCTAAATCAAGGGCAGCCAGTATTAGATGATTTCTGCTTTCTCCCTTTTAATTTTCCCTGCAAATGCTCTGTGACACTAAGTTGTCCCATTTGATGGGCAATTTGCTTCTGTGCTATGCTGCCATTAGCACTTGCCTCCAACGTGTTGCTTATCCCTCAAGGGGCTTTTCCACTAGAGTTCAAATCCATGGCAGAACTCTGGCTGCACTCCAAGTCCAATGCTCCTGTAAGATATGTAAAAAGAAAAAAAAAAAAAGTTGGAATGCCGTTGAAAAAGTAGGACATGGCTATCTTTGTACTGAGTTTATTTAGGGAGGAAAACTGAATTCTGTCACTGCTGCAGTTTGTGGATGCTTTACTTCTGTGTAATTGCCGAGGAATTAATGTGATTTAATAGGCACAACAATAAATATAGCCTTGACAAGGTGATTATCCCATAAGACTAAAATCATGATATAGCATAAATCAATACCAGCCCTAAGTATGTCTCCGAAAGGGGTATATATTTCTACATTCACGGCTAGATGTTGAACTAATTTTGGAATTAGAAGCTGTATGAAATGCAAAAGCTATTTTTCTCAGTGAAAAATTACAGAATATGTATGACGATCACTCAGAATATATATTGCTCATAAAATGAGTAGAAGGAAAAAGGGTGAAAGCAGGCAAACTTTGAAAGCTGGTTCATGTGTACATCTCTGCTCCCAAGGGCATGCTTCTCTCTACTCCAAACCGACCCAGCTCAGCCAAGACCCTCTGATTGTCCTTTTTCTGCCCCACCTGCGGACCATCAGCCCATCTGAGAGACGCTTCTTGTGTGAATTGGCCCTTTCAGCCCGCACTACTAAGGCAAATCAATTGATTCTCCTGCTTGAGGGAGCTCTGCCTAGTGCAAAGGACTCAGAGTCTCTGTGGCTGGAGTGGAATCATACAGAAAGAGAGGGTATTGATCAAGAGCAATCGGGCTTAGCTTGCATGGGAAAGTCTCCCGGAGGACACAGGCACTTGATTTTGAAGGTCAGTATTAACCACTCTCTTAGCTGTCCGCTAACTAAGGTAATCCTGTTTGAGCTGACTTTTCTGGAAGCCTGGCTCTGTGCACGTCAACCACCCCTCCCTCCAGGAAACTTACTTGGACGTGAACTTCTCCCCAGCGCTCAAATCCCGTCCTGCTCAGACACGTGAAGACCCTCCTCCACTGCCACCGCTCAGTTGAACATCATGGGCAGATACCAGACCCCTTCCAACCTCCAGAGCAGCTCTTGCTTAGTCAAGAGGGCCCTAAAAAACTATTTAAAGCCTTAATACATGAAGTGCCTTCTCGCAGAGCTGAGTTTCCCACTGCCAGATAAGTGCCGCCTTAACTGCCTTTTCCTGAAGTAGCTGCAGTGGCACTTGATAGCTGATTATGTTAATCCTTGAGGGATATTCGAGAAAATATCTTCAGATTCTTCCTATAGGAGAGTAATCAAGATTTGATTCAGGTATCAACCACCCGACAGGCCTTTCTAACTTACATGTTCTCAGTGAGCCACATAGTGTATATTTTTTTGTTGTTGTAAAAACTGGTTTATTTAGTAGAATAAAAGGTAATTGAACATTAAAAAAAATTCTACCTAGATACAGTTTGAGTTTAAATGGGACTTAATTAAACTTAAAAGCTTTTGCACAGCAAAGGAAACCATAAACAAGACAAAAAGACAACCCTCAGAATGGGAGAAAATATTTGCAAATGAAACAACAGACAAAAATTAATCTCCAAAATGTACAAACAGCTCATGGAGCTCAATATCAAAAAAACAAACCATCCAGTTAAAAAATGGGTGGAAGACCTAAACAGACATGTCACCAAGGAAGACATACAGATGGCCAAGAGGCCCATGAAAAGTTGCTCAACATCACTAATTATTAGAGAAATGCAAATCAAAAACTACAATGAGGTATCACCTCACGCCGGTCAGAATGGCCCACATTGCTCCTTCTGTAGCTAAGAGCTCATGTGAGCTCATGTGAGCTCTGTTGGCTGGTGCTGTTCTGGTCTCTGTTCTCACTGTAGAGGACAGGTGAGCAGAAAGGGTCTTGGAGATGTGTGCCATGGAAATCCTGTTTGGTCTAATGCTGAACTTTGATGAACCACATATTGTATTTTTATTTCTCAATATTGCACATTTTTCCTTTTTGCTCCCCCCCCCCGCAGTGCACACAAAGATTCCCTTAGTCACAAAAGATTGAATAATTCACCTATGAAGAATCCTTTTAAAGCATCTTGAAAATTGCTTCCCCTCCTTGCTTTTTTTTTTTTTTTTTCAAACAGAACAAAGGAAAGTGCTAATCTTTTGATAATTCACTCTCTTTTTACTGGAATTTTTTTTTGATTATTTAATACATCTCCAGTCAATTTCAAACAGTGTCTGTTTTCAGCATCTATCCAACCAGAGACAAGTTGTCCAAGCAGGGGGTCTAGGACAGGTTGGTTTGGTGGAAACAAAACCGTAACACAGTAATGAATGCAACCCAAGCACACTGTCTAAAAATGAATTTGGCTTTACTTACTTAGACAAAGACACAAATGTTCTTGTAGCTTCATTTACCACACAGAGCTCTTACAGAGAGTCTGTCTGCAAAGGGAAAGAAAACTTCCTACTCTGACGGGCGTTATCAGTAGGGATTTTATTTGTGTCTTCCTGTAAATGCAGGAGAGCTCAGCTATTGATGACTTTAATTCTACAGGAACCAGTGGTTTGTATTTAGCCTGAGAAATGACATTAAGTGAGTTTATCTGATGGACCCCGGAAGGTTTCACCGTGCTTGGGATGGGCCGGGGTACAGTGTGACTACATGCTCTTTCTGGAACCTCTTCCCCTTCACACCCCCATCCCCAACCTGGCTCCCACTAGCCAAGCCTGTCTTTTCACAAATGCAGAGAATTCAACAGATGTACACCACTTCCTTCATTATTTCGGCTAAGGCTGCACTATCGATTCAGTCAGTGCTGTCGAGGTTGTGAATATCCGTATTAACGCATGGGTTAAATGGAAAAATATTTATTTGATGCTTTTGTTTACTCTTCCTTCTGCTCCTGACCCTGGGAAACACACAGGGACAGGAGAGGTCCCAGCCGGGCTCTGTCTGGCCCCTTCCTGGGTTAATCATATTTCACACGTCCCCAGCTCTGGCAGATGCAACACCTGACCTCCCCTTTGTCCCTCTCTGGATGAAAGTGTGAGGCTCCGTAATTTCCCTCAGGCACCAGAACAGTTTGCTTTCCCGCTGGAGGTGAAACTGACTCCCGGGAGGGCACAGCTGGGGCTTTTATCTCCCCTTCAGTAAGTACCCGGCGGCTGCGCTCTTTCACTTTGCATGAAAATAAGGCTGAGGTTGGAGCTGCGACATTGGCTTTTCACCTAGTCGGGGGCAGGGGTTGGGGTGAAAAGGACCTGGGGGCGCGCTTCGCAGTGAAGCAGTTGGGCCTTGAGTGGAGCAGGCTCTTTGAGTAGGAGGTGGCCAATTCTCCCGACAGGGGCCGCGCTGGGCCGCTACAGCGTCTGCAGCAAACGAAACGTGTTTCACAGGAGTGAAAGCGCTGGCGCAGCTGTGAGAGCTGCAGGAACTGCCTTAAGGGGAGGAGGTGGAAGGGACAGGTCTGTGACAGGACCTTGAAGAGCACAGACGATCCTGAGCACACTCGCGAGGGCACGGCTCACCCTGGACAGCTCCGCGAGGTATGCGGAGAAGCACTTCTCTCCCTTCTTCCTTCCCACTGTTTTCAACACTCTGCTCTCCAGCGGTTGGCATGCTGCGAAGTCAGTAGCCGTTCTTGGTGGGACCGGAGTCAGCAGATCCATTAGGTTGACTAATGGTGATGGGAGGCTCGGTGGCCATTGGGTTAAGGTGACATTTATATTTGGACACCCTATTATTACTGGCAGGCCCCCGGGTTGCTTGGGAAATGTTTTGGGAACTGGGGCTGTGGAGCACCTCCCTGGGAGGATGGCAGGGGTGACAGGTGAGCCATGACAGGGAATGAGCCCAAGTGGCAGCCTTGCGGTGAAGACTATGCCGGGTGGCAGCCGCTCACAGGCGCCTGGCAGCGGAAGGCCATGTCCTAAGGTGTTCTGCCGACATCCACCAGGGCAGCTGGCGTCTGGTGGAAGGCAGATGGTGTTGGATCCCCCAAGTGTCACTGTCTAGCAAGATGCCATGTCCGCTGATTAAAAATAATTAAACATTCCTTCTTCCAGTGAAGGAGAATGGTACGCACACCAGGCAGAGAGGTTGACAATGGCATTACACAGCAAGATGCGGCAGCAGCAGTGAGTGCCCCGGGTAGCAGGTGCACCTGGCTTGGAGAAGGTGGAGTGGGAGTGGGGGCCTGGTTTAGCAGTGACAGCAGGAAGAGTTTAGTGAGGATGCATATGCATGAGGGAGGCATGAACAGGATCATACTGGATGACTTTCTACTGTTCAGCCTAGTTTATGGAGAACATTTTCCACTTTCTGAATGAAAAGAATACATTTTATGCATATGACCTAATCAATATGCACTAATCCCCTACTATATGCCTCGATGCTAGGTGCTGTGGGTAGAATATATTAATAGATGCTCTTCTCAATATCCTCATTGTCCTTACTTTAGTTGAATTGACCCACTTTGTTCCTCCATATATGTATATGTCTTTTCTTCTGCAATAAGGAGTCCGGGAAAGAGTTTGACAAAAGGATTGAACATACTGACGTTCCTCAGTTGTATGGTTATGTTCATGGACTCGGTTGTATTGTCATGAATGGGACCACCTCCCAAATCTACCCAGGCTCATGAATATTGCTATCTTGCCCCCTTCCCCACACCCTATTCTCATCCCCATTCAGGCCCCTTTCCTTTCACAAACAAGTTCCTGGGTGTTGTCAGGAATCTCTGAAAAGGCAGGCCACTTTACTGTGTATTTGTCAATTGTTTTGAATTTGTACGTTGTTTATGTGTTTTCCAAAGTTTCTAAGACATTTGAAAGATTTTAATGTGGATTGACTAAATTTGATTTCAGGCCAATTGAAACATTCTAATTTCCTGTTAACTCTAAAAGGAAGTTTCTTCTTCTTACTTATGTGTGTTTGAAATCATCAGTATTTATTTGCTAAGTATCTACTGTATGAGTTCTACATGTCACTCCATTGTGAGAGTAGGGTTGCAAGAACAATGTACTATGTACCTGAAAGGAAGAGTAAATTCTTGTAAATTCAATATCACTCACTGAAGGGGAAGATTGAGGGGTTTTGGGTTGAAGGAGCGATCACAATATGATAGTATTACTTAGGGAAGTGAGGTATATGCTGGCTCTTGAAATTTGGGATTGCACACATGCCTGTGGTGAGGTATAGGAGAGTTTCCCGAGGATGGAGGAAAGATTTCAGCAAACACATGAAGAAAGGAAACAGTGAAGAAGAACGTTTAGCTTGGTTGATGAAGAAAGCCCACATTTTTTAGAAGGAGATCAGAAAGAGAGTACTTCCATGAGTATTACCCAAATAAGGACAACTATTTACCCAATAAGGTATCCTTTATAGTGATCTCTACAGACTTAATGACAGACACTGGAATGCTGAAATCTCAGGATTCCATTGTGGAGGACTCTGTATTTTGGCCCTTTCAGCATCCATTCTGAACTGTGGCCTAGCTTGATTCTTAAATCACAGAGGCTTGGGAAACTAAAGCTTAACAATCCCCCAAATCCTTTGTAGCTAAGGTTTTACTCATCATCTAACTTCTGCCAGATAGGTGCCCTCTTGTGAGACTTGGAAGTGGAGATGGACTCTACAAGGCAGCAGACACCAGAGATGAGACCTGATCACCAGGTAAGCCCAGTGACAGAGACATCTATCTGGTCCTTTAGGGAAGCTGGGGTGGAACTTCTGGACTTAGTACCAAATGGCTTAGGTGCTGAGCAGTTGTCAGCAGTGGTCTTTCTCTAGAACAGTCCTCAGTGATTGGATATTTTTCCAGACTGCTCTGTTCCTGAGTGTGAATCATCTAAGCCTGGTTTTCTCGTTCTACCTGAGATTTTGTAAGCTATCTAATACCTTTTACTAAAACTTTTTTTAACCTTAAATCAGGTGGATCTTGAGCACAAATAAGAACACTAATTACTATAATTCCCTTATGAGTGTTCCTTCTATGTGGTTCCAGCTAAATGAAGAAACCATAAGGTACACACAGGTGATCATGTGACAAACCATCCTGCCTTGGACACCACTTACTGGATCAGGGGAGGGTACCTGACCCAAAGGGGCAAATTGATTGGTTGACTAGTAGCCTAAGAAGTGGGCTTAAATGAGACCTTTGCCAAACAGGACCAATAATTACATACTCGACCGACTAGATCCTCTTTATCAAGAGTTTCAACTGCAAATATGAAAAAAGTCAGCTGACAGACAGGGAAGAAAGTATGAAAGACTTACAGAAAAAGAAGGCAGACAGTAAGTTCGTGTGTAATGAGAAACTGAAAGCATATACAGAATACAGTGATCTTGGTTAATAGTAGCAGGATTGGTAAAAGAATGTTAATGGTTTTAAGGGTATGTCAAGATGGTGCCTGCTATTCCCAACTTCCCCTTTTAGATGATTCTACCTCATCCACAGTTTCCAGCTTCAGGAAGCAGAGTTTGTCCATTCTTTGTTCAAAGACAGCCACAAAATTGGACCAAGGAGCCCATCTGCAGGATAGCAGGTAATTCATGGGATCGTTGGTGTGAACGTCTCAGCCCAGTAACTGGTAGTAATACTAGCCAAATCAATCAGACCAGTTTATTTTGGGTTGGGTTGGCAAGTCAGTAATGAGGGCATAGAATAGACATGAAGGAAAGGCAGAGATTCACGGGAAAGAGGGTGAGTGTGTGAAGCTGATTCCTAGGTGGTCTCACTTTGGGCTGGCGTTTTCCTCCCAGTCCACATATAGCTCTAGGATAGACAGTGCCTTTTGAGCCCCTTTGCTGAAGGTGGTAAAAGGAGCCTCTTCTTCCAAGGAGGTTTCCAAACACACGACCACAGCCTGAATGCGACCTGAAGACATGACCGGATTTGCAGAGTGGCACTGGGTCCTGAGTAACCATCCAGTCCCCAAACTTTCTTGGCTCAGCAAGGCCAGATCCACTATGCCTTCTCTTCTGACCACCTGCTTGTTCAGCTTTCTGTGTTTTGTTTGTTTTTGTTTCTTTTGAGACCTGACTGCCCAACTGAGATTCTTGCTCTGTTATCACAAAAATACCTGAGGTTCTGTCCCCACCTCACCCATGGTACTTAAACTACCTTGAGCATTTGTTTCTTGTGTCCCAATGAGTCCAGGTTATAGAGTACATTCGCCTTAAGAAAAAAATTTAGACCATCATTCTTCTGTCTTTGCTCTCTTGGAAATTTCAGAAGTAGGAAGAAGAACAAGGGCAAACATCCTTGACTTGGATTTAGAAAAGTCTGAAATGACTTGATTTTAGTTTTTTAACATTGAAATGCAGGTGAATAACCTTTGGAAACAGAATGTTGCCCAACTGATATGTGGGCCACTATATAAGTCGCCCTTTAAATGTAGTATTTGATTACCACACCTACTGAATAAGAGCTCACAACTATCATCATCAACAATAGAAACCACACGAGCAGATCTCGACACGAGAGTGGAAATACAGCCTTAAATTAAACTATTTTGGCCTTTTTGAAAGTCAGACCATTTTTAGTAAGTGCTTTCTGAAGCCTCATTATTATTATGACTAGTACTAATTTATGCCTATATAATGCATTCTGCCTTATTGTACTCTGAAAATTATATTTCAGAATCATTTTACCCACCTGGAGAGAAGCATAACAGCTATTCCATAACACTGTGCAATGTCTCAGGTCTGGCAATGAACAGAGGAAATGGCCATAAATATGCCACTTACAACAGAGAGGTGGAATGTTCTTTCAAAAGGGAGTTTGGCTTTGACAGGTGGGTCCAGCTGTTTGGGAGGATTGTATTTCTTCGTCTTCACCTATCATTCATCCCAGCCTAGTTGGGTGCAGAAAAACACCCATCAGTGAATTTCAACTTTGGCTGAATCTTAGAATCTCCTGGGGAACTTAAAAAAAAAAAATCTATGCCCAGGTCTCAACCCAACCAACAGGAATTAATCTCTGCAGGTAAGGCCTGGGCTTAAGTACTTTAAACTTCACAGATGACTCCAATGGACAATTACATTTGAGATTCACTGATCTATAATGTTGATTTTCAAATGTTGGTTTCCTTCATAATCACTGAGGAAGACTCTATTTGTACATACTGAATCAGGTGATCCTGACGCACAAAAAAGTTTGCAAACCACAGACTTACACATAATGAATTTGGTTCTTTTTGCCCCAAGGTTCTGTCCCCTAGCTTCCCCAATATCCTGCTGCAGTCCTGGCAATAGCTACCATTATACATCCTGATTAAAATGCAATAATGTTAATTGGAGTGATAACATATCAAATTCACCATCATGAGAATGTTCTCAGAAGAGAACAGGATGGGACAAAGATGGGTAAACGTCACAGATAATAAGAGAATTCTAATGCTCTCTGCTCCTGTTTTCATCAGATTCATAAGACATCCAGCAATCACTGTCTATCACAATCAAACACTGAGTCATGGCTCTTTCTCTCCTGGCAAAAATAGAAAAATATGTGTTACTTATTAAGGGTCTACTCCAATACTGAAGCACTGCTAGTATTATCTACCCTTACTATCGCCTCATGAGGTGTGTATAATTATTTTTGGCACTCAGATGAGAAATCTGAATTTCAGAGAAAGTGAGCTCTTATCTGAGGGCCTATAACTAGTGAATGGCTTATTGAAGATCAGACCTCAAGCCCATAGATCCAGGCTGCTCTCTTGACGACCATATTATCTTATATCTGGCAGGTATTTTAAATAGAGAAGGAATCTGGATTCAAATCTTTGAGGGGCTGTCATGAAAAGGAAGCAGACTTAGTCTGTGTTGCTACAGAGAGTAGAATATGGTCCAGTAAGTAGAAGTTCAAGAGATGCACATTTCACCTTAATATATTATAATTAACATTAATTAAAATATTAATGATAGCTATTTCTTGAATGTTTTGTGGTCAGCACTGAAATGTGAGTGCTTAAATTAGCTGATCTCATTTCATTGTCATAACAGCCCCTTGGTGACAGAGGTACTATTATTAACCCTATTTTTAGGTCAGCAAACTGAGTCTCAGAGAAATTAAAGAACTTGTCAAATATCATAGAAACCACACTTGTGGCTGTAATGGTGGAATCAGATGTAGTGAAAAAGAGAGAGAAAAAAAAAAGGTTTAATTCAAGCTCTTCAGATCATTCAGGACACGAGTTGAGAATTATCTCCAAAGCCCTCAGTCCCGACCGCTAAGCTAGAAATTTCTAAACAGAGGATTGTCAACTAATTGGTTGGACCCCTTTGTGAATTCAAGAGCTTCCTATCGGTCACTGGAAACACTTGAGAGAGGATGGATGACCGTTAGCCATTCTGGCTTCACTTACTTGCTGCCTCCCTCAGGTCATGGCCTCCTACACATAGGTGATGGGACTGAGATTGGCTATCTCCCCCAGAGATTCAAAATTCATATTGAGAGTGAGTGAATCTCTGTGAAATTTATGAATTTGGATAGCTGTGGGTGCTTTCTTCCAGTTACCTTACAGGCTGAGTTTTCCTGTAATAAATTCTCACTTTTTAAATCCAGCTAGCTCAAAATGATTTCTATTTGAACCAGTCCACAGGAGCATGGATGTCATGAAACGCAGAACTTAAACTAAATGTAAGCATGGTAGCACCTTATCATATGCTCAAATCAGTGTGGCTGCCAGTTCCCAATAGAGTCAGTGTTAACTACTTTTTCCGGTAATAAGCACCTTTACCCTAAACATTGGGATCATAGTAATTTAACCCCCCTGACCTTAGTGATCAGTCCAAGAAGTGGGTATATTGCCTAGGTTGAGCAATCTTTTCCCAATAATTTTTTTTTTTTGCGGTACGCGGGCCTCTCACTGTTGTGGCCTCTCCCGTTGTGGAGCACAGGCTCCGGATGCGCAGGCTCAGCGGCCATGGCTCACGGGCCCAGCCGCTCCACGGCATGTGGGATCTTCCCAGACCGGGTCACGAACCCGCGTCCTCTGCATCAGCAGGTGGACTCTCAATCACTGCACCACCAGGGAAGCCCTCCAAGAATTTTTAAACAGCACTCTTGGCTAAGATTGTGACAATGAAAGATTATAATTCCATGCTTGCTTCCAACTATATTCTCTACCACATGGAGAAAGTCTGTGCACAGTAAGCTGCACATATAGGAGAGCAGAGGTGAGAGATGGTTGGAGATGGATGGAGGGTGAGAGAGGTCCAGGCAGCGGGTGAGTAAGAAGCTGAGAGCGCTACTCCATTGGGGGTGACTGCCCAGATGGAGAGGAAAGGTCCTGGCAGAATTGGCCGCTGTGCTCTGGTGGCTCTTGGTTCTCCTGAGTGCCGTCCCCAGTTTCTGACATCATACCACTTCTCTGGCGTCTTCTCCCCAGGCCGCTGAGTCTTTTTCACAGCACACTCTTGGGTCTTGATTTTTACATCACTTTCACAACTGAAGATTTTCCTTTTGATTCAGGTTCCCTACTGTACTTGCCAAAGGAAGTCCTGTTGCTTTGTTAGTAACCTGGAGCGTTGCAGCCTGGCGGATCTTTCCCATTCATGGAGTCCAGCAGTGTTTGGGACACTCAGGGAGTAGAACATTCCAGAAAAGGTTACCTCCATTTGTGCTCACACTCAGACAGGCAGGGTCATTCTGTGAGCTGAGGAACAGGCAGAGCAGCAAACTTCATGGTGGGATCTAGGGGCATAGAATGTTTACCTGCCTTCCTCTCCCGTCTTAAAGTTTGTCTGTAACATCTTGCCACACTCTGAGCTTTCCAAATTTTCCCATGAGCATGCACCCAAATGTACAGGAGAATGAGGGACCCTCAGCGGCTGCCTCAGGTAAGAATTTTTTTCCAAAACCTAGTATTTCATTTCAAAAATTCTTACAAAGTTTTTCATATATAATATAGCTACATTTGCTTTATTATGAAAATAATGTACTTTTCTGCTATTTTTGAATAAAAATTTTGGCTCAACATCTGTGTCATGTTTATTTTGTGATCAGTGTGTCCCTGACAGGCCAAAGCTTGACTTGGAGCTGGCATGGCTTCTGTTTAGGATACCGTGTCTAACTGCATATCCTTATAAAACCTTAAGTTTCTGGAGGAGATGCAATAGAACGCCCTTAACAGCTTAGCCTAACTCTGCTTTTATTTTCTAAAATAATTTTTGTATATATCAAAATGTTGTCTATATATCATTAAAAATATTAAATACTAAGAAAGTCCCTAGCCATTCTCTGCCATGAGTTTTCCTAAGACAGTCCTATTGATTCTACTAAATAAAAAGCTGTTGAAACTATTTCCCTGTAACTAGGGTGGCTACACATCCTAGACAGCCCTGATTTATATCTTATCTCCTGTATAAATTATTATTATTATTTCACTCCAAAGTATCTTGATTTGAATGCCAAATTTCATGGTCACTGTACCTACCTAGAGGTTGCCACTTCTGATGCTTTTCGTGTTTGTTTTCTAGCAGTAAGCTCCATGTCTTAAAATTTATGGTTGTGTCCTTATTTCTTGATACTGTATCTACTTTAGACATTTCCCATTGACTTCCTGCTATCATGATTAAGTATGTAGCTCACATATAGCCCCATCTCTTTTCCTCACTTCCTTTGAATAAGTACATTGCTCTTTAGTTCCTCTGCTGATTACCCCTGTAACTCTATTTCTTGTTCCATTAATTATAGATAATTTCCCTTTACTTTCTAGTTTATAAAGTAGATATTAGCGTCTCCACATCTTTTTTACCTGCCTTTTCCTTTTCATCCAAATCCTGCACCTTTACTTTAACATTGTCAAAGTGGATAACAACTACATTCTGTCCTATAACCAAAATTAATCCCATGTTTAATCTATAGGATGACTCTGAATGTTGAAGATCAATTGGTAACGTTTGTGCTATTATGTCTATGTGTTTATTCCCTGCTAAATAAGTCAGCAGTGTCCTGTGGTTCATTACTTTAGTCTTAATAGCAACACTAAACTAGGGACTATTACGATCTTTTTACAGAGAAGAAAACTGAGGCACAGAAAGGCTAAGTCTTGCCCAGGGCCATGCAGTTATTAATAGTAGTCAAGTTTGATCACAGCAGCTGGTTCCAGAGTCAGTGTTCATTATGTTACCTTTCTGGGCTACTGCTCAATGGCTAAGATGTCTTCACTCTTCGCTTTTCCTCTGAATCCAATATTGCTGATCAAAAGTCAGATGCCAGTCTGGTTGCTGCTTCTTTACAATGTACTCTTCTCCTCCAATCTCCACTCCTATCCTATGGTTGCTTAGGATATTCTCTTTATTGTTAGTATTCTGAAATTTCACAATTAATTGTCCAAGTAGTGTCTCTTTGTCATTCACACGGGTCATTATCACTAAGTCCTTTGAATTGGAAGCTTCACATCCCTCTTTAACTCTGGGAAATTCTTTTTACTTTTTTCATTGAAAATTTCTTGCCCTCCACTTTCTCTTATATCTTTTTCTGGAATTCTTATTAATCACTTATTAAATATACCATGACTCTTACATCTCTTATCTTTTATCATATTGTCTCCTTGGTTTTTCATTTATTTTAACTCCAGAAGTACTCTCTGGGCACTTTACGTTTTAGTGAGGGACATAGAAAATAGAGAAGTAAACATATAAATAATCTGATTTCAGGAAAATGTCACTATATAGAGAAAATAAAGCACAGTGTTTGGGGGCATATGATTTTTGTTTTATCAACTGTGAGATTTCCTATACTTTATCCATTACTTTATAGAATGTTTTATTTTGATAATCAGTTTAGCCTTCTCATACTTTTTTCAAAGATACCTAAATATTTCTGTTTTATGAATGTAATGTATTCTTGAATATCATGATGGCAAATCTCTGAGGATAAAAACTAAGGTATAATGAAACCTCTTTTTGATTCCCAAACTGTCTCTGCTTGCTCTTTTTTTTCTATTTTTCTTACCTTGGTATTTCTCTGTCATATTTCTGGCTTTTCTCAAATGCCTTGGCTTTCCATTCATATTTAAGAATAAGGCTACAGAGAGCCTGCCTGGGGGCTCTGTGTGTGTGGTCAGAGATTGTCAACAGGCCGGTCATTCTAGAGAGGAGACCTGAGTGCCAGGATGACCAAGAATTTTATCTGGGACACTGAAGCTCATGTCAGCCACCCTAAGGCTTTTCAAATTATTTGTTTAATTTATTTAGAGAATGTCTGTCCAGTTTTATTATTAAGGCTTTGAATCATTTTGCCTACTTGGGTGGGAAGTGAGTTCAGGATGGTTCCATTCCAAAGTAATCCCCATTCTCTGCCCCCTCCTCACTCTTGCCCTCCACTGTAATGGTAACCTCTGCACGTCAAGCCTCAGAAGGATTCTGCTAGGCACTTTGGTGGCCTCTTTGTTGTACCTTCACATCAAAGGAGTTGCGGCTTCCTCCACTCTGTTTCAAAGTTTCTAGCTTCCAATACATTTGAAAAATTTCTCATCTTCTTATGGGCTCCCACTTTTGTTATTTTTTTCCTTGACCATAAGTGTTATGGGATTTCAGGAACTGTAGGACAAAAATATATCTGCTCAGCTTGCCATCAAATTCTCATAAATATTTTTAGAAGATGGGATTCCAAGGGTGGACTTTATGAGTATAGAAACATGATGGAATCATCCTGGGAGAGGAGCTTTTATGGAAAGAGGATAGAAAGTCGGATCTGAAGAAAGACTGTCCCTGAGAAGGGCAAGCTGGTGTTAAAAGGGCTTCATGGTTCTCAAGGGGCCAACTGCTAAGAACTGAACTGTGTCCCCCCTACCCCAAATTGTATGTTGAAGCCCTAATCCTCAATGTGATTGTATCTGGAGATAGGGCCTTTAGGAGGTAATTAAGGTTAAATTAGGTCATATCAGTAGGGCTCTAATCAGATAGGACTGTGACCTTATAAGAAGAAGAGAGAAAGATCTCTGTCTCTCATTCCATCTTGTGAGGATACTCCATCTGCAAGCCAGGAAGAGAGCTCTCACCAGGGACTGAGCAGGCTGGCACCTTGATTTTGGATTTCTCAGCCTCCAGTACCATAAAAAAATAAACTTCTGTTGTTTAAGCCACACAGTCTATGATATTTTGTTAAAGCAGAGGTGACAAATACACCAATAATTAGCACAAAGTTCCAGAGAAAAACACAAGAGCGTCAGGGTACACTTAAAGCATTGAACTTGAGCCAAGAGACCTGCTGAGCAAAGTTCTGGCTCTGCTACTAACTGGAGTGACTTTAGGCAATCACTTCACCCAATGGGCTACAATTTTCTCATCTCTAGAATGGAGTTAATAATTCCCATTCCCCGTGTCTTGGTGTGAGTATTAAATCCATTATATTTTACCATAATCATTTATTGTACCTAGTTATTTATTCACAGTTGGTTTCTTTGACTGATCTGTAACCTTGGCAGTTGAGTCTGTGAGCTAGAAAAGGTAGACGAGTATTAACAGGCATGGCCAGCGTAGCACTTGGCATTCAGTAGGTGCTCACTAAATTCAAATGTAAAGTCTATGTGTAACCAGGTGGTTATAAACTCTGTGGCTTTCTGATTGTGGTATCCCACTCGGGAGGCTCATGGAGATCTAAGAAGCTGCCATTCTCTGGAAGGATTCAAGTTCCTGCTGCTCTTTTGCCCTTGGCCAGTCTGAGATAGCACCCCTGGCATTACCACTGCTAAGTGTCCTAACTCAGCCTTCTGTATTGCTGGGAACTTCTCTCTCTATCTAATATTTAGCTTTTTAAATCAAAATTATTTGGCTAACATTTATGTCTTTCTTTCTAGGCTGAGATCTTCTCAAGGGCATGACTATATCTGAATTATTTTCATTCCCAGTGTTTAGCTCATTGCCTGTCAAACAGTAGGCACTCAGCGAATATTGTTTTCACTGGGAGTTTTTATCTGGGAGACATCAGGACTTCTGCCTTCCCTCAGCTTGCTCTTTGGAACTGTTTGAAGTCCTCCTGTGCTCATCCATCTTTCTGCATATGTCTAGGACAATGGATCTCATTTCTAGTTACAGTGACTTAAATGATATCAGACTGTGTGACTCTAGGGCCATGTTGCTGCCATTTTCAACTTTATATTTGATGTGAATTATGGCACAAGGGGGGATTCTGATGAGATGTTGAAGAAGCTATATTTGTCATGTGTGGCAGCATCCAGTCCCATTGCCATAGACCACATTGAACACAACTTCTATGTAATTGACCTTTAATCTGAGTCTGGAGGTGAAAGCCATGTTGACGTTATGCTTTTCTCCCAAAGGACATCCTGGCCTATTGATATAATTTTCCACTTTGAATCTAACACATAATCTGTCATTGTTCTCTCAAGGAAGGGAGAGCTGTAGTAATTTCACTTCTCTACTTCTAACAGTGATACTGGGTTTCTTTAGTGCTAAGTGGTACATGATGTTGTTAGTTTCTTCGATAATTAGACCAGAGTACTTTGCAAAGTCTGCAAAGTGGTTTAGAATTTACCAGTTTGTCTGTGGTATTTATGGTTTCAGAACATTATAGATAACTGTAATAAACTAAACTCTTTTTCATTTGGATTCCTTCGTTCATCAAACATATAGCAAGAACCTTTTCTCTCAGGTCAAGTGTGAGCCTCTGACTTTCTCTTACCTTTTAGCTAATGATGTTCCAAGCTAGAAAGCTGAAAAAAATAAAACAATATTTGACTAAGTCTAATATTAGCTTCCAGGTAGTTTACTAAATAGTAATCCTAGTACACTGTGTATAAATATATGTATATATAAGTGTATACACAAATACATATATGTATGTATATCTTGCTAATGCTAATATCTCACAGAAGTGCATGATTTTTTTTTGACTAATAAAATATTTTAGCACTTTTTTAAAAAAGGAATCTGATCTTCAGTAACTTTGAGAGATGTTCAGAATATGCATGATATTTCCACATGATTAAAATTGGTTTCATAGTGGATAAATAAATTGCCCAAGGTTACAACATCAGTAAGTGGCAGAGGTGGAAGAGATTGATGAATAAGGTGGTCTTCTTTTTACTTAAGGCTGTTGCCCTGAAGGAGTTTAAGGTTGAGATGTTATTTAAGGCATGTGTGCACACACTAATCTGTTAAACACTGCCGGCAGTGTGTATTTCCATGCCATTGTAAAAGGAATGAAGCATTTTCAGAGGCAAGGCATAGCAGCACTGGCTGGAATAGAGCTTCATGTTGCAGTGGTAGATCTCGAAGAAGAGATATACCCAGGGGTGAGGAAATAAAATTGGATAAATCTGGTGAGAAGAGAAAAATTGTGCGGTCTGAAATATCAGACTGAGAACTATGGAGCTTTATTACGTAATTAACAGTAACATGTTAAAAGTATGTGAGTAGGTAAGTAGCTTGTCTAATAAGCAATTTCTCCATGACAGTTTGAAGAAAGGATAAGAGTAAGAAGATTCTGGAGGTTTTGAATTTTATTTTATTGGAGAGTAGAGACAATACTGTGCTGGTTAGTTCCTAGATGTTTCTTTCTTCCCTTTATCCACAGTTGGGACCATTTGGGGCCTGCTCTCTCTGTTGAGCCTTGCCTGGCTCCAGTGAAAGGCTGTGTCTCTGGTCTCCACCCTTTGAGTGTATCCATTCCTGGGCAGTGAACCAGAGCAAACCTGTCTCTGCCTGAAATATGGCCATGCCATGGATTTTGTCTATAAATGCCAAGACAGCATCAAGTCTCAGTGTCTGGAAGAGCTGCTCTAAGCATCCAGGCTAATTTACTAGCTGATCGATTTTAAATCTATCAGTACTGACAAATATGACAAGTACACAAGCTTGAACACATTTCTGATTGGTCTTGATGAAGATGGATACTAGCAGGATCTTTTTAAAATTTAGTATTGCAAGATTTCCTCAATATTACTTCAGTCAGCTTAATTTTCTTTTTTTTCTTAAAGATAACAATCTAATATTCTCAAACACTGAGGGCATTTATGTTACACTCATTTGCTGATGAACAGTCTAAGCATATATTTACACAGTCTCTCTTAGTCTTTCCTGTGAGCTTTGGTTGGCAGAGACCATCTGTACCAGATGGAGATGTGGCAAGGAGAGGGGTGCTCAAGTCAACAGCTACAATATTACAATCCTGAGTGATGAGTGCTGAACTTGACTCATGTAGGGCCTGTTTTGGGGCTTCAGAAAAAGAAATGACATTTAGTTTACACGGGGAAGGGTGGTATAACCTGTGGAGGGGATAGAGGGCCACTGACAGGTATTTCCTGGGGCAACAGTGCTATCGGATTGGATTTTAGAGATCACTCTGGATTGTGGGAATGATGGAGTGGAAAGGAAAAATAAGGAGGGGCCTGGAGGGAGGAGGTCAATTAAGGGCTGTAAGAGGGTGTGTGTGTGTGTGCGTGTGCGTGTGCGTGTGTGTGTGTGTGTGTGTGTAGGGAAGGCCAGCAAGCTGGAGACTCAGAGAAGAGTTAAATCCAAATACAGTCTGGAGGCAGAATTCCTCCTTTTTGGGAGACCTCAGTCTTTTATTTCTTAAGACCTTCAACTGATTTGATGAGGTCCACCCATATTATGGAGGTTAATCTATTCATCAAAGCATACTGATAAAAATGTTAATCTCATCTAAAAAATACCTTCACTGAAACACCCAGGCTGGTGTTCAACCAAACAACTGGGTACCATAGCCTAGCCACGTTGACACAAAAGATTAACCACCACAGAAGCCAATGAAATTTTATCTCCCAAGTGGGAGAAGAAGAAGAATTACAGCAGAATTTGACTGGGTGGACTCGCTGAGCAATTGGATGCACAGTCTGAACATCTGGGGCATGGATCCCTGACATGGACATGGTCCTGGCAATTTATCCATAGAGGTGGTCTAGCATCCCTACTCCCTTCCTCCTTAGTTCACTCATTCTATCATTTATTGGGTAACAATGTGCCAGGTACACTGCTAGGAACTGGAAATACAAAGATTGATGGAACACACTGTTTACCTGAGATGGTCTTCCAGTCTATTCATCACTGCACTACAGCTTTGTAGACAAGACTGGGAGCCACTTCATACATTTTAGTCCATTCTTCATGTCACTCAAGGCTTTCCTGGAAGTGAGGACAAGTATGCATGGCAAAAATACCCAAGCAAACCAAATTCTTCAACCTTGTTTATGTTGTTCCCGGTATATTTCCGAATTTGCAGTGATGGTGGAGCCAGCTTTGCTCTGCTCTTAGTCAGTTGGTCACAAACTCATGAGTCCTACAGAGAAGCCTAGGGTGGTGTCCATCCCACCTTTGCCTCTCCACTCCCAACACACAGACAGGCTTCCTCACTTGAACAAGAGTCATGATGCAGGATTCTATACATTTCCTGAAAAAATAGAATCTCCACAAATTCTTTTGTCCTGGTCCCCAAGAGACTTGCAGAAGTTGCAATCAGAATGACAAGAAATCAGTTTTTAGGAGCTAGAAAAAAAAAAAAAGAAGTTTCTCTGGGGAAAGATATACCTTAAAACGTTTAGTATAATGTTATATGAATTCCACATCTGGTTTTTCCACATTTATCATGCCAGTAAAACATGCACCTGTTCGTTTTTCATCACAAGCCATATTTCTCATCTGTCTTGTTTGACCTTGTCACAAGACATTTCCCTTTTAGCACTCACTTGGATTTTTGTTCTGAGTGGAAGTTGGAAGTGATTGCGAAGGAAGGCAATTTCTTTTGACATCTTGTGTATCACCCATTTATCTCCTTATGGAATATGGGGAGGTGTTGGAGGAGAGCACTAGAGTAGGAAATATTTCTACAAGTGACAGGACTCCAGTTTCATCTTAGGTCTGTCTTAGTGATTTTAGCCAAAGAATATGGTATAATTATGTGGGTGTTTGGATCTGGAGATCTGGTATACCTTGGGGAAGGACAGTAAGAGGAAAACCATTGCTTAGATTCCTAGGTACTGGCCTCTTTTTATTCTGTTCCTTATTTTTCTTATGGAAATTTCAAACATGTAGGAAAGTAGAGAGAAGAGTATCATGCACCTCATGTGCCTGTCATCTGGCTTCAACAATCATCAACAAAGTGACAAACTTGTATCATCTCTACCTCCTTCCCGCAGACCTCTTTGGATTATTTTGAATCAAATTCTAGATACATCATTTCACCTGAAAATACCTCAATCTATGTATCCCTAAAAGGTAAGTACTCTTCTGATAACATAAGTGTAATACCATCATCACACCTAAAACACAATTTCTTAATATTATTAACTATCTAGTCAATACTCAAATTTACTCGATTATATCACTTGTTTGAATCAGAATATCCAAACTAGGTCCAGACAGTACATATAGTTGATATTTCTTAAGTACCTTTAAATCTAACCCCTTACTTTTTTAACCTTTCAATTTACATGTTGAAAGAACTGGGTCATTTGTCCTGCAGAGCTATGCATATTCTTGATGTGCTGATTGAATCCTATAATGTCATATAACATGTTTCTCTGTCTTTCCGCCCACGCCATACCCCCAACCTATATTCTTATAAATCTAGAGGCTTGTTCAGATTTGGGTTAGACATTTTTGGCAGGAACGCTTCACAGGGGAATGTTCTACTGCATCATGTCACGAGACACATACTGTACCCTTGCCTCTCTGGGTGATGTTAAGATTGATCAGTGGAAGATGGCAGAAGAGTAAGACGCGGAGATAACCTTCTTCACAAATACCTCAGAAATACATCTACACGTGGAACAACTCCTACAGAACACCTACTGAACGCTGGCAGAAGACCTCAGACCTCCCAAAGGGCAAGAAACTCCCCACGTACCTGGGTAGGGCAAAAGAAAAAAAAAAAAAAAAAAAAAAAAAACAAAGACAAAAGAATAGGGACGGGAGCTGCACCAGTGGGAGGGAGCTGTGAAGAAGGAAATGTTTCCACACACTAGAAGCCCCTTTGCGGGCGGAGACTGCGGGTGGCGGAGGCAGAAAGCTTCGGAGCCGCGGAGGAGAGCACAGCAACAGGGGTGGGGAGGGAAAAGCAGAGAGATTTCCGCACAGAGGATCGGTGCCGACCAGCACTCACCAGCCCGAGAGGCTTGTCCGCTCACCCGCTGGGGCGGGCGGGACTGGGATCTGAGGCTCGGGCTTCGGAGGTCGGATCGCAGGGAGAGGACTGGCTGCGAGAACACAGCCTGAAGGGGGCTAGTGCGCCACAGCTAGCTGGGAGGGAGTCCGGGAAAAAGTCTGGAGCTGCCAAAGAGGCAAGAGACCTTTTCTTGCCTCCTTGTTTCCTGGTACGCGAGGGTAGGAGATTTAACAGCGCTGCTTAAAGGAGCTGCAGAGATGGGCGCGAGCCGCGGCTATCAGCGCGGACACCAGAGATGGGCATGGGACGCTATGGCTGCTGCTGCCGCCACCAAGAAGCCTGTGTGCGATCACAGGTCACTATCCACACCTCCTCCCGGGAGCCTGTGCAGCCCGTCACTGCCAGGGTCCCAGGATCCAGGGACAACTTCCCCGGGAGAACGCAGGGCGCGCCTCAGGCTGGTGCAACGTCACGCCGGCCTCTGCCGCCGCAGGCTCGCCCCGCACTCTGTGCCCCTCCCTCCCCCCCGGCCTGAGTGAGCCAGAGCCCCCGAATCAGCGGCTCCTTTAACCCCGTCCTGTCTGAGCGAAGAACAGACACCCTCAGGCAAACTACACGCAGAGGCGGGGCTAAATCCAAAGCTGAGCCCGGGGAGCCGTGCGAACAAAGAAGAGAAAGGGAAATCTCTCCCAGCAGCCGCAGGAGCAGCGGATTAAATCTCCACAATCAACTTGATGAACCTGCTTCTATGGAATACCTGAATAGACAACGAATCATCCCAAAATTTAGGTGGTGGACTTTGGGAGAAACGATTTCTCTTTCTGTGAGTGTGTACGTGTATGCTTCTTTGTGTGATTTTGTCTGTATAGCTTTGCTTCTACGATTTGTCCTAGCGTTCTGTCTGTCCGTTTTTATAATTAAAAAAAAAAATTTTTTTAGTGTAGTTTTTAGCACTTGTTATCATTTGTGGATTTGTTTTTTGGTTTGGTTGCTCTCTTGTTTCTTGTTTTTTTTTTTTTTTCTTTTTTTATTACTTTTTAAGTTTTTATTTTTAGTAATTTTTTTTATTATAATAACATTATTTTATTTTTTCCCTTCTTTCTTTCTTTTTTTCTCCCTTTTATTCTGAGCTCTGTGGCTGACAGTGTCTTGGTGCTCCGGCCGGGTGTCAGGCCTGTGCCTCTAAGGTGGAAGAGCCGAGTTCAGGACATTGGTCCATCAGAGACCTCCTGGATCCACGTAATATCAAACGGCAAAAGTTCTCCCAGAGATCTCCATCTCAACACTAAGACCCAGCTCCACTCAACGACCAGCAAGCTACAGTGCTGGACACCCCATGCCAAACAACAAGCAACACAGGAACACAACACCACCCATTAGCAGAGAGGCTGCCTACAATCATAATAAGGTCACAGACACCCCCAAACACACCACAGTATGTGGTCCTGCCCACCAGAAAGACAAGTTCCAGCCTCATCCACCAGAACACAGGCACTAGTCCCCTCCACCAGGAAACCTACACAACCCACTAAACCAACCTTAGCCACTGGGGGCAAACAACAAAAACAACGGGAACTACGAACCTGCAGCCTGAAAATAGGAGAATCCAAACACAGTAAGTTAAGCAAAATGAGAAGACAGAGAAACACACAGCAGATGAAGGAGCAACGTAAAAACTCAGTAGACCAAACAAATGAAGAGGAAATAGGCAGTCTACCTGAAAAAGAATTCAGAATACTGATAGTAAAGATGATCCAAAATCTTGGAAAAAGATTGGAGAAAATACAAGAAATGTTTAACAAGGACCTAGAAGAACTAAAGAGCAAACAAACAATGATGAGCAACACAATAAAAGAAATTAAAAATTCTCTAGAAGGAATCAACAGCAGAATAACTGAGGCAGAGGAACAGATAAGTGACACGGAAGATAAAACAGAATAAAGAAAGAGCAGAGCAGAATAAACAAAAAAGAGTGAAAAGAATTGAGAAAAGTCTCAGAGACCTCTGGGACAATGTTAAACACACCAACATTCGAACTATAGGGGTGCCAGAAGAAAAAGAGAAAAATAAAGGGACTGAGAAAATATTTGAGGAGATTATAGTTTAAAATTTCCCAAATGTAGGAAAGGAAACAGTTAATCAAGTCCAGGAAACACAGAGTCCCACACAGGATAAATCCAAGGAGAAATACACTAAGGGACATATTAATCAAGCTATCAAAAATTAAATACAGGGGCTTCCCTGGTGGCGCAGTGGTTGAGGGTCTGCCTGCCGATTCAGGGGACATGGGTTCGTGCCCCAGTACGGGAAGATTCCACATGCCGCAGAGCGGCTGGGCCTGTGAGCCATGGCCACTGAGCCTGCGCATCTGGAGCCTGTGCTCTGCAACAGGAGAGGCCACAACAGTGAGAGGCCTGCGTACCGCAAAAAAAAAAAAGAAAAAAGAAAAAAGAAAAAGTATTAAAAGCAGCAAGGGGAAAACAACAATTAACATACAAGGGAATGCCCATAACGTTGACAGCTGATCTTTTAGGAGAAACTCTGTAAGCCAGAAGGGAGTGGCAGGACATATTTAAAGTGATGAAAGGGAAAACCTTCAACCAAGATTACTCTACCCAGCAAGGATATCATTCAGATTTGATGGAGAAATTAAAAGCTTTATAGACAAACAAAATCTAAGAGATTTCAGCACCGCCAAACCAATTTTACAACAAATGCTAAAGGAACATCTCTAGGCAGGAAACACAAAAGAAGGAAAAGACCTACAATAACAAACCCAAAACGATTAAGAAAATGGTAATAGGGACATACATATCGATAATTACCTTAAATGTAAATGGATTAAATGCTCCAACCAAAAGACATAGACTGGCTGAATGGATATAAAAACAAGAGCCATATATATGCTGTCTACAAGAGACCCACTTCAGACCTAGGGACACATACCGACTGAAAGTGAGGGGATGGAAAAGATATTCCATGAAAATGGAAATCAAAACAAAGCTGGGGTAGCAATTCTCACATCTGACAAAATAGACTTGAAAATAAAGACTATTAGAAGAGACAAAGAAGGACACTACGTAATGATCAAGGGATCAATCCAAGAAGAAGATACAACAATGGTAAATATTTATGAACCCAACATAGGAGCACCTCAATATGTAAGGCAAATGCTAACAGCCATAAAAGGGGAAATTGACAGTAGCACAATCATACTAGGGGACTTTAACACCCCACTTTCACCAATGGACAGATCATCCAAAATGAAAATGAATAGGAAACACAAGCTTTAAATGACACATTAAACAAGATGGACTTAATTGATAATTATAGGACATTCCATCCAAAAACAACAGAATACACTTTCTTCTCAAGTGCTCAGGGAACATTCTTCAGGATAGAGCATATCTTGGGTCACAAATCAAGCCTTGGTAAATTTAAGAAAATTGAAATCATATCAAGTATCTTTTCTGACCACGCTATGAGACTAGATATCAATTACACGGAAAATATCTGTAAAAACTACAAACACATAGAGGCTAAACAATACAGTACTAAATAACCAAGAAATTATGGAAGAAATCAAAGAGGAAAACAAAAAATACCTAGAAACAAAGGACAATGAAAACATGATGAAGCAAAACCTATGGGATCCAGCAAAAGCAGTTCTAAGAGGGAAGATTATAGCAATACAATCCTACCTCAAGAAACAAGAAACATCTCAAATAAACAACCTAACCTTACACCTAAAGCAATTAGAGAAAGAAGAACAAAAACCCCAAAGTTAGCAGAAGGAAAAAAATCATAAAGGTCAGATTAGAAATAATTGAAAAAGAAATGAAGGAAACAATAACAAAGATCAATAAAACTAAAAGCTAGTTCTTTGAGAAGGTAAAATTGATAAAGCATTAGCCAAATTCATCAAGAAAAAAAGGGAGAAGACTCAAATCCGTAGAATTAGAAATGAAAAAGGAGAAGTAACTACTGACACTGCAGAAATACAAAGTATCATGAGAGATTACTACAAGCAACTATATGCCAATAAAACGGACAACCTGGAAGAAATGGGCAAATTCTTAGAAAAGCACAAGAAGAAATAGAAAATATAAACAGACCAATCACAAGCATTGAAATTGAGACTATGATTAAAAATCTTCCAACAAACAAAAGCCCAGGACCAGATGGCTTCACAGGCGAATTCTATCAAACATTTAGAGAAGAGCTAACACCTATTTTCTCAAACTCTTCCAAAATATAACAGCTGGAGGAACACTCCCAAACTCATTCTAATGAGGCCACCATCACTCTGATACCAAAACCAGACAAAGATGTCACAAAGAAGGAAAGCTACAGGCCAACATCACTGATGAACATAGATGCAAAAATACTCAACAAAATACTAGCAAACAGAATCCAACAGCACATTCAAAGGGTCATACAACATGATCAAGTGGGGATTATCACAGTAATGCAAGATTTCTTCAATATACACAAATCAATCAATGTGATACACCATATTAACAAATTGAAGGAGAAAATCCATATGATCATCTCAATAGATGCAAAAAAAGCTTTCAACAAAATTCAGCACCCATTTATGATAAAAAACCTCCAGAAAGTAGGCATAGAGGGAACTTACCTCAACATAATAAAGGCCATATATGACAAACCCCCAGCCAACATCATTCTCAATGGTGAGAAACTGAAACCATTTCCACTAAGATCAGGAACAAGACAAGGTTGCTCACTCTCACTACTATTATTCAACATAGTTTTGGAAGTTTTAGCCACAGCAATCAGTGAAGAAAAAGAAATAAAAGAAATCCAAATCGGAAAATAAGAAGTAAAGTTGTCATTGTTTGCAGATGACATGATTCTATAAATAGAGAATCCTAAAGACACTACCAGAAAATTACTAGAGCTAATCAATGAATTTGGTAAAGTAGCAGGATACAAAATTAATGTACAGAAATCTCTTGCATTCCTATACACTAATGATGAAATATCTGAAAGAGAAATTAAGGAAACACTCCCATTTACCACTGCAACAAAAAGAATAAAATACCTAGGAATAAACCTACCTGAGGAGACAAAAGACCTGTATGCAGAAAAATATAAGACACTGTTGAAAGTAATTAAAGGTGATAAAAACAGATGGAGAGATATATACCATGTTCTTGGATTGGAAGAATCAACATTGGGAAAATGACTATAGTACCCAAAGCAATCTACAGATTCAGTACAATTCCTATCAAACTACCACTGGCATTTTTCACAGAACTAGAACAAAAAATTTCACCATTTGTATGGAGACACAAAAGACCCCGAAGAGCCAAAACAATCTTGAGAATGCAAAACGGAGCTGGAGGAATCAGGCTCCCTGATATCAGATTATACTACAAAGCTACAGTAATCAAGACAGTATGGTGCTGGCACAAAAACAGAAATATAGATCAGTGGAACAAGATGGAAAACCCAGAGATAAACCCACGCACATATGGTTACCTTATCTTTGATAAAGGAGGCAAGAATATAGAATGGAGAAAAGACAGCCTCTTCAATAAGTGGTGATTGGAATACTGGACAGCTACATGTAAAAGGATGAAATTAGAACACTCCCAACACCATTCACAAAAATAAACTCAAAATGGATTAAAGACCTAAATGTAAGGCCAGACACTATCAAACTCTTAGAGGAAAACACAGGCAGAACACTCTATGACATAAATCACAGCAAGATCCTTTATAACCCAACCTCCTAGAGAAATGGAAATAAAAACAAAAATGGACAAATGAGACCTAATGAAACTTAAAAGCTTTTGCATAGCACAGGAAACCATAAACAAGATGAAAAGACAACCCTCAGAATGGGAGAAAATATTTGGAAATGAAACAACTGATAAAGGATTAATCTCCAAAGTTTACAAGCAGCTAATGCAGCTCAATATCAAAAAAAAAAAAAAAAAACAAACACAAAACAACCCAATCCAAAAATGGGCAGAAGTCCTAAATAGACATTTCTCCAAAGAAGATATAAAGATTTCCCACAAATACATGAAAGAATGCTCAACATCACTAATCATTAGAGAAATGCTAAAAAGTCAAAACTACAATGAGATATCACCTCACACCAGCCAGAATGGCCATCATCAAAAGATCTACAAACAATAAATTCTGGAGAGGGTGTGGAGAAAAGGGAATCCTCTTGCACTGTTGGTGGGAATGTAAACTGATACAGTCACTATGGAGAACAGTATGGAGCTTCCTTAAAAACTAAAAATAGAACTACCGTACAACCTAGCAATCCCACTACTGGGCATATACCCTGAGAACACCATAATTCAAAAAGAGTCATGTACCACAGTGTTCATTGCAGCTCTATTTACAATAGCCAGGACATGGAAGCACCCTAAGTGTCCATCATCAGATGAATGGAAAAAGAAGATGTGGCACATATATACAATGGAATATTACTCAGCCATAAAAAGAAGTGAAACTGAGTTATTTGTAGGGAGGTGGATGGACCTAGAATCTGTCATAAAGAGTGAAGTAAGTCAGAAAGAGAAAAACAAATACCATATGTTAACACATATATATGCAATGTAAAGAAAAACAAAAAAGGTTATGAAGAAACTAGGGACAGGACAGGAATAAGGGCACAGATGTAGAGAATGGACTTGAGGACACGGGGAGGGGAATGGTAAGCTGGGACGAAGTGAGAATGGCTTGGATTTATATATACTACCAAATGTAAAATAGGTAGCTAGTGGGAAGCAGCCATATAGCACAGGGAGATCAGCTCAGTGCTTTGTGACCACCTAGAGGGGTGGGATAGGGAAGGTTGGAGGGAGATGCAAGAGGGAGGATATATGGGGATATATGTATATGTATAGCTGTTTCACTTTGTTATAAAGCAGAAACTAACACACCATTGTAAAGCAATAAAGATGTTAAAATAAAATAAAAAAAAAGATTGATCAGTGGGTTTAGGTGTTGTTAGACTGGTCCATTATTGTTGAATTCCCCATTTAGTTATGGAGGACCATTGCTTAGATCTATTTTTTTAAAAAATTTTTTATTAGAGGTTGCAAAATGCAAAATGCTTATTTTCTATAATTCGTTCTTTGGTCAGTGGGAGACTTTTGGTTGATTCCAATGGCTTTTTGACAAAACCAGACATTTTAACATAAAATAAATGGTTAAGTATTTGTAAAAGATGGAAGCATATTCAAAATTGCCACACTGAGAGGGAAATTCAACAGCATTGATAGTTTCTTAAAACAATGGTTTGACTTACCAGGACTTGAAGGGAAATTCTAATAGATGAACATTTCACTCCACAAATAAAGCAAAGAAAAAAAAAAAGGAAATAAGATGTCCACTGCCAGGAGTAAAACCCGAACAATCATACTAAGGCAAATTGCCGAGAAAAGCAGCCACAATTTTAAAAATTAACAATTCAAAATGTCTAATGGGTAACTTGAATCCAAGGTATTAAATTAGAAAAATGAATATAAAACTATCTTTACTGCTTTTCCTGTGTCTATGTCTATACAAAGAGTTTATGTCTGGATGACTCTAATATGAAGGTACATTTTATTTTGGCTTTAAAAATTTGAGGGCTGAAATGCATACTTTTAAGTATTATAATGTATGATATATATCATTCACTTTTTGCCTTTCCGTGTGATTTCCATAATTGTACCTCATAGACATTTAATAATTTAGAGTGACTTCCCAAGTTTCATTTTCCTCATCTTGTACATTTTCCTTTGAATATGGATGGCGGCTGTTTATGAGATGTGTGTCACCTTTTGCTAAAATTGAGCCCAACCTTATCTAAATACTCCTCTTCCCACCCACAATTTATCAGACGTGTGACAGCACTTTAGGTCACTGTTTATTACCACATAAGGCACTGATGGTCACATTGTGGTGTTAGGAAACTTGACTTGTTCACTCTAATAGTGCATAGTTGGGAGGTGAGGAAAGAGAGTGAAAGGCAGAAAAGCCATCCAGTACATTTAAGTTCCATGCGTGTTGCACATCCTTTTAATTTCCCCATGTTTGAGTGGTCGGGGGGATGGGGGATGCACCTGGATAACATTTTATAAATATCACTAGACTCCCACTCTTGTTAGATATTTTCACCTAGGCTAAGTTTTAAAATTAGTGGAGAACCATATTTGGTAAATATCATTATAGTTATTTTGGAAACAAGGAAACTGAGACTCAGAGCATAATCTGTACAAGTTCAAAGAGCTAACAAGGAACAGAGCCAGAATCTGAACCCACACATCTGTGCAACTCAGAGGCCAGCTTTTTCCCCTATGTCACCTGCCTGTAGGCCATGTCCAAAAAGGGAGCAATAAACAACGTAGCTCAGTTTTCAGAAAATGTGCTGTGTCGGTCATTTGGTATAGATTTTATACTGACTGGATGTCACCATATGCTATTTTTCTTTTCAAAGAACACACTGTCTAGGAGATAGTGTCTGTCAAGAAGGTGTACACTGGCCAGGTTGTCCCCTCATTGGAAGTATTATAGAACATAGAGTTGTATAAAATAGAGTAACCTGGTATGGTGCTAGGTGAAGTGGAGTTCTAAAAGCTCTGCCTCAAGCAGAAAGTCAATACATTAAGAGCCAGAGATCACCAAGGAGCAATGTGCTTGGAAACTCAATACAGTAATAAGTAATTCAGCACTGTGTCTGTGAAAGATCCCTTATTGTTCACTAAAAAATGTTAATGCACTGCCCCTTGGTGTCAGTCAGTACTGCATTTTAAAATATACACATAAAACAAATCAATGAGAGGATTTTTTTCTTCCTTGAAGTTTGCTACACAGTCTTGATGATATTATCAAGGTAAAATCTCTATGGGACTATTTAACAACCCTGGACGCTTTTGTTGTAAAATTGAGATTAAATTGAGTACATTCAGAATATGCACTTTTCTGAGAGGCTTATAATCACATACATATAATTAAAAATTAAAGGAATAAAAAAGAATGAAATCTTGTCATTTGCAGCAACATGGATGGACCTCGAGGGTATTCTGCTAAGTGAAATAAGTCAGACAGAGAAAGAAAAACACCATATGATCTCACTTAAATGTGGACTCTCAAACAAACAAAGTTCATAGACACAGAGAACAGATTGGTGGTTGCCTGAGGTGGGGTGTAGGGGTGCGGACAAAATGGGGTGAAGGTGATCAAAATGTATGAACTTCCAGTTATAAAATAAATAAGTCATGGAGATATAATTACAGCATGGTGACTATAATGAATAATACTGTATTGTATATTTGAAAGTTGTTAAGAGAGAATATCTTAAAACTTCCTATCACAAATAAAAAAAAATTCTGTAACTATGTAGGGTGACAGATGTTAACTAGACTTATTGTGGTGGTCATTTTGCAATATATACAAATATTGAATTGTTATGTTTTATACCTGAAACTAATATAATGTTGTATGTCAATTATACCTCAATAAAAAATAAATTAAAATAGACAGTTCTCTCTATATGAAATATTTTGTCTCTGTTATCAAGTCATTGTATTAGTGGTGATTGTGAACACAGTCAATGGTAATAGACCCTCTGCATTTCATAGTTTGTATGGACAGGCACCAGCCTACCTTAATCAAGATTCTTGATAACACCATGTGTTTATGGAGTGCCTACGATATGCTAGGTTCTTGCTAGGTTGTGGGGAAACAATGAAGAATAAGACAATTTGCTTCCTTGTCTTGGATTACATATCAAAGGTGAAGACAGACAAATGAACAATCAATTGTAATACTGTGTAATAAGTGTTTGGGTACTTTCCTAAGCATATAACAAAGCCATCAAATATAGCCTGGGGCAGGGGTGAGGAGGGGGTCCTGAGAAGACTTTTAAGAGAAAGTGACGTTAATCTGAGAGAAGGGTAACTTGGAGTTAGTCGGACTAGAGGGTGGGTATTAGGAGGGGTAGGATAGGGGGAGGCATGAGTGTTCCAGAGGAAGTGAATGGTATCTGGGAAGGCCTAGAGGCTAGAAAGGGCATGGGGTATTTGGCAAACTCAAGGACAGACAGAAAAGTGGGAGTGAGGATGATGAGAAATGTAGAGAGCTAACCTTAGAATGGTAAGTGAAGGCTGAGGCTAGAGAAATCAGGAAGTGCTGTGGAAGCCGCGTTCAGATGACTGGACTTGACTCTGAGGACAATGGAAGGCAAGTGAGGGAGAAAGGGAGATGGTTCGGCTTGTGTTTTAGAAGGGCCATCGGCTACTGTGGGAGAATGGATGGGAGGAAACAAGACCAGTTGGGAGGCTTCTCAGAAACCCAGGTGAGAGAGATGGTGGCCTCACCTGGAGGACAGGCAACTGCAAAGATAATGGACAGAGATGGACGGGTTTGATAATTGACAGGACACTATGATTGTTCGGATGAGAGTGATGAGAGGGAGGATAGAATCCAGGATGACACCTAGTTTCTGACTTGGGCAACTGACTGAGCCAGTGGCAGGTAATGGTTACAGGATGAGGAACTGGTCTGCAAGAGATGATGAGTTCATTTCTGGTTGTGTTGGGTTAGACATACTAGGACATCAATCTTCATTTTCTAGTGTTTTACGAAGAGTGAGCTGTACTGTGCCTGTGAAGTAACTGAGATAGACAAGCTCACCCAAGTGTCTATGTGGGTGCAGTGGCATTCAATAATCATAAAAAGCTGACTTTCTTCTGATGGTACTCCTTTACTGACAACAGATACATATGTGGGCCCTCAGCATTCATGGAGAATACATTTGGATGGTCCCTGTGATAATCTATGTGGCTAAGAATTAGAAAAATAGACAAGCTGGGGATGGCAGTGATGGGCAAAGGCATCTCCTTCACAAACACCCTCCCAACCCCAGCTCCCCACCATTTTCTTCTTTTCTAGGGAAGATCAATCAGGGCTTGGTTGGAAAAGACCTGGAGCTGCATTCAGGCGATTGTGACTCGCTCTCTAGCATAGAGGAGGCTGTGGGAGCTTCCTGATGACAGTAAATATAGGTTTCATTTTTTAAAATAGCTTTGTTAAGGTTTAGTTAACATACTATATGATTCACACATTTAAAGTATACAATTCAATGGGTTTTACTATACTTACAGAGATGGATAATAATTACTATAGTCAATTTTAAAGCATTTTCATTACCTCCAGAAGAAATCCTTTATTCTTTAGCTACCACAGCTTAACCCCACTCCCCTCCAGCTCTAAGAAACCACTAATCTATTTTCTGTCTCTATGGATTTCCCTATTCCGGAATTCATACGACTGAAATGATATGCTATATAGTCTTTTGTGATGGGCTTCTTTCACTTAGCATGATGCTTTCAAGGTTCATCCATGTTGTAGCATGTATCAGTACTTCATTCCTTTTTTATGACTGAATAATATTCTGTCGTATGGATACATTTTGTTTATCCCTTTGTCTGTTGATAGACATTTGGGTTGTTTCCAGCCTTTGACTATTATAAATAATGCTGCTGTAAACATCTGTGTATGCAGTGACTGCTTTTTATTCATCTGTCTGCCTCCAGGCCTTGCACAAGGAAGGATGAACTTTTTTGCCACTGATGTCAATTCAGAGAGGATCCCTAAAGGCAGCGATAGTCAGTGGCTCCCAGGCAGTCTCTAGGATCCTAGGCACAATTGTGAAGTAGGAATGTTCATTCTTGATTCTCTATTCATTGATATAGGTGCCCTTTTCTTGCCCTCTCCCTCTTTCCTTCAGAGCCTTAGACATTGAAGTCTTGATCCCTTTCAAGGACTGCTCTTTAGGCTGCTGGAATTTCTACTCCTCCCACCTTCTCTAATCCAAGATGCCATTCTTTAAGTATGACAAAATAGCTGGTAAATTCACATAAAGGTATGAATGAGGCCTCAAACACAAAGATTCCTTTGCCTTTTCAAAGAGAGGTGCCGGCCCAAACAAATCTTATTATAAGAAGTGAAGTTTCTTTAAAATTTGAGTTTGCAAAGATTCTAATGTCTCTAGACTATTTCCAGAAATCCCTTACCCTCTATCTCCCAAACCTCCTCATCCTGGTCTTTGCAGTTAGTCTGAGACTTAAACCTGAGGAATTGCTTAGTAAGTAATTAGTTACTTACTAATTAGTCTGAGGAATTACTTGACATGAGTGCCTAAGTAAATTTAACAGGAAAAGTAAACACTCAAAAGTTGCAGGTCATGAACCTGAGAATGTAACCAAACTCTACTATTTCAAATAATTAATACAATGAGAATGGGACAATCAAGGATCATGTGTTGGTGTGTTTACCATCATAAAAGTTATGATCTACCTTCCTGCAAAATGTCCCATTTATAGAAGTGCCCATGAGCAAAAATCTGATTAGCTTTGCCTGAATGTGAAGGGAGATTTTGAAGAGTTCTTTAAAGTGTGATCTGTGTACCAACTGTATCCAGAATAACTTTGTGTGCCAATTCTAGGTGCCCCATTCCAGCTACTGAAGCAAAATCTCTTGGAGATGTGACCCAGGGATCTGTCCTTTGAGCAAGATCCCTGGATGATTCTTACATACATTCATGCATTAGGGCCATTCAAAAAGATAAGAGCTTCAGTTATTTGCATATTAGATATGAAGGGGTGACCATAATATTTTTCATCCAAACTTTGGAGAGTGTAAAGAAGTGCTATTAATAATTATGCTAAGAGTACAAGTGAACACCAGGACTGCCCTTGCAAACCAGAACACATTGTCACCTTGCAAATAAATGTCACCCTCTCTGAGTGAGAACTTATTCTGCCCTCTTACTCTGCCTTTCTAACTCACCAGAGCCACACTCTCAAAGCCTGTCTACCTCAAAAGTACCCCCTATAATTTTCCTACTTTTGTTGATTGCATATTCCCTAAGTGCACTTGACTTCACCTTGGTAGTCATTTGTGCTGCCCCCCTTTCCTTGTTCTTCCTATTTTTGACATAGACCAGGCTGAACTTTCTGTCCACCTTGTGGTTGGGTGGGATCACAGGTCTGATCTGGCCAATGGAAGGACTATTGAGTCACCATGGGAGACCTAACAGAGTTCCCCACACTTGTAGTGCCAAAGAGCTAGGGATGTGAGGAACATCCCTTCAATGCTGCTAAACCTGCTGTGTAACTGAACCATACTTAGTGTTTAGTATCCAGTATACTGCCATTTAGTGTCCAGCAGGCCTCAGATGTGATTCTGAATTTGTCATTGCAGAGGCCAAATGTGGTATCTAATAGTACATACACGTGTCAGAATCATATCTATTCGCCCCAGGTGTCTCCTTCTTCTCCCATCTGTTTATAATTTACAAAGAACTCTCAGATACTGTACTTTGGCACTTGATATTTGCATTAGTTCCCTGTGGTGCCAGAAGAAATTACCATAAACTTTCTGGCTTAAAAAAATAGAAATGTGTTCTCTCATAGTTCTGGAGGACAAAAGTCTGACATTAGTATCACTGAGCTGAAATCAAGGTGCTAGCAGGGTTACACTCCTTCTAAAGGGTGTAGGGGAGAATCTGTTCCTTGCTTCTTCCAGCTTCTGATGATTACTAGCATTCCTTGGCTTGTGGCCACGTCACTCTAATCTGTAAGACCAACGTCTTCAAATTTCTCTGTCGTCTGTCTTCATATCATCCACTGTTTTGTATGTGCGTCTAATCTCCCTCTGTCTTACTCTTATAAAGATCTATGTGACTGCATTGGGGGCCCACCTGGATAATCCAGGAGAATCTCCCTATCCCAAGATCCTTAACTTAATCCCATCTGCAAAAAACATTTCTCCAAATAAGTAATATTTATAGGTTCTAGGAATCAGGACCTGTTATCTTTGGAGACATTATCAGCTCACCACAACTTTCAGTAAATCTTTGGAGGGTGGTGAGAGCAGACATGCATTGTCATCTTCATTTCACAGTCCAGGAAGTTGAAATTCAGAGAATTTAAGATATGTCATAAGCCTGTCCAGTGGCAGACAAGGGACTAGAAATACTGAGCAAATCCTTTTAAGCTGTGTTGTTTCCTTAAGAGAGCCCAGAGGACAAATGGCACGTGGTCCATCTCCTTGCCTTTCTGTGCACCATTGGATGGAGTGCACAAAAGCACAGCACAAAAAGTGACCCTTGGGGCTATCTTGTTGATGGAAATCTTAGCCTGTATAGGACTTTCTTGGCACCCTAAGGACCAGTGAAAAGCCTGGCATGGAAATCTGGATCCAGCTGTGCCATTAATGAGTTGTATGAGCTTGGGCAAGTTTCTGTGACTTTCTGCTTCTCAGATTCCTCATGCTTAAGACAAGGGGATTGGGCCAAAATATAGATATCATGTATGGAGTACCCAAAATGTGCTAAGAATCTCTGCGCTGGACTAAGAACTTGGCCTACATTATTTCATGCCCCCCTCACAAACAACATGATGAGAGTGGTATCATTATGCCCATTGTCCTAAGGAGGTTTAGGGAGATTGAGCAGTTTAACCAAAGCTACCCTGTAAGCAAGTGGTGTGCCCAAAATATTATTCACCTGTTTGGCTCCAAAGTCTTTCCTTGACCTTCTGCTCCCTTGATTCCCACCATACTGCCCATCCATACCACTGTGATACCATGATGCTGGCGTGGCACAGGGATCTGTGGCGTATCACGGCCACATGCCAACCAAGCCAAATGTCACAGGACACAACCCACTTGTCTCTGCTATTTTTTAAGGAGTTTGCTTCTGGCTGGCAGCCAGATGCAGGATAGTCCTTTATTCAGGATAGTGTGTGAGAGAGATGTGGTCCTGAGCAAAGCCAGAAATTCCCAGGGAAAATTCCCTCATGGGAATTTCACAGGAAGCAGAATTGTGTGGATCAGTGGCGGACAGTAGTCTGCTTTTATCAGTTAAACAGCTTGTAAGCATTTGTGTCTGTTTTGGTCTATAAACCCTAGGTTCTTTGTCTCCATGATTTTTGAGGCAGCTTCATACAATCATTGCATATTAAGGCTGGGAGAAGCCCTGGAAACAGGGTAATCTCACATCTACATTTTGCTTTTGAAGAAACAGAGGCATAATTAAGTGAAATTCATTTATTCAGCAAACATTGAATGAGGGCCCATGTTTCAGATATAGTGCTAAATGCCAGGATGAAGAAATGAAACAACACATCACTGTTCTAGGATCTCTGTGCCTAGTGGGTGAGGCTTGCTCATAAACGTACAATTTCAATAAATATGGTAAACACTGCAATTGTGCTGATTATTCTATGGGAGCCTGAGGGAGTCAGCAGAGACTGATGTTTGAGCTAGAAGAAGAAAGGAGGAAAAGACAAACCAGGCAAGGGAAATAGGATCCGGGAGGGGTCAAGTGTATCCAGAGAAGAATGCTGAGAAGTTTGTGGTGGCTGGAACCTGGTGGGGGGGGTGGGCGGTGAGAGGAGGTCACTGAGGGGGCAGGAAACTTACCTCAAGTCAAATAACTTCTGGACTGTTGAGATTCACACATTTCAGTCCATACCCTCAGGTAGGTTTTAATGTCACTTTCCTTTCACTGGGTCTATTTTGCACACCTTGGTTTTAGTAGGCTAGACTTGGCATCCTTCACCTGGCATGTGAATCGCTTTCCCATGCTGCAGAACTTCCCAGGGCAGCCAACAGGTCTGCTGACCACATGACAGAGTTCTGTGATGTGTATGGATCAACTCACACTCCGGTACCCGATTTTCTGTTTCTAGCCTGCAGGAAAGCCATAACCCCTGCTCAGCATGGAGGCCTCAAGTTACACCGTGATTCTGAGAGAACATGGTACTTCTGTGTGTGCACATAGTTAAAAATTCCTTCTGAATAAAGCCATTGTTTTTTGGGATTGTTTTCCGGCTTTGTTTTCAGGTCCCCGGGCCCCCTCCTCCTCCGAGCGCATCCAGCACCTGAATCGGAGCCACTGCTGCCTCCCGGGTTGAAATCTCACGAGAACTCTGTGTCGTTTTTAATCACCAAAGAATAACTGAAATTCCGAAATTTGGGACTGCTGTATTTTCTATAGAAATGAGGAGAAGAAAGGTCTACTGTTCCTCTCTTGATTTCAAGATTAATCTATTGCCCTTTTAAACTAGCTTCCAGATTTTTCTGCAGAATTCATTAACCACAAGTTGGTTTCTGAATCCCCATGGTGCCTATGTATACTTGATGTACTTTTACTGGCTGGCTGAACCTTATGTTGGAAATGGAGGTGACGATCTACTGCTACACTAGTAGCATGGTCCCATGGTATTCCCTTGTCCTTTAAAACTGGTGGATCCTGCCAAATTCCTTTTCATTAATTATAATAACAATAATAACAAAAGATTCTTTTGGGGACTCCTCTCTGCCTTCATAATGCAGTTCTTTCTCTTCTATATTCCCCTTAGGATATTTTCCACTTAATGAGATACAGTGATACATATTCTTCCTCACTGTTTCTTTTCTGCCTGAATGTGATTTTTGTACCTGCAATGGTCCTGCAGTTTGGGTCCAGAGTGCCAAACAGGAATCTTTAAAGAAGAAGGGAAGAAAATACTGAGGCTAAAACTGTGCACTCTGCAGAAATATTATTTTCTTCCGTTAGCATTTATTGATGGCCTACTCTGTGCTATCCTAGATTTTGAGGGTGTAAAGATAAATCAGTCTATGTACACAAGGAAATGAGTTGAGTGAAGAAGACTACTGAGTAAAGAAACAGACACACAGACAGAAAGGATGGGCATCCCTAAAGGACTGTGAAAGTATGAGACAAGGACTACTTAGCCTGGTTGGAGGGCGGGAGAACAAAGGGTGTACATTTCCAGAGATACACTGAGTTGACTCTTAAGGAAGAGAATTGAATAAGTATTGAATGGAAAATTATGGAAGAAGGGGAGGAGGGAGAGATGACACAAAGTCGGGGGTGGAGTAGAATACAAGGGAGCATAATTGCAAAGACCTGGAAGCCAGAGATGGGCAAACAAGAGCACATGCAAAGGACTGTATTGAGGAGGGGATAAAAGTTTTAACTAATACCCTTTCATATACCATTATTTCACAAATGTTGGTTGAATAGATGACTGTAGTAGGTATATATTACTGTATCGAGATAAGAAGGACATTGAGTTCTTTTTCCAAGTCCTTGAAGCCATCTTATAAGTGAAGAAGCTGGGATTTGATTTTACTCCCCCGGCTTTTGGTTCAGGTACTTTGCAGCTGCCTCACGTGCATTCACAGAAGCCGTTGTTAGGCAGCCTTTCTCAAGAGGCAGGCCAGTAGCATTACGTGAGTTAACAACCACATTCTCTAGGACTTCGAGGAAACCTGTGTAATGTGTGTACTTAAGAAATCAAGGAAGAAAAAAAGTGGTTCTCTAAAGGAGGGCATTGGATGAGTTAAAAAGAGAAACCAAAGATAAAGAAGGTTAAGCAACGATGAAGAAAAGGAGGAAAGTAATTAGAGTTCAGTGAGCTAAAGATACAATTTAAAGACTTTTCAGTAAGGAGCCAAGGTAGGAATGGGAGAGATTAGATTGCAAGGTTTCTAAGGGCTGGCAAAAGCTTTAGGGTAAATCAAAGCACTGTTGCCAATTCAACAGAATTTTACATAATTCTAGGAAATTTAGTAACAGTCCATCAGCTGCAAAGCCCAGGATCAAGAAGAAAGCTAAAACACAGGGCAAGTTCTGGAAGCCTCATATACCTAAGGGTTTTGGCCTGGCAACATGCTGATGCCTGAAGGGTCTGAGAGATCATCTCTTATGACCTCCTCACTCTGCCGCAGAGGAAACTGAGGCCAGAGAGATGGTATTAATTCTACCTGTGATTGAGTTTACTGCTAAGTAGGGACTTTAAATTATAAGCTTCCAACACTCAATTCAGTGCTCTTTGCAAGAATGTGAATTTCAGAACAGGGCATGTGTTTCCAAAAGTGGTCGGAACCATCTCTATCCTCAGGTCAATCATAGAACATAGGGTATAGAGTCAGGAACCTGAATTACAAAGAACAATGGGAAGAGAAAGAGAAGTGTGCTCTGGGAAAGCAAGCACTAGGAGGCGATGACATTATAATATTGTAGAAGACTGGGACATGAGGAAAGATGGAGTGTGGGAATGAAGAGGTTGGTGAAACACAGAGGAAAGAAAAGGGGTTGGAATCTTGTTAGTAGATGTATCAGAAAGGCTCTTTCTTACATTTTATGCAGAGTAAGCCATTACTTATGTTTTTGTTAAGACTTTTTTTTTTTTTTTTGCTCTACGCGGGCCTCTCACTGTTGTGGCCTCCTCCCGTTGCGGAGCACAGGCTCCGGACGCGTAGGCTCAGCGGCCATGGCTCACGGGCCCAGCCGCTCCACAGCATGTGGGATCTTCCCGAACCGGGGCACGAACCCGTGTCCCCTGCATCGGCAGGCGGACTCTCAACCACTGCGCCACCAGGGAAGCCCCCGGCAAGTTATTCTGACAAGACAAATTACTTTATAGAAGCTGTTAAATATATGGAAAGATGGAAAAGAGTAAAAGGAATAGTGAAGAAACCCAAAGCTGCAGGAAGCAGCTACAGGCCCTTGGGCTGGGGAACAAAAGGAAGTGGCTGGGATTTTAGAGCTTAGAAGCTTGAAGGAGGGGCCCTTCCAGACTTCAGAGGAGGAAACTGTCAGCTGGTGCCCTGAAAACAGGGACTCAGGCCATAGAGGAGGGAAGGCCACCTGTATGGTTCTGATATTGGTAAGTGGGTGGTTTTAGGAGTGGAGGAAAAAAACAGACAGTAGAACTAATTGCTGCTTTGGGGACCAACTACTGCTAGGGTGAGAAGCATTGCTGGGCTGGTACAGATGGGAACAGCAGGAACCTGGAAGGCGTCTGGGTCTTTTCCCCTCCTCCAGTCTTCCAGTCTCCATCTAGAGTCTGCTAATGGCAGAACACAACAAAGAGCCATCAGAAATGGAAAGCTATAGTTTGCAAAGTCTTAGTTCCCAAATTAAAAAAGCAGAGTATAGAATAGGGTAGGTTTGAGACTGAAATGCCACAGCTTGAAACCCAAACAACCTCTCAATCGCTCTGTAATCCCCGTGTGTATAGATCTCATCTCTGATCCTAGAAACTAATCTCTCCCCCTTCTTGGTTCTGACCCACTTTTCCTCTTCCCTTTTATGGGAAAACTTCCTCACCTCCTGTTTTCTCTTGAAGCTTTTTCAGTCAAGCTCTCATCCCTAACACTCCATGGGAACCAACCTGTTTTGCATTCCAGAAGGCTCTTCTTCCTCTGGTCATGGTTCTAAGATTTATCTAAAGGATGGTTTTTAAAGAGACATTCTTCTAAAACTCATTGCTCTCTAAAACAAACAAAAACAAAAAAATACACAAACAAACAAACAAAAACTGTAGAGGCCAGAAGTATGACTTCACCAGAAAAACCTCATGGAGGAAAAAAGAAAGATAAACCCACCCATTCTTATTCCAAAACCAAGTTTTTGGATAGGCGGAAAGGGAATGTGTTGGGTAGACAGAACATATTCAGTTATCTTGAGAAGAATGTTAGCTCCAGCTCTGGCTTTTCAAATGGCTCATTTGAGGGACTGATTTGGGGCTCAGGGAAGTGAAAAAAATCTGACTCTCTTTTTTGGAGAGAAATTATGGATGATGAAACTTGTCCTTCATTCTCCTCACTTCCTTTGACAATAACCACCACTTCCTCCTTGTTCTCCAAGTTATCAGTGCAGTTTAGGCTGGAGACAAATCTGAGTAGCCATATTGATTTCACAAATAACTGTTGTCAGTTTCGATCTCTGGTCCAGAAAAATCCCACTAGATCCGAGCAGCTTTGAAGCTATTTTTAATCTGCAAATAACACTAATCTGAGCTCTATATTCATGGGGAAAACACATAGGCACCCTGGAACTAGAGCAATGTATATTTTCTTTTAATAAACAGTTTGAATATGAGCTTTGAGAGGCTGGAGAAGATTTCTTTTGAAAGAAATTTTACAAACATCTTGTCTACTAGAGCAAACCTTGCTCAACTGCATTCTTTAAGTCCTTCCTTAAACCTCTTTAATCTCCTCATCTCATATCCTTGATTTAATACTATAGCTCAGATATTTGTCTCAAATCTTGGGAAGCATATCTTGATCTTCATCATAGGTGAAATGGGGTAAGAAATGAGGTTTAATGTGACGATTAAGATAATATCATGAACATGGAAGCAACCCGAGTGTCCATCGATGGATGAAAGGATAAAGAAAAGGATACAATCCAGTATTATTCAGCCATAGAAAAGAAGGAAATCTTGCCGTTTGCAACAACGTGGATGGACCTTGAGGGTATTATGCTAACGGAAACAAGTAAGGTAAAGAAAGACAAATGCCATATAAATTCACATATATGGAACCTAAAAACAAACAGACAACAGCAACAACAAAATGAACTCAGGTACAGAGCATAGATTGGTGGTTGCCAGAGGATGGGGTTTGCAAGAGGGTGAAATGGGTGAAGATGGTCAAAGTGTACAGACTTCCAGTTATAAAATAAATCAGTCATGGGAGTATAATATACAGAACGGTGACTACAGTTAATAATACTGAATTGTATATCTGAAAGTTACTAAAAGAGTAAACCTTAAAAAGAAATTTCTAACCCTCCATTTAGTTATCTTTCTCCCAGACTGCTGCTTCCTGATTCTCATTTTCACCTTTCACCCTTGATCAAGAATGGCATTGCTCCAAATGCCATTTGCTTCCCTCTTTAAATGTATGTCTTTCTATCACTCCAGAACACTACTTTAAAACTATGCTCCTCTAAAATCCTTGGCCTTTAACCCCAGGTGGCTCTCACCTGCCTTCATCTAGTGTCAAAATCTCCTCCCAAATCCCACCAGCCCTTCCTTCTGTGTACACACATGAATGAATTCAAGTCAGATTAATATGATTTTGGGTTTATTCTAACTTCCTATTTTTACTATATGTTTTTTGGTTCTCTAACAGTGAACTACTTGATAGAGTTTCCCCCATCATTTTCCCTTCTATCCTTGAGCTAAACACAGTGGTTCTTTACACAGACAGTAGTTCAATATCTATTGACAAAACAGCAGAAATGGGGGAGCAAGTTGCCCTCTCTTGTTTACATCTTATTGCTTTTAAAACACACAGAATTCTCTCTCTGTTGATGGAGTGCCTTTTCAAAGCTGCCCATGCTAAGCCAAATATATTCTATGTCAATTCTTCCTGGCCTTGGAGCTGTGACATGGTTGAAAGGTATATTGCAAGTAAATTGTTACTAATAATAATTATAGCACTGACATTTGGAAATAATTTACATTTTTTTAAAGTAGAGAAAATCAAAGTAGTTATCCCTGTAATATTACCCTTACCACTTACATTTTTGAATGGTTAGAAACGGGGGGAGTTATAGTTTTAGATTAGCCACCCTCTTTTAAGGTAACCTTGCATTGTACTTTTGTGTAGTGAACTTCTGTTCATCCCTCTGCTTAGGCCCACATACTATCTCCTCTAAGAGTATTTGGCTGTCACCCCAGCCCAGGCTACGTGCCCCTCCCCTGTGCCTCCATTGCCCTCTCCTGATATCCCTTATACACTGTATAGAAACCGTCTGCCTCTCCTCCATGGACTACAGGCTTCTTGGAGACAAGGACTCTGTTGTACTGGTTTTTATACTCCTAGTATCAGTAGAGACCCTAACACAGAATAGGTTTTAAACATGTTTGCTAAAGCAAGCAGAACCAACTGTTCTGAGTGAGTTTGGCTTGGTAAATTACATCTTGTTAACTTTAGAAAATCTTTGCAATGTTAAGACACCACATACAATAAGAAGAAGCAAATGGAGGCAAATAGGGCTGTCATTTTTAAAGGAGGAAAAGGTAAATGGTCCCAGACTCTGTATTACTGAGTGTTACAGGCAGCTTTTAGGCTAGATTGTTGAGGTATTAGATTTCATGTCCTTAGAGATAAAGAAACAGTGATCACTAGTAACCAGCACAGGATCTCCCCACTCCCACGCCAAAATATTCACTGGTTCACAGTCATTTATGGAACCCATTCTATGGGCCAGGCACTGTACAAAGGTAACTGATCTTAACCTTGAAGAGATTTCAGTTCTTGTGGGACAGTCGCACCTGAAAAGCCTATAAATAGGTATATAATAGCCATCTTCATGACTTATGGAAAACTTTACTCAAGGGCTGGCGATGAATAGATCAGTGTTTACCTAAAGATATATTTAAAGTGACATGAACTGAGATGTTTCCCTGTTTTATCTTTACCTACCTTTTGTTAGCGATAATTAACATGATAATGTAGAGATGGTTATATTGGTGGCTGAATCAAAGTTGGGAGGGATGGTAAATATGGGAAATAAGATCTACAACTATCTTTGTGGTTTTAATAATAAACAACATTCATTAAGATGAATGCAAAGATCTGTACATCAGTCTCAAGGCTGAATATTCTTAGATGGAGACTGTAGCAAGACAAATTCCAAATTAACACAAGAAAGAACTTTCTAATAATCAGAGCCATTGTCCAGAAATGGAACAAACTATTATAGGAGATAATGTGTTGTCCTCACTAAATCTTTCAAGTAGACGCTGGGAACCCCCATGGATGCAGGTTGGAGGAAGGGGTCTGCCAGCCCAGGTGGCCCATGACTCACGGGTGTTGCATGAGTAGGATAACTGTGGTGAGGGAGTGCACAGGCCTGGGGTCAGAGCAGAGCTGAATTCCCAATAGGCAGGATAAGCTTAGGCTCAGAGCACCGGAAGGCAGGGAAAATCTAATGATAAGAGAAAATATTTCTGAAGGCATTTGATAGGAAATATTTCTAAAAAGGCATTTAAAATGAATCATCCTGGGAAAAATCAGAACATCAGAGTACCTCATTATACTTTGCTTAATATTTTTATACTGAATGACTTATGGGGCTGTTACCATAATCTTTTTAGAGGTTACCAGAATCTCTGAAGACCTTTATCTGGTCCTCATTTGGAAACGTAGGTCCTGACCCTGGTTCTGTCTTTGATTCACTGTGTGCTTTGGGCTGCAGTTTTCTTTCTTAACAAGTGGGGATTTGACGAGGTAATGACTCAGAGGCTAGGATGGCCCGAGTTGCTTCCTTTTTTCTCTTTCTTTCCTAGTCACCTGGCCGAGGAGCCGGGCAATGCCTTCCCAAGCCCTTCATGTCTGTGGAACGCCAGCAGTTTTCAGGAGGTGGGATGCCTCCAGGCCATGGTGGGGAGGAGTGGGCCTGCCTACTTCTGCCAGACCTCTAGGCCACACTAGACACTTCGGTTCACATTAAAAAATAAATCTGGGGCTTCCCTGGTGGTGCAGTGGTTGGGCGTCCGCCTGCCGATGCAGGGGACACAGGTTCGTGCCCCGGTCCAGGAAGATCCCATATGCCGCCGAGCGGCTGGGCCCGGGAGCCATGGCCGCTGAGCCTGTGCGTCCGGAGCCTGTGCTCCGCAACGGGAGAGGACAGTGAGAGGCCCGGGTACCGCAAAAAAAAAAAAAAAAAAAAAAAAAAAAAAATTAAAAATAAATAAATAAATCTGGAGCTGTTCAACATTCCCAAGCCGGGTGTGTGTGTGCGTGCACACGTGTGTGCTTGTGTATGTGTTTATGTGTGTGTGCACAACATGCAAAACTTGAAAGCAGAGAGTTCCAGTTGGTCCAGAACTTGCCATCTCCATCCAGCTGTTGGCCTTGTCCCTCACAACTCACTTACAGCCCATATTCATATCTCCTGTGAAGTAGGCCCTGTGATTTTAGCTAGGCGATAAGATTCCCAGCAGCTGGAGGGAACGTGTTTTGACCCCAAAACAGACAAATAAGACTCTTCATCTGGTTGGGGACCTGGGGCCTGGGTGTGTGAAACAATACTGAGATCTTCCTTCTTCACAGAATCAATGTCAGCTGGTTCATTACTAGAAAAAAAAAATGATTCCACCGAGATCCTACATAAAATATAAACCTCTGTATTTTCTGTTTTATCCCTCAGTCATCATGCTCCTTTCTCATGAAAGTCACAGATTTACTCAAATCACGACTGAGAGGAAAGGACGGCAGAATGGTAATGTGTCACTTTCAGCTGCAAGGGTGTCCTCTTTGGGAAACAAGCAATATTTTAGGCAGGACTGCTGTTACCACGCTTTCAGTTTAAAATGACTAATAAGAGGAGGCAGGAAGAAGAGATCTCTTTTTTTGTCTTTGCTATTGTTCTGCTGTCGTCTCTGTGATGTTAGGAAAGACACTTAATCAGCTGGGGCCCTGTTGATCAGCTGGCCCCTGACAGACCATGGGATGTATCCTGTCAGGGAGGCTTGTCGGCTTTCAGCAGCCTCTGTTCCAAAGAGGAGTTTTTACTTCTTGGCTCTTGGAACGATGTCTGATAGCTAACTAATCACTTGCAGCTTTTTATTCATATCCACATTTTCGATCTCACCCACATTTTGGAGATTGGGCTGAGTGAAATGTTTGCATTTGCTGAAGGTCTGAACTCAAACAAGGCAACAGGATTTTCTGACTGGGACCAGACCCTGTCAAGCTAATTTGCTAGGGTACTATTAGAAAACTCGAAATACATCTGAACAGATATTTTTAGATCTTGATTGAAGACGTTTCTCATCTTTATTTAAGGGTCTTGATTCAATTATAAAAAAGAAAAACAATACAAAGCAATACTCGACCTGGCTCCTACTTGGTCAAAACCAGACTTACTGTAACTCTAAAATGTTACCGTACTTACCATTTGTCCTTTGGTTTTCAAGCTGTTCAGCATCTGAATACAAAAATTCATTGTTCTGCCCCAAATAACCTCTGTATATTTTGAAGCCTCAAAGGCAACATAATTAGTTTATATTCTTTTACTTTTAACTTAATTGTGTATCAATTTTTGTCATTTTGAAAATAATGTCACAGTAAATCTGAAATGATATTATCGGGAGTTTGTCATTTGTAATCCCATGCTATAGTTCAGTAATTATGGAAATTAATGAAGTAAGATAATCTTATTTAGAAGCAATTCACATGATAAATGGAAAATAAAACACAAGAACATAGTTAAACTCAATTCTCATTTTTACAAGCTGTGTCTTCTCATATTACTGGACTGAAACACATTTAGGTTTTCATTGTGAAATGCTGTATTTGTAACAAGTAAGATCACTATTAAAATTAAGCATTAAAGGGCTTCCCTGTTGGCGCAGTGGTTGAGAGTCCGCCTGCCGATGCAAGGGACATGGGTTCGTGCCCCGGTCCGGGAAGATTCCACATACCGCGGAGCGGCTGGGCCCGTGGGCCATTGCCGCTGAGCCTGCGCGGCCGGAGCCTGTGCTCCGCAACGGGAGAGGCCACAACGGTGAGAGGCCCGCGTACCGGGAAAAAAAAAAAAATTAAGCATTAAAGAGTATATTCTTTGCTCTTTCTTTATGCTGCTTGAGAGTATAATGTGTTCCTCAAATTGCTACCATATTGTTTCAGAAATGCTTATCAGTGTGAAGTGTTATTCAATTTCACGGAATTCACTGTTCCCATTCAATTGTAAACCAAACAAGAAAACAGATGCGTGATTACAGCTCTTTTGAGAATTAACTTTCAAAAAGATGTGCTTCTCCCCCAGATTCCAAATAATTTTTTTTTTTTTAGTTACCCTCCTCATTCCAGTTAGCTGCTTTCTGTGACTAGGAGAGGCAGTAGTCAAAATGATACTATGAAAATTTGTCTTCAGAACTACCAGTCTTCTCTTGCCTCTTGAAGACTTTCTTGCCTCCCTTCCACCCCCATCTTCAGGAACTCTGTGCTGTGTCCTGTGTTCTTCCAACTATGGAAGCCGGTGCCTAGGAAAGCAGCTAACATCAGTTATTCCCTAGTGTGATTCCATATTCAGGATTCCAAGGGTATTTCCATTTATTATGTAGAGAATTAGAAACTCTACTTTGGAAGAGATCCTAGCAGTCTGATCATGCCATCTTGCTTTTGTTACTTCGATGTCAGAAAGTTCACGCTTTTCCCGCCATTGCTGATGAGTTCTAATTTTTTTTGGTGGGTAAAATCTGCTTCTCTCTACTTTTTAATCATTGACCTTAATATGCCCTCTAGGAGTAATACAGACTGAATTGAACTACCTGTTCCACTTGACAGCTTTTCAAATATATGAGGAGAGTAACCATGTCTTCCCTTTGCCTTCTTTTAGTCAAGTTAATCATTCCCAGGTCTTTCATTTGTTCCTTATTTGACATGGTTTCCAGATTCTGCCAAACATTTCCCCTCTCCACCGCCCATCTTGATCACCAGCAGTGAACAAATTCTAATTTCCCCATGCTCTAAAATATGGTATCCAAGACTGAACACGACACTCCAAGTTTCCCTAATTGACAGAGGGGCCACAAGTGACCTATAATTTGGTATCTATGCTTCCCTTAATGAGGTCTCCTGAACACCCCGGGCTTCTTTCCCTTAACCTTTTTTAGATCTGTTAGGCATCAAGCATGGCACTGGAGAGACAATAATGAACAAGACCCAGTCCTTGTCGGTGAAGAGCCTACAATTGAGATCAAGTCGTGTAAATAAACAATTACAATGTGGAGTGAACACACAGTGATAAGCCTGTGTAGAAGGTGCTGGAGTGAGAGGGTGCAGTGATTGAGTCTGGGTGCCATTGTCGAGGAAGCAGTACTAAGCAGAGATTTGATTGCTGCCAATCCATGTCTCTCTTACTGATAACAGATTTTCAAATGTAAGCATGCATTTTCTCTGGCAGCTGTCAAATGACAGGCTTGTTCATTGTTAAAGGAATTTCAGGACTTCCTCTTCAGCAGCTCTGATATTTCAGCTCCACCCTCTCGGTGTAAGACCAGCACAGACACTGCACCTGGAATTCTAAAGGCAACAGGCACAGATGTGGTAACAGGTATCATTTTGTTACTTAAATGGTCTAGAACTTACACCTGAAATGATCTTTTTGCTAGTATCAGCATCCTGTCAGTGACTATTAGTCTTATTTCTTTAAAGGGTGACAGTCAAGATTCAAATCCACAAATATAACCATGTCCTTAAGGGAGATGCACATCCAGATGCCACTTTGGACAAAATGTACACATGGATTTATAGCAAGGACATTGTCACCAAATTTTGGCTTGGTTTCTTACCCCATGAACTGGGTGACTGTTAATAATTCTTTGCTTTCTTATCTAAGACTGAAAGCAGAAATAAACAGATCACCCTAACCTTCCTTTATTGTGGGCCCTTCTTGGAAAACAGGAATTAGTTCCATACATACTTGTCATATTACTCCTATGTATTTGCAGCTTATTCATTCTTCCCATTAAATTTCCAGCCCCTAACACAGCAGTCCGTTTTGTTCTCAGCCTACATCATAGCTGTTGTTCATTGATAAAGGCTGAGTACAGGGGCAGAGGGTGGGTTGATAAGAGATACGTTGAAGGGAGTGTGGGTGGTGAGAAGGTGGAGAGGTGGAGAGAGGTCTTAAAATTACCTTAAGGATAAATATTGAATCTAAAAGACTTCTGGAGATTGCCGCTCAGCTTATTTCCCGGGGAGCAGGAAAAAAAATACGCTTATTGTGTTTGACAAGGTCTTGCCTGTGTGAGGCATCATAAGAGAAAACACGGGTTGGCTGCCTTTCCCACATAAGGTTTCCTTTACCTTTTGCGTGTACTCCTGCTGACAAAGTGTAGATGACGATCTGGATCAAACACAGGGGGATAAACAAAAGCACTCAAGGAAATGCTTTATTTTTGTTGTCATTTACCTCTAATTATGGGCATAGGTCTTTCCTTACATAGGGTTGAAATACAGCTTCATCTTCTGTTGCTAATCTCTGAGAGATTGGAATTTTATGACTCTGAGCTTTAATTCTTTAGCTTCAGAGGTGACCTTGACAGGGCCAAGTTCTTTTTATGATAACGCCTTAAATTTGTGCAATACTTTACAGTTCAATGAAATCTCAACACACCTTATCCTACTTGGAGTTAAATAGAAAGGTGTTATTCTATTTTATAGGTGAGGAAACTGAGGCTCAGAGGGAATCCAAGTTGCTTCAAGGTCATAGATAGTAAGTTGTGGAGTTGGTAGTATATGCTAATCTTTGCATTCTGGCTCCAGAACTTTCTCTCCTGAACAGCAGCCTCTAGTTGCAGTGGAGGTTGCAGTCTATTAGGTCCTTGTACAGGTCTTATTGTACGTGATCCTCACAATGGCCCTCTAAGGGAAGATAGGCAGATATATAAGGCATATTGTTTCCTTTTCTCCTTCTCAATAGGTAGGCTAAATTAGAAGAGAATTATGCTTAGTTGAAAGCCAAAGAAATCTTTTACTATCCACGATATTTTATTTTGTCTTCTAATCCCTAAGGCTCTTTCATACTGTCATTCATGCAGCATACTTACTAATATTTAGGAAAGTTCTTGTTGCTGAGAATAGTTCAGCAACTGTGGCCATCATCAGTTTTGATTAAAAGAAAGAGATGCTTCTAAATAAGAATTGATGCTCTGTGGTCTCTGGGTATGACTCCTGGCTGAATGTTGGCTGGCAGAGTGTAAAGTCACATTGTTAATCTTCTTTCTTCTCTTCATCTTTCTTGTCTACACTCTTCCATCTCTAATAACAAACTCAGTCACTACCAGCAGCTTTTGACTTGTCTACACCTTGAGACAGTCACTTATCACCAGACCACACTCGCTACTCCTGCATTTTCCCCACTGTGACTGCCAGCTGGATAAAGCTCTCTACAGAGCTTCTTCATGGGCCTGTCACCTGTGTAGTTGTAGAGGATATAGTATTAAGAAAGGCCCCATACTTAGCTGAATGCTCCTGCTGTCACCAACTTGAAAGTCTTGTTAATTTTTGAACAAGGGGCATTGCATTTTCATTTTGTCTCCAGTCCCACAAATTATGTAGCTGGTCTTGGCTTTCTAACCAAACTCACTGCAGCACACAGAGGTTCACATTCTTGTTCCTTTCATTTACTTCAGAAGTGTAGACCTCTATCCAAGAGACCGGATCTAGTCTTTGACTAAATTTTATCTGAAGGTGAAAAGATTTTTCTAAAATACATAGACTTCTGTCATATTTTCTTTCTTAAAAGAAAAGAGAGTTATATAGCTATTAAAAAAAAAAAAAAAACAACTCTTACTGTACAACTCAGGTTCCTGTTTTACAGGAAAATGATCTCCTATAAAGATGTCCTCCTGAAAGAGAATGAAAGAGAGAGAGAGATAAAAGGGGAGATAGATGAGAGAGAGAGAGAGAGAGAGAGAGACAGAGAGAGACAGAGAGACAGAGAGACAGAGAGACAGAGAGACAGAGAAAGGGAGAGAGAGAGTTACAAATAAGTTTCAGATTCCTGGGGTCAGAGGTTGAAGATATCAGAAAACTGGAAAGAATAGGATATATTCTTATATAATGAGAGGGGAAATGCTCATCTATCAAGCGAGATAGTAGATGAAATTTTGTATGGCTCTGAATTTTGAATTCTATGGAGGGAGCTGCTGAGAGTGGGGATGATTAAGGGGGTTAGAAAATGTGGAACTTTCTCTCATTTGTACCATCCTTTGCTCTGGAGCTGACTTCTACGTAACCCCACTGCACCGCTTTTTTTTTCCTATTTTCTAGTTTTTCCTCAATTCTTTTTTTTTTTTTTTCACTTTCCTAGCTTTTTTTCTTTCCTCTTTCTTCTCCCATTATGCATATTATTTTATTTAGTTTATTGACTATAAAGGTATGTCCTTGGCTCTTAATTAAAGAGCGATTAAATTTTTTATACATTCCTATACTGTTTGCTTTTTTTTTCCAAAGGACAACTTGAGGAATAAGAGACTAAATTTGAATTACATTGAAAAATAACTACTTAAAGAGTTGATTACTTGAGAAGTCCATGATTTTCTTTATTTCCTCTCTAGATGATTATCAAAAAGTTGAAATTATTAGCAGAATTTTAAAAATAACCCTTAATTATTTTCCTGTTTGTCAGTTGACCCTAATGAATTATCAAGTTCTCCAACCCAAATTTATTTAATGACTATATGGGTATATTTTTCCTGTATTAGACTGTCTTGTCATTAATGGAATTTGATTATAGAATTAGTTTCAAAACTTAAACTTAGTGCATTATCTAGGTTCTATATCCATCTTTTGATCTGGAATTTAATTCTTCCCTGTCTTTGTATGGGCACAATGAGAGGCATTGGAGTGAAAAGATGAAAAGGCACGACACTCCCTCAAGAAGTTTGCAGTAATTTGGAGAGATATGCCAACGATTACAGTATGAGAATTGATGGCTGGGAAATGGGCCACAGTGTAATAACAGGGCTTTCACAAGTATGAGGATCACCAAAGTCTTGAGTGAGATCAGAGAAGGTTCTCAACCAGTACAACTGGTAAACTTTCGCCAATTTCCAAAGTTATGGAAAAAATGCTCTTATATTCTGATAGGAATGGACTTTTCCTTTTGTTGGGAGTTTGGAGAGGTTTGATAAGCACTGGTTTATAAGATACTTTTGCGAAAGAGATGAAGGTGGCATAGCTAGTTAACACTCTCCTTGAGACAGTAACAAATATTAGGAACTAATATGACCTAGGGTAAAATACCTAACCGCTCTGTGCCATTATTTCCTTACCTGTAAAACAGGTATAAGAACAGTACCTATATCTCATGTAGAGTTATTGTGAGGATTAAGAGAATTTGCATGCTTAGCAGAGTAAGAATATAGTAAATATTGCCATTATCATCTTGACAGTTTCAAAGAAATGTCCACATTTAAAGGGATTTTCTTCCAAAGCAATCAAGCCAGATATGGATTTTCCTCTCATGCATCTTTTAAAGCTGAGTGTCAGGCAGGCAAATTAGAGGACAGTTTCTTAATCTGTGGCATCGATTTTCACTTCCTCCACATATCAGTGCTCATTTGTATTGAGATATGCCAGCAAAGGCTAAAAAAATTGTCAACTACTAGCCTTGATTACAGAGAGAGTCATGGAAAGAGGGCCAGTAAAAGAGGAGGCACTGGGCTTCATCAGGATGGTGAACTGGGCCATGAAAAGGGCATTTTCCAAGGCATGCACATGACTGTAAAGGCGTGGGCTTCAGAGCCTAAAAGCACTCTGTTGCTTTCTAGCTGTGTGACCTTGGGCAAGTCACTAGGCATCTCTGAGCCTCAGTTACCCATCTCTAATGGGAAATACAATTTACCCCCCCCCCAAATATAAAATAAAATAAACAAATACAAATAAGAAAAAAAAGAGCCCCTGGTCTGTTTTCTTCACAGGGTTATATGGAACCATGAAATTTACTCTGGGCCTAGGAATGGGCCAAGGTGGAGTGTAGAGGTAATAAATGAAAGTTTTATAAGCCCCAGTTCTGGCATTGGTGATTATCTTCTGTTACAAGAAATCCAGGGGCCATTTCCCTATAAAGGACAGGGTCTCCTCAGGATATAAAGCCTCAGAAACTGAGTAGTCAGCAATTTATTTCTGGACTTGGATGCTCTGGAAATCTGAGAGCCTTTCTTTGAGTGACATGATTTGTCATCTAGGATAAAGGGCATTTTTATGGCCCTTGGATCTCTGTTCTGAGAGGATGGCTCTAACTTTCAGGAGGTGCTAGCTTGTGGCCAAAAACAGATTAGGTCTGACTGATCAAGAGAAAGAGGAAGTGAGAGGAGAAAACAAACTGCCTTTGGAAGACAAAAGAGTTGTTTCTAGCCAAAATGTAATTCATACTCATTGTGAAGAACTGGGGAAATGAGAGGAGGTATATAGAAATAATATCAGCTGTATATCCACCAGCAAGAGAGATAATAGTTGTCAGCACTTTGCTGCAGTTGATAACTTGGTTTTTTGATGCATATAGAATATTTTACAAAATTAGAAAAATATCCAAAATGCAGTTGAATATCCTGTTTTGTACTTAACATTATTTTATTAGTATTTTCCACATCAATAAGTATTAGCTAAAATTTCACTTTTAATGGCTATATAATATCCCACTGTGTGTATGCCCCATAATTTATTCAATTCTTATTTTTAAATATTTTGTGGTATTTTTGATTTAGTATAAATAAAATGTAAAATACCTCTTTATACCCAAACTTTGTATGGGTTTCTCATTTTTCATTAAAGATATATTTTGTAAAATGGAACTCCTGCAGGAAGAATCCAAACTTTATGGACCCGTAGTACATACTCCCAGATTGCAATGGAGTAAGATTGTTCATACTTATATTTGATGGTGGCATACCAAAGCACATTTCAAATTATCTTTGCTGAGAAGGCACACCTTACTCCAAACCACATTTCTGGCTCCTTTCCCTATAATTCATTACTGAAAACTGAGCAAGAACCACTGTACTCCCCAAATCAAAGACTCCATCAATTATACGATGCACCATTACTTTACATACCACCGAGAAAGAAAAAATGCTGCCAATGAAATTAGGATGCACCATCATTTCTAAGATGCATCCCAACTTCAGAAATGTTAAAGTGTGGAAAAATGTGCAACTTGGAATGAAAGAAATATTTATTTCATTTTTTTCTCTTTGAGAGTTCTTCCTTGGACATTTTGTAAGCAGGTCAAGATGGACATGACACCAAATGCAGGGGAGGGAGTGTCTGGCCTTTATCCGATGTACCAGATACAACCCCTCTGCCTTCTGTCCTTCTTTTTTCCCACCTCTAGCCCATCTCGGGCATTGCCCCCACGTACCCCTCATCACAGCTCCCTTGTTACCGACCTTAGTTCTCTTTTCTCCTCACTGTGCTTCCGAATCATCTTGCCGTAGTGAGTAGAGTCACTTAGGGTGGTGGTGGAAGTAGGAGCAGAGTTTGCATATAGCGTTTTCTTGAAATTTTAACTGACCCATTTCTTACAACACGCTCTTATTATCCAGTTATTTTGGATGACCACCCATGCTAATCAGTCCCTCCTCTTTTAGCTTAATCCCTATTTTTCTAAAGATGTACTCCCAAATTTTATAATCATCCTTCTCTGTTTATATTGAGAGAAATGTACACACACATACACTTTATATCTTCCTCCTTTCTCTCTCTATGTGTGTGTTTGTAATACAAACATATGTACTTACATACATACTTCTATATGTATATATTTGATGAATATATACTTTATGCACTTTATATTTCTTGGAAAAAAGAGAGCACTCATAATATGCCCACAGTGAAAAGCATATACCCATACTTTATTAATATACATATTTCATAGAGAAAACATAATGTCCATGTCCACATACATTTATTTATTTATAAATATATATCTACATATATTTTGTAAATGGGTCAGTATATAATGCCCTCTTTTCCCCACTAGAGTTCTGAACCAGTTGAAATCAACAAACGGATAGGCAGATGGAGATCAGAGTACCATTTTATTTCTGATAAAGTATGGGTTGGAGAGTGCAGTATAGACAGGAGTCACAACAGGTATACTAACGCTGAGCCCAGAATTAAACTGACTCGGCTTTCAGCCCCAGGCCACACAGGACTGCCACAACCCTCCCTCTCCCACAAGCGGGGCACGTATCTAATCATGAAGGTTACTGCGTGGCCCAGAGTAGATAAGATGTACTTCTCACAGGTTGGCCAGTTCCTAAACACAGTGAGGGGAAGGGGCTGAGCTGGCCATGCCTGGTTTTTCTGCCTACCTCATCCATCACCAAGGCACACCACCACCGAGAGGGGTGCTGCAGGAGATCTGGAACATTCGAGGAAAGACCCCTACTCGTAGAAGCCTGGTGCATGGAAAAGGCAGGGTTCTCCCCTGTCACTGGCTTTTATTTACACAGAGAAGAAAACTGAGACCAAGAAAGTTTTACCCACTTTGCCAGGATCATGAAGCTAGTTAATGGCAGGGTTGATCTTACATTCGTCTTCTCCTGACATTTACTTTGGTGGTCTTTGGCAGAGCAAAGGGAATGGGCTAATTCATGATAAAAAGGCTATTCATTCATTCAACAATAGTTATTGAACACCCTTGTGTACCAGCCACTGTCTGGTCTCTGGAAATAGTGCTGAACAATATAGAAAATGTACCTGCCTTATTGAAACATACCTCCTAGTTGGGGAGACATAATAAACTACTCACTAAGAGTATAAAGACAAGTGCAACAGGATAAGGGTGACAGAAGCTATTCTTATAGGAAGTACACAGAGAAAACCTCCAGGAGAAGAGACTTGAAGAGGCTAGCCGGGGGGGTTTTGGAGGAAAAGCCTTCTGGGCTGAGGGAATGGCCAGTGTAAATGCCCGGAGACCTAATGTGTCAGGTTTTGAAGGTGTATTCTTGCTAATTCAAAGAGAGAAGGAAAGTCAGAGAGGGTAACAAGCAAATGAGTAGATATTTTGGACTCCACACCGAGGACTACTTGCCCCTATTCCTAAAGCTAATCTAGCTGGCGGTTTTTGATGATTAAAATCCTGGGCGAAACATCCCTGGAAGACCTTGCCAACTCCTCGTTTTAATTCTCAGCTGAGCAGTGTTATTCTAGGTTACTCATCTGGAAGAATGCCTTGGAAAGATCTTTATTGTCCTGTGGTTCTCCCATGCTAATAATGCAGCACCCTCTCCGAGCAGCGAATGCCATGCACATTAGGGGCGAGAGTGTTTAAAAGTCCTAAAGCCTGTTTTATTGCTTGTTCACTGTCATCCCTTATTAGTGAAGGTGTCACAGACCAGACTTATATCCTGTTGGGCATTTGGTATGTTTGTACTAAATGCTTGTATTACATTGATTTTGAATTGCCAACGCTGTTAAGCGGGTAAACAGCACAGCTTTAGAAGAAATCCTCTGAGCTTTTGGATATTAAGATATTCTGAACTTCTGCTCTATTTTTGTTACAGCAAAGTCTCTGGTAAGTTCCAAAGGATCATATAGCCAGGCTCATCAGTAGGCTCAGGATCCATGAAACTTGTGTTTCAAGCTAGTTACTGCCGTCATTATGGTGTGACACTATAGGGACCCACCGTGATGTGAGATTTCAGGGAAACTGCACATTAAGAGCCAATCCGTTCAGTTCACCTGGAAGACAAGTCATTGGGCAAGAAGTGGGAGGGTAGCAATGCCCAGGAACATTAACTTGCTCAGCATGGTGCTGAACTAGTGTCTGCCAAGGGGCTACATAATTAAGGCACAAGCACTCTCCTAACTATGGTAGGGGAGGAAAGGTAAAGGGGAGCGGAACAGATCTGGAAAAAGTCTTATCTGTGTGTGTGCGTTAGTGTCTTTCAAAGGCACAGGTGAAAAAATGCCTCTCAGAAGTAAGGAAAGAGAATTGAGGTGAGTAATCACCTTTCTCTCTCCTCTCCATCTCTCTAGGAAAAGCCAGGGAAAGCAAAGATGGGGGGATAAAATGCACTGTGAACTAAGAGCGGAGGAAGGGCCATGGGTGCAGGGTGAGTGCGTTGTGCCTGCCATTGTATTTTCCCCTCCCTGAAACATTTTCTAAGGCAGTGCCCAGAACACAATAGGGCCTTAATTCTTATTTGTTGAAAAAATGAATACATGAGTGAATAAATGAAAGAAGTGTGGGCTGGGCACATTGACTTAAAGCCCGGTGCTCTTTTCAGGGCCTGCCTGATAAATTGTTTTAAAATGAATTGTTTTAAAATGAATTGTATAAAGAGAGGCTATTTAAGGGAACTCCATTCAAAATCACATTGTATTTGATAAGGTGACTTTGAATGTACTCATCTCATGCTTTCAAAAATTTTAGAGAGAAATCAACTATATTTCGATAATAAAATAAAATAAATAAAATAAAGAAACCACAAATTTTAGAGAAGACCGTGGCCTTAAGGCAGAAGAAGAAATATGAACCTGTCCCTAGACTTAATGTAACATGGATATGTTTACATGAAACCTTTCATTGTAAGGTTTGTCATACCTGTCAATTTAGCATGGATAAAATTTTACTACTGATGCACACAATTCACTCCTGTTGGTTTTAGCAGGAGCTTCAGAAGTGCCTCAAAGTCCTATGTGGGTTAGACATGATCCTTGAGACAATGTAAGCCTTATCCTCAGTTTCTCTCTGGCTACCATATTATTTAATAGTAATCAATTATCTGAATATTTTTCTGTAGTCATTCACATCTATTCACCCAGACTTCATCTTCCTAGGCTTGTATACACATATATCCATCTATCCCACCACCTGCCTTTCACATTCTGCATTCATGCATCTATCCATGCATCCATCTACATGTCCATCTATACATTCATCCACACATCCATCCATCCATCCATCCATCCAATTTTTATTTACAAGCACATGCTATGTGCCAGGTTGTGCGTTTTGAGACTAGACATAATGACAACAGGGTCTTTTGTCCCTGTAGCTTATTGTCATTTTAGTCTACATTTTGGACTGACCCGGCACACTGTGTAAACTTCTATTGTACTCTCATGCTGGTACACTTGTCTGTTTCCACAACTACACAATTACCAATCAAGGCCATGATTTGTTCCAGCCACCTAATTATGTTGATGGGAAATCTGTGCATGAGGGAGGATGTGTGATTTGCCCATGTGTTCTGAACTTTATTGCTGGCTGAATAGAAACTAAGACTTAGTAAGACTGTATTCTCTCTGACAATCTGGGGTCCTTTCTGTTACATCATGTACGGTGAGTTCTTCCTGTACTTGTGCTCACAGGTGGTGTGTATCTGGGACTAAAGCTGAAGTGGGTGTTTCCTTCCTGAACAGAATGTAGACTCTGCAGATGGTCTGAAGTTTGGGGTCTAGCTATCATTCAGGATGACCTTGTAAGTCTTGGGAACGTAGAGACTGATGAGTCCTCAAGAAGCCAAAAAAAGATCAGTGCTGCCATGTCTTTCAATTTTTCAAAGAATATTTATGAAGTGTCATTAGAGAACTTCAAGTCTCCACAAAATACTGCATTTACAGATGACACCCACTTCAGTAAGAGCCTAAGGGGGGACTCATTAGTAGGCAATCAGTTATTCAACTTGTTAAACATTAATTTCTCTTATGCTTCTGGTCTGCCTTGCGCAAGCATAAGGGGTGGGGGGAGATAGCAAACTAGAGTTTGAACAAGTTCTCCAGTGCTAGCTGGCAGCTCTGCTTTTCCTCTGTGGGTCTAAATATTTCTTTAGTATCTCCTTAATTTTCCTGGAGGAAAATTAAGAACAGGAGGACTTCTAAATAGTGGGGCTATTTCCTCTAATTTAAAAAACAATCATGAATGGATGGTCTTTTGCACACAAGTAACCTGGCGGTCTCATGCTCTCACTGGAGAGGGTGAACCCCAGATGTCTTGGATGCTAAAGTTCTCAAGGCAGTAGACATTTGCCCATGAGGCTATAGGTATCTACTGATGGGATGACGATGCTGTGGGAAAAGAAAGGATCCCCTCCTGAGGATTTGGTAAAGGAAGTATGGGACAGAGAAAAGGAACAGTGGGGACAGATTCTAGGTTCCCAGAATCTGGGAACCTGGGCAAGAGAAGGAAAGGAGCAGTATGTAGAGAGAGAGGCAGAGAACTAGCAGAACAGAGATGCTGTGTTCTGGAATAGGAAGCTGTGGAGCCATGTCTGGGGGGACCAATGATCCATGGCACAGCTCCTCTGAAACATAGTCCAGGGTAGGGCTGACACGAGTCAGGCAAGGTGTCTGGGCTTGTGCTACAAGGTACAAGTTCGGGGCAGAACTTTAGAATCAGCAGTTTGATGCCATCCAGAGCATGACTTAAAGAGAAAGTCAGCAAGGGGATGGGTAGAGAAAGACCACGTGCCCAGACCTGTCCCTGAGGCTAGAGCAGCAAGGTGGTCTGCAGGGTGAAGATGTCTTCACTGGCTAGTGAAAGCCATGGCTTCTTGTCACCATTTTCCTTGGTCGTATGAAGGAAGGCAATAGTTTGGGGACAGATACCTAAAGAGAAGCAGAGCCCAGAAAAGAAGAAAGGGGAACAGCCCTGGTGATATCAGTGAGACTCTGTACCTAAAGTTGTCTGTGTCCCTAGATGCCCTAGTAATTGAGTCAATCCATACTCTCTGTTCTGCTTAAACCATTTCAATTGACCTTCTGGTATTTGCAACATCAAGTGTCCTAAACTGCCTAGTTCTGGTTCTGCAGCTTAGGGTTCATTTTAAGCTAAATTTCAATAAATAATGGCTGTCATTATCTGGGCATCTCCCCACCGTGAGTCCAGGTCATACTCACAGCTCTCACAGTGGAGACGCTTCTTCTCATTTTACAAGTGGGAACACCCAGGTCTAGAAAAGTGGAGTCTCTTGCCCAAGACCACAAACCTGGTCAAGCTGCAAACCTGATCTGACTGAACTTCAGATGTTTTCCTCTCTGCCATGTAGCCCCCTACCCCCACTGGGGCGGTTTATCCCCGAGTTCCCCCTGACCTCCCTTTAAGGGTCTTTTTGTCCTCTTCAGCCTTAGGTTTCCTTTCCACTTTGCTGCCTGCAGCTCTGCAAGCTTTATTCCTTTCCCTTTTTCTACACCCATCAACATGTCTGAGTCTTAAATAGGGCCCCAGGACCTTGCTCACGGCTGGGAATGGCTGACTAACTATCTGTGTGTAGCGTTCTGATGAGCAAAGACACACATAATATACAGAGAACTGCTGCTCAGGAAATGGTCACGATGTAACTCAGGAGGGCTACATATTTTCTTTTTGCAGACATTTACTTAACTCAAAGGAGGGATGCTAATGCCGGCCAGGACAATAAGGTTTGGAGGGGAGGCCTGTTTCCTTGCCTCTCTCCTCTCAGCCTCTTCATAGGTGGCTATGCTGTACCCTGCATGCCTGTCTGCCAGCCTACCAGGTGGGTCTTCCCTGTTAGCGCCAGCCTGCTGCTTTATGTGGTGCTGTGTGACTGATTTGATGACCTGTGACCCGACTGTCCATCTGGCCACTCCAGAGTTCGCCTGGCTGTTTCCCTTTTTTTTTGCTGTGACTGAATTTCCACTGCCTCTCTCAGCAACTGACTTGCAAACCACTCTGCTCCGTCTGTTAAATGGATGAAAAGAGAGAGTGACCTCCTGCTGCCAGCTCTGCCCGGTGCCCTCCCGGTCTTCAGTGGGAAAGCACCTGGGCCTGGGAGTCTTCTGCTTTCTCCTGAACTGGCCGGGGCCACAGCTGACACCGCCTCAGCCTGCCATGTGCGCGATGCTCTGTGAAAGGAGAGACGTTTCATTTCGTACTTGGCAGACGCTGAACTCAACGGGACGGTGAGACCCAGGAAATATGACACCATCTGCTTCCTGCCATGTTCTGGCTCCAGCGCTTGATGTCAGGGCATCAGCTGCTACCTGAGTGTCCCTGGTCCTGTGAAGTGAGCCATTCAGGAAACGCCTTCGCTAAGACTTTCCACAATGGCACCATTCATCCTGGCCAGGCTGCCCTGCTGGGCATTTTTTTCTTCTTGACTTCCAAAGTAAAAAATGTCTTCCTGCTTTCTAAGTTTTCCACAGAAAATATATACACATAAATATGTATATACATGGTATAGATGTTAGTTTATTCGGCCATCCTTTTCCATATGTGGACTTTTTTCTGCTCTAAAGGTAGTCTTCCTAGATCAGCCTCTGGCTGCCTTACACTGTATCCAGTGCTCTGTGCTTTGCTTGCCTCTGCCTTCCAGGTGGGAGTGATGTCCTTAACTAGTGGTTAAGTGAGGATTAGCTACTCCCAGGGGAGGATTAAGCAAACAACAGTATCATAGAAAATAGGAAAAACCAGTTGGGCCTCCCTGTGCTGGGAGTGCCCAATCCAGCTAGCAGTATTAAGGGCTATAGGAGGGAACAGGTAGTGCTATATCCCTTGTGCCATGGCCCCTGCAAATCTCAGATTTCCCTGAACCTCTGACATGCTGGTCTCTAGTTCAATCAAGAAGCTGCCAGGCAGGTGGGATGGGCAATGCATTGAAGGCTGAGTCCTTTCCTGACAAAGCCCCTTGTTCCCTTTATGGACAGACAAATCAAGCCACCTGTATGAAGTATTAAATATGAGATAAAACACAAAAAACAGCCCTGTCGATCTGTTAATACATTTTCAGACTCGGAGTACGCCATCTGGACCAGACACAACGGCTGCTGGAATTTGTGTTGTTTCTTTCTTCTTTCTTCTGATTTTGACGTGGTTTTGGTTAGCTATTCCTATTTTGATGCCTAAAGGGTGATATTAAACATAATCTGAATCTTAATTGAAAATGTATGCTTTTCTCATTTAAACTTGTTGGCTCTTTGAAGAATTACGGCATGGCAAAATGTTGCTGGGGGGATGTCCTGGAGAAAATTCCCTTTGGTCGCCAGATTGTTTCCTAAATTAGTGGAAGCCTTCAAGTCCTAGGTCAGAAGGAAGATGGAACTATTTGTTACAGTGTTGGAGTCTGATGGGAGAGCACATGCTATGTTTGCATTTTAAGAGTGGCAGTGGTTTCCGTGAAAGACTGGGAGAGTGGGTGGGCTGCTCAGACATATGCTCCAGCCCACACAGCCAGCCATCACCATGACTTTCATAAGAGCAAGGACTATACTCAGCCAGCCCTTTGACACACACAGCCCTTTGCTCTGGGAAGACTGATGAAATGCACGTGTGCATACACATGTGCACATGGACACACACACTATGGTCCATGCCATTGTGCCTACACCTGCTAGAACCTATGGACAGAATTGCTGTCTTCCCTCTGACCAGATGAGCTCAACCCGGAGTCCCTTCCCACCCACCAACCCCCTGCCAGGCTAATCACTCCCCTGTGTGGAATGATGAAATCTATAACTCATGGTCTTTCACCTAGAAGTAGCAGAGGTGGTATTAAAAACTTGCTTATGTTTCAGGCTCAGTGGGTTGTATCATCACATAGACTATGGTTTATTTAGTTATTAATTTCTGGTTAGCCCTTGTTCTATTGTTGAAAATTCTTTTAATACATCTTGGCCCTTTGACATTTATAGGCATATTTATGTGATCAACATGGTAGACCTTCAATCTTCTCATTCTCCCTCTTTCTTGATTGGGGTAGGGCTATAGGAATGGCCCATTCAGCCCTTTAAAGTATCAAGATTGACTGTGTACTTTAGTAAGTCAGTCCTGGCTCAGACTTGGCTCTGGCTGTGCTCAGCAACCTGAAACCCTAAGGCCTTACAGGCAGGGCCCTGTGTGGCAGTGGCCACTTTGTTGGAAAGGAATGATTACAACCTTGGGCATCTCAGATGACGCCATGTTCTCTTCAAAGAGCCCACCACACACACAGAGTAAAGGATTAGCAGTCCCATAATAGAGATCCATTCAATGTTGTAGTGTTAGTAATAATTAAGTAGCGTTTTATGATAGCACCAGCAGGCTGGTCAAGTGAGTAATTCTTTTCAGGGTTTGCTCTCTCTCTCCATCGGTAAAGGATTTAGATGGATTTATGACATTGGCTGAAACAAATCAGTGGATGAGTGATTACAGGAGTTGAGTGTGGTTAAGCCAAGATTAATGCCACTAATCCCTGAGAATGAAGGAGAGGACTGTCACCCACAGAAGTGAACTTGCAGTTCAAGATGTGCGGGCTTCTAGCCAGCGGTTCAGATCTTCTGGGCACACATGCATGCCCACACACGATCTCAACCCAAACCCAGCATCCCCCTGTCATGCTGTAAAGGATGGTAAACAAACAACAATAATGACAGAGGGCTTGAAATATGGTGAATAAAATAGTCAATGTGAGTAAACTGCTGCTTACTAACATTCTCAGTTCACCAGGGTACCATTTCAGCCGAGGCCTTTACGAGGTCATTTACCTTTACCTACACCGGGACCATTATCTTAATTGCTCCTCAGCCTTCATGGAAGTATTTGTGGGTAAACAGTTTTCACCAAGGGAGTTATTAAGTGCCCCCTGGATTACCATAGGATCAGGAATCATAAAAATAGTGGCAATTGTAATCATAATAACCTATGCTGGGTAAGTATCTGTTATAAATATGTCTTAAATTTTCACCACCAGCACCACCCAGAGCAGCTTCAGGGTGAAGCCCAGCATAAGAAACAGAGTGCTGGATTTCCCTGGTGGTGCAGTGGTTAAGAATCCGCCTGCCAACGCAGGGGACACAGGTTCAATCCCTGGTCCAGGAAGATCCCACATGCCGCGGAGCAACTAAGCCCATGTGCCGCAACTACTGAGCCTGCGCTCTAGAGCCTGCAAGCCACAACTGCTGAGCCCGTGTGCTGCAACTACTGAAGCCCACGTGCCTAGAGCCCGTGGTCTGCAAGAAGAGAAGCTACTGCAGTGAGAAGCCTGCGCACCACAACGAAGAGTAGCCCCCGCTCGCCATAACTCGAGAAAGCCCAGGTGTAGCAACGAAGATCCAATGCAGCCAAAAATAAATATATAAATAAATAAATTTATTTAAAAAAAAAAAGAAACAGAGTGCTGATTATTGAAAAACATGGATGGATAAGAAGGTGCTCCTCATTCGTCAAGTCTGGAAGGCATAGAAGAGCAAAAGTGCTGCCATAACTCAGCCCCTCTCTTACCTATGGAGTTTCATACTGGTGCTGAGGAACTACTGGTAGACATGTGAATTCTTCTCACCTCAATAGAGGGAGGAAATATGCTAAGTAAACATATTTTAAATGCATGCCCAAGGTCAAGGGAAAGCTGGAGTTTTGGAAAGAGTGTCAGTTCCATCCCCATGGCTCATTTTATGGCTACATGACACCCAAATAACAAGTTGCAAGCAGATATTTCAATCCATGCTCAATAAATAATTAACTAAATTAAATAAATTGGGGGGCTTTGGAGACCTAGCCAGACCACATTGTGGACTGCTTCTCTGGTTCCTAGTCATGTGCCCAACTAATAGTAGATTAGTTGGAAACTGAGAAATACCTAGACTGAATTCCTGGTTGATTTGACTTAGAAATGCCACCCACATCAGTTCTTGGGTGTCCTAAGCTGATATTCTCCATCCATATGATTTAATAAGTCCTCTCTGCTTCTGGGCTATTGTGATATGTCTCCTGTTTCTCCTTAGTTGTTTGCATTATCTGCAAAATAATATTCAACCTGAGAGTGTTGCATTTCAGGCTGTCCGCATTTGGACTCTTACCTGCCTCTGCAGCTTTCTCTCACAGCATCCTTACGCATGTAGTACTTTAGATCAGTAATGCCCCACTCTTTATTCCTGCCCTGCCAGCAGAAAGCAAGATAATAGAGTTCTCATATTTCTTGAATTGAGCAGTGAAAAGACTGTCTTTAGATGAAACAAATGATCATGGATTTCCATACTGATTTGTTAGTTAAATAAGTACAAATGCAAAACTAGGTATAAACTTCTGCAAGGATTCTATAGACTATGATTCCTTTTCTTGGTCAGTATAGAACAGGATAGTTCTTCTAAATGGGAGCCTTTGAAATATTTGAGAAAAAAGCAGTCATAGATTCTTCAAGTCCCTTCCTCATTAGGGTAACATTTCATGTTTCTTCAGCTGTTACTTACAGGAAATGGCTTTAAATTTCCTCCATTCAACTTACTTCTCAAATGACATCCAGTTGCTTAATGTCTTTCTGAAGTATAAGCTGTGCAGCACATCCTTCCCTTGATCTGGATCCCACATTTCTAGAGTTGTCACCACAATTCTTAAGAAACTTTTTTGCAGTCACATTCTGTGATTGACTTCTGTTGAGCCTGCTATCAACGAAAAAGCCTAAAGACAGGCATGATTATTTTGAAACCATTTCTCCTTCATCCTGTATTTATGCAGCTGGTCTATTGAGCATAAGTGAAGGACTTCACATTTATCCCATGTTAAAAATCCATCTCGTTAGTAATCCCAACATTCCGGCCTCTCAAAGTTTCTGATGATCCCGATTCAGTATTTCACTCTAACTAGTCCTCTCAGCTGAAGAGTTGGTCTACATACTAATTTTTCACTTTGTAAAATTTTGCTGTCACAGCCCTGTATTCTAACCTGAAGAGATTTGCCTCTGTCTAGGTTAATAGGTGCTGAAAACTCATCACCTACAAGAGTGAAGAAATAGGTACTAGGGAGTGGTGGGGCTTGTGGTCAACCACAGAGTGTGTTCAGTTGTTTAAGTTCACATTAATTAAAAATATGAATAGGGCTTCCCTGGTGGCACAGTGGTTGAGAATCTGCCTGCTAATGCAGGGGACACGGGTTTGAGCCCTGTTCTGGGAGAATCCCATATGCCACAGAGCAACTAGGCCCGTGAGCCAAAACTACTGAGCCTGCGCGTCTGGAGCCTGTGCTCCACAAGAGAGGCCGTGACAGTGAGAGGCCCGCACACCACGATGAAGAGTGGCCCCCGCTTGCCACAACTAGAGAAAGCCCTCGCACAGAAATGAAGACCCAACACAGCAAAAATAAATAAATTAATTAATAAACTCCTACCCCCAACATCTTCTTTAAAAAAAAAAAAAGAAAGAATATGAATAAGAGTGGCGAGAATGGATATCCTTGTCTTGTTCCTGATCTTAGTGGAAATGCTTTCAGTTTTTCACCATTGAGTATGATGTTTGCTATGAGTTTGTCATATATGGCCTTTGTTATGATGAGGGAGATTAGGTTTGACATAAATACACTACCATGTGTAAAACAGATAGCTAGTGGGAACCTGCTGTATAGCACAGGGAGCTCAGCTCGGTGCTCTGTGACGACCTAGAAGGGTGGGAGGGAGGCTCAAGAGGGAGGGGATATATGTATACATATAGCTGATTCACTTCATTCTGCTGTTAGTACAGCAGAAACTAACACAACATTGTAAAGCAATTTTACTCCAAAAAAAAAAAAATAGAAAAAGAATATGAACAGCAAGAACAGAGTGCTAACCAACGGCACCAAGTGAACCTTGTCAAGTGGTGGGTAGAAGCAGCTCTGTTGCTAAGGTGTCACTCTGCAGTTATGTTTAAACCACATTATCTAAGACTAAACAGCTCCTGATGCTCTGGACAGATCAAGCGGCAACAAAGTACAGTCTATTTTTCATCTTAAGATAGTGCTCAAGATACAAGCTGATCAAAATAGGGCACAACAAGATCATCAAACAAATCTCCTTTCACAGGAGGACACATACCTTGCTCTTGCCCCCATGAAATTCTGCCCAGCAACGACAAGGAGATTGCAAGAAAGAACCCTTCCTTGAGCCATAGCTCAAACTCCTTCCTGGACTGCTGGTGGTAAATGCAGCCCAGAGAAAGGGCAGAGCAATCTGTTTACGTATCACTGACTAGGTAGCGTCCAGATAATGAACAAAGGGGTGATTTCTCAGCAAACCAGTAATAACTGACCCACACTGTTGCTTTAAAAAAAAAATATATATCTTATGGCATACACACATATGCACACACAAACATACGTATTTCTTTTGCAAAAATGGAAACACTAAATATTTGAGTGAATGAATGAATGAGGAAAAGGCCCATCCAGAGTAACCTGGGATTAACTCACTGTTGTTTTCCCAGGTAATAAGGACGGCTATCTTTGTCCAGAACAGATGCTATGAGATCATGTCTCCAAGAGATGAACTGAGAATGAATTCACTGAAATTATGGTGCTCACAGAGAGGATTTTAGCTTGAACATTTGTTCATATGATTTATGGCACCCTCCATCCGGCAGAGTCAATGCAAAAAAAAATGAAACTTAATTACAGCATGCAGACAGAGTTTGCTTAAGAGAGCTAAAAGTTTGTGGGGATTTTTTTTTTTTTTTTATGAGACAGGAAACTCATCTTAAAAGAAAAAAGCTTTATACAACATTTGCAACTCATCAAGTGTGAGTCTGACCCTTGTGTGGGGGGATGGGAGGGTGCTGGTTGTGACTCCACTTGGCCTCCAAGCAAATTATCCCCAACCGTAGGTCCCTGCTAAACTCCTACCTCCTCCAATGCTTGTGTCTCCAGGATTCCCTTTTATTTCAGCCTAGCCTTTCCCTTGAAGGAAAAGAGTATTATTGTCCTTTCTCTCTGGCAAATCAAAAGTCTGGAAGTTTAAATTTACAGTCTAAGAACTGTTCCAGTGTATATATGGCTAAGAGGGTGTTATTAACAAATACAATTAAAAACATTCCTTCTGCTAATAAAAAAGTCAGCACCTTCCTATTAAACTAGGACCTACCCTTAAGTTAATTAATGGCTGTTAACACTTTATTTGCTTTCAAGGGTCTCTTGGGTACCAAGCTTCTGAGACAAAGCAGATTCTAGTTGGTAAGTCAGTGGCTTTTTTTGATGCACACCCCTGACCCTCAACTTATTCTACATCTGAACCTGAGTCTCTTTGTGTCTTGAGATCTCCTCTTGAGACCTCATCCAGAGGGGCCTGGATAATGGTACTTATTTGGCAAAAGTTTTTAAGATCTACAGATGAACCTGGCTGATGAATAATCTCAATGCTTATGATAGTCATTGAATGATAATTGGCCCTTTTTGGACCATTTAGGATTCAAGTGCCTCTACCCAAATCATTACACGAAAGGCAGCCAACCCCTGAAGTTTAGATTTGGCTTTTGCACTTAAATTTGCAAACTGGCACTACTTTCATCAAGAAAGAAAATATGACGATGCAGTGCTACTACTGATATTTGGATAGCATTTTGTATTTTCAGCATGCTTTCAGATAATACATTATGTAACTCGCAAGCAAACAGCATTTTATCTTTTGCAGGCATGCGGAGACAGCAGAATTCCTGAATTCTCAAAAACTGATCATGAACACTTCTGAGACTGACAGTTGGGTCTATTTTCAATAGATTTTGCAGGTAAAAAAGTGATCGATGATTCAGTTTCCTCTCTAAGAGTCAAGTGAATTTATCATCTTCTGATTCCTGCGTTCACCTAAAATAAGGTGCTGGTCTAGGCAATGAAGCTCGGATTCGAGGGGCACCCACCCAATTCATCTTCTTTTCTTTATTACTCACCTACCAGTCCTTCCTCCAGTGCTGCTCCTGTAGCTTTAATGGTGGGCATCGGCCCAGAAGAGCAGCTTTACAAATGAAAGTGTCTTCTGCGGGCGGAGGAAAGAGGAACCTCTATCACCGAAGGCTCACCTACAGACAATTTATCTAACAAACTCCATTTCCTGTGTGCCATTTGCCGGTATTCATTGTGTGTGGAGGCTCCCAGGGAGGCTCCTCATAAAGGATTGTTCTGTTATAACCCAGTCATATTTTTTCCATTTAAATAATGAAGAGGCTTCAGCTCCCTTTCTCTTTTGTTTCCTACTGCCTAGATAAGATGTCCATATTCAGAATGTTTCACTGATATGAAGGTTGCCATCTGTTTTTTGTCCAGATAGGGACCATCTTTGTACGTATTATTTTACTTAAAAAATAGTCTGTTGAATTTAAGCAGGTTTCCTTCCCTCCCCCCTCGCTCTCTCCCTCTCCCTTCCTCTCCTTCTTTCTTTCTTAGACAGAAATTGCCAGCTTTTCTATGTCAAGTTGTCTTCCTTTAGAAATTAAAATATATGGTAATAAAATGCCATGCATATAATCACTTGACAGGTAAACTGTGTTTTTCTGACAATGTTTGAAATTAACAGTAACCTAAATGGCACAGAGGACTCTGCGTTAGGGAAGTTTCTTCCTTCTTTCTTCTTTTTGTAATCCTCCAACAGCAAGCCATTCATTTTTACATTTCCATGTTAAAGATACAACACTAAAAGTGCATTACCTTAATAATCAATAACTCAGTGGGAGGTCCTAATGGGGAGAATTCACTGGAAGCTATATTCCAGTTGAAGTAGCAAAGGACCACCTTAGGCCTGCGGGCTATAATTAGACAACCATAAAACTAGGAGGTAAATGGTGGAAGGCTACATTAGCAGTAAAATGCTAACTTGCAAGTAATAAGCCTGAAATCTTTCATGTCTACTCGAGTGTCACTTACACTTGAACAAGGAAAATGTTATGTTAAAGAACAAATTTACATTTAGGATCCCTAAAGCTTAAGGACTGGTGAAGGTTAGCGTGGCAATGAGAAAACAGATGAATACAAATCTGCACACTTCACAGTTTTCACTCAGTTTGGCCCTTCCCTCTCCCTTTCTTTACCATCCACCAGTTTTTTTCTTCCCCCTCCAGGCTTTGCGAAACATTACAGAATTTAAACACAGGAAACCAATATAAAAACCCTCTCAGGCAAAGAAACAGTGCAGCTGACTTTACATTGTTTTTATTCGTGGTTCTCTAGTTTTACATTTTCTGATCAGTGACTGCCACTGAGACCAGGAAACCAGTTTCTTCAAGAGCATCTGTGGCCTGTCTGAAGGGCTTGCATTATTGATTTTCTGCTCATAGATTCCAGTTGCTCTGTCAATCGTGGGCCAGAAATAAAAGATGGCAGTCAATAAGCAAAAGGACTGAGCTCCCATGAAGACAACAAAATAATTCAGGAGATCTGACTAAAACAGAAAATGCCAAAATCCTCAAGAGAAAAAAATAAAAAAAAAATCAGTTAAGCCTTTCTGGGAAGGAAAGTCTGTAGTACCCCTGAAAGACATATTATGTTTGTAAGGGACTATATTCTTGCCAAGTGAGTCTGGAATTTTCTCATCAAATTAATTCATTAATGAAAACATTTATTAAGTGTCTGTTAGGCAACCATAGGCACTGAAGACAAAATGAGGAATATTACTCTGCTCCTATTGGATAGAAATGTATAGGGTACACATATAATTGTAAGAAAGTATGCTGAGTACTGCAGTAGAGGTAAGTACAAATGGCTTTGTGAGTATAGAGGAGGGAGATACAAGAGCCTGGACAAGTCGGGGAAGATTCCAGGAGTGACAACAGTTATGTTGTAACAACATCTTGAAGAAAGCTTAGGAGTTCTACAAAGGGGGAGCAGAACACTCCAGGCTGAGGACCTAGCATGTGAAATCACTCTATACTTGCTCACTTTGTTCATACAAATTTAATGGACATGTAAATTATTGAAAGAAGCATTCTTTAAAGTAAAATTTATGAACTGAACACTGCTATGTTGGTTTTCAACTATTTAATGATATTTTCCCTCATCCCACAGTGTTTAACTCATGCTTTGCACAAAGAAGCTTCTCAATAAATATTTGTTAATGGTTGGATTAGAGAGAGGAAGGCCAAACAGGAACTAAAGCAGGTAGTAAAGTATCTTTAAGGAGTTCTTAAATGTTTTTAGGACCCCCTCCATGTGATCTTCAAAATCTCAACATTATTATGTGGTAAAAAAAACAACTATGAATTGTAGTAAAGAATCCATTACAAATCCAATGTTTGGATGATGGGATTTTCTGGTTGATACAATTTTCTGGTTAAAGAAAAGCTATCTTAAATCGTTAAAAGGTTTTCACAAGTCTTTTGAAGTTGTGTTTGTTCAAGTTACTACCCTACCTGCTCGATAAAGCCCTAAGGGCTTCCATCATCCCCTGAATAATCTGACTCCACTGCCCAGTTTCCTCTCACACCCCTCCCTCTTCCTGTGCTCCATTCGCAGTGTTCGTCTAAAAATGCCAAGTGTCTTCCCACTTTAGGACATTCTAATATGATCTTTCTTCCTGACACACATTTCCTTCCCTGCAGGGTATCGGGGGCTCGCACAACCATGGGAGGGCTGGGTCTCAGTCTCACCAAGCTCAGCCTGGAGAACTAACCTCTAGAAAGTTGTCACTAACCCTTGCAGCTGCCTGTAGCACTGATGCAAATGATTGGCAGGAGCTCACCCTAAATCCACTGCCAACCTCCTCTCTGCTGTCTGATTATGCATCTTTGCAATTGCCGCTTGAGAACGATACCTTCTGCTCCTTCTCTTCTTTTCTGCTTTCTGTTCATTGTCAAACACTAAACAGGATCAAGCAAAGAGGATTCTGGGAAATGTCCTTCTCAGTTCTTCTAACCTGCAGCGGGACTATAGTAGAAGACTGGATGTTAGATTGAATTGACTACAGACGATCCAGCACCCTGGCCAACTTCTACACAGCCTTCATTTTCAACGACTGTTTCCTAAACCTAGGCAAGGTTATGCTCCTCTGTCATAGCATTTTTCTTAATAACATCATAATTGTAATATGGTTAGATGTGTAGTTGTGGGATAAATATTTTTCTTATCTGCTACAAGCATATTACATCACAATTGTAATATGGTTAGATGTGTAGTTGTGGGATAAATATTTTTCTTATCTGCTACAAGCGTATTACATCACAGTTGTAATATGGTTAGATGTGTAGTTGTGGGATAAATATTTTTCTTATCCGCTAGTTCTTTGTGTTTACCAAAATATCTTCTCACCTTCTGGAACCTATTAGGCTCTCAATAAATATTTGCTGAATGAATGAATGAAGTATCTCAACTTCTTTTAGTGATTTATGCTCTTGCAATGCCTGAGCGTCAACCTCTTTGGACGTTGTACAGAGATGAGGTTTTGCTATAGATGTAACAACTGGAAGAGACTGGGTTAAATCAATAATTGCAGGATAAACTTGAAAGTTCCTTTAGAACTTAACAGCAGGGAGGACAATTTGGCATTCTCTATCAGAAGTTTTTAAAATATTTCTATCCTTTGACCTAGAAATTCTGAGGATTTTTTCTAATGACATTTTAAGCTGTGAAAGAGATTGATGAATAAGGATTATTCATTGCATGACGCATTGTAAATTCTGGAAAGAATTGTCCTTATTCACACCTCCCACTCACTTTTCAAGCCATTATTATATGGCTTCAGTCCCCATTAACCCACTGAATATGTCTGTCTAAAACCTCTTCTTATCAATAAATCCAGTGGATACTTGTAGTTTGCATCTTCCTTGACCTCTCAGAGCACTTGACTTGCTGATGTTTTTTCTTTCTTTGAACATCTTCCCCTCTACCTGGCTCTTCTTCTGCCTCTCTGGCCATTGTTTGTCACTCTTTTGTGAGCCTTTCTTCCTCTGCTTCCTGTTTCTGCTCTAGGTTCTTGCAACCTTCCTGCTATCTCTGGGCAAATTCATCATTATTTCAATTACCATTCATATGCTAAAAACATCTCAAGTTCATCGCTAGGCTGAAAGAATCTGATTATATGCATTTGTCTCCTGGACACTTCAACTGAGCATATGAAACTCAACTTCTCTAACAGTAAACATGCCATCTTTCCCAGCAAACGTGCTTCAATCAATTACTTACTCAATCAAAAGTGTGAGTGTGCTTGTGTGTGTATATGGGAATAGAGGTGCAGGATATTTTTACTTACTCTTAGGTAGGCAAGCTAACCAGCATCAAAACATAAGTAGTCCGTGATTGTTATTTTTAATCTAGTTCTCTTTTTTTTTTTTCATGGTTAGTAAATTTATTCTAGATTTTGGCAATGGAATTACTAATTTAGAGCACTTGGGTTTTTGACCATCTTTCCTCTTTTTCCTGAATCTTTTTGGACATTTTAGATAAGACTAAGAGAGCTTGGTACCATTTTGAACCAGAATCCATACACATCATAATTAATGGCTACACAATTCTATCATATGGAAATATGAGTTTATTTTACCATTCTCCTGTTGCTCCTTTCTAATAGAAGAGGAATTCAGAAACGTTCTAGTGAATTGAGGATCCAGTTTAGTTAGGCTGCAGTCAGTATAGGCTTCATTATATACTAATGTTCATGAGTCTGAAAATATTTGGAGTTTAATTTGAAAAAGAAATTCTTAGCAGAAGTATATTTACCTGCATTTCTAAATTCCCTTGAAAGGGATTTGAGTCCATATTCTGGAAAAATCTTTCAAAAATAAAATAGAACATCATCTTTCAGAGATTGGGGGATTATTGTGTAGTCTCTGAAAGAACTTCAAATATTATGTAATTATGGGAGTGTTTTGCTCTGCCTTGGTTGACGATTACAGAAGGATAGCTTTCAAGATGCTTTTGCCTTACTGACCTTTCATAATTCTGGTCAAATAAGATAAATATCTGCAAGTCTGAGGACAAAAGAAATATGGTAACTTATTTTTCAGAGGAGTGTGATTTTAGTTTGATTCATTTGAATAGTAAGTGAAGTTCTAGGATGATTTTTAGTAGGCTCAGATAGCTGTCTACCATGTCCTGTGTCTTGCCTTCATGCAGGCTGAGAAAACACCAAATATCTGCATAGGGTTTAAACATGACACTAAGCTCTCCTTTGCCCCAACTACCCTAACCCCAACGTTTTCTCCTTAGCAACTTTTTTCTGACTTGTCATAGTGCCTTAATTAATGAGCATGTAAGTAATAAAAGTTTATTCTCTCACCCAGGCTGGACATTTGTTATGAGGGACATGACCAAAATTTGGGCCATTCTTCAAGGAGAAAACAATGTTATTGAGAAGAAGAAATATGTGTATGAAGTAAATAGATAATAACTTAAATAAATTGGAGATCTGGAACCTGGAGAAGGGAAGACGTAAGTGATGGGGAAATAGGAGGGTTTGGCAAGGTAAATATTGCAATGATGTCCATGTGAAAAGAGTGATTTAGCTTGCTCTGTTGAATACCACTGGATGGAACTAGAAAAAGGATGAAAATTATAACATGGCATCTTGGAATTTAAAATCATAACTGACCTGGGCTCAGAAGGGCCTGCATTAAGATAATGAGTTTCTTGTTACTTGTCATTCAAGGAGATGCTGGGTAAACATGGATTAATACTATTCTGGAAGAGGGGGGAGAGTGATATGGGAAGATGGACAGGGGAAACTTAAGATCCATTCTGACTCTGGGAGTATATGTACAATTAACATGATTCCTGACAATTATATATTCTGACAAATATAGATGGTATATTATGTAGAAAATGTGGAACCAGACACTGTTTCAATAGACCTGGGTGAGCCACTTCCTCTCTAGAAGAAATAAGGTTGTAAATGTGTCAAAATATGCATTTTTCTGGGATAGTATCTCCTGCCTTCATCAGATTCCCAAAAGTTCTATGGTCCCAAATAATTTATGACAACAGCAATAGAGGGCCTTGGTTTCGAGCATTAATGCTCACCTGTTGTGGTGTTTCAGTGAGTGAAACCTCAGTGGTGAGGTGGCTGTTGACTAACAGAAAATTAGGTCTAAAGGACAAAAACATAGGGAAGTTAAGTACTGACAGTGGGGAAAGGAGCAGAGGGAACTTGTGAGACTTAGGCGTGCTGAGCGGTGGGAACCAGCGGTAGAGACCTGGAGGGGTATGATCTTCTTGCATTGGCTCCAAACTGGAAATTGTCTTCTTCCTTCCTCAGAGCAGCTCTCTGTCCATTGCCACAGATTATATTAGGGTTCTCCAGAGAAACAGAATCAAGAAGGTATTCGTGATATATCAAATCAAGATATCAAGAAATATACATCTGTGTATATCTGTATACATATATCTGTACACAGATATATATATATATATATATATATATATATATATATATATATACACAAGATACCCACACACAGGCACATGGGTGTGTCTATGAGATTTCTTTTAAGGATTTGGCTCATGTGGTTCTGGGGGTTGGCAAGTCTGAAATGTGTAGGTCTGAAAGCTGGCAGGCACTGATGCTGCAGTCTTGAAGCAGAATTTCTTCTCCTCTGGGCAACCTCAGTTTTAGCTCCTAAGGCCTTCAACTGATGGAGTGAGGCCCACACATATCATCAACGGTGATCCCCTTAACTTAAAGTCAAGGGATTGTAGATGTTAAACACATTTACAAAATACTTTGCCAGAAACACTGAAATTAGTGTTTCATTAAATAACCGGGTACTACAGCCTGGTTAAGTTGACACATAAAATTAACCAACATAAGTACTATGTTATTATCTTTCAGGCCAGAAAACTTAAAGTTGTCATTTTTCTTTCTTATGAAATTTCATTGTGCTTTTCACCTAAGAAGGAACACAGTGAAAGTCTGGTTTTAATGGAGCCTGGAATGAAGATGAATGGAATACCAAGAAAACACACAATGCTTCTTTCACAGTTGTGTCTAGGACTGGCTTTAATCAACGGAGTAGGTAATTGCTAAACTATTTGTGCCACTCGCCAAGTAGTAGCAATGAATTTACCCTTATTTATCCCATTTTGTTTGTGTGATGGCTTAGTTATGGGTAAAATTTTTAGTTGAGTGATATAATCCCACCCTAACCCACTAAGCTGTCTAGGGCAATGGCAGATATTAGCAAAAACCCCTTAATTTGTACCTTTAATATATCACATCAATATCACATTAATACTTGCAGCAGTCAGTTATTTCTATATATCAAATAATTGCAAAATCACTTATTTTCACTATGTGTGTCTAAACTTGCTTAAAGTTGGCTGTAGGTCTTGAGTTTACTTTGTATCTCTTCTGTGTTTCTACATATTTCTGCTACTTGACTCTCTGAGAAATGACCATCTCATAGAAGACAAGCAAGGGAGGAAAGTGGAAACACAGGATGTCTCTGAAAGCCTAGGCTTGGAGATGGCATACTATCTTCTCTACCCACATTTTATTGGCAAAAAGAATTGCATCAGTGGTGTGAGGAAGTATATTCTACCCCTGGTGGGAAAAACTGCCAAGTCACATGCAAAGATCATGGATACAGGAAGAGGTGAAAAGTTGGGCCAATAATTTAATCTATCACATTTATGATGGTGTATTAGGTTTTTTTTTTATGGCTGCTTTAACAAATTACCACAAACTTGGTGGTTTAAAACAACAAAAATGTATTTTCTCGCAGTTCTGGAAGCCAGAAATCTGAAATCAGTATCACGGAGCCCATATCAGGATGTTGCAGCTCACGCTACCTCTGCAGGCTCTGGGGGAGAATCTGTTCCATGTCCGGCCCCGCTTCTGGTGGCTGCCGGCATTCCTTGAGTCCCGGCTGCATCATGCCAGTCTGTGCCTCCATGGTCACACGGCCTTCTCCCCTTCTATCTGTCTCCTCTTATGTCAACTTTAAATTTCCCTTTGCCCTTCTCTTTAAGGATACATGGGATTGTATTTAGGGCCCATCTGGATAATCCAAGAGAATCTCTGCATCTCAAGATTCTTAACTTAATCATATCACGTACATGTAAAGTAATATTCAAGGTTCCAGGGGTTAAAGCCTGATATCTTTGGGGGACATTTTTCAGCCTACTACAAATAGGAATAGCAGTCACAGAAGACTTTCCACCTACAAGACATTCAACTAAGCCTTTACATATATTAACTCATTTAATTCTCAAAACAACCCTTCATGTTGTTTCAGTTATCAACCCTGCTTTTTAGATGAGGAAATTAAGGTGAACAGAAGCTAAACAACAACTTGCCAAGTAAGGCAGGATTTAAGCTCTCTGTCTCCAGAGTCTTCCTTAATCACTACATTCTACTGCTTCTCTACTTTGCTTATAAATCAACAGAAACATAGATGGAAACCACAGCATCTAACACTGGGACTTGAATATTGGGCTTTTAATATGATTAGGCAGATTGGCTTCTTATACTGAGAAATATGGTCTGAGCTCTTGAGAAGTTTAGGGAGTGGCAAAAAAGAATATCTTGGATGCTGTCAGCAATTGTTCCAAAGCTGCTGGGCTGGGATCAATGACCACGTTCCTAGGTGACATTCCAGTGGCCAAGTTCTCAGCAGAGTTTGGAACATTTGTGCCTGGCAAAGTTTCTTCTCAGAATTACTAGGAAGCTGTAACTGGTGCTTGACAGAGTCTGTGCTCTGTTCCCTGCAGAAAGCTGAAGCCAAGGAGTTTTAACACCTACAATTTAATAGGAAAAAAATCTGAGTAGTGTTGATGGTCAGGTCATTTCAAACCAGCCATTCAACAGAATGATGTGTTTCTTTTTTTTTTTTATTATTTCTTTTCTTTCCACTGTATTTCTTTTTCCCTTTTTTCTTTTTTTTTTTGCGGTATGCGGGCCTCTCACTGTTGTGGCCTTTCCTGTTGCGGAGCACAGGCTCCGGACGCGCAGACTCAGCGGCCATGGCTCACGGGCCCAGCCGCTCCGCGGCATGTGGGATCTTCCTGGACCGGGGCAAGAACCCGCGTCCCCTGCATCGGCAGGCGGACTCTCAACCACTGCGCCACCAGGGAAGCCCTTTCCACTGTATTTTAATATAGTTTGCTTGAGTTCATTTTTGGTTACAGGGTTGGTGACAAAGGCTATGTTCTTTGTTTCTTCTTTATTTTGGTAAGAATTCTTAACATGACATTTATCCTCTCAGTAAACTTTTATGTACACATTACAGTGTTGTTAACTATAGGTATTACGTTCTACGGCAGATCTGCTTATTCATCTAGCGTAACTGAAACTTTGTAGTCTGAACAGCAATCCCCCTTTCTGTGTCCCCCCTTAAGTAACTACCGTTCTATTCTCTGCTTCTGTGAGCTTGACTATTTTAGATACTTCCTGTAAGTGGAATCATGTAGTATTTGTCTTTCTGTGACTGGCTTATTTCACTCAGCATAATGCCCTCTAGGTCCATCCATGTTGAAATGGTAGATTTCCTTCTTTTTAAGGCTGAGTAATATCCCATTGCATGTATATACCACATTTTCTTTATCCATCCATCTGTTGATGGAAATTTAGGTTGTTTCTACATTCGGGCTATTATGAATTATGCTTCAATAACACGGGAGTGCAGACCTCTTTTTCCTATCCTGATTTCAATTATTTTGGATACAACCTAGAAATAGGATTGCTGGAATATACGCTAGTTCTATTTTTAATTTTTGAGGAATCTCTGTCCTGTTTTTCATAGTGGCTGCACTGTTTTTCATTCCTACCAGCACTCTGCAAGCATTCTAATTTTCCGCATCCTTGCCAACATCTTTTATCTTTTGTTTTTTGATAGTAGCCATCCTAACAGATGTGAGGTGGTATCTCATCGTGGACTTGTTTTGCATGATTAGTGACATTGAGCATCTTTCCCTACACCTGTTGGCCATTTGAATGTCTTCTCTCGAGAAGTGTCTATTCAAGTTTGATGTGTTTCCTTAAATACACAGGCATTTTTTAATGACAAAGGCTGAGCTTTCTTAGCATGGCTTCTGACCTACCCTCTAAAAGGTATATCTTAGCTACATGTATCATTATGTTTGCTATTTTGATTTAAATACTGACAAAATATAATTTATTATATTATCAAGAACCCTAACATTGCACATGGAAGGTTGAATCCAGCCACATATGGCGTTCGCCAAATGTCTCCAGAGATTTTTCTATTTTTTATATGCTTTACCAGGATTTTGCTTCCTTCACTCTTTAGCCCATATGTTTTTTTTTGAAGCTCATTAATTGGCACAAACTTTAAGCATTTGTCCCCAATCAATCAAAAGTATTTTATATAGGTAAAAAATTTATTTCCAAATGGCTTGGTTGGCTCTTTCAGCGTGCTAAAGATTTTTCTATTACATTAAAAACTGCTGTTATTGTTCTCTCCAAGAGTAAATAAATTTAGATCAATGACTTTCATGTATATTCCAGGCTTTCCAAACCTACATCCTGAAGTCTGCCAAAATGACTGAACAGTAAAAATCACATTCTCACTTAGGCTTCTGGAAGTTGGGACAAAAATCAGTTTCCAAGGTACAAATAATAAGCTCAAAGCAAGACCTTTTCTTTCAGCTTTTCACTTTCCATTGCTTTGTAGAGAATTATCATTTGGCTTAATTGTCAAGAACAGTAAGAAGGAAGATCAAGGCTAATAATTAAATTTCTGCCACAGATGGAATTGTCAAAAATTAAACATGGTGTGGTAATCAAGGAATTACAGGGAGTTTAATACCTGTCTCTTCTCTGGATTTTATTGCAGGCGCAGAGGAAAAAAAAACCCAAAATATTAGGAGGTTCGGGATATTTGTGTGTAGTAGAAGGTCATATTTGGGAGTTTCAGGAGAATTAAGAACCCTCCAGATGATGATAATACATCAACACTGAGCTTGTCCCCATGTCAGATGTTAGCACTCACTCCCCTCCCCTGGCCTGGAATAAGCTTATGTCAGATGGCCACATGGACTGCCCTTGCTTCATTCAGATCTCTGCTCAAATTCTTTCTCTTCAGAGAGTCCTTTGTGACCATCCTATCAAAAGTAGCAACACCTGCCACTCTAATCTTGCCTCTGTTTATTTTTTTCTTCTTGATATTTATCACTACCCCAGTTTATATTCATGTTCATTTGTTAATTGTTAGCTTGTTTGTTGCCTTCCCCCACCCCTAGAGCAGTGCCTGGTACAGAGTGGATGCCAAGTACATATTCGCTATTCCTATTGAACCCCCTTGTCACACTTTAGTTACAAACACACTCTGTTTGTTTGTTTTTAATTTAGTGCTTATGCATAGACACTTTGAAATTTTAAAAAAGTCCACTTGAAATATTTCTAAATATTTAAAAACAAAGAACCAGGGGGCATAGGATATGAGAGGCCATCTTATAGGTAAAAAGGAAGCTCAGAGAGAAAAAATGAATAGTTCAAGGTCACATGGCTGTCAAGAATCTTGGGGGTGGGTCTGAGGTTTTACCCTACTGGCAAGCTAGCAAGTTATCCTTCCATAGTTTCATGGATGCTGGCAGAGACATAAGACTCCTGAGTCAGAAACAAAGAACTGTATTCTCATGGCACAGCAATCTTCATGAACATCATATTTGCCCCATTTCTCCTTGTCCTCTGCCCCTACTTACCAGCCTCATTGGAGTGATGTGGAGCTTGCCCAGCTGGATGCTCTATGTTCACACTGTGGCTCTGTGTCACACCTGAGGAGCCCTAATCTGAAGGATTTGAATCTTTTATAATAAGCAGTAAGCAAACCTAACCTCTGATCCAGAAGAGTCACTATCTCTGTCATTCTGTGTTGTACAACATCCTTGAAAGATACCACTCTCACAAAACATGGAGAAATGCTGGAGATCTATGGAGAATTGTCTCTCAACATCAGCCAGTTAGTAAAAAACAATTGGTGCTATGTCCTAACTCTTTTTTTTTGTTTGTTTTTTGATACGCGGGCCTCTCACTGTTGTGGCCTCTCCCATTGCGGAGCACAGGCTCCGGACGCACAGGCTCAGCGGCCATGGCTCACGGGCCCAGCCGCTCCACGTCATGTGGGATCTTCCTGGACCAGGGCACGAACCCGCGTCCCCTGCGTCGGCAGGCAGACTCTCAACCACTGCGCCACCAGGGAAGCCCTGTCCTAACTCTTAATAATCATTGCTTTATGAAATTGCATAAAACCTGTATAGCACACAGTATAATACTTAATGGACATTAACTCTTTATTCTCATTCCACATATTTCTTTTCATCTTTGGGTTACATATAAGTTTTCTGCTTTATTTCTGATGATGTATCATGGATATTGGTAAAGGGATGCATCAGAAAAAAATCAGCCATAATCTCATCAATGCTAAACTCTATTCTGAACACATCAACAGAGGAAGCCCATTACAACAAACCATTAAAAGAATATAGATACTTCATGAGTATTTAATACCTTGTAAAACGTAATAACCGTACAGAATCTTAGAGTGGGGAGCCTTAAGATCACCTCACTGAACTTGCCCTTTTTCCTTGGCTTTACCAATTTACTGGTGAGGAAACAAGCTGAGGGAAGGAACAGCTTTGTCCACAGTCATATTGGGTTAATAGCAGAGTGGGGAATGTGACAGTCTTGATGTGGTAGTATGCCTATAACAATAACTTCAGTCTTATCTTCTCACACTGCTTTTCAAAAGAGCACTCACAGTATGTGAGTGATTTGAGTTAATGGCCTCCTTAAGTGCTTATCCAGGAGAATGTGGGGCTGCCCAGACCTGAAGGTGAGGAACTTGGATTGTATTGCAAGAGAAACTAGAGGCTTTTTGAAGTTAAGAGTAAAGATTAAATGCTGTGGAAAACCTTAACTGCATCAATTAATCAGTACTTATCCATTGTGTGGAAGATGGTACATCATAGCAGGTGTAAACTCTGGAGTCAGATTTGGGTGTGAATTCCTACTTCACTTAGCTTTTTAAAGTTATTTACCATTGCTTTGCCTCAGATTCTTCATATAGAGTCTGAAGATAATGATTGTACCTTTCTTACAGAATTAGAAGATGAAGTGCATACATGGCATTTAGCACAGTCCATATAGAGAAAGAACTCAATAGTATTAGGATCATTCATACTATTATGTAACCTAGATTTTACAAATCATTTGGGCGGGGTATTATATGTTGGCCTTTCTAGAAGATTCTTTCTCCACCCTGCTCTGTATATTTGGAGAATGAGCCGTATGTGCCACCTCATTTGACAACCTTGAGTTAAGCCAATGGGGGAGCCCTGGCAAAGAACTGGGGAAAGGAAGGAAAGAACCATGTCAGCTCGCTGTGAAGGCCACCAGGAGCCCTAATTCTGTCAGGCTGCCCTCTCTACACTTCAGCATTCTGTCAACTGCCTTCACATCCTTGGCCATCACCCGCTAAAACAGCCATGGAGTACTGCATTGTCTCTTGTGGTCTTCTAATATCAAGCTCACACTTTTTAAAAGGGTAGCTTTGTTCATCTCTTCTCAAATTATCCTAATCTGAATGTGCCCTCTAATTCTTGCTGATTCATCATTTTCCCATTTGATCTTTACAACAACTCCATGAACTAAGTATTATTTCCATTTAACATATGATGCTACTGAAGCTTAGGCAGTTAAACTAATTTCCCGAAGTGAATTGACTAGTCAATGACAGGACCAGAATTCTGTTTTTCTGCCACTAGAGCCCATGGTCTTTCTGTTGATGTGCTTCTATTGCATTCCTTAGGGCATATTCCTCAAGGTCAAGACCATGGTTTATTAATCTTAGTATTTAGTCCCATTTCATTCCAAATATACAGCATATACTCAATATATGTGTTTTAAATGTCTATCAAAGATAATCTAAACTTAAAGGTTATTTTTAGGGAGCATATACTACTTAATCAGTATCACATTTCACAGCACACAATTTGAACATCTTGTTTTATTATAGAATAATAATCATACTCCTCATTGACTGCCCAAGAAGAGCACACAGTTGAGGAAATGCTATTGGTGGGCGGTAGGGGAAAGAGTCAGCCTGGGGAGTTGTTCTGGTTGACATTTTCAGTGTTTTTCTGGGCCTCTCTCTGAAATGTAAAGAGCTCTGGGACTCTGGCTGCAAATGAAAGAGGTGGATTTTTTGTTTTGAGAGCAGCTGAGGGAGGTGGGTGTGTTTTGCTGTGTTTTGAATTTAGTTGTTTTCCTTCATTACAGAATCTCATTTCCTACAGAAAAGTTTAGCATCTGTTTTGTGATTTGATGAATGGCTTTGAGCTGTTAATTTAATTGCTTCCTAGTAAGACACTAATGACCTTTTTTGTTCCACTAAATACTAGTGAACCATAAATGAACCATAAGTAAACACTTGGAGCTCCAGTACTTACAATTCACATTGCTCAGGTTCAGGTTGTAGCAACTAGAGTTAGAGTTACAGGTGGCCTGTAGATTTTGCTTCCAAAATCTGTGGTAGGTGGGAAGAACAATAACTTTCTCATAACAGCAAATTCAGGAGCAAAGCTTAATGCAATATGAACAGACAAAGAAGAAGAAAAGAGAAAAATATATGCCAACGCATTTCCAGGTCTGAGAAATCCCATTTGCTATCTTCAGCCGAGGAGCTGGAGGCCTGGAATTTGGATCTTTCTGGTCTCAGCTTCCTGAGAATTACTTGTTCTCTGGGTAGCCACAAGCATCAGGTAGGGGTAGGGGTAGGGGAGTTAACCTAAAAGTCTGGACTCTCACATTTGTCTATTGATCACCAGGTTTCAAATGTTCTTTCAAGAGTGAGGGCATCTTTATATATTTGATGGGAATCAATATTAATTTGCCACTTCTTCATCCCTTCTGGCATGGCCACTGAGTGTTGATTTCATTGGTAATTGAAATTAAAGCATTGTAGCTCCCACTGGACTTTAATCGGCTTCCTCTTGGAATACTGCCAAGTAAGATCTTTTCCTGAAGGACCCCAACTAAACAAGGAGGCCACAGAAGGTCTGGGTCTGCCTTTGGCAACTGGAGTCATGCAATTGCCTGGGACGTCAGTATCATCAGATTTATTCCCTGCCTTCTTTGAAATAGTGCTTTCTCACCACCAAGGAATTCTCCCAATGCTCCAAGATAAATATTTTTGGAAACCAAATGATATTTGATTTTCTCAAAATGGAGACAAAGATAAGGTGAGTATTCAGGAAGGAAAAAGGCAGGAATCTCACTCCCCACTCCTAGCTGAGGCATATTTGGTTTCCAAACTGCCTACAAATGGAGCAGTTGAAAGAAATTCAGAGTGAACTGAAGTACCAGTGAAAGGGCTGCACTGCTCCTTCATCTCCGGGACCCAGACAGGGCTGCTGTGTGGAATGTGGACCTCCCACACATGGACTTGATTGTACGTCAAGGCTGGTATGAGGAACCAAGGGACACTTTCTCCAGAAGAAGCAAGGATTCTTTAGAATCGGAGCTTTGCCTGGTGTCGTTAAAAAGAATGAAGGAAGGAGTGTGTAGTGGGTAAGCCACATCTTGATATCTTTTTTCCTTAATCATCCCCACCTCCAAACTAAAAACATTTTCTTCAGCATTTCAATGACCATATTATGCTTTAGGTGAAGTGATACTTTATTATTGAGATTAAATTTGAATCCTTTTAAAGGAAGCCTGTAAGGATTGTTGTTAAATCTCAGACTCCCTATCTCTTTAGCTGTTAGAAAAGAATATATAATCACATGTTTAAAAGAGTGATTTAACTTTTTCATTTTTCCCAGAAAGGTGTGTTTCTAAGTTAGAATTTGCTCATAGCTCTTCCTGTTAAGCACAGCCATGCAGTTCATATGCAAGGTGGATTTTAATGTCTCTCAAGGTGAAACTCTGCATTGAACATGCAAATCACCAGCATCAAATTCATCAGCAAATATTGTTAGCTCAACCTGCAGAGTAAATCCAGAATTAGACCACTTCTCACCACCCCTCTGCTATCTTTCTGGTCTGAGCCACTGGAACCTCTTACTATCACTTCCTGTCTGGGCTCCCTGATTCTAATTCTGATTCCCCTCAGGCTCTTTCTAACCCAGATATGTTTTATCAAAACATAAGGTTATGCTTTTGCTCAAAACCATCCAAGAGCTTTCCATACCACTCAGAGTAAAAGCTAAATCTTACCATGGTTTCAAAGGTCTTACGTGAGCCGGTTCCTACACCTACCCTGTTCTCTCTTCCATCTCCTACCAGTTTCTACCCAGTCACTTTGGTCTCCTTGCTGTGCATCAAAAGTCTTTTCCTTTGTAAGGCTCTCTCTCTCACCTCTTTCAGCTCTTTACTCAAAAGTCACTCTCTTAATGAGGTCTTTTGTTGCTACTCTATTTAAAACTGCATTCCTCCCATAACTGCCTGTATCTCCTTTGCCTGACTGAAGTTTTTCGTGAGATTGACAATAAGTTATCCTTTGTTTACGTACTTCTTTCGTTTACTGTCTGCCTCTCCCCTTGAGAAGATAAGCTCTAGGAGGGATCATGGAAAACACTGGGAGGCTCAGAGTAGGCATTCAAAAAAAACAAAAATTCTTTTTGAATGAGTGAGTAGGACACCATATTCTTATTCTTTGGAACCCTGTGAAGAGTTCCCATGGTCCAGTCTAAAAAGGGGCACAAAAATCCAGAGTATATGAGGCATATAATAATAGCACAACAGAGCAATTTTCTAATAACAAGTGCCCACCTACCCAACACATACTGAGATCAACCAATGCCTGGGGTTCTAGCACTACTATTGACTACTTGTTCCTGAATGTAACTGGATTTTTAAGCCTCTTGCTCTTGCCTCAGTGCCTATCTCAGCAAATTCTGACATCACAGGACAAACCACAAATCCAACTCCAGATGCATTAAAAAATAATCTGGCTATTTCACTGAAGATCAGTTAGAAACACTGAAGAATATTACATTTTATATTACAACAAAACAAAACAAAACACTTCCTAAAAAATACTGCTTAAATATATTCTTTTTCCATGATTCCCTGTAGGGCTGTCCACATACTCTTTTGTCTCTCTTCTATGGGTCCCAGTAACTCCCTAGGACTATTCAGAGATTCGAGTAGTACTTAGATCTCATCCACCTGGCCCACATTCTGTAATCTCATGTCATTGTTTTGTAATATTTGTCCATTCAGATATGTGCATCATAGTGTCCTGACTAAAACTTGCTACTATCTTCCTATATCCCAGAATATATAATACAAACTTTTTATAATGATCTTGATGGTGTTAAACTTGCCAAACTTATCTCTAGTTGGAATTCTCACAATTTAAGCTCCACTCATACTGAATTGCAGCCTCTGGCACAGTTCTGAGCATTTGACAGATGGCTCCTTCCCTCCATAATACCTCATTTCTCAACCTTCTGATGGACTCCGCTAGAAAATCACCTCACCAGTGAATTATTTCCCACCTTTCACAGGAGGAATTGGTCATACTGGCTTCTTGCTCTTCTTTAAATACTCAAAGCAACTCCGCCTTGAGGCATTAGCACTTGCTATTCCCTCTGCCCCGACACACTTTGCTTACTTAGCCACAGGGCTTCCTCCTGTGCTTTCTTCAGATCACTGCTAAATACCATTGTACCAGGGAATTGTTTCCCAATTACCCTGTGAAAAAGAGTCAGACCTACCCTGATCCTCCCTCTGGCGCTATCCATTCTCCTACCATGCTTTATTTTTTCCTCCAAAAGCATTTATCTCCATATGATATATATATACTTGTTTATTTATTTATTCCCTCTCTTCCTCCACTGGAATGGAAGCTCTATAAGGGCAGATTTTTAAAAGGTTTTCTTCATTATTGTTCTCCCATAATCCAGTACAAATGCTTGGCATATATTAGATGCTCAACAAATATTTGTTGAATTAACTGATGAATAAATGGTCAACTGTCTCTCTTACTATCAGGTCTGTAGACTTTATGAGGGAAGTTACTAGGTGCATTTATTCACAACTGTAGTAAATAATATGTGTTTAATAAGTGAATGGATGGATAAATAAATATATTATATCTTGAGTACTTAGTACAGAGCTTGTTACATTGAATTCCTTTATATGCCTATACAGGAAAGACTTCTGGGCAGAGGGAACAGCAAATGAAAAGGCCAGTGGTACATATACACTTGACACACTCTAGGAGTAGCAGAGTCAAGGTGAACAGAATGGAGAGAATTAAGGAGAGAATAGTAGGAGCAGAATTCTAATTGGGGTATATCACTTAGAACCTTGTAGGTTATTTTAAACAGTTTAGCTTTGTTAAAAATAGGAAGGCACTGTAGGATTTGAGCACTGTAGTGACATGATCTGGCTTGCATTTTAACAGGATCACTCTACCTGCTATATTAAAATGGCAGAAAAACAGATCGAAGGTGGAGGAAGGAGGGTCAGTTACAAGACTATTGAAATAATCTTTATGAGAGATCATGGTGGTTTGGATCAGTCATGATTTGATAGCCATAGAGATGGTGAACAATGGTTATATTCTAGATACATTTCAATGGTAAACTCTATAGAAAATCCTGATAGATTGGATGTAGGAGTGAAAGAAAAATATTATGCTAATATTTTGGTTTGTGAACTTCCACTTCCAAACAAGATAGAATAACAGACCAGATTTACATTCAAGCGTGAAATAATTAAGGAAAAAATGTAAAGTATTTGAAACAATAGTTTTTAAGATACTGGATATATCAGACAATGAAGGACAGTGATCTCTGACAGAAATGAAATAAATGAAGTGAGCTCCATTATTGGCAGAACACATACCTTACTTCCCAGGCTGTGAGGCAGAGAGGGAGAACACAGGAGGATCCCAGAAAACTTATTCATTTGAGATGGAGCTGAGATTCTGGGGAGACCAAGGTGGCTAGAGCTTTGAGGAGGGAGTAATGCAGAGAAGACAACTTTACAGAGAGAGAGTCCTGGAGAACTGCAGAGGGTGCCCTTTGATTACTCAGGACAATATCGATCAGAGCATGCAGGTGAAAAAAATTACCTGAGGCTGTAAGAAGAAGCTTCCAAAGGGATTAGAGGCAGCAGGACCCAGTATTCACAAAAGACTAAGAGTAGCCAATCTGGAAAACTTCATAATTGTTGGGGCATTGGGTAAAACCCAAGAGTCTTGCCTAAGACGTAGGGAATAATTAGCCCTCAAAGAAATGTTAAGGAACTTCTTCAAGCAGAAGGAAGAATGACACTAGTTGGAAATACAGATTGACACAAAAAAATAAAGTGTATCTGAAATGGTAACTACATGGGTAAATATATAATGTTTTTTTCATTATCTAAGTTTCTTTAAAAGATAATTGATTTTTTCTAAATCGGAGCTGGAGGAATCAGGCTCCTGGACTTCAGACTATACTACAAAGTAATCAAGACAGTATGGTACTGACACAAAAACAGAAATATAGATGAATGGAACAGGATAGAAAGCCCAGAGATAAACCCACATACATATGGTCACCTTATCTTTGACAAAGGAGGCAAGAATATACAATGGAGAAAAGACAGCCTCTTCAATAAGTGGTGCTGGGAAAACTGGACAGCTACATGTAAAAGAATGAAATTAGAACACTCCCTAACACCATACACAAAAATAAACTCAAAATGGATTAAAGACCTAAATGTAAGACTGGACACTATAAAACTCTTAGAGGAAAACATAGGCAGAACACACTATGACATAAACCACAGCAAGATCCTTTCTGACCCACCTCCTAAAGAAATGGAAATAAAACCAAAAATAAACAAATGGGACCTAATGAAACTTAAAAGCTTTTGCACAGCAAAAGGAACCATAAACAAGATGAAAAGACAGCCCTCAGAATGGGAGGATTTATCTGCAAGTGAAGCAACTGACAAATGATTAATCTCCAAAATTTACAAGCAGCTCATGCAGCTCAATATCAAGAAAACAAAAAACCCAATCCAAAAATGGGCAGAAGACCTAAATAGACATTTCTCCAAAGAAGATATACAGACTGCCAACAAACACATGAAAAATCGCTCAACATCACTAATCATTAGAGAAATGCAAATCAAAACTACAATGAGATGTCACCACACACCAGTCAGAATGGCCATCAACAAAAGATCTGCAAACTGTAAATGCTGGAGAGGGTGTGGAGAAAAGGAAACCCTCTTGCACTGTTGGTGGGAATGTACATTGATACAGCCACTATGGAGAACAGAATGGAGGTTCTTTAAAAAACTAAAAATAGAACTACCATACGACCCAGGAATCTCACTACTGGGCATATACCCTGAGATAACTATAATTCAAAAAGAGTCATGTACCACAATGTTCATTGCAGCTCTATTTACAATAGTCAGGACATGGAAGCAGCCTAAGTGTCCATCATCAGATGAATGGATAAAGAAGATGTGGCACATATATACATTGGAATATTACTCAGCCATAAAAAGAAATGAAATTGAGTTATTTGAAGTGAGGTGGATGGACCTAGAGACTGTCATACAGAGTGAAGTAAATCAGAAAGAGAAAAACAAATACTGTATGCTAACACATACATACAGAATCTAAAAAAAAAAAGAAAAAAAGGTTCTGAAGAACCTAAGGGTAGGACAGGAATAAAGATGTAGATGTAGAGAATGGACTTGAGGACACGGGGAGGGGGAAGGGTAAGCTGGGATGAAGTGAGAGAGTAGCATTGACATATATACATTACCAAATGTAAAATAGATGGATAGTGGGAAGCAGCTGCATAGCACAGGGAGATCAGCTCAGTGCTTTGTGACCACCTAGAGGGGTGGGATAAGGAGGGTGGGAGGGAGATGCAAGAGGGAGGAGATATGAGGATATATGTATGTGTATAGCTGGTTCACTTTGTTATGAAGAAGAAACTAACACACCATTGAAAAACAATTATACTCCAATAAAGATGTTAAAAAAAGATAATTGATTTTTTCTAAAGAAAAACACTATTTTAATTATAGTAAATTTAGCAAGAGCTAAATTATAATTTTGTCAAGTATATCATATAACATGCCATATGATTTTTATTCTATAAGCAGTTCATAAATTTCAAGAAAATTAAAAAAAAGAGAAAAAGCAGAAGGAATGTCACCCATCATTTCATCACTGATATAATACAAATATTCCTAACATGTTAATACGTGATATCAGAATATTTTGACCTTTTTTCTTTCAGTAGTATTTTTATGCATAATTTTCTGTGTTGTAATTGTAATTTCCATGTTTAATTTTAAATGTTTCTTATTTTTAGAACTCATACACATATTTCTTTTCAATTAATTAATTGTATTGTGGTAAGAACACTAGCACAAGATCTACCCTATTAAATTGCTAAGTGTACACTATGGTATTGTTAACTATAGGCACAAGTTGCATAGCATATCTCTAGAATTTATTCTTCTTGCATAACTAAAACTTTACGCCAACAAACAGAACTCCTCGTGGTCAAAAAGAGAAGAAATCAAAAGAGAAATTAGAAAATATTTGAACTAAATAAAAATGAAAATCCAACATTTCAGAATCTGTGGGATGCAACTAAAAGATTAGTTGACGAGAGAAACTGATAGCACTAAATAACTCCATTGGAAAATAAGAATGATCTCAAATCAATTATCTCAATTCTTACCTTAAGAACTAGAAAAAGAAAAAAAAATAAACTCAAATTAAGCAGAAGAAAGAAAATTATCAGAGCAGAAACTAAAGAAATATAAAACAGAAAAACATTCACTGAAACCAAAGGTGTTTCTTAAAGAAAGTCCAAAGAGATATGGCTTCTAATAAATTTTACAAATTTTTTAAGGAAGAAATAATAGCAATTCTACTCAAACTCTTTCAGAAAATGGAAGAGATTACTTCTCAATTCATTCTATGAAGCCAGCATTATCCTGATACTAAACCAGACAAAGACATTACAAAAAGGAAAACTACAGACCAATATCCCTCATGAACACAGATACTAAAATTCTGAACAAGATTTTAGTAAATTGAGCCCAAAAGCATGTAAAGGGCATCATGACTAAGTATGATTTACCTGAGACATGCAACAGTGATTTAACAATAGAAAATCAATAGAAAATGGATGAATGCAATTCATTTTATCAACAAACTAAAAAAGCAAAGTTGTACAATCATATAACTAGGTGTTGAAAAGCATTTGACAAAAATCTAACATCAATTCCTGGTTAAAACTCTCAACAAACTAAGAATGAAAATGATTCCATAACTGGATTAAGGGGAATTTACCAAAAACTTATAGGTTACATCATACTAAATGGTGAAAGACTGAACGTTTTCCTTTAAAATCAAAAATAAGGCAAGGATGGTTGCAATCACTATTTCCATTTAATATTGTGCCAGAGGTTCTACCCAGTGATTTAAAGAAAGGATGAGAAACAAAAGACAGCCATATTGAAAGATGAAGGAAAACTGACTTAGAAGACAGCATAATCATCTATGTAGAATATTGTATGAAATCTACAAAAAACTTATTTGAATTGAAAACCAAATTTAGCAAGGTGTCATGATATGAGCTCAATATACAAAATTAATTTTGTTTCTATACAGTAGCAACAAACAATCAGAAATTAATTTTAAAGTACCATTTATAATAGCATCAAAAACATGAAACCTTTAGGGGTAAATCAGACAAAAATACACAAAACCTGTACACTGAAAACTGTAAACCAGTGCTGAGAGAATTTTAAAGACCTAAGTAAATGGAGCTATATGTTGGAAGACTCAATATTGTTCAGATGTTAGTTGTCAAAGATTTGATCTATAAATTAAATGCAATTCAAATAAAAATTTCAGTAAGCCTGTTTTATAAAAATTAACAAGCTGATTTTTAAAATTCATATGGAAATACAAAGGATCTAGAACAGCCAAAACAAGAACAAAGTTGGAAGACTAACACTAACTGATCTCAAAATTTATTATGAAGCTGCAACAATCAAGACAGTATGGTACTAGCATACACATAAAGAAGCAGATCTGGAGAGTCTGGAGAGTCCAAATAGACTTGCATATATATGTACAACTGATTTTTGACACAGATACAAAATTAATTCAATTTAATTTTGGAGAAAAGTTTGTTCAACAAATGCTGTGGGAACAACTGGATCTGTTGCCACAGATCTGCCACACAAAAAAAGCAAAACAAAAAACAAACTTTGATCTGTATCTTGAAAACCTTGTACTATATACAGATATTAAATCAAAATGGGTAATGGGTCATGGACCTAAATGTAAAACCTAAATGTAAACCTACATGTAAACCTAAATGTAAAACAGGAGAAAAATCTCTGCAACCTTAGATTAGGCAGAGTTCCTAGATAAAACACCAAAGGCATGATTCACAAAAGAACAAATTGATAAAATGGACTTCACTAATACTAAAAACTTCTGCTCTTTGAAAGACATTATTAAGAAAATGGAAAGGCAAGACACATACTGGAAGAAAATGTTTGCAAGTCATATATCTGATGAAAGGCTTATATCCAGAATATGTAAAGAAATCCCAAAATTCAATAATGAAAAAAATCAAACAACTGAATTAAACAATGGGCAAAATATTTGAATAGACACTCCACTAACAAAAGACATATGAATGGCAAATAAGCATATGAAAAGATGTTCAACATTACTGTTCATCAGGGAAATGTAAATTAAATCCACAATGAGACACCACTACACACTCATTAGGATGACCAAAATTAAAAAAAAATGATTATACTGGACTTCCCTGATGGCACAGTGGTTAAGAATCCACCTGCCAATGCGGGGGACACTGGTTCGAGCCCTGGTCCAGGAAGATCCCACATGCCGCAGAGCAACAAAGCCCGTGAGTCACAACTACTGAGGCTGTGCTCTAGAGTCCGCGAGCCACAACTACTGAAGCCTGCGTGCCACACTACTGAAACCCACGTACCTAAAGCCTATGCGCTGCAACAAGAGAAGCCACCGCAATGAGAAGCCGGCACGCTGCAAGGAAGAGTAGCTGCTGCTCGCCACAGCTAAAGAAAGCTTGCGTGCAGCAACAAAGACCCAATGCAGCCAAAAATAAATAAATACATAAAAATTAAAAAAAAAAAAGATTATACCAAGTGTTATGGAGAATGTGGAGCTACTGAAACTCTCATATATTCCTGGTGGGAATGTAAAAAGGCATAATCACTTTGGAAAACAGTTTGGCAGTCTCTTAGGAATTTATACATACACCTACCTAATAGCCTGTAGAAATTTATAGCAGCTTTATTTTTTCCAGGCAAAAACAGGAAACAACCCAAATGTCCATTAATAGTGAAGGGACAAATTTATGTATATTCATACTACCAAATATTATTCAGCAAAAATATTATGAATTAGTGATATATGTAAAGACATGGAAGAATTTCAAATTAATTGTGCTGATTTAAAGAAGCCAGAGAAGGAAGAGTATGTATTGTACGATGGTATTTATATACAATACATAAAAGAAAATGCAATCTTCAGTGACAGAAAGCACTATAATGATGGAAAGCAGATGGCTGGTGACCTAGCAAGGGGAGCGGGAGAAAGTGGTGAGGGTGAGGAAGGAGGGATTACAAAAGGACTAAAGGAAATATTTGTAGATGATGACTATGTTCACTATCTTGATTGTGATAATGGTGTCATATGTGTATATACATATGTCAAAACTTATCAAATTGTGCACATTAAGTTTGTGCAGTTTATCATATGTCGCTTACACCTCAATAAAAAAAAATGAAAAAAAAATTAAAAAGCCAAAACTTTAGCTTAAGTTATTAGAGGAATGGAATTGCCTTTAACTGTGATGAGATGCCTGTGGGTAGATTGGCTTTGGGGGAAGGATCAAGAGTTCAGTCTTGGACATGTTATATTTAAGAGTTTATTAGACATCCAAGTGAGATACCAAATGGGCAGTAGAAAATACAAGTCTAGAGTTCAAGGGAGAGGTCTGGGCTGGAGATAAATGTGAGAGTCACTGACACACAAATAATACCTAAAGCCTTGGAAAGCACTCAAAGGACATTTGTGATTGACTTGGGAACCTTATTCCTGAATCATCCAACATTTACCAACCACTTATTACAATCAGCTCAATACAATTGATGAGATAGTGATGCCTGAGGCTGTACTGTGTAACATATACTGTTTTTACGTAAATGATTTGTGCATGATATACTTTTTTTGGCAGAGAATACAGTTTTCTTTTTAATGTGGCTTTGTCTGCTTTGGATGTCTACTAAAGCTCCCTAGGACTGTGCTTGCTGGGGAGCTGACAGTCTATCAGAGTTTTCTTTAGTTAGCGGGAGTTTGAAAGCTAGCGCTTAAAAGTCCATGCTAATGACCTGGTAATTGTTTTAATGGATTTTCAATGAAGTGTGAAGTTCTCGGCTGACTTCTCAACAAAGTGTAAAGTATGGGTAAACTGTGTGAGAGAGTTATTCTCATTCCTGTGAATTTGTCTCTATCTGTTTACAGAATCAAGAAACATTGCCAAGTACAGCTTTGGCTATTTTGTCAATACAAATCTGCTTTGGGTGTGTGAGATTCAAGCAGGATGTCTGGATTCTGTTTAGCAGATGGGCTGGGGCAAAGCAGGGTACCTTCAGAAGAGCCTTCAGCCCTTCTGAGCAAAGAGAAGACTTGACCGTCTGATAGACTGAGAATAAGGGCCCTGAAGATGCCAGTCTGGATTCCTGGCATCTGTCTTGCTCAAGACTTCTCTTGCCTCTCACCTGGAAGGGAATAGATGCTTCTCTAGGCTTTTTCATTTCTTGTTTCTAATACATTTTGTCTAGAGGACCAAATATTCCTATTGTGCTTCCCAATCCCCATAAAAGAACACTCCGTGCAATTGACATTAGTGCTTTGATTTAGTTTTACTGCTGTGTTAAGCCATCTTGGGGTGTGCATTTATGCTAACCCAGAAATGATTGAGGAATAGCAAACTTTCCTCACAGTGCTGAAGGGGTAGAGAATACATAGTTTTTTTGTGTTATGAAATTTGTTTTCTTCTGCCTTTGTTTTATGGCATATAGTAGATTTCGAGGGCATGGAATGGTCAAATGTTGTTTCTTGTTTGGGTCTTTAGGGCTTGGAGTCTGCACTCTATGTCAGCTCTTTAGAAGAAATACTACTAAGAGTACAGGGAGGCCACTGACAGCTCTACTCAAGGGTGGAATTCAGCCCAGGGCAAGGCAGTTGTGCCTTAGGCCCTAGTCAATAAGTTTTAAGGTGTTATTATAAATGAATCAGTCTCGTAGATCTGAACTCCATTGAGGTTCTTAGTGTTGCAGTGAATTAACAGTGTATGACTCTTAGGTTGGGTTCCTTGGAAACAGACACTGAGGTGGAGATTTGTATCCAAGAGGTTTATTGAGTAGCACTCTCAGGCACAGCACCAAATGGAAAGTGCGGGGAGTAGGAATGGGTAGAGGGAGACGTTGAGCTGAGATACAGTTGTAACAAAGCCTTAGCCCATCCCCTGGGGAGACCTGGATTTGGAGGGTGGTCCTACAGAGTTGTTCCAAATTGAGGCACGATCGTGGGAACTTTGTACCTTCCCATCAGCCAGTCATTGGATACAGGCTGCTCTTGGAGAAAGAGTATAAACTTGGACTCTCTCCCTTTGGCACAGAGTAATTCTTGGATTGGGATGCAGAAGTTAACCATCGACAGCCAACACACCTAGCAGCCGGGGTAATGAATGCTTCAATTCTGAAGGGAAGATCTGAGTCAGGCAACACAGCATCCTTTACATGATTAATAATGAAAGACAAGATTATACTGTAGCTATATTATTGACAACAGTAATGTTTCATTTTGCTTTGAAATTACGTCAGTTATTTGTACTAATAATAACAAAATAACCTAATTGAAGGCCTACTCTGCACTGTCCACTTTCATATACTGTAGTTTCCTGTTTTTTTTTTTTTCTTCTTTTTTAATCCTCACAGCAACCCTGTAAAGTAAGTATCATGTTACCATTGCTCTTGAAAAGTATGGTTCAGGGATATGAATTGCCCAATTTCATACAATTACTATCTGATCACATCACATGTTTTTTTCTACACTGTCATCTCTGTCCAGCTATATTAAACTTTTTGTGTTTCCAAAATTTATCTTGCTTTTCCTTGTTTCTTTGCATTTGTATGATGTTGATTACCTGGAATGTCTTGCCTTGCTTGTCTGCCTATCAAACATCCATTCATCCTTCAAGGCTCATTCTAAAGATTATCTCCCCTGTGAAGTTTTCCTGGACTCCCTCTCCAATAGTTATTCTCTCTTCGTCTATGGTCTCGGAACACTTTGTACATGATACCTCATAGATGCCTGATACATACGTGTTCATGAAATGAAGGCGTGGGTTCATCTTTTCAGTCATGTTGCTTGGCTTTGAGATTTGCCTAATACATTTCTTCTATGAAGCCACTTAATCTTGGAACCACTTTGTTTTCCTGCAGTTCCCAGTGAAGCCTGGTATGTGTACCTAAGGAATTTATCTTGGCTGATCAAGTTGAGCATCACCACAGCAAATATTGGAAACTGCTACCAGATTTTCCATTTCAGGGATGCTTTCGATGATGAATTTGTCTGAAACTCATATAAATTACACCCAAATTGTATTCTCAGGCAATTATTTGATTCCATGCTGAAGATATACTGAGTTTGTTCATACCCAGAAAGTGTAAAGAATATCTTAATTCATTTTGTTTACTTTCTTTTTGGGGCAGCTTCTTACACACTGAAAGAATTTCAGTGTGGGGAGGAATAATGTGACAGTAATTAGCACTGATTTTGCTGATGAAATATCCAAGGTTATAAGTAAAGATGCATGCTATTAAATGACCTTAGTGATGATCTACAAACTTGCTCTAAGTTCTAGAGCTCCGCTGGTGGACCCCATGCCTCAGGCTCTCTTCCCTGTTTTCTTTTGTGCTCACTCTTGGACAGAACTAACCAGGATGTTAAAGCTCCACGATGACCGCAGGATATGTAACTCTGTTCCCAAGTTATTGAGTTAGAAAAGGAATCTTCTGAATTAAAAGCAGTGATAAGTACAAGTTTATAAACTCTTTGTAGCAACTTTGAACAAGAGTAGAAATAATGGACTCTCTTACTAAATAGGACTCCTTGCATTGCCTTACCTCTTTTCTTTGGCAGTTTTACCAGGGACTAAAGCCAGCTCTGTCATCATGGAGCAATCTTTGACTTTTCATGAATGCTTCTGAGCTGACAAACTGGTTGGTGTCTGGAAGTTTTCTTGCATCAGACCAAGTATAATTTGAAGGGAAGATGTATACTGGAAAATGGATTTTTGCTTCCATTGGCCTGCACTTTTGCCTGTGCTTTGTTGGCACTGTCAGGAGTGCTGCAGTGTAGACAGTCATAGAGTGAGTGCCACCTGCCCAGCTCCTCTCATGTTCAGCCTCACCCAAGTCCTGAACATTCTCGTCACTCTCTTGTATCTGCCTTGTCTATCTGTTTCGCCAAACTGGTTTCTTCTGATGACAAAGCCCCTTCTAAACTGTAAATTACATATCTATTCATTCCCCTTTCAATGCATTATGGTGCTATTCCCTCTCATAAAGGGATGATTCTAATAAGTGGGTCTATTGGAATAATTAATGCAGATCTCATAAGTGACAATTTACAAGTCAGGAGTGGCTTAAATAAGGGAAGGAAGAGGCTGGTCTAATTTACCTTATTGCACATTTCTTGCCACTGACTTTACAGAACAAATGGAACTAAATCATTGTTAATGCTGAGCCTTAAATTTTTCTTCTAGTCATTTCTCTCTCTTTTAGGTATTCACACTCATAAACACACTGTCCCTTAAATATTAATCCAGCTTTGTTATTTAATCAAAAAGCTTCTGTGTTCTTTTCTTACTTTACTTTAGCCTTTTGTGAGACATATCAAAAGCACCAAAAAGACTACATAATTTATAACCACAGTTTCTTTTTCCTCTTTCAAACTCCCATTTTCATGGACAAGTGATACTTTTGTAACTTCTTGGAGACTGTCTGTCATTAAATCATTCCCCCGGGTCAGTGTGCCCTTTACTAGTCAATAATACACATCAATATTCTGGAGGTTTATAGACGATGTTAAAGACATCTCTCAGAAACCCAAAGATTATACTATTTTTCCAAAAAGTTTTAAATTGTCCTTCTTTAACTCTTGAAAGCATCAGTTCCTCACTTTCAAAGTATTTTTGAGTTTTTCTCTTGGTTTGTTTTATTGTAGAATCCAAGTTGTCCTTATATTCCTGTTTGTATTAGCCATTACCACCATTTTACCTAATCCCCAACATTTGTTTATGCTTTGTGTCTTTGTATTCATTGCCTGAAAATGTTTGGTACATGTACTCACATTTATTTAGTCAAGAAATGTTTATTCAGGGGCTACAATCATGCCTAATACCTTGGAAATAATGGATTCCCAATGGATCCTCTAAAAGGATCCATTCCAAGATCCTTTTAGAGGATCTTATTCAGGGCTGCGTACACTCATGAGGTTCTATTCAGGGATTAAAAACAGAGGATGGCATAGAAATTACCCATGAAGTGGTGAAAACAAGCATGGAATCAGGGGGGTGCTCAGACAGTGAGGGCTCCAGGGAGGCACAGAGAGACAGGGTATCTAAACAAGCCTGCTGAAGGTCAGTGAGCTTTTTCTGGAGGATCTGATATCTACACTATATCTTGAAGAAAAAAGTGGTCTCCAAGTAAGGAAAGAATGGAAAAGTGTAGCAGGCAGGAAAAACAGTGGTTTCAAATATGATGGTGTAGTTGGAATTACAAATAATTCAATATCACTAGAGTGAAAAGGAGAAGGCAGAAATTGGGGTGGGGATGGGTTCGGAGACATGGCTCTGGAGGTGAGTAGAATTCAGCTCATAGCAAACTTTCTACGCCATGCTAGGGAGCTTGGTTTTTATTCTACAGACAACAGGGAACTGTGGAAAGATTTTTAGCAGAGGAGGAAATAGATTTACGTTTCAGTTCACTTTCTGGGGTGTGAGGAGAACACATTTGAGGAGAGTGAGTTCAAGGGCAGGGAAAACAGTTTGGAAAGTGGCTGCAGTTCTCTAAATGAGGTGTGAGGATAGCTGAGACTCCAGTAGAGGTGGTAGACCTACAAGGAAAGGGACCCGTTTGAAAAATCTTTAGGAAATACTCTTGTTTGGGGAAGGTGAGTGGATTGCCCATCCTGTCATCCATCCATGAGAGTGTGTAGGTTCAGCCTCTTTGGTGGTTCTTGGAGTGAGAAAGACATTATTCTTTCCTGAAATGATTCCCAGTATCTTTGTGCACTGTCAATACATTAGGCATCTGATTTCGCAAGGATAATGCTCAAGAGACACCAAGTTTTCTGCAGTGGGTCCAATGCGTTATTCAAAAGTTTTTTTTTTTTTTTTACCTCTTGAATATCTGAAGCTTAATCCTAGTGAGGAGAGCTGTCATTTTCTTCCCAGACAGGAAGCTGAACTGTCTTTTTGAATACCCCGGGGTTTTCTGGACTCACAAACCTTTCATTGTAAGTACTTGTCTAACTTACAGGGAAGTTACACAGAATTCTCACCATTCCCTATGCTTAAGATGCATCACGCATCTATAGTCTGCCTTTGGTGCATGGGCCCCTCAAAGTAAGCACCTCTGCAGAGGTCAAAGGAATTGTTCTTTGAATTTGGACATGGGTCTCAGTACGAGGGCATGTGATGTCTATGCTCAAGACTGCTGGTAGTTATGCATTAGATCCCCAGTCTATGGAAACTTAGCTGCCAGAAGAAAAGAAATATCTAACTTTAAAAAATTAATTCATTTATTATTTAAAATATTTATTAAGATGCTATTCCATGGCCTGGTGCTATATGTGGTACTGATTGATTTATTCTTTCTCTGGGATTAGATGGGTGGTAAGTCAGGGCTAAGGAATGGGCCATGTGAGGCTTGTCCTCCCATCCACGGGTGGGAGTGGATAACCACCCAGGACAGCCATATACCAGGGTAGTATGTGGAGGGATCTAAACCAAAGTCCTGGGGCAGAAGCCAAAAGTCAGGAGCTAGTGGGTACACATGTAAGTGTAAAATCCAAGAGGGAAGAAAAAAGATGGAGAGACGAGACAGAGTTAAGGGGTAGCACCAGACAGGGATGGAGCCAAGTGACAGCAGGTTCAGAATGAGAGCAGAGATCCAGGGACATCGCTGCAAACAGATGGGAGTGAGAGGCTCACTGTACGGGATGCTGGGGAGTTACGGGTGTGGGTGCTTCCCGTTTGCTTAACAAGCACAGGTTTTGTGGCAGACATGCCTTTGGAGGTGCAAGGTAAGGGCTCTTAAAAAATCACTGTCTGCCTGCAGCAGATAAGACTAAAACAAATGGAAACCAGCAGGCACAGAAAGCAGACAGCACCGACTGACTGTACTATTGTGTGATGTGAGCACCTAGAGAAAGAGTTCAGTGTGGACCAAATTTGTAGGAATTTGGTGAATGAAGTAGAGGTTAAGTTGTACAATTGTCTTCCTCAAAAGCCTTATTCTTTTCAGCCAAACTCACCATGCCTTCCCTGACTCCACATTACCCACACTCCCTCTGTCAACCGCTCCCTGTGACATTATGCTTCCGACTCTTGCTGAGGAGCCACCTTCTTTATGACAGCCCACCCAGAGTCACTAACTCAGCATCGATTGCCCTCCCCACCCATAAAATTTGTATCCACCTCCTCCTGGCTGGTAGTCACTTCAGCAGTCGTCTCTGTTAGATCATGAGATCCACAGAATATTTTATTATTCACTGTTGATCTCCCTGGACATCCAGCCCAACAAATGATGGAGGACGCTTCACTCAGGCATTTACAGATCTCTATCAACTATGCCCCACTATCCTTCTCCTATTTCCACAGTTTTGAAAACTTAATCTTTCATTAGTCTGGAATCTGCCCCTTCGCTCTAGGTAAGCCTGTCCATCTCCCCTCTCCACCGACATTTTATTCCTTCCAAACTCTTTTTGCTCCCTTTTCCCATCTGCACTTCCCTTTCTTCTTTCTTCCTGCCATCATCCTCTTCTTTTCCACTTCTTGTTCCTTTTTTGCCCCTTCAGGAACCATCTTCAAGATCTTGCCTTCATGACTCTTGACACATATTCACCTTTTGTACTATTATTCTTCACTTGTCAATACATTTGTAACTATCCTCATACCATTCATTCATCAAAACATTCATGCATCAATTTTTCTCATCAAATACTTATAAGTGACTACTATGTGAAATAAAGTGTGTTACACACTGGAGACACACCAGGGAATGTGACACAATCCCTGCTCTTCAAATGTTCAGTCTGGTGCATTTGGATTGTCTCCCTACTTGAGTTTAAAAAATAATAAACATAGACATTCACATTTACTTCACAGTTTACAATGTATTTACAAACTTTATTTCTTGTGTAATTTGATCTTTTTCACAAATTTTATATGTAAGCTTAGTTAAGCAAAAATTAATTTCAAATAAATTATATTAATTAAAAATTATCTATTGGACAACCCAGATGCTCTAACTCAAAGCCCAGTGCTCTATCTACCCAGGGGTACTGCAGGGAGGAGAATTTCTCCTCAGGTTCTTTAATAACTTCTCAATAGTGCAAAGAATGGTGCTCCCACATAGTTAGCACTCAGTAAATCTTTAGTCATCTTCCTGAGGAATTTGCCATTACTTGATATTCTGACTAAAAAAATAGAGGAGATCAAAAGTGGTCGATCTATCTGATTTTATTTGCCCAAGTTCATTTGACCCAAGGAAAGCTTGTGCCTGGGAAATGTCATACAGTCAAAATGGCACATCATAAAACTTGGATCCTGTAAGAAAACAGAATTTAGTTCTGGCTCTTCTACCTTTGCACAGAGTGGTGGCAGCAGTGGTGGTGGTGGTGGTGATGGTGGTGGTGTGCATGTGTGTTTAAGTATTACTCTCTATCTCTATGAATTTTTAAGAGTTTGAAGCATTTAAAACATATTTGTTTGAAAGTACCATGAAGACTGGTGGGAGATGAAGCGTCAGGGTGCAGACAAGAGAGGTATCAGGCATATTATGGTGGTGGTTGTCCTAGTCATTCTCTTTTCTTGGACCTGGTGATTTCTGGTTGCTCTGGCTAGGATCTGTGGTTCTCGAGATCAATGAACTCATGGAATTCAACACTGGTGGAGTTGAACATTAGAGTTCGACATCAATAACCAGATATATAAGACTAACCTCAAACAAATTCTAACTTAACAATGTCATTGCCGTGTAGAACTGCCTGTCGTTCCAACTTCTATAATTCAATACAATTCAGTTCAATCCCATTAAACTAACATTTACTGATCATTGGCAACATTCTAGACACTCAGGGTTACAGAAGAATAATGCTCAGACCCTGACCTCCAGCAAACTCAAGTAGTCTTTCTTTTTTTTCTCCTATCATGCCATTTTTTTGTCCTGTTTCTCTATGGTCCCTAAGGGATGTGGGGAAGACATCAATTATCTCTTCTTTTTATAAAGAAACATTGGTTGACATGTTTTTCTCTTTTGTCAAAAGAATCCTTTCAGTCTTAAGCATATCCTTTCCCTGGCACCCAGTACATTTGATCACCTGGTAACTGTCTCAGCTCCCCACAGAGAACCAGGAGAAGACCACAAAAGCCATTTTATTTGTTTCAACTCAGCTGAGTTCTTAAAGTTCACCTTCCAGTTGGACAAACATTATAACAAAGTGAAAGGCAAAAAAAGGTCAACTTTTGAATGGCCTTGTCAGAAGAACAACACACTCTCAGAAGCTGGCTGATTTGCTCTATCTTTTGATTCTTTGCAAGATGGAAAAAAGTGCCTAACTGATGTAACGCTGACATTCTTTCTCTCCAAATGTCCAGAATGGCACCTTCCACGGCCGCTGTCATTCTTCTGAATGCTGACTGCCCCTCAGGGGGGAATTCACACTGAGACTTGTGCTGCACAGCAAAACTTCTACTCGGATAACAAAGAAGTGGTCACGGGTGCAGGGGCGTGCCCAGTGTATGAAAACGGATTTGTGGATTCCACAAGAAGGGGCACAGAGATTCAGGAGCTCTCTTAGCTTATAATAGTCAGGAAAACTTCACGTTCTGTGCTAGAAATGAGAGCAGGAGAAAAAAATTAGCATAAGGAAATAAAGTGAGGAAACAATCTGTTTGCATCTAATGTCTCAGGAAACACATATTTTATATACATTCTGGCAACAATATAGATATGCAAAAATGGGGTTTTTTTTTAAACCCCCAGATATTTCAACTATAATGATCTGTTTCAAGATCTTTCCCAGTCATGAAATGATGAACTGGGGGAGTGAGAAGCCTGAAGCAAGATGAAGACTACTGAGAGTCTAGGAAGTTTTTATTAAGTGACTCATAAATAGCAGGAGGAAAATTATGGTGGTTACAGTAAGCTCATTTTAATTAAAGTGAAACGTATTTTTTCCTGATGTGGAACTGTATTCTGAATTCATCACTACAGGGTCTGGATAAATTCAAACACTTAAGAACTAAGCCCTGATAGGAGCAGATGTGCTTTGGGTATGTTACAAATGGGGCCACTGATGCACTGGACTAATTTTCCTGCTTAACCTTGAAGAACTGTGACCTCAGTGGCCCCATTTGTAACATACCCAAGCTCTTTAAGCTCTTTGAGTTCTCTCAGAAGTATTTTTTTCCATCTGCGAAATGGAAAGGGATGTTGCAGGTGCTTTGTGGGCAATGTATAAACAGCAACAATCTTAGAGGAGTAAGATTTAGGAATAATGATGTAAGTTTATGTCTCCCTCATCCTTTCTTTCCCACCCTGACCAGTCCTCTGTCTTCACAGACTGAGCTGACTCAGGGACTCTTGTTCCCCTTTGCACAAGCCTTAGGCACAAGGGGGTGTGCGTGGGTGGATTTGACCTGTGACAAATATGCACTACAGAGGCACTTGAAAGAACACCCTGAAAACATGGGTCTACCATTCATGTCCAGTGGTAGGAAGAACGATGCCCTCTCATCTCCCATGATGTCTACATCCTCATTCCCGGAACCAGGGAATATTGCTACCTTACATGGCAAAAGGGGCATTGCGTATATGGTACATTAAAGATCTTGAGGTGGGAGATTATCCCGGGTTATCTGGATGGGCTCAAACAAACTACAAAGGTCCTTATAAGTGACAGAGTGGGTGTCAGACTCAGAGAGAGATTTGAAGATTTTCCAGCCTACAGAAGCTAGAAAAGAGGAGGAACGGATTCTTCCCCAGAGCCTCCAGAAGGAACCTGCCAACATCTTGATTTTAGTCCAGTGGAACCTATTTCAGACTTCTGACCTCCCAAACTATAAATCTGTGTGTTCTTAAGCCACTAACATTGTGACAATTTCTTACAGCACCAATAGGAAATCAATACACATCCCAAGACCACCATTTCATCATTTGATAATAGACAATAGAGTGAAAAACAAACAAACAAACAAAAAAACCCTCCATCAGCCTTCTCCTTTAGAGGTAGTCCACTGACTGCAGGAGAAACAGAGCTGATAGGAATGGACTGAACTTTACATCCTTACTGAAGTGCCTAGTGTGTAGGGATATAACTTGGCTTTATTTTATTTATCATAATATATTTCACCTCACACCTTCCAGAATGATCTTCTGAGACCAGAAATCTGATCACACTACTTTTTTGTTTAAAAAATTTCAATGTTTTTGCATTGCCTTCAAGAGAGGGAGTGAATTCCTTAGCATGGTCTGCAAGACCACCTATGATCTGTTCCTGATTGAGCCCCTGGCTTCATTTCCAACCACACCTGCTCCCCCATTTAGATTTTAAGCTCTGACCATGGTGAGCTACCTACAGGTTTCCACATGCTATGGTTTCCCACAGTCCCTTGCTTTCACTTGAATGTCCTTTACTTTTAGATAATATTTCTTGAGCACTTATTATTATAGCTGGCACTTATAAACATTTTATACGTATTAAACTCCATGCTGTAGGGCTAGTATTATCCCCATCTTATAGATAAGGAAACTGAAGTACAAGGAAGTTAAGTAGCTTGACCAAGGCCACATGCCTAATAAATGGAAAAACAAAGATACTGACCTGGGAGAAGGAGTGAGGCACAGGGGGAAGTGAAACAGGGAAGGAGGAAAAGCCAATATAATTGGTCATGTCTTTGGGCACCTAGAGTTTGATCCTGCTAGATCCTTCAGAGTTGCAGATAGAAAACCCCTTGAAATTGTCCACCTGAGAATTTATAGGGAATATATTTCCTCACTGGTTTCCATTTCCCATTGATGGAGGCTTACCAATGTTGGGGATGTTAAGTGTCTCATATTATGTGGTGTCACATGGGTGCAAGGCAAGCAGACACCTGGGCTACACCAGTGTTCTACAAAGTGACACTGGAAAATACTTAGAATTGGAGATTCCCAGGGCAGAAAGCTAAAGGCACCCAGCACACACTTCAGGTGACACACTAACATAGAAATCCTCATAAAACTCTACCACAGCTATAGTGGAAATTGGAGGTAAGGCCAGAGAGGTGAAGTACAGTATAATAGGCTTCTGATACCAGGTCTTTGGTTTCCTGATAAGGTTAATATTTCAGGAGTGTGGGGTATGTGGAATGAAGGTCCTTCTATAAATGTGCATAGACTTCAAAAGCTAAACTAGGCCCTTGCTATTCTTGTCAGCATGAGTCACACAGATTATGTGGATCTCAGATACCACATGTCTTCCATAAACACTCTGTCTTAGGAATTACTGTATAAAAATGGCCACATGACATAACTTTTTAATGCTTTAATAAGTGCTATTTTTATTGTTATTACAATTTATATTATTATTCATGTATTCTTTTCATTCAGTTAGATACTTTACAAATGTATGCTAATTATGATTCTTTGATGCATATTTTCTGGAGAAAAATAAGTAACAAGCTAAGCAAGGCAAAACCATACAGATAGGCACCAGAAAGAATCCAGAAATTCTGAGGCTGATACCACCCACACTAGGAGTTTTGCTTAATGCCGTCCATGAGACCTATTTAATTTAAAGAACATATTCAAGGAAGGGATGGGGTGGTGAGAGGACAGAACCTAATGGCATTTTTGGATTCGGCTGATTCGATAGAATCACCTGGGTTCATCTGTCACTCACTTTCTTAATGTAAAAATAAGTGCATTCAGATTAGGTAAAAGGAAATACCTTCTCATGATGCCTCACTACCTACTAGGCTTGAATCAGAGGCAGTAAATTTGAGCAGAATTCTCATAGACCTGGAAAGCACCATGACTGTTGATGACAGCTGCAGATGACAGAGGAGCAGGCCAGGGTGGGAGGGCCATGGTGGGAGGGCCATGGTGGGAGGGCCCCTGGAGGTGAGGGGCTCACTCTACACTGAGCCTGGCATTGCTGGCCAAGAGACTCATGTGTTTGAGGCCGTGGGTATGAGATTTGTATGGACAACAGGGCACTGATGTCCTCATGAAGAAAAACAAAATGAAGAATTATCCAGAGGTCTGACTTTATAGCAATTCTGGGGTTCCCCAGTCTCTTAAAAAAAAAAAAAATTATTTCCAGAGTCTATTTGCTTCATGGCTGGAAATCGGGTGAGCAAAATGTAAGGGCTGTTTGTCAACTCTCAGGCAGAGAAATAACTAATTCATTTCTTTCTGAGGTCAGGGAACCTGGTCTCCTTTTATCCAAAGAAAATTGCTTCCCGGAGAAAGTGCTGTCATCATAAGGAGGAAAGGGATTCAGCAGCACTGAGTTGGCAAGTTGCTCATTTGCTCCTGTTCTTTAATTGATTTTTGAGCTGGAGATTACTTGTGAGCTTTCTGCCTAGAAGTTTAAAACTAGCCTCCTGTATGATTATAGAAAGTCGTTAAGTTACATTTTGTTTTTAATAAACACACACACACACACAAACGTAGGCACACTCACACATGCCTCTATTCTCACAGGTCACCTTTACCTTGAAGGTTGAATGTAAACTCAATCCAGCAAATATATACTGAATGTGTGCTATGTGCCAGATACCATGATGAGTGCTGGGGAAAAGAAAGACATGGTTCATGCCTTCGTGAGCCAACAATCTCTTCGTAAGAAAAGAACTTGGAATGAGAAACCATTCATTCATTAACCCTTCACTCAACAAATATGTATTGAGGGTTTCTTATAGACTGAATTATGTCCCTTGCAAAATTCGTATGTTGAAGCTTTCACCCCCAGTATGACTGTATTTGGAGATTGAGCCTTTAGGGAGGTAAAGTTAAATGATCCTAAGAATGGAACCATTAATCCCTTAGGGCAGGTGTCCTTATAAGAAGAGGAAGAGACACCAGAGAGGTTTCTCTCTCACAGCAAGCATGCACAGAGAACAGGCCATGTGAGGACAGGAGGAAGGCAAGCTGTCTGCAAGCCAGGAAGTGAGGCCTCACCAGAAAGCAACTCTGATAACACCTTGATCTTGGACTTTTAGACTCCAGAACTGTGAGAAGCACATTTCTATTGTTTAAGTCACCCAGCCTGTGGTATTTTGTTACAGCAGCCCAAGCAGACTAACACAGGACCTATTTATTATGTGCCAGGCACTGAGTTGAGTGCTAAGGGTACAACACTGAACACAACTTGCATAGATCCTGTCCTCAAGGGATTTCTTTCTTGTGGAAGAAGGTTAACTCTAATGAATGCTATGAGAGTAGAAATAGAGCTACCTGTGGAGAATTCATCAAAGGCATATGACTTACAATGAATTTCTAATATTTATAATTATATATATGCATATATACATATATATTGCTTACTTTATCTCAGCTATTATATCATGACTCAATATTGTTAAGATGTCAATTCTCCCCAAATTGTTAAGATGCCTATAGATTTCAGGCAATCTCAATAAAAATTCTAGCAGCTTTTTGAAGAAACTAACTAGCTGTTTATAAAATTCATATGGAAATGTAAAATATGTAAAAATACAAAAAAACTTTGAAAAAAAATTATTTATTTTATTTATTTATTTTTGGCTTCATTGGGTCTTCCTTGCTGCACATGGGCTTTCCCTAGTTTTGGCGAGCGGGGGCTACTCTTTGTTGCGGTGCGCGGTCTTCTCATTGCGGTGGCTTCTCTTGTTGTAGAGCACGGGCTCTAGGCTTGTGGGCTTCAGTAGTTGCGGTGTGTGGGCTTCAGTAGTTGTGGCTCGCAGGCTCTAGAGCGCAGGCTCAGTAGTTGTGGCATATGGGCTTAGTTGCTCTGCGGCATGTGAGATCTTCCTGGACAAGGGATCGAACCCATGTTCCCTGCATTGGCAGGCGGATTCTTGACCACTGCACCACCAGGGAAGCCCTATGACTTATTTTAGAAATCAGGAAATTGTAAAGTCAAAGATGGTGGAGTTTGGGATTGGGGAGTTTGGTCTAGACAGTTGCAACAGTCTGTGTGAGGACATAATGGCAGGAGAGACCATGGCTAGTTTGAGATCCTGGAATGAGGCCAGCATGGCAGAGCTTAGCTGGCGATGGAGAGAGATAGGCATAGGTCATCTCACACAGACTCCTGAGGCCATGTTCAGAAAAGTGTACTTGATTTGAAGAACTCAGGAAGGATTATAAACAAGAAAAATAAATTAAATTAGAGTATTATGGAAGAACTCTAGTGGTGGGTAAGCAAGTCAGGAAGAATAAGGTCCTCAGACTCCAGTGATTATTATAGCCTAAAGCACTGGTTCCCAAGGCTGGATGGAGTACATGAAAGAAGTGATTTTTGTGGAAAAATAATCATTTGTATGTGCATAGAAGCATCTGTCCCTTAGGCATGTTTTATAATTGTACTTTCTGCAGCCTGCTAGGAAGAAAGTACCTACGTTATTTCAAAGGAAGATACTTCATATGTTTGTGGTTTTAAGACCATCAGATGCCACATCAACCGTACCAAAATAGACTATGCAAAATGCAATGTGTTGAGAGACATGTATAACTGAATCATTCACTTAGAAACGTCTTTCTTTACTTGTCAGATGAGAAATGGTTGGAACTGATAAGTGATCTGCTAGAGAGTCTGGTTCGTTAGGTATACATCCATCCAGTAGGTGTTAACAATTACACTCCTTTGACAGGGATTCAGGCCCACACCTCAGAACAAATCTCACCAATGACCAAAAGTGTTGATGGGAAGATGACTAATTATGGTGAAGCCTGGATGTTTTTGCCAAGTTGTCACACTCAGCATGAACGTCGTTCTCCACTCTAGAAAGGAGCTCAAAGGACGTTGAGAAAAGGCTGGGATTTAGAACTGTGGCTATAGGCAGGGTTGAGTGTGGGACGGACAAGGGGGAAAGAAAAAACACATCAGGCTGCCAGACACTTGATAGAGTTTATGCAATTAGTTCCTCATTCCTTTCATGTAGCTAAGCCAATCCAAAAGCACACAAAACATTCTACTTAATGCCCTATGAGTTTCACAAGAGTGACTTTCTGGAACTGAATTGGACATTTCTTTAATTTCCTTGATTTCTTTTTCTTTTTCTTTTTTTTGTGGACCCTATTCCCTTAGTTGCTACTCTGCCTTGCTTCATCTACCACATAGCACATCAAAGAATATTTTATACAATTCCTGTGAGATTTGAACTTTCAGAGTCATAGCATTTCCCCCAATTGTTTATATTATGTTCGCTTATTTCTTTTTCTCCCTCTGGAATGCCCAGCTGGGCTTGGATTGTATTCTGCTCTCTGATCTGTAGCATGGAGATTTCTGTACATGCATTCCACGAGTGGGCTGTCCCTGGTTATCAGTGGGAACTCTGCCCAGAGAATAAGTGCAGAGCATGTTCTAGAGGGCTACTGTACAGGCAGGAGACAAGTCTGCCTTTTGACTGCAGAGAATAGTAAATTACAGTGGATCATTTTTAACTCCATCTGCAACATTTGGCACACTAACACAGGGGATGGCTGGAAAACCTGGTATGTTGGAAACTGAATATTCTTTAAATGCAAAAATGAAGAGCATGGCTAAATAAAAAGAGAAATGGCAGAAGAATTGTTTCAAGGTGGATTTGTCATTTATCAGTGTAATATTTAGACAACCTCTCCAGTCTCTCATTCCTTTCTCTCACTAACCTAGTTTTAATTATGCCATGTGAAAAATGTACTTGGTCTTTACAGCCATAAATTAAGTTGCTTCTTGTAACTGCTTCTAAATTTCATGGGTAAAAGACTTGGGCTGGTCTTTGATCATGTACCGCAAAAATGTCAAAAGACCACAAGAAAAATAGACGAGATGAAAGCCTGTCAAACAAAGGTTAAATTTTACCAAGTTTCATTTTTCCTGAGTTCTTGGCTTCTTCGGTTACAAATTGATTAGGTATTTAAAATTAAATTAAGATTAACATGAAATTCTTCCAAACTTTCTATTGGGTTTCATGGTTTCCTTTTGGTTTTCTACACCTATGTGTACAAAAAAATTGTTGAGTTTATTCAAGTTGCCTTTTTCTCAATTCCTGAGCTGAAACTCCAGAACTCTGGGTTGTTGGTGCTTTGATTCTGGCAGGAGCCTTGTTTCATTCATGCAATATGAATGACAGAATTTCGCTCTTACCTTAATGGTGGATTATATTTTCATTGCTCCTTATACTTTCAGGAGATTCCCGTCTTCCCCCCAACATTCCTTAATGTCTTTGTTTCAAACACTCATAAAACATTTTCTTTGAAGCAAGGTTTGAACTGGTATATTACGAAAGAGTATTGTCTTGTCGTTAAAACCACCAAGGATGGACATTATAACTAACTTTTTTCCCCAGCCAAGAAGCTAGTAGGTCTAGCTAATCTTTATTATCAGTGCTGCATATTGATGTCCTACAGTGTGCAAAGCACTGAAGCTGTAGCTTTACATACTTTATCTCCTTTATCCTCACAATTACTCTAGAAGGTGGGAGGTGGGCACTGTTATGCCTATTTTGTAGTTAGGGACACTGAACATCAGAGATGTTAAGGGACTTGCTCAAGGGAAGTCTTAGTGGGCCTTAGAGTTGGGATTCACGCTCATGCTTGGCAGCCTGTGATCTTCCCACCCTGCCTCCCTGCCACCCAAATGACCATAAAGGACTTCTCCTTGGGTCTGTGTAGGCTGACAGTTTGGGGGAGGGAGACAGAGAGTCATGTTTGGGACCAGTGGGAGGCAGAATTGTGAAAAGTTTATTTGGACAGATTCCAGGATCAGGTTGATGTTGGAACACTTAACCTCTGTGCCTCAGGTTTTTTTCTTTTTCCTTGTCTGTAGAATGGGAATAATAATATAATAGTATCCTTTCATAGGGTTGTTGTTAGGACTGAATTATCCATATAAACTAGTTAGCACCTTGTCTGCTACAGAGAAAATTGTTAAGAACTCTTATTTTCTTTCTCTGCCTCCCTGCCTTCCTTCCTTCTTTCCAACAGCAACCATTCACCGAGTATTTAGTAAATATCTGTTATGCCCTATTCTAGATATGGAGTTATCAGATGTGAGTGCAAAGGGGGTCCTTGAAACTCACAGATTTTAAACTCTTAAGCTTCTTGAGGACACTAAATTATATAACAATGGGATACACACTATTATAAAATTATGAGTGATAAAATAGTGGTTGAGTAGAATTTTCCCAAATGAAGAAACAGATGAGAAGGTGAGAAGGATAGTTGAAGTAGAAGAAAGATCATGTGCAAAAATCTGTGGCATGTGGCCCGATGGGTGAAGGGCGTGAAGAGTGTAGTCAAGAGGGAGGGACTGTGAGGTGGAAAAATAGAAAAGTGAGCAGAGAAGGGCTTCAGTGCCTCTGTGGGGCATTATTTTAGTTATGTAACAAAGGTGTATAATCCTCATTATGTGTCACTATTCTATACCACTGACTAGTATTAACTCACTTAGTCCTCACAACACTGTGAGATAGGTACTGTCTTTATCCCATTTTATAGAGGGAGAAACTGAGGTGCATCTCAAGTCAGCCAGTTAGTAATTGGCACAGCTGGGATTGGAACCCACACAGCTTGACTCTGGAGCCCTTGTTTAACCATCTTGCTTGGCTACTTTGCAAATGTGGATCCAATCCTGCAAAAATAGGAAACTATTCACTGGTCTTAGGCAGACCTGGAGATGTGATTTTTTTGAACTTTCAAAAGATTTTTTTGTGTGGTACCATAGGGTGATTTGGAGGGGGAGAGACTAAAGGCAGATAGATTGGTTACAAGGGTATAATAACGCAGGAAAAAAATGATAAGGGTCAGGTACATCATGGTGGGTAACACATTTGAGGGTTGGTTTGGAGGCATGATTGTGGGGTGTGGGGAGGGGGAACAGGAGAAAAAGGTAAAGATCCCTTTGGTTTCCAACTTGGGTGTCTGAATAGATGGTAGAATCATTAATGTTCAAGAATCAACCATGTGGAAAAGGGGGGATTAAGGAAGAAAAAGCAAATTCTTTTAAATCTGGGAAATATAAAATGCATCGTTAGATAAGAATAATCACTTGACTTCTGAGTGTACCAGTTCAAACTCCCACCCAAACACCCACAGAGTTGATAGGAACAAATGAACTAGAATGTATATTTTACATTAAAATGGAAAACAAAGGCCAACAGAAATAGAGAAAATTATTTGGAAATATTTCTCTCTTACCATGAAAGTATCCAGTTTGTAGCATTTCAATGCAGCAAATGAGCAGGGGTTGGGAGGGCTGGCAATGCTGAAGTGGGGCTAAGGGACTGTAAAACCGATACCGACCAGGGTTCTTGGCCTCCCCCAATCAATAGAAATTGATAAGAGGCTAGTCAAGAAATTTAGGCAAGGCTTTACTGGGGCTCCTGTAGTCTCCGGAGGGAGCGAAAGCAAGTAACATCTTCCCTTGCTTGCTCCTGAGGTGGTGGGGGGGTGGAGCCTGGGGGGTGAGGGGATGGGACTAGCTGGTTTCCTATATAGGTTGAAGGTGGGGAGTGTGTCCAGGGATCGGGCCAGAGGGGTGGTTAGGTGTTTTGCCCACCCCTTTGCTGATGGTGAGTGCAGGGGGCACATGCAGTACCCTGCTTTTGCTCCCAGCTCTTCAGAAGTGTCAGTTGGGTTTTTTGGTCTTTTTGTATCTTCTTGTCCATAATTTACCCCAACTGAGCATGCATGCAGTTATTTTTACTCCTTTATAGTTTCTTTGTATTTTGTTGCTCAAGGAGATGTTTGTCCAGGTGCAAGCACTGCAGCACTGCAGCAAAGGGTCCCAGGTCCCAGCCTGTCTCAAAATAATTGATTGCTTGCAGCATGGCCCCTGCTTACCTACAGTTATTGCCTTGTAGGACTGGCAAGGGAAAGAAGAAAAAGTGCCAAATGAGACCATTGAAAAAATGCTGCTTTTGTTGATCTCCTTAGTCCCAGCTCTCCCTTCCTTGAATCCCATTTTATCGTACTCTCTCTAATTGCTCATGAGTATTTTCTCCAACTAAAACTAGTCATCTTGGGGCTGATCCTTTAACTGTTGTGTTTGGAGGCCGGAAAGACTTATAGCGCATGCTTCTGAAACTTGGGGTGGAGAGGGATTGGGATGATCAGAGAATGGTACACAACAACTCAGCAATTTGTCATAGGAATAGCCCCTAGACTCATTGCTTTTTGCCTTCCTTCTCAGCTTGTTCACAAAGCTGTCTTAGACAATCTTTAAAGAGCCTTGAAGCTTTGCAGACCATTTGGACTACAGATTGGAATATAGTTGCAAAGAAGTGGATTTATCGTGTCAATTCAAAACGAATCAACTCAGAATGACAATTTCATATGGTTAAGCCCATTACAACTTTGTTGGACTTCTTTCATCTCTTCTGAGTATATGGCATGTCATTAATGTTACCAGCTGCCTGTCTTCTCTGGATACCAACAGCAGAGGGAAAAAACCCACCCTTAACAGCCACTGGCTCTCCTGTTTTCCACTTAGATAGCTACTGTACTGCCAAGGCAAATGTGAAACAGGCTCCCACAATAACAGCAATTTTCCAAATGCTCTGTTAATTTTCAGTAAACCAAAATAAAATGTGTTATTATTTATTAAGAATATACACTACATATGGTTTCCAGATGATAAGTATTTCAGTAAAGTACCACACTGAGAACAATCTGAGTTGGCTTGAAAGCTGTACCCTTAGAGTAATAGGTATAGCCCAGGGTCAGAACTGTCACTTTTATTGGGTTAATTCAATGTTCATGGTTTACAGGCTATGATACAGGACTAGTGAAAAGTTTTTCCATGCCCATATCAGCTGCATTATACATGTAATTTTACATAAAAAACTAGTATCCCATATATCATTATTTATTCATAATGATGTTTACTAAACAACTGCATGGCACAGGATGATAGTGTAGTTTGGGGTATAGAATATGGAGCAGATTCCAAACACTAGGTCCGAGACAACTCCTCCAATTATGTAAACTTTAGAAACAAGACATAGAAAAATATAATTTTACAGTTATCAGATAGCATGTCATTGTTTCACAAATAGGGTACAAAAATTTGAAGGATCTCAGGTTTGTGGACTGATCTGGGCTCCTTTGAGTGTAGTTTAATACATTAAAAATCTTTTCCATAACACTGGTCCCTGAGTCTTCACCTGGATTATGGGGAGCCCTGACTTACTCATCTTTGATTTCTAGAAACTTCCACACTATGAGGGGAGGATGATTGCATCCAGCCAAAATTCTGGTGGTCACAGGGCATGCTCTGGATCTGGCCCCATGTCTGGTATTTTCGTTATAAGCATCTCTGCTGTAGACATCTTTGCCACGAACATTTTCGCAGCACAGCTATTTGGCTCTAAGGCAATTTTGCCATTAAAGATGAAATGACTAGTTGACTGTTTAGTCTGACATACAAAAGTCATGATAGATGACAACAATATGTCCCAAGAGTTGGTTTCTTATTTTGAAACCCAGTACACTGGAGGAGAAAGAAGCTGAGGCTGAGGGCCTGAAAGTGGCAGAGTTGCACCCACATTTTCCATAGAACATTGGAATGTCTGTCTATCGCGAACAAAGAACAGTGTAGAGACTTTCACAATGCAATACAAAGCTCAGTTACAAATATGCATCCTAGTGTTTGGAAACTGATACCTCTCTTAATGAAGGAAGAAATTATAGTGAAAAAGGAAAACGTGAACAAGGAGAGGACTCAACAAGCAGAAAAAAAAAGTATAAAACACTATAAACAAAAGACTTGGGAGACAAGTATTTAAGTACAACCCACAAAGTAAAATCAGTTATTTATGCAATATTGGATCTCCACACATTTTAAATGTATTCAAATGTTTTGTATTTCACAATAAAACCCTTTAAATTTTGTCATTCATTTCTCATGTTTCATTATGTCCTTTTTCATGTCCCTCTTTAATTTTTTGTTATCTTATGTTTTACGACAAAGTTGTCTTACAGCCAATTAGTTATGTGGCAAAAATGTTTGCAGCAAAAATGCTTATGGCAAAGACGTTTAAGGCAAAGAAGTTCATGGTGAAAATACCTAGAACCATCTGGCCAGTGCTAGACTTCCGGTGAGGGTTGCCAGCCTTGGCTTTATTTCCTCTCCTCTGTGTTCCAGATCCTCACAGCATGGTCTTTGAACAGGGCTGGACAGACCTTGCATCAGGCTCTCTCTCTCCCTGCAGGCCCTACTGCTAGAAGTGAGCCCAGACCAGGCCAAGGTCCAACACCCTGTGAAGAGTCTGTGCTGTGTCAGCACCACCCATCCTGGGGTCACACCTTCCTTGTTCTCATGGCTTCAGGTCACTCAGTTAGAATTCCAGTTTGGTTCTGGCTCTTTGCCTTAAAGAAAAGGAACTTATACTGCTTTTAAAAAATTAAACATAAAATACATATTCAGGGCTTCCCTGGTGGCGCAGTGGTTAAGAATCCACCTGCCAATTCAGGCGACACGGGTTCAAGCCCTGGTCTGGGAAGATCCCACATGCTGCAGAGCAACTAAGTCTATGTGTCACAACTACTGAGCCCGAGTGCTACAAGTATTGAAGCCTGTGAGCCTAGAGCCTGTGCTTCGCAACAGAAGAAGCCACCACAATGAGAAGCCTGCATACCACAACAAAGAATAGCCCCTGCTCGCCGCAACTAGAGAGGAAGCCCACGTGCAGCAACGGAGACCCAATGCGGCCAAAAATAAATAAATAAAATAAACAAATAAATATACATATTCATTTAGGGATAGGGAAATCAGAAAATCTCCTCCAAAATTACACAAACTCCCACTGACTAGTGATAACCATCACTAACATTTTGAAGTTTATTCTTCAAGACATTTTTCTCTGCACATATACACAAAAACTTACTTTTCTTACAAAAATGAGATTGTATCTATTTATTTAGCTCTATCTATCTTTCTCTATAGATATAATTTTATAATCTGAATATGCATTTTTTTCTTTTCTTGCATGAACCTAGTTCAGTATAAAAAATACTCCACAACATTACTTTTAATGGCTACTTAGTGTTCTAATTTACTTTAAATAAATTCTGAAACTCCCAAATGCAAGAAGAATGAACTGTTACACATCCATTGCCTTTATTACCTCATCTGTTTTTGTCCAGTTTCTACGTCTGAAGCCTTATGGTGGTTCTCTGTGACCCAAAAGGATTATCATTCTCACAACACAATACATAGAAGAATCATCCTTGGCACTTGTCTGGAGTTTATTTTCTTAGGTCCTAACCACAGGTATTTTCATTTAGGGATTTTGAAGTGGGGTTCTGAATTTGTAAGCGTACCTGAAATGATTTTTCTTCAGTGTTTTTCACACTTCATTGCTGTAAGAACCCTTGCCCTAGAGGAACCTTGTTCCCCAGTGCCTCTCAGCCATTGTACTTGGTAGCCCTCTGCTCAGGAAACCCCTTCCCACTCAGTGGCCTGGGCAGCTGCTTCTCATTACTTCCAACTCAGTTCCCAATTTTCCATCACTATCTAGCTCTTCCTGGGCTGATTGGGCAGTTATAGCCTCCCACCTTTGTATGTGTTTGACACTCATATGTACCCCCATTTCTATACATGCCATTTTCCCCACTAGGCTGTAGGGTCACAACCACATCTGTCTTGTGTAGGTGCTCAAGATCAGCCTGGCATCTGATATGGAGCATTTTATTTCCTCCATGTATGCTTGTGACCTGAAAGGAGGAAAAGAAAGAAGGAAGGAAGGAAGGAAGGAAGGAAGGAAGGAAGGAAGGAAGGAAGGAAGGAAGGAAGGAAGGAAGGAAGGAAGGAGGGAAGGAAGGAAGGGAGGAAGGAAGGAAGGGAGGGAGGAAGGAAGGAAGGAGGGAAGGAAAGAGGGAAGGAAGGGAAGAGGGAAAGAAGGAAAGAAGGGAGGAAGGAAGGAAACGGGGAAGGAAGGAAGGGAGGGAGGGAGTAAAGAAGGACTATTTTATTGAGGGGAGTCAAGGCAAGTTCCTATAGGGGATTCCATTTGAGCTAAGCCTTAAATATAGGTGCCATTTGATGAGCGGTAACTTCTGTATATTATAGTATTTCTCTGAAATCTCCCAACAGCACCTTACAATAGTGCATTTTACAATTTCCAGAGTTACTTCTGAGTCCAGGGAGATTAAGTATCTTGTTCAAGCACCCAGAGCTTAAAAAAGGCAAAGGATTTGCACCAACACCGTCTATGGGACCAGACAGTGGAGTTAGGATAAAAGGTCATCTCAGATACATGGAGCACAGGGGAAGACATGGAGTAAGAATGGCTTATATGGGGGGTAATGGTATCCCAGAGTAACTCAGTTTAACCGGAATGTTGGATAGATGTAGAAAAGAGTAGGATTTGGGGCTGGAAAGGGAGTTTAGAGCTGAAGTACTGAGTTTATTTCACCAGACTTTGAGGCGTCACTACATTATTTTGAATAAGAAAGTGTTTACTCAAAGCCTGAGGCAGTGTGCTCATCAGATGGGAAGGGAAATAGATAGGTTGTGGGGAAACCAGTTAGGAGCTTATTGCAAAAGCCCAAGTGGAAAATATTAGGGCTGATGATACAGGGCACGGGCAGGGAGTGAGAGTGGTTGAGATGTATTTTAGACGTAGAACCCAAACACTTTAGTGACTGAATGTATTCAAGCAATATTAGAAGAATAAGCCAAAGTTAATTCTAAGTGGCTAATCTGTGAAATGTGAATATCTTTGGCAGGGGTGAAGAACTGCCATGGGAGGAGGTGCTCTGTGTGGGAGGGGTGCAGTGTGAGAAACTACGCTTTAGACATGGTGGATTTGAGATGTCAGAGGGATTCTTGCAGACAGATATACAGCCGGTACTGGGGGAAACTGAATCAGAGTAATTAAGACAGACTGGACAAGTGTTATGAGAAAAACTGTAGAAGTGCCAGTCAAATTGTAGAAAATGCCAGCTTCTCCTGACCCTGAATGTAGGAAGGTAGACTGGGGAGACTGAAGGAAACTCGTGTCACCAGGGAACATCAGGAATCCTTTAAAACAAGCCGTGGATGGAGGCAGCATAAAGGTAAAGGCAGAAAACATAGGGAGGTTTGTTTTTTTTTAAATATTGGCTGTATTCCCTGTGCTGTACATTATATCCTGGTGTCTTATTTATTTATTTATAAATTTGTTTATTTATTTATGTCTGTGTTGGGTCTTCATTGCTGCACACGGGCTTTCTCTAGTTGCGGTAAGCGGGGACCACTCTTCCCTGTGTTGTGCAGGCTTCTCATTTCTGTGGCTTGTCTTTGTTGCGGAGCACAGACTCTAGGCATGCAGGCTCAGTAGTTGTAGCTCACGGGCTTTAGAGCACAAGCTCAGTAGTTGTGTGTGTGGGCTTAGTTGCTCCACTGCATGTGGTATTCCCCCCGGACCAGGGCTCGAACCCGTGTCCCCCTGCCTTGTCAGGTGGATTCCCAACCACTGTGCCACCAGGGAAGCCCCATAGGGAGGTTTTTTAATGGACCTTGCCCTTGGGTGTGACCATGGGAGAAATTAGGACAACTATCTCATAAATTTGATATTTAGAGGTGATTTCTTTTGGCTTTATAGGAAGTTTTTGCCTTTTAATAAGACTAGAGACTCTTCTAGACCCTAAATTATCTATCCAAAGATTAACTTTCCAAAAGTAGAATAGCAGGTACATAACAAGTTGATGGGAAAGGCTGTTTGGAGTCCAGGGACCTTATTAACACACAAAATAATAGCTAACATTTATGGGGCTTGTGTTAAATGAATTAACTTATTTAATTCTGACAAAATAACCTTATGAAATAAAAACTATCATTCACTCCATTTAGAATTGAGGAAACAGAGGCACAGAGAGGTCAAATAATTTGCCTAAAATCACATAGCTGGTAAACGGACACTTGGGATTTAGACTAAACAGGCTGGCCCCCTGCCCACGAGCTTCAGCGCCTTTCCTGCCTCATCAAGAGGGAGCTCAAGCCTAGAGTTGGCATCACTCAGACATAGACTTCCACAGGACAGATATTCTCTTGTTTACCGATAGCTTTTTCTTTTTAGAGGTGCAGGTAGGGTGGGATATTGGTGAGCAGAGGCCCAGGGTTTTCCACTCCCTAGCCTAGCATCTCTTTTTGGATCACGGCATGCTGTTCCCTTGGAGTCATCTACAGTCTAGGATGTGCTAGAGCAGATGGACAGGCCCCTATTTTCTTTGCTCTGGAGCAGTGTGGAGGGAGGGCTGGGGTGTGGGAGGTGAGCAAGCAAGTGGTCCTTGATCCTTCTTCCAGGATATCACTGGGAATCTGACCATATCCCCACACCAACCCCTTCCCTCCTTCTGCTTATTTACTATCCCTCTCTAGGTACTGAGGGTGTAGGATGGTGAGAATTGAATTGAATAACTGAATGTGTGGATTTTATGTTAACCTCAATCCCATGTAAGTGTCTCGTGTGTGTGTGTGTGTGTGTGTGTGTGTGTGTGTGTGTGTGTCTGTGTTGGCTTTGCCTCTGAGAGGTATGAGAATACGGAAAGAATAGATACATGTTTCATCCAAAATATTTTTCACTTGAGTGTAGTTCTCAGGAACAGTGCTAATTTCATATGAACCTTGATAATCTCTTATCTGCATGTAGAATATATGTATTTAAAGACCTATCATTCTCTGGAACAGTGCCTCAGTAAAAGGAAGGAACCTGCAGCTTCAACAAGTAATTGAATCTTACTTATCAATGGACAACTAGAAGCCAACGTACACTTTCCTGACATCCTCCACTTGAAGAAAACAGCACTCTGACACATGACTATTTCAGAGTGGCATAATCTGCAGAAACCCCCTGCCAGTAACTGACAGGTCACATGATTGGCAGCTGAAAAGAGCAGGAAACCTCCTGTAGGTGTGGGAGGAGGTGATCAGGGTGCTTTCATCTCCCCTTGCCACTCGCCTACTTTGCCGGAGCACTGAGCATGCTCTCACCTGCCTGCCCCAGGAACACAATCACATTCCGGAGGCTCCACTTTAATACTGCCAGGTGGTTTCTCTCTTCTTCAGCATGTACTTGGTGCTTTTCTTGAAATTAAATGGTGACCTCTCACTTACCTTCAGGTCTAACACTGGGCTAGCTGTGATCCTGCCCCAAAGCTTATCTCCTGATTCATGTAACCAACAGTCAGGGAGTCATCAAGAGTGGGAAGGAAGCCTTTGCTCTTCTGTACTTGTCATCAAAGCCAAAGAAGCTCACTTTCCTCGGGGCAACATCTGGCTAGAATTTATATGGCAAGCATGGAAATATTCTTTTTTAGATCTTATGATTTCTTTGCTTTGGCATTGCTAAAATGGCACACCGCCACCACCAGAAAATAACCATGTCATTTTCCTCATGTCAACAAGCTCCTTGCCAGCAATGATTTCCTGTCATTCCTTCCCAGTTTCTGAAGAGGTGGCTGTGTTCTGCTGGCAGCATCCTTTAGGAAAAAAAATCAAATCAGCTGGGCAGCTCTTGAGGTAGGGAGCTCTTATGCCAGAGGAAATGACTTCTTTAGGATTCGCTGCTATACTGATAACTATGGTCTGGACTCACTCCTCTGATGCCTTATCAACAGCTCCTCCCATAATCCCCCCCAACCTCTTTGCTTCCTAGCCATTTTTCCAAGTGAAATATGGTTTTGGCTCAGTTGCTCTTCTCACTGTCTGTCCCCTCTTTTTGTTTCTGTAGATGGCTCCCTGCTTCCCAATGGTCTCTCTGCCTTTGCTTTCTAGGTCATTGGACTCCTTTGAGGCCTTTGACTTTTCCCTTTAGTGTTTCCTTGTGTCTGCTCCTGCTCGATCCTCTGGCCTCCTGATGTGGGCTATGTAAGCCTTTAAGAATTCTGTCCTTGTGACCTTTCCTCTCTGCTCATGCTGAGAGGTCACCCATACTTATAGCTTTAGATACAATTTAGTGATACTTAAACTCTTAACAGTGACTTTAAAAATACTAAAGTTGTACAAGCACGTAGTTTAAAGAGTAAACTATTTTTACAATGCTTGACAGAATTAGTTCCCTGAAGGAAATCCCCCATACTCTGCCATTTCCTGCTTGTGGAAACCACATTCAATTCTTTTAGCTGCTGGGGGCGGGGGCACTTATCTCTAAATCTCTAAAAATGATGCTTATTTTTCTATTTCTTTCTATTTTTTAAAGGTTTTCTCTCTTGACTTCCAACATAGATGCTGAAGATTGAGCCTTTCCCACTATACCACATCATACCTATATACTTTACTTTGTCTTCCAAAGTGGTCATCTTATAATTTGGGATAAATGAATAATCACTCTTTATATTTGACTATGAAAATGCTACTTACAGTGAAGAAACATAATGGTCTATGGTTATTTTGAGAGGTAACATAATTTAAGAGAACAGCATCTAGAGTCCAGCTGCCTGGATTCAAATCCCAACGACAGTATTTACCATTAGGGTGAACTTGAGTAAGCTCCTTAACATCTGTGTCTCAGTTTCTTCAACTGTAGAATGAGGTAATCACAGTACCTACAACAACACTGGGTCGTTGTAATGATTAATAGTTAATAAGTTAATAAATATAAAAAAAATTTAGAACAATGCATGTCGTATAAACACTAAAGAAGCGTTAGAAATGTTTGTTTTTTATCTTTCCTGGTGCAACATTTAATTTTTTCTGAGATTATTAAAAACAACCATAATAATAATTTCCATTTTTATTTGTGTAGTTTTCCATGTACTTATGGCTAATTTATCCCTAATCTTTCCCCTGGAACTCTCTTTTCAATTATATTCAAATATATTTGGTGAGATACTAACCCCATTTTTATGAAGTCTTTCCCAGAGTCTTTGCATCTGCTCTAGTTCATGCTGGGTGGTCTTCAGACCAAGACAGTATTCATCTCTCTCTTCACTATCGTCCTGAGGAGTCCCGTTATTTTTTTGTTTTATCACCTGCTTTCTAGATCTTCTTTGTTCCCCTTTTACTTGGTTCATCTCATTTTAGAAGAATATATCTTCTTGAGAAAAGATGAAAGTAATTTTTTTTTTGAGATTCTGCATCTCTAAAAATGTCTCTATTCTATCTTCACACTTATGACTAGTTATGGAGTTCTAGGTTGGAATCATGTGCTCTCAGAATTTCGAAGACATGAGTTTATTGTCTTTAGCTCCCTTGCTGCTGTTGAAGAGTTCTATGCTGTTATAATTTTGATATTTTGTATATATTCAGTTCTTCTTCTCTGGAAATTTTTAGAACATTCCTATAATCCCGGGTGTTAAGGAATTTCATCACGATGTGCTTTCACCTGAATCTGTGTCCAACTATCATTCTGAGCACTTGATAGATTTTTCAGTTGAGGAAATTCTTTTGAATTATTTCTCTGATGATTTCTTCTCCATTTTCTCTGTTTCTTATTGGAATTCCTGTTCTGTGGATGTGGAATGGTCCTCTAAGTTTTAAACCTTTCCTCTCCTACTTTTCATCTTTTTGTCCAACTCTCTAAAACTGGTCACATTTTATCCCAATCTATCTACTGAGTTTTTTTTATTTTACTCTTTAATTTTTTTTTTTTTTTTGGTCTCCAAATGTTCTTTTGTTCCCACTAAAGTCCTTGCTTTTCTTTCATGAATGCACTGTCTCTTTTTGAGGATTTTAATAATAATTATTTTAAAAGTTTTCCTATCTCTGTATTGTCTGCTCTCTTCAAGTTTTTAAAATTTCTGTATCGTTTGACATCTATCTTTTATTTTGGAGGCTTTCTTTAAAGGTCTGGTGATCCTTGGATGTTGACTTTTATTTAAGATGGAGATACTGAGAATCAGATTGGAAAGTCTATGCCTGAAGGTGGCACTTTTCCAAGGTGCCACCAATGGCCCATTTAAGCTGGGCCATTAAGTTAGACAAGTCCTGAGGAAAATATCTGTAAGTCTTTATCCTGGGCTAATCAGATTCCACAAAGAAGGATTGAAGTTTTTGCCCTTAGAGTATAATCTCTCTTTCCAGATGGAAGCCTATTTGAACATTTAATTTGAAAACTTGGAGTTAATCACCTGGCTTTAGTCCTGCACCCGGGTCTCCACTGTGCCTGGTATCTTCTAGCCCAGAGAACTTTCATTTCTACTCAGAGAACTCCCAGTCTAATGTTGGGTGAGGGAGAAACACCATGCACTGGGTGGGGGAGGATTTCTGATGATCTGATTCTTAAATGGATTTGGTTTTAGGTCTACTTCCTACATTCACAGGAAGCTGATGCCAAGAATTTCTGAATCTTTTAGTATTTCCCTGGTGTAGATAAGGCTGCATCTCAGCCTTTCCCAGCCTTCAGATTCAGTTTTCTTGGGTTCACTAGGTCAATTGCTACTCATCTGCTTTCTAGCTGTCAATGTTTTTTGCATTTTCTTTAAATTGAATTTATGTCTTAAAAAGCTCTATTATTTTCATCTAGTGGGACTTACAGAGGGTGCAGAGGGTAATGTGTTGGGTAACATTAAGAAGACAGATCTTCAACAAATTAACACATGTAAATATGTCACTACAAATGATAATAAAAACTATAAAGAAAAATAAGATAATTTGAGAGAACAGTAAAGAGGGACTAAATTTGGATTGGTGCTTCAGGACATGGCTCTCTGAGAACATATTTAAACCAAGTTCTGAAGACCAGTGGAGTTAGTCCCACAAAGAGTATAGAGAAAAGCATTTCATGCAGATGAGCAGCCTTGGGGTGATAGAATAGTCAGGACTCTGGACTTAAAGTGACAGAAGCCTAAGCCTAAGCTAAAAAAGGAAATTGATTACTACCTATAACTGGGAAGTCTAAGATGTGATGCAGTGTATCTTGGCTGGATCCGGGGTTTACATGAGGCCTTAGGTTCCTGTCTCTCTCTCCATTTATAGTTCTGCTTGTCACTGCTTGGCCTCCTTCTCAGAGAGACTTCCTCTATTTGGTGGCAAGTTGGTTACTAGAATCATAAGGCTATATCTTTGTTATTGCTCCTATACTGAAGAAAATGGGAGAGGCTTCTCCCACTTTTTTTTTTTTTTTTTTTTTTTTTACCTGGCATCCATATATGATACTCCACATTCCTTGGAATAATCACAATATTGGAGTTCTAAATTTGGCCAGACATATGTCCCACTCCAATTTGATCCCTGCAAAGTACTGAAAGATATTTACTATCAGAAGAAGTGTGAGAGAAAATTATAGAGACTTAAGTAGAGTCTTGTGGGTGACGTTAAGCTGTCGGAATTTAAACCAACTGCAATGAGAAGCTATTGATGGATTTTAATCAAGGAGTAACATAAGCACATTATGATTATTAATTTAATCCATACTTCCAAACCAAATTTCCTTCCCAGTCCCCTTACCTGTGTCAGCAGCACCACCATTTTTCTACAACCTTAGCTTGACATTTTAGAGCCATCTTGGAAGTCTCTCTCAAATTGATCACTCATATAAAATTAATCACTAAGCCCAATAGATTCTCCCTTCTTGAAGTCTCTTGGATTTATCCTGGCTCCTGCTTCATGCATCTCATCATTCTATTGCAGGCTCTTATCAATTTGGACTTGGTTTGTGTGATAGTCTCCTAACTGGCTTCTTTTCTATTTTCTCCCTGCTTCTAAGTCATCACACATGGCACTGTCAGATTGTTCTTTCGAAAATACCACTATCTCTATATCACTTGTCTAACCAGGAGTCCATGATGCCTCCCTATCATTTAATGAATCAAGCCCAAATCCCTCAGCCCAGCATCCAGAGCCTTCCGTCATCTGGCCCTGCTGTACCTACCTCACCTTATCTACCAGTAATCCCTCCACCATGATAAGACTATATGGGCCCTGAAGACTCCCCAGTCTTCACCTCCAGGAGTGGGGGGAAAGATGGACGGTTATCAATCACTTTGCAGATGGAAGAGGAGAGAAGCATGGGGGTTGGGGGGAGAGAAAGAACAGTGTGAGCCATTCTGATGAGTCACAGCTGCATTAGGTAAAGAAAGGCCATGGATGTAAGTACGTGGCTCCCTTGAACTTGATGGTGTGGTCAAGCTAGTCTTTCTGAGTCACATGGGCAGACATCAGTGCCAAGTTGAAATCTCAGTGTGTGTATTTTCAAGGTGAGGCTTTGGCTGGAAGGAGAACATTCACTTAGGCAAACCTTTCTAGGTCATAACACTCACTCCCTGATACAAAATGTGTGAGGCCAGCTCACAGGTTTCTGGGAACTTGCCTGGGATTTTCAGGGTCAATTGGTACTGCAGAGAAATGATAGATTATCCAGAGAAGTGTGAATAGTGTCAGGAAACATGATCAGCTCTGGTGGGATCTCATTACTTATTTTTGCTCAAGTAAGTTTTCGTGGAGCTTGGTTGTGGTGTTTGGAATCTGCAGAGGTAAAGTGCTATTAGGAAGGGAAGGGGCTCTAACAACTTTTTTAAAACCTACTAAAGTTCTGAGGGAAATTGGGTAAAAGATTTGTATCTAAATCCTAAAACGAAACAATAGAAAATTTTTAAAAATTAGTACAGAATCACTATTATCTTTTCCTGGGATTGATTTAGTTAACTGTTTATTATAGTCATCAATTATTGGATGATATGGGTAGACATAATTGGTTAAAATTCTATAATAATTCCTATAAGACTTGAAAGGAAGTGTACTTTGAAAAGCAAGAATTTTACTCTAGATTTTAAGGAGTGAAGAAGGAATTTTATTCATCGAAGAGAACACTTAAAAAGAACATGATACAAGGCCACAGTAATTCTGTGGTAGTAAGAATGATAGTTCCCCAAAGATGTACACACCCTAAATCCTGGAACCTAGGAATCTGTTAGCTCACATGGCAAAAAGAACTTAAGAGATGTGACTGAGGCTACAGACCTTGACGGGGAAGTTAGCCTATATTATCCAGGTGGACCCAATCTAATCACAACAGTCTTTAAAATCAGAAAACCATTTCCAGATGGGGTTAGTTGGCAGGAGATGTGACCATAGAAAAAGTGTCAGAGAGACGCAACATTGCTGGCTCTGAAGATTGAGGAGGGGGTTCAGGAGCCAAGGAGTGTGAGAGGCCTCGCTACAAACTGAAAAAAGCAAGGAAACAGATTCTCCCCTAGAGCCTCCAGAAAGAAACATAGCCCTGCCAACACCTTGGTTTTAGCCCAGTGAGATCTGCTTTGGACTTCTGACCTATAAAACTCTAAGATAATAAAATTGTGTTGTCCAAAATCACTAAGCTTGTGGTAATTTGTTATGGCAGCCATAGAAAATAAATGCAAATTGTTTAGTAAATACATTTTGAATGAATGAAATTAGTCTAAGAAATTCATAAGGAAATCACATAAACAGGCTTCTTTTACTGGGGCTGGGACTTAAATATGCTTTTCATAAGTGATTCTTTTTTTTTAATAGATTGTTATTGGAGTATCATTGCTTCACAGTACTGTGTTAGTTTTTGTTGTACAACAAAGTAAATCAGCCATATGCATACATATATCCCCATCCCCTCCCTCTTAAGCCTCTCTCCCACCCTCTTTATCCCACCCCTCTAGGTGGTCACAAAGCACCGAGCTGATCTCTCTGTGCTATGCTGCTGCTTCCCACTAGCTATCTACCTTACGTTTGGTAGTGTATATATGTCACTGATACTCTCACTTCGCCCCAAGCACTTACTATGTACTAGGCACTTTTCTTTGTTTTTGTATTAAAACCTCGTAATAACTGAGATCATTGCTATTAGTTAGTGATGTAATCTTTCCAAATTCACACACTTAACAAATGGAGAAGCTGAGTTTTGAACCTGGGAAACTGTAGAGTTCATCGCTTAGTCACTACGATGGTTCTTCCCACACTTAGCAGCATATTAAAATTGCTTAGGGAGTTTTTACAAATCCCAATGTCCTGATCACAGCCCATGTCAATTAAATCTGAATGTTCAAGTATGGAGCCAGGCATCAGTTATTTTTCAAAGATCTCCTGTAAATCCAATCTGCAGTGAAGTTGGGAACCACTGCATTTGGTGTACTCTCTCTCAAACTACAAGATAAATTTAGTTATTCCATCTATTAGAAAGCATTAAAACTTAGTTGGTTCAAAACTACAATCTAAATTACCTCTTACTCTGATGGTTTTTATCATGGTTAGTACAGCAACTGTCATTAGCTGGATAAAAGGGCCGTCGTTAGTTGATCCAAAGACTATAGTAGAATTGATTTTGCATGTAGACACAATTTGGATTGTCGGTCAAAATAATGGAGGGCCAACAGTGGGGAAATCTTTCCCCAAATCAGACAAGGAGGAGGGAGAAACGAAGATCTTTATCTGGTATCTAAAGCCAGAAGAGAATGGAGATCTGCCTGATGAGATCAGAGACCAAACTGACCGTCTGGGCATTTTTGTCACCACTTTTGTTAAAAGTCTGTGCCTTTATTTCACCATCAGTTAGAAGCAGCTCTACTCTCCCATTAAGATTGGTGCTGTTTCCTTTATTTTGCCATAGCTTGGCTTCCTTGTGCCATACTGGACAGTACCTCTAGGGTGACCATCCCATCAGCAAGATCTCATCCCCCTTCTGGTCAGGGGACAGACTGCAAGTTGGGGCACGGTGGAATTTTGGCTGCAAGTGTCTGGCTGCCACCGTGGCAGATGACTGTTCCTCTCTTTAAATGGCACTTTCATAAGGTAAAGTACCTGACTTCCCCTCAGGCAGGACAGGCAGGCTCTGTTTCTTAATCTGCTGGAGAACTTCTTTACTTTCTCAATTAGTTCTGCCAACAGAAATTGGTTCAGCACGTTTCAACTGGAAACAGGTGTTGATGGCAGTGTCCAAATCCTCGGTGGAGGGGCTTCTCTCCCCTTTGACAGGCTCTCCATGCGAGGAATGAACGGGGCTTTGTTGGACGGACCAGATGCACGTCTCCTCGTGGGCCAGAGCTCTTGGTTCAAATTCCACAGATGAGAGCCATAAATTAAAACGCACTTTTGTCTCACTGGTAATAATCACAGACCCCAGTCCATCATCTTTTTGTTGACTCTAAGCCACAAACTTGCTTTAGACAGGATTACCTCAGGATTCCTAACTGAACACAAGGCACTCTTTTTGGCCTGAATTCCCAATTGGCTATATGCTCTTTGCAATTTCACCAGAATGTTGCCAGCACTCTACTGTGTGCTGTGTAGATGTGGAAGTAAACTAGCTAAATCAAAAGGGTGAGAGAAGTAACTTTACACATTTTGCATGATTCGCATTGCAGGTTTTTCTCTTGTATTTACCCATCTTAGTAACTTTTACAAGTTACAATTTGATTTTATTTTTATTGATGCTTATTTTCTTTCTGGGTTTTTAAATTGATCAAGAAAGACATTTGGAGTTAAGAGAAGTTTCTTACTTCCAATGAGATTATAGCCTGAGTGGAGTGGAGATGTTACTGTTTATCCTAGTGGATCCATACAGCATAACCAGGCAGAGGTACCAGCCAAGAAGTCTTCTTGGAGCAACTGCATAAAATACTGTCTTCTCATCATACAACATCATCCTGGAACAAGGATTCCAGGTTTTCTGAGGTTTAAAGATGGTCTAAAAATTCTTTAAAAATCACTGAGAATTAAGATCTTTCACAAGTTATAAATTCTGTAATAGAAAACAAAACAAAACAAAACAAAAACCCACGCTTATCTAGGGGAAACCAGTACTGTTTTCTGAGAATTCCCTTCTACATTTTCCTTGTGGTTAATTTCAAATTTTGATTTTTCTCAAAACTGATTTGTATTTTGCACAGCTGTTTAGTGCTATTCTATGCCTTGCATTTTTCAAGGAGTTTTATGGTTGCTCTCTTTTTTAAAGATAATCTCAACACAGCTTACAGACATGCACACCAACACACAAATTTATTGGCCAATATCAGTAAATGACTAAAGCCCTGAGGAAACTATTGAACATTAAACTTGGTTATAGTACAATGGTATCTGCAGTGTACTGGCCACTTATCCATGTCTATAAATAGGACACAAAAGCTTAATTTTATCATAATTGAAGAGCAATTTTGAGAAAGTCATGTAATTTAATGGTTTAACTGTCTTTTATTGCTATATGTAAATGGACTAAATAACAGTAAATATTGAACACAATCTAATGTGCTGCAATTTCTTTGGAACACAATTTAAATTTCAAATTATGTTTAATGCTTCTGTACATATCACAGGTCTCTTTTTTAAAAGCTTATCACGTGGAATTCATTTTTTCAAGGAAACTGGCTTTTGGGAAAAACAGAGAAGTAAAAGTAGTGTGGGTCATTTGGAAATCTGACCAACTATGTTTTTTAAAAGTGCGTCATGTAGTTTTAAATCATCTTTTCCTTCCATTATTTTTAATTTTATCAATATCCTCCTGGATTATATATTTAGATGATCTCTGAATAAGACTTTTTCCAGTTGCATTGTGTTACTTGCCCTCAAACATTTCCTTTTTCTTTTGTATAATTAGGCTTAAAGGGAGAAGGTGATAGATAATAAGACACAATGTGCACATATGTTAGGCAACTTCTTCCCGTGGAAATGATTCACTAACTGGCATCCTTTGATTCTGTCCTTGTCCTGTCTTTGGGACCAACATGTCCTTTCCTATGAAATCATGTTCAGTGAAAGAAGGGAGGAAATGCTGTTCTCTTTGGATCCCATCTGATTTCAGAATGTTAGTAAGATATAGATGTGAAGGTGCCATAAGGAGCTAAAAAGTAAAGAGTTCCTTTGAGAGGCAGAATTAGAAGTCTCTGATGACAGTTTAACATGAGGGTGTTATAAATAAGCCAGGAGGTCTAACCTGTGTTCTCCTGGACTGCCTGATATCAACAATGGGGGAAGATTACCCTAAAACAAACTCACTCACGGAATTTATAAATCTTAGAAGGAGAGTACTCAAAGTATGTTGTGCACACAAAAATATGCTTTGGTCTCATGGAATTTTAGTTTTTAAAAAGTTTAGTTTTGTGCTCACCAGAGGACTTCAAACAAAATTGAGAAAATATGGAAACAACTTGCTTTTAGGTTAAAAAGAAGTCTATCCATCTACCATGATAAAATTATTGCAATATTTACTACCCATAACTATGAATGCTTCATTGGAAAAATCACGGAGATGTTTATCCTAAAACTTTTACCTTCTCCAGCGAAGTCTTTTCTTACTGTCCAACCAATTCTCCAATTCCCAGGAAGGTTGGTTAAATGAATGGGTCTTATTCGTTTATTTGTAAATTCATTCTTATTGTTTGCCAGACTTAAAGATTTAATGGTGGGCCAAAGAGTAATACAACTCAAAGTCTTAAAAGGAGCACAAATAATAAACAAATAATTACATAAATATAATGAATTCCTAGATGGAGACTGGAAGGCTGGAGTAAAGAGAAGGGACTTGCTCCTTTCTGTTGGTTCCTGTTCTTGTCAAGGTGAGCCCGGTTTCTTGAGGTTGGCAGCAGTCAGTAGCCTCATGACTCTGATTTGCGGCGTTTCCAATATTCACAGAACAAGCCTCATCTCCTAGCACCAACGTCTTTCCTCAGAGTACTGAGTCCCAGCTCTGTTTGCCCTTTCATCTAAGCTTCTAAGTTTTAATAATTTCAATCTCTTCCCTTTGTTTTCCAGTCCTGGGAGTGCTAGTTGCTGCCTGTAATTCACATGTCTGTGATACCTTGGTGTTCCAGTTTGCCTTTTCAGTTCTCTGATATCTGATGAACAATATTTGCATCAAAATCTCTCTATTAAAATAATTGGTATGGTGAAATCTGACTGAAATCTCTCTAATGCAGTTGGCGAAACCTGACATTAATCACATGTATATTTTTTTTCCCCTAAAGAACTACCTGGATGTCATGTAAGAGTTGGCAATCACATAGTCAGGATATCCAGAATAGTATTCAATTAAAAAAAAAAAAAGTCAGATGAATAAGCCAGCCACTGTGGCAAGTTTTTGGAGATTATTAATGTTGAGTTTATAAATTAATGGAGAAGATGGAAACATAAAAAATTGACAATAAAATGACTCATGAAATGAGGGTATGAAAGATATTTTTAAGGCCATGCCAGTCTGATGGTAGAGACAATTGGAAAGATAGTGGAAAATTCATAACTCCTTAACTTGGCTTTACGTGGTGATTCATAGAAACTGTATCTATTAATGTAAGTCCTCTTCTGGCTTTGGGTGGGTTAAGCCCAAAGACAAACATCAAATCCTAGCCAAAAAGTAGGAGTAGTATTGCAAATAGGAAGTAAATAGGAAATAAAACAGATAAGTAGATCCAAAGCAGTTAATGAGAGTTAGGACAGCAATCTAATAATTGGAGATACATAACAACTTTGGTTATTCCTTGGTGTTTAGACATTTTGGAATGCTTGCTTGATAACCTCTTTGCTACCCAAATTCTGCCTGTCTACCACAATGCCCCATTGTCACTGCAGCATTGGACATTTCAGCATTAGCAACTGGGTCTATACCCCACATTTCCCTCTTCCAGTTTTAGAGTTTTGGGTTTAATGCTAGTTCTTCATCTCTTACAGTCTGTTTTGTTAGGTTGTAGCTAATTGGATAAGGGTAATTGGATAAGCTCTCACATGAGCTCTAGATTCAAATGTCCATCTTCATAGGATTATCCCAGTATCACACTACTTAATGCACACTAAAATAGCATTGGTGATAAGTGCAGTAAGAAGAGAAAAACGGGATAAAGGTGTGCTATTTCAAATGGAATAATTAGTAAAAGTCTGACTGATGAGGTGACATTTGGGCAGAGACTTAAATTGGACACAGAGGCAAGCCATGCAAAGATCAAGTGAAAGAACATTCCAAGTAGATGGGATAGCAAAGGCAAAGGCCTAAGGCAGACAATAGTCTCAGCCTATTTGAGAAAGTGTAAGGATGCCATGGAGTTGAAGTTAAATGAGTAGGAGGTCAGTGATAGGACATGATACTAAAATGGTAACCAGAGGTAGGCCATGTAGGACACTGCAGATCATGGTAAGAACATTGGATTTTCTTCTCAGTGTGGTGAAAAGTCATTGAAGAGTTTTAAATGGGGAAGTTATGTCATCTGACATATTTTTAAAGGACAACTCTGACTTCTCTATGGAGAATGAGCTATAGGTATCAGAAGTCCAGACCTGGTAGAATGTCACTGCAGTGGCATTCACTGCAGGAATAATGATTGTTCAAAATAAGGTGATTGTCATGAAGATGTTGAGAAGTGGTTGGACTTGAGGTACATCTGATGTTCAACAGACTGACTTTGCTGATGGTTTATCAATGAGGCTCCAAACAAGTGAACAACTAATTGGCTGAACAATATACCAGTTACTGAGATGAGAAATCTGTTGGGGGAGCAGAGCATATATAGATATTGTGTTTGAGATGATTATTTGATATTCAAGTGAAAATGTCACATACACAGTTATGTGCGCAAGTTGAATGCTCAGTGGAGAGTTTGAGCTAGAGATATAAGGTAGATACTATTAGGTGAAACTGAAAAACATATGACTAGAGAGGATTATTTAGAAAATAAGTGTAGATAGAGAAGAAAAAAGGATGGAAGTCTGATTCCTGGAGCACTCTAACATTTGGAAGTCATGAAGAGGAGGAGGGTTCAGCAATGGAGACTGAAAGGAGAGTCCAGTGAGGCAAGAGAAAATCCAAAAGTGGGGTGTAAAGAGGTCTAATAAAAAAAGGTTTTCATGAAAAAAAAAGAGTGTTCACCTGTGCAAAATTCTCCTGAGAGGTCAAGTAAGTTTACAGTGGTGTGCAGACCATTGAATTAACAGCATGGGGTCTTTAGTGACCAATATAAGACAATAGAAGAATGGGGATAAAAATCCCAACTGATGTTTTCTCAAGAGAAAATAGGAGACTGTGAAACATCTAGTACAGTCACATTTTAAGGGATTTTCTTTAAAGTGAATCAGAGAAATGGAACAGTAGCTACAAGAGACGTCTGATTAAGACAGCAGTTCTTGTTTATTTTTTAATTGGAAGATATGCATAATTTTATGCTGATAAAAATGATTTGGAAAATAGGGGGAAACTGATACAGGGGAAAGAAGTAAAAACTATAGGAACAAAGTCCTTGAGTTGGCAGGTGGGGATAAAATCCAGTATAAACATGGGGTTTGAAAGGAGTATGGACAATAACTGAGCCATGGGACATGAAGGAAAAAAGAGTGTATGAGTGTAGATGCAGGTAAGTCAAAAGAGTCAGTTGTGGGAGGAGATTTTCTGGTTGCTTCTTGAACTGGAAAAAAGATCAACAGCTGAGAGCAGTAAGGAGGATAGTGGATGTCAGTGTTTTGATGATAAAAGACAAGGTGTAAAATAGTTGTCTCAGAGAGTAGGAAAGTAAAATGATTAGGGTACTGCAGTTGGAGTGTTAAGCAGTGCTGACGTTTTGAGGTGTGTGGACATAAATTTAGTGATATCAGTCTGCATATTCAGATGCCTGGATAAAAGCAGAGAGTGGATGGAGAGTCCTTTTTAACCAGGAATATGGTTTTGCTAAGTAATTATAGCAGAATAAAAGACAGGTAGGGGAGCCCAGGTATATACACAGGAGTAGTTATAAGGATGGTCCATAGAATGGGATGCAAGTTGTATAAAGAAGGAAGTAAGGATATGACAGGATAATACAATGAAAAGTGATTTGGTCAATTTTTTAAGCTCCTTGGGAGGGGGTTAAAATAATTTCATGACCATATAGTTGATGTTTTTGAGATGACGTAGTTATTGGTGTTGTGAAAATGGGGTGAGGGACCTGATATAAGTAAAAGACAAGATGATTGGAGATAAGGACATCAAGGAAGTGAATTTCTAGGAAGTGAGTTTCCATTGAGTTAGTGGTTTTCAGAGAAAGATGACAAAGCAGTGGTAGAGAGATGGGCAGTAAACTGGTAATCAAATATTCACTGAAGGAGAAAGAGTGACCATAAGACTGGGTCCAGAAGGATGGTAGATGACTGCAACATGGCAGGGGAATAGAGTCCAAGTGCTTCAAAGGAGCAGGACACTTGTAGGGATGTGGAGGAACTAATGACTGGGAAAAGAAATGAAGAGCACTAAGTATATATGCCATTTTCTGGCTTAGTGGGAAGTGGGGTGGAGGAGGAAAAAGGGCCACCCTTAAAAGCACCACAAAGGTAGCAATGTCCTCCAGGGCTTCAGATTTCAGTTAGTGCAAGAAGGTGAAGATGAAGGCAACATTCAGAGAAGCGTTTATGGAGAGGCATTTATTCTTATAACATAGCAGTGTATGAAAACTAAATAAAAAATCCAGGTCCAGAATAAAGAATCATTAAGGATTTAGCTAAGAATGGTTCAAAAAGTCCTGACAACTAGAACAAAAAAGTTCCCAATTTGTATGGAAACACAAAAGACCCTGAATAGCCAAAGCAATCTTGAGAAAGAAAAATGGAGCTGGAGGAATCAGGCTCTCAGACTTCAGACTATACTACAAAGCTACAGTAATCAAGAAAGTGTGGTACTGGCACCAAAACAGAAATATAGATCAATGAAACAGGATAGAAAGCCCAGAGATAAACCCATGCACATATGGTCACCTTATTTTTCATAAAGGAGGCAAGAATATACAATGGAGAAAAGACAGCCTCTTCAATAAGTGGTGCTGGGAAAACTGGACAGCTACATGTAAAAGAATGAAATTAGAACACTCTCTAACACCATACACAAAAATAAACTCAAAATGAATTAAAGACCTAAATGTAAGGCCAGTCACTATACAACTTTCAGAGGAAAATGTAGGCAGAACACTCTATGACATAAATCACAGCAAGATCCTTTTTGACCCACCTCCTAGAGAAATGGAAATAAAACCAAAAATGAACAAATGGGACCTAATGAAACTTAAAAGCTTTTGCACAGCAAAGGAAACAATAAACAAGAAGAAAAGACAACCTTCAGAATGGGAGAAAATATTTGCAAATGAAGCAACTGACAAAGGATTAATCTCTAAAATTTACAAGCAGGTCATGCAGCTCAATATCAAAAAAACAAAAAACCCAATCCAAAAATGTACAGAAGACCTAAATAGACATTTCTCCAAAGAAGATATACAGATTGCCAACAAACACATGAAAGGATGCTCAACATCACTAATCATTAGAGAAATGCAAATCAAAAGTACAATGAGGAATCACCTCACACCAGTCAGAATGGCCATCAACAAAAGATCTGCAAACTGTAAATGCTGGAGAGGGTGTGGAGAAAAGGGAACCCTCTTGCACTGCTGGTGGGAATGTAAATTGATACAGCCACTATGGAGAACAGTGTGGAGGTTACTTAGAAAACTAAAAATAGAACTACCATATGACCCAGCAATCCCATTACTGGGCATATACCCTGAGAAAACCATAATTCAAAAAGAGGCATGTACCACAATGTTCATTGCAGCTCTATTTACAATAGCCAGGACATGGAAGGAACCTAAGTGTCCATCAACAGATGAATGGATAAAGAAGATGTGGCACATATATACAATGGAATATTACTCAGCCATAAAAAGAAACGAAATTGAGTTACTTGTAGTGAGGTGGATGGACCTAGAGACTGTCATACAGAGTGAAGTAAGTCAGAAAGAGAAAAACAAACACCGTATGCTAACATATATATATGGAATCTAAAAAAAAAAATAATAAAAAATGGTTCTGAAGAACCTAGGGGCAGGACAGGTATAAAGATGCAGACATAGAGAATGGACTTGAAGACATGGGGAAGGGGAAGGTTAAGCTGGGATGAAGTGAGAGAGTGGCAAGGACATATATACACTACCAAATGTAAAATAGATAGCTAGTGGGAAGGAGTTACATAGCACAGGGAGATCAGCTTGGTGCTTTGTGACCACCTAGAAGGGTGAGATAGGGAGAATGGGAGGGAGATGCAAGAGGGAGGGGATATGGGGATATATGTATATGTATAGCTGATTCACTTTGTTATACAGCAGCAACTAAAACACCATTGTAAAGCAATTATACTCCAATAAAGATGTTTAAAAAAACCCCAAACAGGGCTTCCCTGGTGGCGCAGTGGTTGAGAGTCTGCCTGCTAATGCAGGGGACACGGGTTCGAGCCCTGGTGTGGGAAGATCTCACATGCCACAGAGCGACTGGGCCCATGAGCCACAACTACTGAACCTGCGCATCTGGAGCCTGTGCTCCACAACAAGAGAGGCCGTGACAGTGAGAGGCCCGCACACCGCGATGAAGAGTGGCCCCCGCTTGCCACAACTAGAGAAAGCCCTCGCACAGAAATGAAGACCCAACACGGCAAAACTAAATAAATTAATTAATAAACTCCTACCCCCAACATCTAAAGAAAAAAAAGATCCTTAAAAAAAAAAAAAAACCTCCTAATACTTAGTTTAATTTACAATCAAATTATTGTCACAAATATCACAGGATTATATTGCAGAGAAGTTTTGACAGACTCAAGTACTTTTTAAACTCATGTTGTGATTTTTACTGTTGCTGCTTTTGTGTGTGTGTGTTTTGCATGTAGTGTATTATATAGGATTATTTCATATAGAAGTTTAGGCACAAAGTTGTGCTTTTCTTATGTACTAGAGCAAAAGTCAATTCATGTGTAGAGTTTTAAAGCTCTTGTAAAAAATGCATTTTTGGACAAATTTAGTTGGATTTTGTTTTTCACTGACTTTTGCTAATTTTCCATCTCCTGTTTCCTAGTCGTTGGTTTCCACTTTATATTATAATTTTCTATACCATCTCTGTCGTGTCTTTCCACCTTCTATCCATCTTCAGGGTTGATCTTGGTGATCAACTATGTTTTACAGATGATGGAATTCATCTTTGTTTATTTGTTGATTTAAATGACAGACTTTGTATATCCCCCCAATCTATTTTTAATTATGCTGGACATGATTTCCTGCAGAATAGCTGACAAACACGTCCACATTAAAGTATAAGCTTTATTTAAGGTGAAATGTTAATAGAAGGACTTGGACTTCTATCAGCCTTTTCTTGATGGACAATTGCCTGAGCTGTTCTTATGTCACATAATTAAGCCCGTCATCTGATATTTATTACCCTATTCATGCTGTTAAGTAGCCATATTCTCTTGGTTGCAATTTGGACATAGCACTAAGATGACCCAAAACCCCAAAGCAGCCAAGTGTTTCCATCTTTTGTTATTGGGGGTGGTGATTAAGGGCATGCAGTTTCAAGTGGGCACTTGAGGGAAGTGCCACATAGTGTCAGAAAGAATGATATTTCCCCCATGAAGAAAGATTCCCACAAAGAGTTTAATTGTACTTCATGGTGGAAGAGTTAAATAACCCATACCTTACAAGAGATATCATCCCATTGCAGACATCTTTGGTAAGTCAGTGTTGAACCTCAGCGAGTGGCAGTGATTGATCTGCCCTGGGTGCAGAACAGGAGGGAATTTAACAGTAATAAGACTCACTGAAAGTAGGTTGGTTTTTATTATAACCACATGCTGGAAATTCTAGATAGTCATTAACAAAATACTTCTCTCTCAAAAAAAATGTTTGTTGGCTTAAGTTCTAAACAATTACAATGATGAATTTGAATTATATATATGTAAGCTTCAAATTAACACATCTCTGTTGTGTGGCCTGTAATAAACAGTTTTCTATGTGAAGTTAATTTGGAGAACTCCCAGTGATACAGCTGGTTCCCCAACACATATGGACTCAGCTATAAGTGTTTGTTTTGAGAAGTTAGTTAAGGATTCGACTGTTCAGGGACTATTTGTGTCTTAAATTCCTAGGGCACTACATGTTCCTGTGTTTTAACCAGTAGATTTGAGATAAATGGTCATAAAGCGTTTGTAAAAAAGGAGAACTAGAACTTGAGTTACTTCAATTCTATCATCCTATGTGACCATTTGGATTTTAAATCAGTGTTTGAAATATAAAATGTGAACTACAAATTTCTTCACTGGAAGTGCAAATTGTTCATATGTGAAATATTTTACTGCAATTGAATAATAGCTTTAAAATTCAACTTAATGTCTTTTTATATCATTTTAAAACTAAAGAACAAATAAAAAATACAATGTTACATTGGTGCTAAATTGTACTTTTTGTAGATGTTTCAGTTTTATTAAAATCTACGTAGTAATTAGGAGCAGTTACCTACATAATTTATATATATATATATGATTTTCAATAAAAGAAAATTTTGCCTGCAATTCTTTTCTGTTCATTATTATTTGTTTCATTTCTTAATTATTTCTGATAATAATTTTGTCATAGAGAGGAGAGTGTGTTAAAAATGATTTGCTCTGAGTGTCACAGGCTAGAGTTGCCACTAGGTGAAGCATTTCTGTTAATGGAATGGAGATATACATTTTTGTCATTATGAAGTGTGCTCCGATGGAAGATTTAGAATCAGGTTGCTAAAGATTTTTGGTGGAGAGATGCCCCAGAAGAATAGATTACTTGTGTTTGGAAAACTAAATAGTGGAGTTTCATTGGCAGCACAGTTGTTTTAATTTGCTGGGGACAGAGGACAATGAGTTTTATGTCTTGAACATACTCCCAGAGGCTGAAGGCTAAAACGAGAGACAGGCTTTGGCATAATAGAGATCTGTGTTTGAGTCTAAGTCCTATCTCTTCCAAGCTGTGTCATTTTGAGCAAATTACTTTCTTTAAGCTTCAGTTTCCTCATCTGTCAACATGTAAATAAAACATATCTATCTCAGAGGATCATGAGAATTAAATGTTGTAAAAGTGGAAGTATAAGTGATGCTCAAGCCATAGGAAGTGCCCAATGAATGTGTTTCCTGTTCCTCTACTTCTTTAAATTCTCAGTTCTTTGCATACATTTTCATTAGATAGATACTTTCTTATATTTTGTGCTGATTTTTTTAAGCACCAAGGAGGTCCATTGAACATTTGCTAATAAGCTGTGCTATGTGACATTAGTTTCTTGATGTCTTTGTTAAAGTTTCCACAAATTATTTATTGACTGACTTAGAGATAAAATGAATGAGAATCATCAATTTTTACTTTATTAAACATGTATGTATCTTTCAATTATAAATGAGATCTTTCAGCTTCAAGATTGGAGGCCTGGGCAAGGCATGGAGAGTGCGGAGTGCAGGGGTGGGTGGTGAGTGGGGATTAAACGTAAGTTGATCTATTGTAACAATTTTATATCGCTCTCTTCCCAGGGAAGATTTGTATCAGTGGCCCCGAAGCAGAGAGCTCAGTATCCCATTACCAGCCAATGAGTCATTCAGTCTCCCACAGATCCAAATAAAAGTTTCACAGAATACACTATGGCATGCCTTTCAAAATATATGAAGGCCATAAAATATATCATTTATTTTACCATATGAACTGACTCTGCCCCTTTTTTACCATTTGGGATAGCAATCTCACCATGTGTTTTTGGCTCTTAAGTTATCATCAGATATATTGGAGTTCTCTGAGCTTTTCCATTCTTAGTCCCCACGGTCTTTTCAGGAGTTTTATAACTTGGTTGTAAAAATTCACTCTAAACTGAAACTTGGCAAACAGTATATTAATCTGGGAAGTTAATTTCTTTTATAAAGTCTAGAATCTGTTTAGACCCTCTTTTGAGTTTTCAGAGACCTTGGAAAAATGAAGTGAGCAATTAAAGTATTTTTGTGTCTTAAAAAAATGTAATTACATTTTTCTAAAGTCCCCCAACCCTATTTTTACAGGTGAATAGCTTATATTTTGGACTGAGTTCTGATATATTTTGAAACAGATTTTTTTTTTTGGCATGGTGAAATAGAGTAATTAAAAAAGGAACTAGGCTGAGCTTACCCATTACATCACTGGAATAATAAAGTATATTTAGAGAGTGGTGCTTGCCTAATTTATAAAAAAGTGTAAGATGTTAATATCATTGGATGTTCACCAATGTAGGAATAAATCTGTGGGAAGTATCACTTAAAATATGCAATGTGTCCTCAGTCTTGCAAGAATTGCTATGTTTGCAGTTGATTCATTGGGCTTTGGGAATGACTTTGCCATCAGATATTGCCAGGAAGTGTGAATTCAACTTTCATGTCCTTTTCGTGCCAGCGAATGCTGTCACCGCCTCTTGCCTGTTACCAGGCTAAAGTTCCGGATGAACTGTCCAGACAAGGTGATGGACCACATGGAACTTAGACTAACTACCTTCTCACCACAGAGACACGCCCCGGGACAAAAGAAGCTCAACAAAGACAAAGGACAACACAAAGGAGCATTTAAAATGAGCCTTTACCAGCTTTAAAATACTTTCAGGTATATTTTACTGAGGAAATGTAGAAGAGAATTAAATCATTGTCTCTGGAGTTGGACAGCCCTGATCGTTACTAGTTGTGTGGCCTTGGGGAAACTATTTAATCTTTTCCGTTTTCAATTCAATTATTCCTTAAAGTAGAAAAAATAGCAGTACATATTTCTTAGAGTTATACTGAGGCTTAAAATATGAAAATACATGTAATGTAATTAACAGAATGATTAGCAAGAAGTAATGAATCAATATTAGTTTTTGTTATTGTTAATGCTATTCAATTATTTGGTTAACTTTATGAGGTAGATTGCATTATTATTATGTCTACCATTTTACAGATGAGAAAAATTTAGGTTCAAAATGGGTTTTACCTTATACAAGATCACACAACTACTAAGTATGCTTAGTTTGATCTCAAATCTAGGTTTCCTGATGATAAATCTAGTACATTTTTTCCTGGTAACCATAGTGCATATTTAAGGAACACTGTTTCTTATTCAAAATGTTGGATAAGGGCTTCCCTGGTGGCGCAGTGGTTGAGAGTCCGCCTGCCGATGCAGGGGACACGGGTTCGTGCCCCGGTTCCGGGAAGATCCCACATGCCGCGGAGCGGCTGGGCCCGTGAGCCATGGCCGCTGAGCCTGCGCATCCGGAGCCTGTGCTCTGCAGCAGGAGAGGCCATAACATTGAGAGACCCGCGTAACGAAAAAAAAAAAAAAAAAAAGTGGAAAAGTAGCTGTTTCATAGAGAACATAACCATTTTTTTCATATTGAAAAGTTAGTTAAATTTTTAAAAAATTTATTGAAGTATGGTTGATTTACAATGTTCTGTTAACTTCTACTGTACAGTAAAGTGACTGAGTTATACGTATATATATTATTTTTCATATTCTTTTCTATTATGTTTTATCACAAGATATTGAATATAGTTACCTGTGCTATACAGAAGGACCTTGTTGTTTATCCATCCTATATATAATAATTTGCATCTGCTAATCCCAAACTCCCAATTCATCTCTCCTCTAACCCCCTTCCCCCTTGGCAACTACACGTCTGTTCTCTATAACTGTGAGTCTGTTTTGTTTCGTACATCTGTTCATTTGTGTCATATTTTAGATTCCACATATAAGTGATATCATATGGTATTTGTCTTTCTCTGTCTGCCTTGCTTCACTTAGTTTGATAATATCTAGGTCTATCCATGTTGCTGCAAATGGTGTTATTTCATTCTTTTTAATAGCTGAGTGATATTCCATTTATATATATGTGTATATATATATATATATATATATATGCATGCCACATCTTAAAAGTTAGTTAAAAAACTTAATGCACAGGTATCAATGTATTTAGCGAGTAGAGCTTCAAGGTCTCTAAAGTTTTTTTCTTTTTAATAATGTACATTAACCATGTAAGAAAAATGTATGTAATGCATTCAATGTATCTGTGATAGCCTGTTATGTTAATAGCATAAGGAGTTCCCAATGGACTAGAATGGTTTAGAATAAAGTTGCCATAACAGTTTAATAGTTTGTTGATTTTATATACATGGAATTCACTTGGTACTGTAGGTCTTGTTTTGCACACAATGGTCATGAGGGCCACCACATACAGCTGGTAACATCTGCACATTTGAGTAGGGCAGTACTTGAGGAGGAAGGAGAGGCAGGGAAGGTTTTTACTTTTAGTATGAAGTTAGTCTGGACTTGTTTCAAACAAAGGAGGAATGGGGATGGGTTCATCAGATGAATGACAGATGTGGTGGATGGAGTCACGCATCCAGATCCATCTCTGGGACTGAGCACCCATTCCCCAGGTACCAGTACCTCTTTCTGGCGATAGAGAGTTCCTCTCCCTGCAATGGCTCTTAGCTGAAAGGAACTGCTTTGCCCAAGGTGTTTCCCCATTCCTGGAAGTAGTCTCTGTCCAATGACTTGTTAATGGAAAGGTCTTAAAGGCTTGGTCCTTTTCCTCCAGTTCAAGATAACTTGGATGTGCCATCCATCTTCAGGGTTCCTGTAGGATTAGCTGATGCCCCTGGTGCAAAAGCAACACAGTTCATTTTCTCCCTCTGCTCAGCCAATCCTATGCCCCTCATTTGCTTACAAGTGCTGTTCTATAGTGTTCTCCCAATAAACCTCCTAGGCCTGCCTATCTCCAGCTGAGAGTCTGTTTCCTGGGAATTCCAACCTAAAGTTGTAGCCATACACAAAAGACCTAAGGAGGTTTATCAGAAGCCCCAAGGAAAAGAAGCAGCTTTAAGGTTGTAGAGGACGTGAGAGGCAGATTTGCAGAAAAGGCAATGAGAATCGATGCATTTGTGTGGTTGCTAAGGTGTGTCATTTAGAGAGGCAGAAAAAGTTTTTTAAAAACTGGAGGAGATGGATCAGAGGGGCTGAGACTGTATTACCACATTATTTGGTTATATGATCATCATAGATGTGTGAGATACTGTGGGATAAGTCTTTATAAGATAATCAATGTGTTCCTTATATGGCAGCTTGGCAAACGTAGAATTAGAGGTCAGACGGCTATAGGGATGGGTCTTCAAGATGGTCTCACAAGTGTCTATAGCAATGATGTCCAGATGGGCAATGTGAACTATGCATGAGGTGTGGCAACCAGTGAAACTCTCCTCTGGAACAGCAGGCAAGGCCCAGACTGTAGTGATGGACAGAGCTACCAGGCACAGTCTTGAGGATAAATTTTGATCTTACATAGGGCTGTGTTAGGGGGCATTTGGGAAGGGATAGAAGGAGCACGGGAGGCTATCACAGTCTTAGAATAATGAGGTAAGGGACCCAAAGAAATACTGAGGAACCATGAATAGGGTAGGGATCCAGATGCAGAAATTCAAGCATAATCAAGTCCAATGTCTGGCAAATTCAGCAAGGATGACTGGTCCCTGAGTCAGAGCTATACTAGAGTGATTTTGATTACAAGCTATATGCTGATAACTCTCAAATCTCTATGTCCAGCCCCAAGTACGTTTTAAAAATTTCTAGACTATGTCTCCAGTGGATATCTTCATGTGACTACTCTACCAGAAATTCATATCATACATATGCAAAACTCATTTTCTTCTCCAACCTTCACCCTTCAGTTCCTACTCTTGGTTAATTGCATTACCACTTCCTGGTTATACTATCTGTTCCTATAAATACAAGAAGTGGACATAATAACCTGCATGAAAAAGAGTCTAGATGAGTAGGTTTTAAATTTTAGTGTAGAAGGAATTAGGAGTAGGAGATGTGGGTGCTCCTAGTTTGTCTCTAATCCATTCCCAAGCTTCCCCGCTTTTATTCCTGATCACATCCATGACCCACTCTTATCACAGTCTCCACGTTATAGACTTTATGTCCATGCCTGCTGGTATCTGGGCTTGACCCTGAAGAGCCTCAAACCCTTAGAACTGTGGTGGGTGAGGAATTGGATCCAGCCAGCTGCTCTGTGTCTTCATCTCTCAGTTTTAATAAGTTCCACAAATGAGTTTTACTTTGTCATGATTGATCACAAAAACTAAGCGGAAAGTGCTGGAGGAAAAATGTGTTGCACTTTATTGTACCTCAAGCTACTCAGAAATCATTTGATGATCTCTTTGAGCAGTGTGATGTTCAACTTAGTGAAATCAGAGATGATGCAAGTAGGGGATCACCTGGCAATTATTTCCTTAGCTTTCATACTGGTTAAGAGTCATCATTCATCAGTGTTTCCCGGTTGATTAAGTTGAAGGACAGTGCTGATGTCAGGGAGGCTCCTTAGCCTGTCACTCTGCAAGGAAGAATGTTGAGCAAAAAAAAGCCAGAGCTCCCAGTGGGCTGAACTTGAGAAGTGGCTCAAGGTTATCTTTTATTTATTCATTTATTCACTAAATACATATCAAACACTATATCTTTGGAGACTCTCATCTTTCTATTTTGTATCTTTTCTCCTATACCTTTATCTTCTCTATACCCACTGTTCTCATGTTTCTTTTTTCCCTACTACCATCAAAACTTTCTCTCTGGTATTTTTTTCACCCATACTAACTTTAAAAGCAACTAAAATGTTACCTTTCTTTGGCAACAATGCAATCCCAAATCTTAAGTTAGAGAATGAAATATGTATCAATCTTTGTGTCAGAGAGAACTTAGGACATCTGGGCCTTCCCAGGGTCCCTGAAATTGTCTTACCTGATTGATCTATGCAGTAGGCTGGCCTTAGGTCTTCATGTCCAAGGAAACAGGCAAACCAGAAATAGATTACAGTAGAATGCAATGTGTTAGACAAGACCATCAAAGAAATCTCACTGAGCAGGTGGCTGTGTAGAGTTAAGTAGCAGTGGTTTGGTGTTTGACAGAGCAGACTTTGAGGCTTAGTTGTGAAACAAGTTGTGAAGGTCAGTTCTGACCTTGGGCAGGCTGTAAGAATTAATTCATTATTTGCACAATTAGAATAATAATAGCACGTGTTCTCAGAGCTGTGAGGACTTCATGACATACTCTATGCAAAGTACTTAGGGAACAGTGCTGGCACACTGTAATTGCTCAATAAATGTGATGATGATGAGAAAGAGAAGAAGGAGGAAATGGAGGAGGAGGAGGGCTTTGTACTTGATTGGTCTTTGAGAGAGTTATATTGCTGTTGCTAAAGCGAGATTTGTTGTCACGTGTACCTTCTTGCTTGGGATGCTGAGTCTTGCTGCTTATCTCCAGCTCAGACTGGTGTATTCTGGTGTGGCAGCAGTGACCATGGACTGCCTCCAAGCTTCCATTCTTGTCCTGACTCTACCTTAAAGCAAGGAAACCATGCACATACTTTAGGCATTCTTTTTATTTCCTGTCTTTTTATTTTCTCCAACTTTTATGGAGGCTTAACTAGCAAGACCTGAAATAAAGACTGTGTTCTCTAACTTTTGAACATATTCTTTTGTTTAACAAGCACTTACTGAAAATCAATATATGCTGAACATTAAGGGCTGAGGATTTGATGGTTAGCATTAACATGCAAACTCTGTGCTAGTGGAGCATAAAATCGATGGGCTCACATGAAAAGTTACTAAATATCCTTAGTCATTAAGGAATTGCAAATTAAATGATAATGACCTAGCACTACATACCTACTAGAATGGTTAAAATACTACGACTGCTACTACTACTAATAAAACACTGAAAATGAAAAGTGCTGGAGCAACTAGAACTCTCAAACATTGCTGGTGAGAATGCAGGAGAGTACAGTCACTTTGACAAAGGACATAGCAATTTTTTTTTTAAGTTAAACATATACTTGATTTATGGCCCATAGCCCAACCCTAGGTATTTACCCAAGTGAAACAGAAATTTAAATTCCCACAAAAACCTATATAAAATTATAAAGGCTTTATTCATAATTGTCAAAAAATGGAAACCACCCAAATGTTTTTCAACTGGTGAATGGACACACAAGCTGTGTACATCCATAGGTTGGAATTCTGTGATCAATAAAAAGGAACACATTACTAATACATGGATCTTTAATGTATTACATTTCATTAAAAAGAGTCAGAACTCAAAAGCTATGTACTGCATGAATCCATTTATGTGACATTCTGGATCAGAAAATAGATCAGTGATTTTCAGAGACTTGGGAGTGGGAGGAGGGGTTAGTTACAAAGGGGCAATTTGTGGTAGTTTTGGAGAAATATAACTTTAAGAACCAAAAGGAGTAAAATTTACTGTAAATAAATTTTAAAAATTAATTTGAAAAGAAAAACATATAAAGGAGGGGAAGGAGGCTCAATAATATGTTGACAGAAAATACATTAATCAAATATCTTCAAGAGAAGATGTAACTTTGTGTATTCAATCTCTCATTTCTTGTAGATAAAACTTCTATGTGGCTCTGATCATTTCAATTAAATACTAATAGGGCAAACATATTTTTAAAAATAGTTCTAACAGATTAAGTCAATATTTCATAATGACAGGTCTGAAGAGGTATTTCATTTAAACAAAATAAGTAGGCTATGAATGTTCACCAAACAAGACTTGAAAATGTAATATTTTAAGTGGAGTAACTAAAGTCTATGTGAAGGGTAAGGACTTTAAAAGTCTTATTGACGTAACAAATAAAATTTACTTATCAAAACAATTTAATTTGATTACCAGTAGCCTGAGTTTAATTTGCTTTAGAAATAGCAATCTAAATCCAGCCCTGCCCAACAATCAATTCATCAGTAACCAAAGTACCTTAATCAACTGGTCAAAGATGGTATTCTTTCAATTTTGGGGTCTACAACCCTGGAAGTAAATCAAAATAAATATAGTGGTTATTCTAGATAGGTATAAAAATAAAAGTAAAGAAATAATAATGAAATAGACCCATGATGTTGACACTTAAAATAATTAATTGGCTTTGTAATTGTTATATTTGTATATATTTTATTTGTTATTTCAAGCATTCGCAATATTCGAAAGAATTAACCACATATATAATAGCAGTTAAAATCAAGATAAATTATTAATACATTTGTAACTGTTGTTTAAATGCCAAAGAGGGATGAGCTTCAAAATTACATTAATTAGATAAATGAGTTTATTAAATTTAGCATTAAAGAAACACAAACAAAAAATCCATTGAAAGAGACAAACAGCGAAAACTGAGAAAGATCAGTGGGTGGGATGAAATAATGAAAACTTGGAGGAGAGTTTGGACCTGGGGATATAAATGGAAAACATTTTCCTGAGGTATAAAGAAGAGCTAAGAGTTAGGAAGAGGATCACAGTGATTTGAGTATGAAAGGTCTCTGAAGTGTTGGAGAACCAAAGCCAGACCTTGTTTGGAAGGTCTGGAAGTGTGAAAATGGGCTGTTGAGTAAGCAGTATCTAAAGAATGCCCATGTGAGTCAGTGGAAGTGAATCTATATAATTGTCATCTAACTGCTTCATCTCAGGCTGTCCGATTTGGGATTTGTTTTTTCTTTCTTATAGCTAACAAATGAACTCATTCTCCTACTTGTAGTTTTAGCTCTTGGGTTATGCTAAGTTAGGACAGGGAATACTGGTTGTGACTCTTAGGAGATTTTCTTGTCTTTATGGCATTCTCCATATCATAGAAGTCAGGCCATGTCCCAGGATAAATCTCACCCAAAGACAAGATTTTTACAAATATTTAATGAGCTCAGAAATTAAAACAAAGTTCTAAATCTCTCTCCATCCATTTCATTTTTCTTCCTGTGCAACAAGGTAACCACCTCCAGTAACATGTCAGTGGGGAAGAAGGGACGGAAACTGAGGAGAGGTGACTAAGGAGTAGAGGGAATCTCATCAGGAGGTTTTTTTTTTTTTTTTTTTTTTTTCTTTTTGTGATGTACTAGGCTGTGAGCTCCACTGTACCTAGGAAACAGAAGGAAGTCATCTTGCTGAACCAAGGACCATGGAGAATCATTCCTGGGAAGATGTAGTACAGAGTCCTGGTGGAGAAATGTCTAAGACTTGCCTCTGATTCAGGACTGTTATGGATCAGTGACTCCTGTGTGTTTCTTATTTTCCCCATTTTGAATATAGTGGTTACCTTATTCCAGTACCACTATTATATGATAGTATGATAACTTTTTTATTGTTTAAACAAAAAATTTTGTTTTAAAATTAAAAAATATATATATAGACAAGGGGGAATATACTTGAGGAGCTGTACTAAGGAACCAAAGCTGTCAAGCCTCTTCATTCCCTGTATCTGATTTAGATAGAGAAATTCTGGACTTTGACCTGATGTTGTAATGGGATAAGACTTTTGGGGGCTTTGGGAGTAACCGAGTATATTTTGCATGTGGAAAGGATGTGAATGAGTGAGGAACAGAGGGTGGACTATGATTCTAGGGGTATCCAGCTTCCCCCCAAACCCCTAATACTCCCTGCATCCAGGTACACATGCTTTTGGATAGTTCCCTTCCACATAGTACCAGGGTTGGTCTGTGTGACCAATAGAATATGGCAGAAGTGATGGTGTGTCACTTCCGACATTAGGTAATAAAAGACTATGATTTCTGTCTATATTTTGTCTCTTGGATGACTCTCTGGGGGATACAATCTGCCACTGAGATGTTCAGGAGGACATTCAGGCAGGCTATAGAGAGGCCCACATGATTAGGAACTGAGCATCTGACCAATAACCACCAAGGAACTGATACTTCCCATTAACCACACATGAACTTGGAAACGGGTCATCCTCCAGTCTAGATGTCACATGACAGGAGCCCTGACTGGAAGCTTGTTTTCAGTCTCAGAAGATGCTCTGAACCAGAACCACCCAATGGAACCCCTCCTGGATTCCTTACTTACAGAAATCATAAAGCACAACTTCATGAAGTGTTACCAAAACTTTACTCCAAAGGAAAACTGTTGCCCTGCAATGCCACATCTTGTACCCAGCTGCCTCGGAAGCCCCTGGCAACCCTCATGGGGCATTTGGCCTGTATTAAAGGCAGAAAAAAAGAAATGGAACCACAACTCACACTTCCTTTCAGAGATGATTGGGATTTTGCCGTTCATCCTTATTTCTCAGTCACTGCTGTGTGTCTGTCTTCCCTGGTCACCCATCATTAGTAGAATCACACCCCTGTCCTGCTTTGATCCAACCGCCTTGCTCTCTCTTCCTTTCCAAACCCTACTACTCTGCTTTCTTGGACCCTTGCTTTTTTGTTCAATTCTTCTCTATCCTCCAACTTTTCTTTGAACAACTTTGCTTTGTCACTTTGCTATAACTGAAGTTTTCTTGCTCTTGAGGCGCCTACTTTCCTGTAGCCTCCTGGTGGCAAGGCATTATTGCTCATGCTCATATATCTCTGGGACAGGAAGTGAGAATAGTGTTTAACTTACTCCCCATCACCGTTTTCAGACCACTATGGCCTGTCTCTGTCTCTCTATATCTCTGTCTCTCTCTGTCTCTCTGCCTTTCTCTCTCTCTCTCTCTCTCTCTCTCTCTCTCTCTCTCTCTCTCTCACACACACACACACACACACACACACACACACACATTGCTCCACTGAGGTGCATATCATTTAGTTATACCATATTCGTCCCAGACTCATTGCTTTTATCTATTGACCCCCATTCACTTCAGTTATCAAAAGTCTTAGTTGCTGGCTCAAAATATTTTTCTCTTCTCCAGATTCTGTGATTATTCTTGGTGACTTGAGCATCCATATAGATAATCTACCTAATAACCTCTGTCCTTTGATCTGCTCACACCTCGTCTCACCCTAGCTACTCAGGACCACATCGAAAGTATTTCACTTTTGAAATGATTTCAAACACCCCAGCCTCTGATAAACGTTTTATTTTCCCCATGACATTTCAACTTCTCCTAATGACACTATTCTTTAGCAAAATTGAGATGTCCAATCTGTAGTCACCCAACATTTTTTTCTACTCATCAGTCTCCTTCTTGCTCTGCAGTTTCCATATACCTTCACTATGATTGTTCACAGAAAATACTCTCTATGCACGTCCCATCTTCTTCCTCTCATTCTTCTCCTAAAAACTTCAACACTGGATGAACTCATCCATCAGCTGCCTCAAAGCCAATATATGAGAAGTTTAGCTTTTCTAGAAAAATTTCACAACTGAATGGAACATTTTGCATTTAAATTTATAACTTTTCTTTCAATAGTGAACAACTATTTATTCAGCCCCTATTTTATCTATGCCAGGTAATATTTTAGACATTGGAGACCCCAAATCACCAAATATAAAGTCCCTGCCATCACAGAGCTTGTGTGTCACAGCATCACTCTTCTCTGTTCTTCATATCCACTTTCCTCTTTGACTCCCTGTGGTGGACTTATTGCTCTATCATAATGACTCTGGTCAGTGACTCCCATGTTGCTAAATCCAGGGTACAATTCTTTGGTTTCATCTTTGTCATCATAAAGATAGCATTTTTCCATCTCCCCCAACTTTTTTTTTTTTGCTTCTTCTTTTGGCTTCTGTTGTCACAGTCTTCAGCCCTTTCTTCCATCCCACAGGCCACTCCATTTCACAGCTTTTGTGATTTCTACCTCACCTTGAACGATCTTCTCTATTTATTCACTCTCTCAAAAGATGGCATCAATTTCTCTGCATTTAAATGCCGTCTTTATAACAGTGATTCTTAAATATATGTTTTTAGCCTGGACTTTTCTTCTGATCTCCAGACTTTCATATCCTACTCAACATTTTAGTTGGGTGGTTCACAGACATCTCAAACCTGACATGTTCTAAATCCCTTTAACTATAAAATATATGCTTTCTCTCTTTCCCAGTCATTTCTATCTTAGAAAATTATACTATATTTCACTTAGGCAAGCCAGAAAATCATATCCATAATTTTATAATTATGGCTCTGTCTGGTCCCCAGTCCATCACTCTCCCATTTCTCTTTATAATCCAACCATCCTTGCTTATTCCCACTTCCTCATACAAAATCTTTCCTGGCTCAGGGACTTTGAGTATACTGTTTTCTCTGTTTGGAGTGTTCTTTCTCCTACTCACAAAATGACTATTAACTGCCTATGGAGAAGATAGATTTCAGATTTTAAGTGTTCCACAAGACCTACATAATTCCTTTTTACCTCAAAAGGAAGGAGTGTATGTATTTGCATTTATTGATCCTGATATCATATGTGGGTGGTTTTGATGCTGACTGTTGTCTCCTTCTAACACCTGGTTATGGTTACTTGTGGGTTGAATATACCCATTTGGACCCAAGTGGGACAAACATCTAGTTAGATTTCCTCTATTGAGTGGAAACAAGTTAGCTTTTTTAGCAGTGTTTACAGAGTCTCCCCACTTAGCACAGGCATAAACTGGAGATCCAAAAGTGATGGCATTTAGTTTCTAATATGTGGAATTAATATTAAATACAGCTGATGAATAAAAAGAGTGGCATCTTTAGAACAGTTAAAATCTTTATAATGTCCTTCCTGAGGACTCTGCATCCCATATTGTATTCTTTCTGCAGGGAGCACCATTGGTTTTTGACAATGCTGCTGTATAATAATGCTCAGTGCAACAATAAATTTCTTCAAGTGTGTGACTAAAAGCCGCCTGAAAGCCTTTGTAGTCATTTAGCCGAACGTTCTTCATAAACTTCCGCATTGCAATTCCATTTGTTTCTTGGTTATTTTGTACAGTTTCCCTTTAGTGGATGTCTGTAGACTTCTTCACATCTGGATCCAATTACAGAGCACTCTATGTGAATCTAATTATCTGTCTCTACATGTGCTCAGCAGACACACAATTATTAATAAGAGTTTGAATGTGGCTTTCCATTTCCAAATTGCCTTGTCCTTTTATTAGGCAATCCTCAATAACTTAAATTCCAGACCTAATCCTGACTCTGGCTTTTAGAGACATATTGAGAAAACTGGGGCACCAGAGAATAAATTTGTTCCTATAAGTGGGCCAAATCAGGGGCAGTCAAACAGGGCTGAGTACTATGTGGTCTAACTTTAGGGCTACAAGGGAGGAACTTAATTTTAAAATGTTCATTGCCTTCATGGTTTAATGAGTCCTTGTTTCTCTGCTACTATCTTACCCCCACTATCAAAAGAGGTGGTAGATTGAAGTTATATGTTGCTGTGAGATTTTGCTAAATTTGATTGTCTGTTTCTATCCCCCCTCCTTTTTTAAACAAAACTCTAATTTCCTTTTGGAGAATTACTCCTTTTCCCACTCTTAATTTGTGTGCATCAGTGGGAGTGGAGGGATGCTCGATACTCATCTCCAGGGGTGGCACATGTGATGCAAGTCCTGTTTTTGGACACATCCTGAGCTCTCCCAGTAAGAAAAAGTCTTGAGTCTTGGAAACTGCTATGAGGAAAGAAAATTGAACTTGAAAAGACATATGCTAAGGTACTAGAACCATTTTTCTTCTGGTGGGGAGATGGCCCATCCATCCAACCTCTTTTATGCCAGGACAAACAACACAAGCAACAAGTCACAATAAATCAGCCTACCATTAGGTAGCTTGTTGCACTGAGCATTCATTATGGGCCGGACCCTGAGCCAAGCACTTTCATTTCGTATCCATTGGAATCTCCCCGCAAATCCTGTGGAGTACGTTGTTTTAGTACAAGATGAGATATATCAGAGAATGGAATGAACTCAGAGGAAGCAAGCTGCAGGAGAAAAGAGAGAAACCAGGTCCTAGTGCTATATGAACTCCTGGATTGATCCAAACCTAATGTTCCACTATCTCTTTTATTTTTAAATTATGTGAATCCAAAAATTCTCCTGATATCGAAGAAAGTTTAGTTTGGATTACTGTTGATTGCATCTGAAGGACTCTCAGTTGACATTGATTATTTACATTCTAATTTTCATTGGGTCTTTTCTGAAAGTGAGATTTGATGCTCTGGAATTGAAGGAAAAAGCATCATGGCAATGAATGTGTGAGAAAACATGGAAATAAATCCAGTGAAGAGAAAGCAGGAGAGAATGAAAACCCTAGAAATTTAGATTTAAAACTCAAAGTCTAAGATTTTTAATTTTGTGCTAGAACTCATTAAATTTAATCTTTCTACTTGTAATTTCTGACAAGTGCAACTATTTGGAAATGTAGCAGGAGACAGAATAAAAAATAAAGAGTGTTGTATAGCATATATATATGTATAAAATATATATGTATAAAATATATAAGTATATTTTAGGCTGAATTGTGTCCTCCCAAATTCATGGGTTGAAGCTCTAAACCTTCCTGTCTCAGAGAATGACTGTATTTGGAGGTAGAGTCTTATTTATTTATTTATTTTTGGCTGCTTTGGGTTTTCGTTGCTGCATGCAGGGGCTACTCTTCATTGCGGTCCATGGTCTTCTCATTGCGGTGGCTTCTCTTGTTGTGGAGCACAGGTTCTAGGCAGGCGGGCTTCAGTAGTTGTGGTGCATGGGCTCAGTAGTTGTGGTGCATGGGCTTAGTTTCTCCACAACATGTGGGATCTTCCTGGACCAGGGCTCGAACCTCGTGTCTCCTGAATCAGCAGATGGATTCTTAACCACTGCACCACTAGGGAAGTCCCTAGAGGTAGAGTCTTTAAAGAGGTAGTTAAGTTAAAATGAGGCCCTTAGGCCCTAAGGGCTAGTGTCCTTATAAGAAGAGGAAATTGTGACACACAAAGAGACTTCAAGGATGTGCATGAATAAAGAAAAGATTATATGAGGACACAAGGAAGAGGCAGTCATCAGCAAGCCAAGGAGAGAGACCTCAGAAGAAATCAACACTTGGACTTCCAGCTTCCAGAACTGTGAGAAAATTAATTTCTGTTGTTTAAGTCACCTAGTATGTGGTATTTTGTTATGGCCGCTCAGGTTAACTAACATAGGCTACAACTTGCATTGATTGCTCACCTCAGAACTGGACTTTAATTTCAGGTGTTTTTGGAATTGTTAATTACTTAAAACATGCATCTATTATGTGAAAGAATATGGAGTAGTTCTGGGAAAGTGGGTATTCCCAAATACGAGAAAAGATTCTGGAATGCATGATGTTTACACTCAATTTGTGTACTTAAGCCATCTGCACATAAAAAATAGACCCCAAAATCAAGAAGTGGTGAATAAATAGCACCAATGTGGGTATTCTGGGGATGGCCAGGAAGTGGGGAATGTTACTTTAAACTGGAAAGGTTGGAACTTTTTTGCTAGAGAGATGTCTACTTTAGTTGGGTCTCAAAATCAGAAGAGATTTTAGATAAGAGCTAAGAGAAGATGTGCTAGGCAAGGGAAATTTTGTCACCAAAATCAAAAAGTACAAAAGATATTTGGGGAATAAGAGTAAACAGGTAGGCTAGAATAGAGGATTCCTATGGAGAGCTGTCAAAAAATAAGCTGAGGAAAATAGTGTAGAGACAGAGTATGAAGAATTTGACTGTCAGGTACGTTAATTTGGATTTCTTCTCAAAGGCAAAAGATGAGAAGGCATTGATGGCTTTTCAGCAGAAAATTAATGTGATAAAAGCCTGTTTGGGGAAGACTTCTGTTTTGGCCTCCCAGAGGAGTGTGTGAGAAGGAATTCAAGGTGAGAGACGGTAGACTGGGCGATTGGCACCATCAGCCCTGGTTTACCAAGGAGGAGATAGGGGTCCATGAAAATTCCTCTTAACTCTCACCTGGAAATGTGTGCCCAAGTGTAACTTTTAGTTTTATTTGCCTCAGGCAATGTGAACAGCATATTAACCCTTTCTAAACATCTTCTGAATTATCTTTTAAATGCTAAGTAACTCCTTGTTCAGCTACCTTGTATAAGAGATTTCGCAAATCCTAATAATAATATATTTTCTTGAAATAAGATCTTTATATTCTTCTGTTACTAATTCCCCCGTTGCCCTTGCATATAATGCATGAAATCTCCTCATTATTGCTTAAATGCCCTTGCCGATATAAAACTGTTTATTTCATTGTGGGAATTTTCCTTCAAACACCTGTTCCTTTTTTAAAAAAAATCAGCAAATTCTCTCTAATTCAAGGTTATCTTTCTCTCTGTCTCTCTTTTTTTTTTGGTAACAAGTATTCAGCCCACTGAATCAGTTTTCTCATAGAGTCCACTGAGGAATGTACTGATCTGCTTTCTCTTTCCAGATGTGGTTTAATTGTTTAACATAAAGACATATGCTGAGATTCAGGAAGAACTCCCTCCAGAACTCAGTATTATCATTATGTGCCAATTTAAAACCATCAATGATCAACCAGAGATTTTTTCTGCCTTTCAGTTAAAACATACTAGATGGGCAGGGTATGGTAAACCAGATGCAATAATTAAGAGAATAGTTTAACTGTTCGTATTGCACATTGCTGTTTGCTACAGCATGACCATTAAACAAAAAGTAAAGCCAAGAAGGGTTGCATGGCCTCCTAAAAATCCCCTTTGGCTTGGAAATACAGTACCATTCTACATTAATGTTAAATACTCCAAGAGATAATTACACAGTCATGAGTCAACTGTATCAAATAATTAAATACAGGAAATGGATCAATGGGAAAAAAGACCCCTCCTTGACTTTGACCCTTTCCAAAAAAATTAAAGAAAAAAAATATTCACAACCTGCATAAAAGAATTCTCTTTGGAAGCCTGATCCCACGGGAACTGCAGGTGGAAGCAGGGAAAAGATATTAGTATTACATTCCACATACATGGGAAACTGTTTCCACAGGCAGCTCCAAAATTTTCCAACAAGATCAATTATCTAGGAAGAGTAATTATTTGGCAAATCTATTAGTGATATCAAAGGGTTACATAGCTTTTATTAAGTTGTATGGTGAGATAATTTATTACTTTCTATTTAGGTGATTATGATAAGGTATTCCATGAAAACCTGATGGAAGGCTTTCTGATTATACAACATATAACAGTATAAATTCTCCTGCTAATTATTTTTGCTGACTATCATCATATTGCCAAATATTCAATTTTTGAGCATTTATCTTGAAAATATTCATTACTTCACTATGACAATTTCCTTCCTTCCCTCTTTTTCTCTCCATTTCCTTATTCCTCTGCAGAATAAAGACATCCTTTTGTTCTCTAGTTTGTTAATGACAAACTACTCTGCTTTGGAGTGGATGTGTGGAAGTTTAAACGTATTTGTGATATTCCTCTTATGAGGGGCAGAGGTATCTAACTTCTCTTTGATAGTAGGTAGTTAAGCCCATTAAAATCTCTTTCCATTGGGGTTTTTAAAAGTCCCTGAAACCAGAGTAACTCAGAATTCCCTTGTCTCCAATTAAGTTGTTGAGGGAAAAGGTAACCAGGGTTCTCCTAAGAGTCTGATGTTCGGGGCAAGAACTAGCTGTTAACTTAATGAACCAATCAAAGGAGTTTATAAAAAGGTGGCAGGCATGGGAAACCAGAAAGGCAACTGAAAGGAAATTAATCAGTTATGTGAAAATCAAGAAAGTGAATGAAATCAAACCTACTGAACTTCTAAGAAGTGATAATTTCATTTGAATTGAATCTGACCTTAGTTTTTAAGGATTTTATAATAAAGAATTTTGTACTCAGCTTCTGTTGGCTTTCTACCAGGGAATTAAATCCCAAACCTTAAGGGTTAGAAAAGTCCTTTTCACCTCAATTATGTGTGATTCATACGTTAATATTTGTACTGTCTATAGACTCCTTTTGTTGTCTTTTATAGAACAAACATTTTAATCTAGATCAGCAATTCAACCACATTAACAGGCCACTTGGAGGAGAGCCCAGAATTGTGCAGGATGAAGAGACCCTCCTACTAGGAACTTTCCATACTCAGGTAATAGGTAGTATGATCCAGTGATGAGTCATACATACTGTATAGTCACATTCCTATAATACAAATCCATAGAAACCTAGTGGATTATATTCACAAAGTGTGGATTTTCCTAATGTATTGTGATAGTTTCTGGCAGAGACTAAACTTATAGCATGTCACCATAGTTGGGGATGGTTGCTATCAAGTATTATCATGAAATAGCCATCTTGTTGGAGAATAAAATAGAATATTATTATGGATTCCTTCTATTCTTTAGTTTAGTTTATTACCCTCTGTAGTGGATACATGGTTGCCCAGTCAACCTGCCATAATATTTCTTCAGAATGGGACTGGCGCCCTCATCCCTGTGTCTCCAAGTGTGGGTGCATGACCCAGGGCCAGTCAATCAGAATCCTCCCTGGGACTTCTCTGAGCTTTTGGTAAAAAAAAAAAAATGCTTGCTTTTTTTCAGTGAACTTGAGCTGTAAGAATATGGTAGCCATCTTGCTGTTACATAAATAGAGCCATTTGGGGAAAGGAGTCAAGCAGAATGAAACAACTAGAGGAAAGGAATAAGAAACAGGGCTCTGATGATGACCAACTTTCTGAATCATGTTTGAATCCAGCACCATCTTCTCAACTTTCTAGTTTTTTGAGCCAATAATTTTCCTTTTTTGGTTACATTTTTTTGTCATATGCATTCTAAAGTATCCTAATACAATTTTCCAACAAGTAATATAATAATAGTGTTTGAGACAGGGTTATTTGTTTCTAGCTTTCAAAGATAAAAATGACTTAAGAATGTTTCCAAGGTTTTCAATGAGTAGTAAATGCTAGTAGGGTGACAAATTCAGGTGGTAGATCATTCCAGAATACATATTTCCTGTAGCTTCCTAGGCATTTTCCAAGAGATTTTGGTGAAGTATACTTGGAGGCTGGCCAGATCAGCTCATTTCTATTGATGTCCCCAGATCTAGACCACGGTACTGATACCTGGTACACGGGGAAAGAATAAATGCACCAAACTGTCATACTGACTATAAAAAAGGACAGTATGACCGATTCAAAGACCCTTCAAAACATGGGCAGGGTGACAGTGTTTAATGCTGTGGTAGAGGATTTTCCTGAATTGTCTACCCACTATTTCATTAGAATGATAGTATATAACGTTTAAATGAGTTTAGGATGTTTTAGTCCTAACTTCCATGTGGTACATTAATTTACCCTCTTATATCCCTATGAATATATAATTTAGCTTTTCCTTGAATACCTCAATCAACTTTCATTATTTCCAAAGATATCTCATTCTGTTTGGGGAAGATCTTGTTAGAAGGTTTTCCCTCACACTGAACAGATTTTTATTGCTGCTGAATTTAACCTACAATACAACCTAAAGATTTACAGAACAAGACAACTCTTTCCTCCATATGATATATGTTAACATATTTGAGGATGTCTAGCAGGAACTGACAACCTTCTTTCCCTTCAGGTACATTTTATTAGTTCTTTTAACCATACCACTTATGTCAAAGATTTCAAAATGTATCTATCCTGGTTGCTGTTTTCTGAAGGTGCTTCAGTTTATTAATCCTTCTCAAGAAGTGTGCTTAGGAACAAATACTACTCTTGAGATGCAATCTGAAAGCACAGAAAGAAATACTAATACCTTCCCTGGTTCTGGACATGAGGCTCCAATTTATGCAATTTAAAATAACTTATTAACTTGTTTTGGCAGCCTCATGACAGAGTTAATTTGTTTTGAATTTGTACTTAACTAAGGTTAATTGCCAAAGCACTGTTGGACTTTTCACTCTGGTTGTCCTTTTAAGAAGTTTGTGATAAAATTAAGTTTACTAAGCTTGTCAGTGACTACTCCCTAATTATCACACTATAATATATTACTAGCAATCATCTGAAGCCTTGCAAGTCTCGTCACAGAGTGACTATATATATATAAAATTTATCTTCCAAATTGTGAGTGTTTTGAGATCATAAGGGGGTGCTATTATTAATAATTACTCCAGTTTAAATAGGAACTGAGGCAGCTAAACAGGGATTATGTTTCCCCTAACTATGGAGAGATTAGAACTAACATTTACAATCTAAATGAAAATAAAATCAAACTCATCAGTCTGAAAATTTTTGTTAACTACCAAGTAAAAATCTCAATAGTTTGACTTTATTTGCTTGACTGTGCTTCATTAATTTAGTAGAACTATTTTAGTATTCTTCTCAATTCTGTCCCTTTACTATGGGTGGACTTAAAGGATGCTTTCTTTGACCCAGATTTCCAGGTTGGCTAACCTCCTCTCCTTCAGAGTTATATGCTCCATGCTAGCATCTCTGGTTTCCAGCAAGCTTTTCCAGACATCCCTCTTTCCCCCCATTTATCTCATGAGGTGTTGTTTCCTCCCCTGTGAAATAGTCTGGCCAGTTGAGGTCACTCGGCAAGCATTTATTTATCAACCATCAGCTGAATGCTGTGTGTCTGGGCTCCACCCATGGTCTCTAAACTAAAGATCTGAAGAATTCCAAATCCTTCTAAAACTCCCTTTGGGTGTAACAAGGAAGAGCCTGCAGGCTGAAAGCCAACGTGTCCTCACCTCAACTCAAGGCTCATTGTTCACTTGGGAACAGACAGTTTTAAAACAAAACAAACAAAAACACTATCCAACCCTTCCTCTAAATAAACTTTGAAAAGTATCAGATTGAAAAAAAAAAAGAAAAACTTTTGTGATTTTTTTTGTTGTTGTTGCTTTTTGCCTTTCTTCTCTGGATGCTGCATATGGGCTGTTTCCTGCCTTGTAGTCAGAGCCAGAGTGCAGGCTTGCATGAAATTTCAGAGGTTAAAAAGAGACATGCTTTTGCGTGGAGTTGAGGGTTAGGGGAAGGGAAGTGGAGAGCTTTGAAGTCAGAGATTCCTGTCTTTCCAATTCCGCTTGGTGTTTTGCAGCAGTGTCTTACTAATTGTAAGTATCTTATGAAAACTTGTTATAAGAAGTAATCTGTGTTCGTGGGTCATTTTCAAATTAAAATTTATAAAAATATTACATAAAAATGTAATCTATTCTACACTTTGGAAGGGAATATCCTGTTTCTGTTTCTCTTCTTGGGCACTCCCGAGACATAAAGGATAGCATATGAATGATCTCCATAATCTTTCCAAATCCTATTTCTGAGACTATGGAGATGCATACCATCTCTTAAATTTGAACACTAATGTTTTTGCTTTAAAAACCATAGGCTTCCTATTAAAGAATCTAAGTAACAGGAAGATGAACCCCAATTACTTACTGTTGTTTGATTTAAGTGCACCAAATGCTTTAGGATTCCTTAGCTCAAAGTACAAATGCTACAGTAAAACTCAAACCAGAAGTTTCTCCATGTTGCATGAAGCCAGGCCCAAGAGATTTAATCTTAACTCCATTTCCAAAACAGTGAACATGCTGGAACTAAATCTGGGTTTTTGGGAAGTTCTCACAAAGAGAGAGAGAGAGAGAGAGACATAGATGCAAAAATCATAGCAATACACTTAGCATAGTAACGCTGTGTCTCAGGCTAAATCCCAGGTCATGATTTCCTGGATGCTTAGTTGGCAGGAAGCCTCCTATATCTGCTAGATCATCCACATATGCCTCCTTTGATACAAGCAAAACCAAATGCCATCACCCTCCAAGGGGTGATGCCTTGATTCCATCATTGGCAAAACTATTGGTAAGAGAGGTAGTCTGTAAGAGAAACTAAATTGACTTTTAAGATTCTGCCTTTTTAGATATTTCAGATTCTCCATAGACTTGAAAAATGCCTGGTTGCTTTTGCACAGATTCTATGAAGCCCTTCATGACTCAATTAGATTTTAAGCAATCCACATCTCATGGAAGATAATTAATAATTTTAATAATATTAATTTTCTCAACTAGACCATGTGAGCCCTCTGAGTGATGAATATAAACTTAGCAAAGTTTAAAATTATTTGTTTCTCAATTTTGGCACTTTTCTCCATTTCTTTTTTACTATTCAGTAATCCTAGAGGTATAGTCAATTGGTATAAAAAATTCTTATCTTTCCAGAATGTAGAAGATTAGATAATTAACAGAAAAACACATTTTCAGCTCAATTTGCTTATTATTTATTCATTTTTTTAATTTTTAGAGCATTTATCTGTAACTTTATCTATTGTTTGTAGTTATTGTGATTATCAACTAGGATAGTGGATTTAAAAGTATTTTGTAAACATTAAGCATTGCAATGTTAACATTTATTATTTCTTTTATTCATCTCTTATTTAATATATATTATATTCCAGGCATAGTGTTCAATGCTGCCTATAAAAATATGAGCAAGACACAGTTTTGCCATGAAGAAGCTTACATTTTTTTGAAGGAAATGTGTTCCATCATCATCATCATTATCTTTGTGATTTATGGCATGCCCTTTACTCTATGAATTAGGCTCAGGTTCCGGTCTAAGGAAAAAGTGATGAAGAAACCAAAGTCTCTGTCCTTTTTTGATTTAGAAAGACAATAAATAAGGAAATAGATAAATGTGCACTTTCAGATAGTGTTAAGAATTATGAAGAAAATAAAGCAGGATAAGGGGATAAAGTAATAGGTGATATTTTTGGTAGGGTGGTCAGAGAAGACCTCTTTAAAGTTACATGAGTTGGAATATGAATGATTTTTAAGAAGCCGTGCAAAGGTCTGGGATCAGTAAAATGGTCTCTGGGGCAGAAGGAAAACCAAGGGAGTGTGGTGAATTGGAAGCTAAGTAAAAAAAAAAAGAGAGGTCAACTCTTAAATGGTACTGACAGGCTGATTATAATTAGTAGTGAGAATTGACCTCTAAACGGGTAAAATGAAGGTCATTGGCAGCCTTGTAAGAGTGGTTTGGGAAATTTTGAGGGAAAAATCCCTGACTGGAGTAAATTAAAGAAAGATTTGGAGGTAAGGAGGTGGAGCCACCAATTATAGACAGAATTCTAGAAACTTTGCTTAAAAAAAGCAAAGTGGAGAAATAGTATAGTACCTACTGAGGGACATGGAATCAATCTAGAGTTTTTGAAGCTTCTAGGTCAGTAGTTCTTAAACTTTCTGGTTTTAGAATGCTGTTTTTTATTTTTTTGATAGATATGCTAATTTATTTATTTATTGGGGTATAGTAGTTTTATAATGTTGTATTAGTTTCCACTGTACAGAAAAGTGGAGTTCCCTGTGCTATACTAGAATGCCTTTAAATATAATATATAATACATTACAGTGATTGATATTTACTGTGTTAAAAATTAAAATGTAGAAATTATTTAACATATTTATTAATTTACTCAAATAATAAGCTATCACATGTTAACATAATAACATATTTTTAATGAAAAATAACTATATTTTTCAAAGCAAAAAGAAATAAGTCAAGTTTTTATGCAATTTTGCAAATCTCTTTAATGTTTGGCTTAATAGAAAAAAGATGGATTTTCATATCTGCCTCTGTATTCAATCTATCATGATTTGTTGTTTCGATTAAGCATATGAAGAAAGTCAGATGTCATACAGATATACATTTTAATAGGCTTTTCTGATTATTGTGAGGATATGATGTACCCTATCCTTAGAGACTGAGAGTAAAAAAATGCAAATAATATCTTTGTATCTTTATGAAAATAATTTTGACCTCAGGGACACCCTGAAATGGTCTTGGGACTCTCAGGAGTTGCTGGACTACACTTAGAAAACCACTGAACATACTTTATATCCAACAATATCTGAGTCATGTTTTGTATGAAATATTGTAGGATAACAAAAAGTGAAGTAACAACAATAGCAGAGACCTTGTGAAAAGCTGAAATTTCTTTTCTTCTAAAAGAACATTAACTACATTATGATATAGAATCTTGCAGGACATACCAGCTGTGGATTTGTTGTCTGACAGTTTCCCCAACTGCTAACCACAGGTGCCAAAAGTTGGGTGGTGGTTGTTTTTATTTTTTTTCAGCTTTATTAGGGTATAATTGACAAATAGAGATTATATATATTTAAGGTACACAACACAACTTGATGTTTTGGTATACCTATACATCACAAAATGATCACCACAATCAAACTAGTTAACATTCCATCATCTCACATAGTTACCTTTTTTGTATGTGTGGTAAGAATACTTAAGATCCATTATCTTACCAAATTTCAAGTATATAGTACAGTATTGTTAACTATAGTCACTACAGGTGGTGGCTGTTCTTAAAAGAGTATTTCCAATGACTAGTGCTATCCTATGATTAGTGATGGATTTTAGAAATTGTTATTTGTTCCTTTCTTTCAGCTATGAATTATTTTAGAGTGATAGATGGATATGTGCTAAAATGCCTGAATTTTAATGTGTTTCTTTATTTTTCATGTCATAAAATTAGAGATGGAAGAGACCTCATGAGTTGTGCAGTCCATCACCCTGGCATAATGTCATGGCTGTTTCCAGAAAGGCATTGTCTGGCTCAGTTCTAAATGAGAAAGCCAATTATACTCCCATTAGTTCCCTTGGGAGACTATTCCATTCACTGATAGATCTCCATTTTGAAATGTTGCCCAACATCAAGCCCATGTTGGTTGAATAGTATTAATCCTTGACTGGATAAGCCCCATGTGGTGATCTCTATGAGAGAACTTCAGCCACATTACTCCTGTGGTAAATGTTCTTCTAGTAAGCAAGAAATCCATGGTCTATGAGCTGTGCTACCTCACTGGTTATTGAGTGTATTCTGCACACTGGCTTGTAAATTATCTCCTGTTGAATCACCTGATAAAGAATTTATTATATAATTGTTGTAAGATTTCTGCAAGGATGTTCATTGAAAGGGCATTGGGGATTCTAGCATATAGAAAATGGTGAATGGATGATTTTATTTGATAAGAAAATTTTTACACACCAAAAGGAATGAAGTGTTGCTGAGTTATTCAACATGTTAATCAAACAATAGCCAACTGAATTCTTTTTAGAGTCACCCTAGAAAAATGACTGTTATCTGAATAAGTGAATAAACATTTCAGGCATTTGTAGTAATGATGATGAAATAATTTCATAGACTTTTAAAAGATGGAATATACATTTCTATTTCTACAGAAAGTCAAGATGTAAATCTCCAGGGGCATGCTGTTGAAAAGATAACATTTTTTTTTGTGCCTTGAGGATATTCATACGGCTTATTTAAACATTATTTTCTGAAAGCATAATGTTTGAATTCCCAGTTTCTTTATGCTTAGCTGATTGGGTGACGGCTTGGGAGACATTAAGCTGTCCCCTTTTCCTTGCATTTAAAAGTTTATTTCCATTTACTGTTATAAATCTAGATTATTTTTCTCCACTTTGAAAGGAATTTCAACAAATCTCTTGATGTAGTCCAGTAAACATTCTCATGTAAAATGATCTCTAGGTTATATCTTAAGAAGCAAATTTATCCCCCTTAAAATATTAACCCCCTTAATAACTTTACGATTTGTTCAAGTTAAGAAGAGGAAAAGCAACAAACCAGAAATAGAATTATGCTTATTTTATTATTCCGGTGCTTAGCACTTGGACAGAATATGTTTGGTTTTTTTTAAATTGATATAGAAGACTTTTTTTTTTCCCCTTTCTTCTCCTTGCATGACTTCAGTTGGTTTTTGTTGTTGTTGTTTTGCCTTTAAAGGAGACTCTTTGGATGAGTCAGTGGAACAATAATGAAAAACAAGAGGTTGGAAGTTCCCACCCCTCTCTCCCAGACAACATGAGGCAAGGCAAGGGTTCCATAGGATGTTTTAGAAAGAAATCCAGCTCTTGAGGTCTTGGTTAAAAGCACAAAACTAAAAATAAAAACAAACAAACAAAAAAAGTCAAAGGCTCTTCAGTGGCTGTTACAAGGGATTTTTCTTTACTCAATCTGGAAAGGTAAATAATCCATTATTCCTTTAGGAGTAGTGCTGTATCATCTTTAGGATTTGTTTTACAAAGTTTATGGCAAAGTCAATGCCAATACCCAATAACTCCATTATACACCCACATCTATGTTCTTTACCAGGAAATGAATTAACAGAAATATAAGGTAAGATTATTAAACTTTTAGAGGAATATTCAGATACTCTTTGTTATTTCAAATCATTTTCAACTCTTGGGCATATTCTTAGCTCTAAAAGTTCGTTTTGAAAAAAGAAATAAGAAAAAAATAAATTTAGCTGTTACCTTAAACTAGTGTGTGTCTGTGGTGTGTATACACTAACTGTTGTTAGTTTCTAAACGTGAAAGACAAAATAATTTTTCTTTTGCAAATGCAAAGTGAGTAGTCTCCAATGATGGCTCAGCATAAAAAAACAAACAAACAAAAAAAACTACTAATCATTTCAGACTAATGATTTATAGCTGATCTTAAACCTGTTAGGTCTATGCTATGAAAATTAAGCATACTATTCACCTGAAATTTCTCACCAATTTATACAACATTATAAGAGGTCATTATACCAAATATGATGCTTTAGAAAGCAGTCATTCTGTGATAGACTCTGGGAATACCAAAATAAACCCAAAAGCTCTTCAGTGGAGCTAAAGTGGGCCACATGCCATGTATGTAATATCATTCCTTCATTCACTCATTCATCAAATATTTGCTTTTTATATACAAGGTGCTGTGCTAGATATTAGAGGAGAGAAAATAAGTTTGGATTATGATTTTCTCTTTTTGAACCGTTATACATGAAACTCATGTAGCTTTTGCCTCCTCTCTTTCTTGATTATGCCAAAGGCTGCAAAGAAATGAATGAGAGTCAAGAAGATGATGGTGATTCAAAAGCCACCAGTACGTTTTGAAAGCATGTTTTTTTCAATACAGTGGTGAGGGGACAGATTGAAGGAGGTTAAATAGAGAATGAGTTAAAATAAAGCTGAATTTGAGGTATGGTCATACAACTTTGAAACTTTTTTCTTTTTCTTTTTCTTTCTGAGACTTTTTTCCACAAAAGTAAGAAGAGCGTTTGGCAACAGAATATGACAAGGTCAAGAAAAAGAATTTTGCTTCCCACTAAATGAAGAAGACTTAATATGTGTTCAATCAAAGAGGAGGAAATAAAAACAGTGGAGAAAAATATCTGAAAGATGCTGTTGGTGGGGATGGTAATAGTGATATATATATATATATATATATATAGATAGATATATATATATATAGATATATATATAGATAGATATATATACGTTGTGAGATTAAATGGGTAAACCTAATTTTGAGAGAAAGTAGGCTGAAATGAATCCAAATGTTTCCCACTACTGGAGGATGCTCTCCTGTGAGTGTGGCACCATCAGTAGGTAGACACCCCATGGGGATGGGGATCTGCAAAGTCCTTACTTCCATCAGAAGTCCAACTATTTGTCCCTTGCTTTGTGTATAGGCTACTGGTTATTCTGTACTGTATCCAGACTGTGAGGCTTGGTTTCCAGATACTACACTAACTAGCAAGTTACTGAAATTCTCTATTCCTTGAGTATACTACATGTAAAATGGAGATATTAGTAACAATCTCCATAGGTTGCTGTGATGATGATTAAATGCATTAATATACATAAAACACTTAGGAAAGTTCCTGGCACATAGTAAGTGCTTATTATTATTTTTGAAACTTTACACCCTCTAACTGCATCATTGGTGTCTTTCCAACAATCATATCATCAGTAGGTGTATTCAAATGATTTGCCAACATCCTGTGGCCTTTATATTCCAGAGAATGTGGTTTTCAGCAAAATTCTGGTACAGTCCAGTCTACTATTCTAAAGTAATAATTTGTTAAATGGGGTTCATGATACACTCAAATAATTCCTGCACTTCAACAATTGGCACATGAATTTCCTCTTTGCCAAAGGCTCTAGTCTCCCTAAGATGGGTAATTCAGCTTTTATCATAGGTTTTTTTTTTTCTCATTACTAAAATTATTCCTATGATTATATAAAAATGCTTTAAAATCTCCTATCCTTCTGTGCACCTGAAACTATCCCAACATTGTTAATTGGCTATACTCCAATATAAAATAAAAAGTTAAAAAAAAATCCTATCCTTAAAATATCATCTTTTTATACCACATTCCACTCTAGCTATCACCCAATTTCTCTATTTTATTTACAGAAATTCCTTAAAAGAATTATCTATACTCACTGTCTTGAATTCATTTCCCTTTGTCCTTTCTTGAATTTGATCCAATAAGACTTTCACCCCTACTGTCCACTGGAACTGCTCTTTTCAAGAATACCTAGGACCTCCCTGTGGCTTAACCCACTAGTGAATTTTGCCTTCCCCTAACTTGACCTATTGGCAGCAGGATCATTAACAGCAGCTTATTCCCCTACTCCTACATCAACATTCTCCCCTCAGCTTCCATTTCCTCACAGCCTTCTAGTTTTCCTTCTATTCCTTTAACTTGTTTTCAATCCCCTTTGTTAATTACTTCTCATCATTCCAATATTTAAAGATTGGGATGCCCTACGGTACAGCTGCCAGACTCTTCTCTTCTCTAGTTGCACTTATTTCATTGTAAACTCATCTGGCCTCATGACTTTAAGTACTGTTTATACCCTCACAATTCTCACATTTATATTCTGGACCTGGACTTCTCCCTTGAACTTCAGACTTATCTCTCTAGCTGCCAACTCAACTTTTTCCATTTGATTGTCTAATAGTGATCACAACTAAACAAACCCTAAACTGAACTCCTGATCTTCCTTGCAAAAGTGGTTCTCTCACTGTGTTTTCTATTAAGTTAATTGTAACTTCCCACTTCTGGGTTCTCAGGCTCATCACTTAACATTCATCCTTGAATCTCAATTTTTTCTCATACCCTCATTTAATCTATCAAAAAATTCCATTGTCTCTACCTTCAAAATACAGAATTTTATCATCACTTCCCATTTATCATCACCTCCACCACCACCATCCCAGTCCAGCCATTATTCCCTCCCTGGATTATTGCAATGCATTTTGACTGCTTTTCTGGATAACATACTTGCCTACTGTGCTATACTCTATCAGAAGTAGTGCTGTTACATTACTCTAAGTAAAAATCAAAATCCTCATCAAGTACTTAGTTCAGGCTCAAAACATTTCATGGCACTTAAATGGCAAAGCAAAAGATCCAATAACATAACTTTTTCCCCTCTTCAGTTTTAATGTCATGTCACTTCACTTAAACTTAAGAGAGATACTTCATAGCTGTTACAAACTCCTCTGCTACAACATCTCAGCCTTTGGCAATGCTGATGGGGTGAGATTAAAAGAAAAAGGTAAACAAGAGAGACTGCAATAAGTCTAGGCAATAGGATAACATAATTAACGGTTAATGAGAAAACATTCTTGTGCTTACGCTCTCAAGACATAGTCTAAAACAAGCTGATTGCTGCCTAAAGGCCACTTAGGCATGTTTCTTTCATGTTCTCTTACACAGTTTTGGTAGTTAACACACTGGCCCTTAAAAAGAGCATCTGTTAGATGCAATTATTGTTTTTAGGTATACTCAAATTGTATTAAGTTTACCCCAACAAATTTGATTTGTAAGTATTTTCTCACCCAGGAATTTTCAAGCCCTTTTCTGTAGTGATGGAAGAAAGACAGGAGGCAGATGGCTGAAAACACAATCTGAAGTAGGGCTGCTGAGGGCACACAAGTTTGAAACAGAAACAGACTATTTGTTAACATTCCATAAGAATGCTGGGAAATGATTGTGATTGTTTTCTGTAAATATAGAAGACCCTCTCTTCCATTTATCTCCCCGAAATAATTTTGTACAAACCATTTTCTTCTTCAATCTGGCATACTCTAAACTTACATTGGGAGTAATTCAACAGAGATTTAAAAAAAAACTGTGCTGGGCTATTGTGTCTGAAAATGTGTATAATGCTATTGATGATAACACCTTTTGTCCAAGGATCTCAAATGATAAAGGAGACAACAAAACTCGTCTTTACCAGGCACACACTCTGCCAAATATGAGACTAGAAGACTTGAAAACATTAACTCTTTCTGTCCAGGCTCAGTGGATGTTCACACCTGGTGACACTCCTTCTAAGTTTCTCCCATTCATCTCTTTCCCATTCTCAGCAGTGACTTCAGAACTTTTCTACTCTGTTCAGACTTCTGACCCTGTCATCTTTCCCTACGCTTGGGAAATGACTTTGCCTTCAACAGTACCCAAAAAACAGAAGTCATAAAAGGGAACTGTCTCAGTTTTCTTCCACCAAACTAACTAACTTGAGCTCACTCAACTCTCCTTTTCCTATTTTTATTCTTTTCAAACATTAATACTCTCCAATTGCTACTTGATTGGAAAACATCAACATTAAAACATGCTCAAGGAATCTTTCACCTTAAAACAACAAATGAACAGGTAGATAATCAAAACCTCCGATCTCTCGTCTACATCTTTTTACTTCCATCCAGAGCCAAACTTTCTACTCACAGTCTCCACGTCTTCACTTCCTTCCTTGTGGCCATGACTTTGCTTTCCCCAAGGTCTCCCTCCTTTGACCTCCTAATTGCTAAATCCAGTGGACTCTTCCCTGTCCCTAGGTTCCTTGACTTCTCAGTGTCGTTTGACCTGTCTTCTTAAAGAGTTCTCTTGCCTAGAGTTTTGTAACTATACATTCTCCTGATTTTCCTGTGGACATCTTTTCTCATTCTCCCTTGTGGGACACTTTTTCTCTGTCTGCTTTAATGCTGCATTAAAATTTCTTGGGGTTCTTGCCCAGAGCTTCTCTTTTCACTGTGTGTATTCCCTGGAAATCTCACTTCAGTAAATGAATTTATAATATTGTTATAAATATTTTGCCTTTTGTTACCATAAAAAATTATGTTCAGGGAGGCTGACTCTCCTGTACATTTTGTGAATGTTTCTGGAAGCCTTATTTGTAGTAGGTAGAATTAATATCCCTTTATGATTATGAGAACAAAAGTAGCATTTTCTTGGATGAGTTCTGGTTTGGAGGACTCTTTTAGATTTGTCCAAATCACTTCTCTTTAGGCCTTACTTCAGCTTCACATCTCCTCTTTCCTTGGGACAGGTTTAGCATGAATGATTCAGCACTTTACAACACTCTTGCACTCTCTGTGTAGATTACAGCAACAAGTAGGTTTCCAGCCATACAACATGGCAGACAACTTGTCTTGATGGATTTTCAGAAGCATGAACTGAGGTTCTCTTTAAGGAGATCATACTCAGGTTTGACATAATATACATGAGAACCTCATGTGGTCAGAAGAGATGGGATGGGGTGTGTGGACAGTGGGTTAATAGTTTGAAATGAGTTGTAACTTAACCTATAGGCACAAATACATAAACTGGGTCTGAATCTTGAAAGATGAACTTCTTGATCTTACATATTGATAATTGTTTTGTAATACTAATACTAAATTAGCAACATTCATTAGTGGCCCTCAATATATCCACCTAGTAGGAAGAACTTCGATTGGTTTTACTCAGTATAGAACTCACTCATGAGAATGAGTTTCCCTTTTGCAAAACCTTGTCACAAGGGACCCCTTGATATGGATTAAAAAACTATTGAAATAGAAATAAATGACCTTTTGAGCACATCATAAACACATAGATCAGGCCTTCCATATACAGGCTTACATTTTTCACACATTAGCACATGTTCTTCACATGTTGTACATCTCTTATTCAGAATCTTGGCCACCACTCAACTCCTCTCACCTGCCTTAAACTCCACAAATATATGTTTTATATTTTTATGTACAGTATATGCATTTAAGCAAGCCAATATCCCCCTTTCAAAGAGATTTATTCACTTGGGAGAGGTTTACCTTCCATTCACTGTGTGTGCATAACTCAAATGAAAGCTAAGTTGGGTTATGTTTTTATGTCTTGGGAAGAATAAACTTCTTAAATGCTTTACAAGGCTTTTATTCTGGCACAGGGACAGGACCACCTTGTGTACTCCAAGTCTCTAAAATATGAAATTATTGACTCATTTTGGTTTCTGAAGGCCTTGTTTTTAACAGCAAAGAAAGGTAATCTCAGTATTGTGATGTACTACATGCCTCAGTATAGTCAAGGTAATGAGCATGTTTGAAATGGAGGTCACCAGTAACAAGAAGAACTTTAAATTGGGGGAAAAAATGTCAAGTTTGGAGCCAAAAGCTGTTGTCTTGTTAGGAGTCAACACCATCTATTGTTTCAAAACAATGTTCAAAATGGTAATATGTGAGGGAAGTAGCTAAATTTTGTAAAAAATGAAGTTGAAAGTGCCTCTCTCATGTAGCAAGTGAACCTGAGATGAAAAGGCACACTGGGGTGGAGAGAAAAGTAAGTTTTCCACATGGCTGTACATATTTTTAATAAATAAACTAAGATAATTTATTCTTCCTGTGTTCCAGTAGCCACCTCTCTGCCACCTTGCAGTTCAATTTACAGAGGCTCTGTGACATGTTATTTTTATCTTTGTAGTGCAAACATATAGTAGCATAAGGCACCAATAGAAATGCAAAATCACAGCTTTTCTAATCCAGATACTTAAAGTTTAAAAGTGTCTGGGGCTTGCTTTTCTTAGAGACACACTATACTTTATGGCCAGCAGCAGGAGGCATTACCGCATCAGAGCCAGGAGAGGCTGTAGGTCTTCTGACTGCTTAGATGTCCCTTCCATTTGAGCCAAATAATTCCTCCTGAAACCACTTTTTCTATCAGCATCACATATGTCTGCACAAGGAGAGAGGGGTAAGTCTCGCATTAGTTGGTAAACTGGTAAATTTACTCCCTCTTATTTTACATCTGAACCTAGGCTAAACAGGCTCAAGTCCTTTGCTGTTTTGAAAATGGTATAAGCGGGTTTATAAGACATCCATATAACCTATATATTTGGGTCAAACAGATCAATAGAGTAGAGGGATAGAAAGCAAAAACAACAAAAAAATTATCATTCAAGCTGTTATTTTCAACAACCAGAAGAGTCAAACCTCAGTATCCAGTAATCCTATGTAAACAGGTCCATGGAGTTTTCAACTTTGACGTGGAATCTGCCACTCTAAGGATAAGGGGCTCATGTAACATTCTTACAGGTCAGCCAAGCACTGCTCCACGTCACTCAGAGACACCCTATTGTGCACTGCTTCATTCAAGTCCACCTTGCCCAGATATACAAATAGCATTTTTCATTGCATAAATATCACCACAGCCCCAAGCAAATTAACCTTGCATATGGCACTGTCTGTGGCTATGAAGCCTATTTTTTACAGACTGTGGGAGGCACCCAGGGAAAATGAGGAGAAATTAGTTTATTTTACTTATTGCCAAGATTGGAACATACTCCTTTTTTTAATGGCATAAGTGTGTATACCATGATTCTTGGCTACATGAACATTAAATTCCTTTTAAATTATGCTATTTATGTATTCATGTTGGGGCATAGCTCAAAATATTTGGATTTACACATGATGTACATAGGGGAGCTTTTTACACAAAGAAATACTCTAATTATATACAATGCTTGTCTCAGATAGGTGGCAGGAAAAGCGGTGAAAAGAAGCTATTGCTTGCTTTCTCAGGATTTATTATACCCATTGTTCTATTTCATCATGAAATGTCTTTGTGCCCAGAACATTAGGGTTAAGAAAAAAATACATATTTCAAAGTGTGTATGCCAGCTAGTGAAAGGGCATCCTCTACCAAATAGTCTTAGATCAAAACCATCATGCAGCCTCTTGTAGGTGGCAGGCTCATAGAACTGTACTTTTCAGCTGGGCAGAAGGGTGTCTATTTCTCTAAAACAACCCTTAGTCCAAGTGACTGGGCCTATAGGGATGGATTCAGACTGCCAAGTTCCCATCTTGCACTTGGCTTTGTCATTTTTGTCTTCCTTTTGTTGGCTTTCACTCAGCAAGGAACTTTAGATTCAGATTTGCCCCTGCAAGGATTTGTTGACACATTTTTGCTACTCTCATGTCTTCCCTTGGCCACACTCTGCAATACTCTTTTACTGTAGGAACTAAGTCTTGCTCATTCTTATCTCTGGTTTTTGGTCTGGTACTTCGATAATGTAACAAATATTTATGTAGTTCCTATTATATGCTAGGTAATAAATGCTGAGGATACAATGATGAACAAGACATAGTCTCTACTTAACGGAAATGATTGTCTGGTGGGGGTTACAGGTAACTACACAGGCAATTATAATACAGTGTCATAAGTGACATGAGAAGAAACAATTTGGTTTTTTGCCAGCAGAGAAAGCAGACACCTAGTCAGGAATGGGGGCATTAGTCGGGGGTGTAAGCAAGGGAATCTTCCTAGAGAAAGTGGCGTGAACTTTATTCTAAATAATAGGCTAGAGCCTGGACACAGCCTACATCTGTTATACTTTATGCAAAAGAACTTTTTATGGCCTCGTGAATCCAACTTGCCATTTACCATACTAGTTCATTCTCAAAATATTCATTCTCAAACTTCCGCTCCTTCTCTCCCTCAGTCCTAAGATAGGGCACTTAGTTTATTGAATTGCCCATAACTTTACCTTGAGAACAATGGCTCATGTAACACAGAGGAGACTGCCATTGTGAGGCTCACAACAGTGGCCAGTAGGGTATTTGGGCAAAGCACCAACAACATCTCCTAAACTGCAGTTGCCCCTTCCTCATTCATAATATAATTGATATGTGTCTTCTTTATCTTTCTCTTTTACTTAAATATTGAATGCCAGGTTTTCCTGATTTATGTTCACAGCAAAATTGAGAGAAACATACAGAGGTTCTCCATATACCCTCTGCCCCTACACATGCATAGCCTCCCCGATGATCAACATCACTCACCAGAGTAGTACATTTGTTACAATTATTGAACCTTCATTGACAAATCATACTTGCCCAAACTCTTTAGTTTACATTAGGGTTCACACTTGGTGGTGTAAATTCTATGGCTTTGGGCAAATTTATAGTGACATGTATCCATCACTATAATATCACACAGAGTGTTTTCACTTCCCTAAAAATCCTCTGTACTCCATCTATTCATCTGTCTCCCAACTCTGACACCTGGCAACAGACCTTTTATTGCCTCTAGAGTTTTGACTTTTCTAAAATGTCCTAGAGTTGGAGTTATACAGTATGTAGCCTATTCAGATTGGCTTCTTTCCCTTAGCAAATAAGTTTCCTCTATGTCTTTTCATGGCTTGATAGCTCATTTCCTTTTAGCACTGAATAATATTCTATTGTTTGGATGTACCACAGTTTATCCATTCACCTACTGAAAGACATTTTGATTGCCTCCAAATTTTGGCAATTATGAATAGAACTGCTTTAAACATTTTTGTGCAGGTTTTTGTGGTCATAAGTTTTTAACTCCTTTGGGTAAATACCAAGGAGCACTACTGCTGGATTATATGGGAAGACTATGTTGATTTTTATAAGAACCACCAAACTGTCTTCCAAAATGGCTGTACCAATTTACATTCCTACCAGCAATGTATGAGAGTTCCTATTGCTCCACATACTCTTCAGTATTTGATGTTGTCAGCGTTCTAGATTTGGGCCATCCTAACAGGTATGTAGAGGCATCTCATTGTTGTTTTAATTTACATTTCACTGATGACATATGATGTAGATTATCTTTTCATAAATTTATTTGCAACCTGTATATCTGCTTTTGTAGTTCATTACTTTTTTTTTTCCAAACAACCAGTTTTGGTTTTTGTTGATTCTCTCTATATTATCTTTATTTTCTGTTTTAGTTTAATAGTTTTTTTTCCTCTGTTTATTATATCTTTAATTCTACTTTCTTAGGGTTTATTTTATTCTTTTTTCCTCTAACTTCCTTCTAAAATTAGACCATTAAATCATTAATTTTTATTCATTTCTTAAAACAACAATGCTATAAATCTCCACTGAACATTGCTTTTAATGTTTGCTATCTGCTGGTTATGTTCTAGGCTGTCTGCCTGTGTTTTTTTGCTACAGGAGGAAACACAGGTAGAAGGGTGTACTTGTCTGGCACAGGCTTTGACTCTAGCTGCTGGTTCTCTGTTGCTTTAGTCACTGATTTTTCTTCAACTTTTATTCTGAATTGCTTGTCTAGCTTTGATTTATCAAAACCTCCATGTTTGAGGGCTTCCTTTGCTTTAGATTTCTTATCTCTTTTGAGTTACCCCTTCATCCAAGGTGGACTAATAGTCAAGAGCTCAGAGTTCTAGTCTTACCTCTGCTCAGTATAATGGTCCTAGGTCTAGATATGATTGTATTAGTTTTCTACTACTGGTGTAATAAATTTCCACAAACTTAGCAGCTTAAAACAACACAAATTTATTGTTTTATAGTTCTGTATGTCAGAAGTCTGGCTTCTTACTGGTCTTACTGGGTTAATATCAAGGTGTTAACAGGGCTGCATTCCTTTCAGGAGGCTCTTGGGGAGGATCCAACTCCATACTCTTTTAAGTTGTTGGCAGAATTCAGTTCCTTATGGTTGTAGGATGGAGATCCCATTTTGTTGCTGGCTGTTAGCTGAGAATGACCCCACACATTTAGAGGCTACTTGCATTCCTTGAGTTGTGGTCCCCTTTTACCCATCTTTAATACCAACAACTGTGGGTTTAATTCCTCCCATGCTTTTAATTTCTCCTGTTTCCTCTTCTGTTTCATCTCTCTAACCCTCTACTTTTAAGATTCTCCACTTTTAAAGGGCTCAAATGACTAGATTGGACTCACCTGGAAAATCCGGAAAAATTTTCCCAGTTCAAAATCTGTAACCTTTATCACATCTGCAGAATCCCTTTTGCCATATAAGGTAAATTCACAGGTTTTGGGGCTTAGAGCCCAATGTCAAGGGAGGAAATCGTTCTGCCTATTACAATGATTTTTGCCTCTCTCTGCTTCAAATTTTTCATCTGTGCAATGGAACTAATGTCTCTCACTTATATTGTTGGGAAGGTCCACTTACTGACTTGTAGTGAGGATCAATTGATGAGGTATATATAATCTGTATACTTGAAAGTAATATGCAAATTTGAGATACAAATAAAATTGTTAATAACATACTTGCTGGACATTGGGTCATATTTGACAGTGAGTCTCCAGTGACTAGCAAAGGACCTAACTCTCAATAACAGTTTGCTGAGTGACAGCATCAATAATTATTACTATAATTTTCCTTCACTGGAGCAGGTCTCACTTTTGTGGGACTTTAAGGTTATATAATGTTTAGTGCCCTCTTTAAGAAATAGAATATAAAGTTATAAATGTAAAATTAGGTACAGGCCTTGGGAGAGCCTATGCACATGAGGAGCCCTGAGATTTAATTTTCATTAGCTTTCCCCCAAATCTGCTTCTTATATTTACTGTTGTTCCTTTTTCCTTTCTTGTTCCACACTTCACCAGTGATTTGCACCTATACTTCATTCTAGCTTTTTCTTTTTTTGGTGTTTTTATCCTGACTTAAAACCTCACTCCATTGATTTTCTCATTGTTTATGGCTTAGTGTGCCAGTAGTTATGTAAGAAATGAATATACAATTAATGTATTTAGCATGTATTTGTTGAGTGCCCTCAACATGCTAGCAATGGGCTAGGAGCTGTGGGCACTATGATGACACCATACGTCACATTTCATAAGTTTCCAGGTTCCAACTGAGCAAAAGATAAATCCTGAGAGTAGAGGGTCCCAGTCAGGGGATTTACCTAAAGTAGCCTGAGGAAAACTAGTTTGAACAAAATTAGAACTGCTGTAAAGAAGATATGACTCAAAACCCAACTGTTAGAAGTATAAGCAAAAATGGAAAAGAAGAGTATATTTAAAAGCCTAGAGAGTTGGAAGCAAGACAGACCTTGTCATGTGAGGAGATAGTACAGGAGCCCAAGTCAGAATTGAGGTGCTGAGGGGTCAGGACATGAAGTGAATCTAGACCACACTGTATGTAGAAGGCAGCACCTGAAAAGCACTTCACAGGGCAACATGCTTATTCTGAAGTTGCTCTGTATCAATTTACCTTGAAATCTTCATTTGACCTCAAAATTTCTTTCCAGAGTTTTGTTTCATCAGTCTTTTCACTTCGAGTGTTGACAAACTTATTAATCTCTCATAGACGTTGTGATGTTTGACACATATTACATTACTAGGATAAATGGAATTATTAATAGAAATTTCAGGGAACTTGAAATCTACTGGGAAATATATTTAAAATGAAGAGACAGGATTATTTTATTCTATGGAAAGCCTTTTAATAAAGTCACAAGAAGCATGCATCACATAACCTTGGCTGTATCTAACACCACCGTTTTATGCTTAGTCTATGTTGGCACACAATATGCACTTGTTTATTAATAATTGGGTGGGATTTTATGTATTTGAGGCATTTTCACATGTTTTAAAACTCTCAGAGTTAAGGAAGGTGGCATTCCTTATTTTTCTTGGAGTTTTTTCTTACCATCATTGACTTATTCTCTAAAGTCCTTATACTGTCTACTTTGTTCCAGAAGCTGTACTATGTGCTGAGGATGCTAATACAAGGAGGTAAAAATCCCTGCCTTAGAGATGTCTCTAGCTCAGTTGGGGAAAAGACCATCAAATAGAGGAATGTTCCATGCGTGGTGAAACAGACCACAGAGAAGGAAGGGCCCACCTGCTAGAGAGTCAGGAGAAAATTTCTGAAGTCTGACATTCTGGTGTTATGTCCTGAAAGATGAGTGGGCATTTGTCAGGCAGATAGAGTTAGTGAAAAGGATCATTATTTAATCAAGGTAAAGGGGGAATGGGGTTGGGGGGCAACCATGTGAAACGGCATACAGATGCAAATTTTCAAGTAGTTTAGGTGTTTGGTAGGACAGGGTGGCTGTGGAACAGGCTATAAGGTTACAAAGCCTAAGACATTGCCTTTGAACCAGATCTCTTGACACTGGGTTCAACTCTTTCCTCTTCTGCCACTGGACTGCTTCCTAACTGGCTCATTTGTCACTATGCCCCTTGGTCCTTAGTGTCTGGCATATCAAAGGCACTCAAATACTGATATGGAGGGGTAAAAACCTGAGTGGATGAATACTACACTGCTTCTGAACTTCCCTGAAGTTTCTTTTTCTACTTTAGGGCACTGAGGACAGATCCATTCTATTTTTCTCTCTTATTGTGCTGTCTCTTTTCTACTCTCTGTCATGCTCTCTCTTACAAACACACACACACACACACACACACACACACACACACTGGTTACCCAACAGTGTCCATTCTGAGTATCAAATTGTTTATACTTCTCAAGTGTAACTACATTCAGGAACTTTGAACCCAGTTAGCTGACACTCTCATAAAAAACTGTGGATGTGTGGGCTGGAGAAAATTTGAATAGAACATGCTAGTTACAACTTTTAACAGGTTAAAATCACCCATAATAATTTTGACTATATTTCAATAATCATATCTTTTCTGATTTGCCTCAACTAAAGTAGAAATGCTGAGGAAGAAGCATAATATCTCCTCTTTGGAGTCCTTTTCTTAGAGCTATTTTTCCACTTGGTCAAAGAAAGACAAAGAAGAAATATCTACAAATCAGATCTAATAATTGTCCCTTTGACCGCATTGACTTTGATTAAAAACAGAGAACTTTTTACTGTATTTAAGAAAACATGAAATAATATCTTTCTTTGTAATTTTTTCTGGTTGTGATTCACTTAATCCAATACTAAATTGGAAAAACCAGCTGGTTTTTCAGTAAGTTGTTTTAGCTACCATAAGGAACAACCAATGTTTAAAATCTATACATTCTTTATATAGAAAGGAGACACTCTGAATAACATTTGATAAAACATTTTGTGTGCAGATTTGAATAAGTTTGATGGTTGTTTTCTCCCTTCACTCTACCTTTGTGGTTTTTTCTACCTTTGTGTTTTTTTTTTTTTAATCTGACTTCTCCTGTAGCAAGCCTTTCTTTAGGTTTTTTTCTTTAGGTTCAGCCTTCCTGCAGTCATATTTTACTGTTTTATATCTCATTCCCTCAGAGTGTTGCTCTCAGTGGAGTGATGAAATTCAATCTGTAAACCAAATCATGTTACCGGGTGGAAGCATGTAAACATGTAAGCTGTCCATCTGAAAACCCAGAGTCACGGCATTCACAGTAGGAATTTTAAGTTCTACTTAAACAGAGAGAAGTATATTTTCTGTTTGTCTGTAGAGAAAGTCCTTGTTTCCAGCTGATGCATGGATGAAAAGAAAAGAGGCTGACTATGGCTTCCAGTTTTAGGGACAGATGGAGATACATGGACCACTTTCAGATTGTAGACCTTGGAATTAAGTGTCCTCTTCTGTACCCTGATGAGTGGAAATTTTTCTTTCTCTGGAAGACACATTAGACCTCAGAAAATACCTGTGACCCTGCGGCATTGCCATATTTCCAATGACATTTTAACTTATACAGACCATCTAAAAAGATTCCTTTACAATGATCTTTCCAGCTGCTTCAGCTGCACAAAAAATAGATAAATCACTCTACTAACAAGGGTATTTTCTTATCAGTATGGATTGAGTGGGAAGTGTGGAGGGAGGTGGCAATGAAAAAAGAAACTTGATTGCTTCTGTTTGAACTATCTGATTAAAACAACAGCAACAATAACAACACTGACGAAGAGGAAAATATACTCTACCACCAAAAAAACACAAAAATTTTCACTTTAGATGGACCATTTCCTTTGAAATGGAAAGAAAAAAATGAAGCAGTTACACCTGCTTGTGCTAGGGTGTCCCTAGCACAAGATGTATCCAACCTATAACTTCTGATTACTCAGAAATTCACAGAAAGTAAATCCAGATAGGATTAAGAAAGCCCCCAGGGACGAACAAGTGGGAGAATATTTATTTGTTTGTACCAAATAGTTGACTGAATAATGAATAACTATTAGCTTAAATTGCAATAAACACAGTTATTTAATTGAGATCTAACAGTTGCATTTTTCTTGTTTTCTCCTAAGCAGCCTCTGAATGGCATCTTCAGAGTATCTCATAAAAAGGATGACTATGATCTTTACATCTGAATAGCAGATTTGATTTTCAGCAATTTTCTGATCCTCCCTTTTGTTCTCTAAGATGACACTTTTTAGAAGATAAGAACAGACACTCACAAAATTATTTTCCCCTGTTTGGACAAGAGTAAAAGTTTGCTTTATCTAGAAATATTTAAGTCTTTTATAGCAAAGAGATATTTTTAGAAACAGAAGACCAGGTTCTAACCCAGAATTAAGTTCCCCAGTCACTGATTATCCTCACCCTCCCCTCCACCCGTATCTTTCGGAGTGAATATGTTGATATTAAGGTTTATCAAGTTATATCAATTGACACATTTAACCTTTTTTCTTATTATGTTTATTTTTTTTCTAGGATATCCTATTAGAGGATAAATTTTTAGTCAGAAAACCACCCTGGACTTTTAGGAAGCAATTATTTAAAAAAGGAAGGTTGGATGGGACCTTCTGGAATTGAAATTTTTTTATCTATACAAGAGTAGGAAAGCAAGAGGACCTATTTGGAGAGAAATGGAATAGAAAGGGGATATTTGTGAATAGCTTAGGATATTAGCTTTATGGAGAGTAAGGACAGAATCAGTAGAAAGGGTTGTGATTATATCTTTATGTTTCCAGATGTATCTAGGTTAATAATTCACAATAGTAATCTGGAATATTTTTTTCCCTAAATTATTCTCTCTTCCTTCCATCCAGCCCAGGGAAGAGGTATGAAAATGTAGAAAGTAGAAATAGTGTGCTAATCTTTGGGACTTTTTACTTGTTAGTTTATCTGTTTGATTTTCAAACACCCCATAGAAGAGACAGAAATGGAAGCTTGGACAAACTGTCTTAACCAGAAGCAGCAGGTAGAGCTGGACTCAGTCCCTTAAAACTATAGAGAAGTGTCTTAGCCTGGAAGGAGAAAACAAGATAGCATGTACAAGCCCATATGAAGTAGGGATTGGGGCCTCAGTCATCAACAGGAATGGTGAGCAAGGACAAAATCTCTGAGAGGAAATGGCTATGTGGGGTATTTGGGAAAGTGGGATTCACACATAAGCTCAGACGAGAGTTCCATGTCCCAATGTACCTGAAATCATGAGTGAGCCAGCAGTCTAGAAGTGGTCATGTGCATTAGAGCTGAAGGTGTCTCAGTGGCTCTCTATATGGATGAAGCCTGAAGTTCAGAAAGGTCCCACTCCTGAATCCCAGGGCACTCTCCAAGACCCCAAAAGGAGACAGCAAATTATGAGGAGGACTAAGCTTCAGTTTCCCACCACCTCCGTGGTAAAGGTGAGTCTCAAAATAAAAATTAAGTTGAGTTTTATAATGCATGGGACTGTCTATTTCTTGCTCAAATTGAACTTGTGGCTGAGCTTCACACTTGTTAATAGGATCAAAAAAACAAGAACTTTAATATTGCAGTGATGATACAGGAAGTAGGGTTGAGAAGGGAAAACAGGAAAGGAAAAAATATTGGTACCCATATTATGTGGCAGGTACCTGAACCATCCTCTCCTGGTGCTCTGGGGCCAGCAAACACCATGAGTTGGTTGTGTAGGAGACTGAAAGGATAGTGCACTCATTGCTTCAATCAGTATTGGAAGGCTAAGTGTAGCCCTGAGGATACAAGATCAGTGCAATTCCTTGAAAGTCAGCTGGACGGCCTTTAGACCAGTGAGACAATCACAGCATAAGACCAGCATTGACTAGTGGACTGTGTGGGGCCAGGTTTAATCGTCCACTGTGCTGCAGCAGGATTCAAAGGAAATAGTTACTTGAGACACCGAATTTCTGTACCCTTGGGTGTGAAAGTCTGTAAAATCTTCTTTTCAGTTTGTTTAAACTGCCATGATTATGAACAAACCAGGGGGATGAGAAGCACCAAGAGGAAGAACCTGGGCTTCTTTTTTTAAGACAGGTAATGCTTGAGCTATTGATTGGAAATATAGACATGTTCTCATCTGCACTCTGATTTTGTGAAGCAATTCATATAGAAATAATCCATATAAAGTGTCTTCAGATAAATGTTTCACACTGCAGTACTTATTCTCTGAATGTCAGAGGATTTATTTGGGTCAGTTGGTCTTCAAGTATTTCATATAACAGATATAAATTGAGTTCATTTCGATGTTGTTTGGTTTCTTGCGCCAAGTAGAAGATTCTGGGTTAAGATTACTAGGTTGGAGTCTGGGCTTCAAATTTTAGAAGTCAGTTAATCTTGGGCATGACGTTTCTAACTGTTTCCTTATTTGTAAAATAGAGATGATAGCACTGCATGGTCATGTAGAGGGGAACAATGAGTACAGGTTGACATTTTGATATCCAAGGAAGTATAATGGAAGTACAGAGGAGGGATCATTAATTCTTCCCCAGGGATGGAATTAGAGTAAGTGACAACTGACCTTGGGATTAAAGGTTGAGTAGAATTTCGCTGGCAACCACAACCATAACCACAACCACAACAACAAAAAGAGGCAGTCCCAACACAAATAACAGTTTAAGCACAGCAATAAAGATATAAGTGAGACTGTGTTCTATGTCCACTAAAATAGTCCTGACCAGTGCTCAACCATATGTCCTTGGCATTCACCAATCTAGTAACATACATTCTACTGGAAGCACTTATAACTCTGCCAAAGGCATTCTATCTATTCATGCATGTGACAGGCTAAAAATGCTAGAGTGAATGCATCCAGGAGCAGATACTCCTTGAAAGCAAGTGGGGTTGGGCATTGGATAACAGGGAGGGGTGTTTCTCACTGTATCCCAGGATTCTCCAGTGAGATTGAAGCTTAGTTGTCCTATTCCAAAACCTGGTTGATAATGCATACCTTATTGGTTCTCTTTTTTTCCCTGTCTCCCTTTCCTGAATGTTTATGGTCCTTTCTGGGGACATCTCCCAAATAATAAAGCAATTGTGCACAAATCATGTTTCTGGATCTGCTTCTGGGGAAATCAACTTAAGACAGAGACACTAGTTTGAAATATAGGGCATATGGAAAGGGTAGGAAGGAGCTAATGAGGAAACTGTTGTTTGGAGACATATAGTGAAATCCAGTAGAACATGGTAAGTATTTGGCTAATATGGAAAATAAGAAGCCTTTGAAAGCCTAAGCAGAGGGGAAGCTGAGAAGAAAGCAGAAGCAACATTTCATATCCACTTTTTAAAAGACATTTTTAGAGCAGTTTTAATTCACAACAAAATTGAGAGGAATGTACAGAGATTTTCCATATACCCTCTGCCACCACACATGCAATGCCTCTGCCGTTGTCAGTGTCACTCATCAGAATGATATATTTATTACCAAGAATGAATCTACATTGACACATCATAATCGCCCCAAATCCATAAATTACATTTGAGTTCATTCTTGATCTTGTATATTCTATGAGTTTGGACAAATGTAAAATGACATATATCCATCATTACATATCATACAGAGTGCTAAAAATGCCCTAAAATCCTCTGTGCTCTGCCTATTTACCCCTCCACGTCAACTGCTGGCAACCACTGAGTTTTTAATTGTCTCCATAGTTTTGCCTTTTCCAGAATGTTCTATAGTTAGAATACACAGCATGTAGCCTTTTCAGACTGGCTTCTTTTACTTAGTAATATGCATATAAGGTTCCCCTATGCTTTTTCATGACTTGATAACTCATTTCTTCTTAGGGCTTAATAATACTCCATTGTCTGGATACACCCCAGTTTATTTATCCTTCACCTACTGAAGGACATCTTGGCTGTTTCCAAGTTTTGGCAATTATAAACAGAGCTGTTATAAACATCTGTGTGCAGGTTTTTGTGTGGACATAAGTTTTCAACTCCTTTGGGTAAATACCAAAAATTGTGATTATAAGAGTATGTTTGGTTTTATCAGAGGTTGTCAAACTGTGTTCCAGAATGGCTGTACCATTCCTCATCAGCAATTTTTGAGTGTTTCTATTATTGCACATCTTCACTAACATTTGGTATCATCATTGTTTTAGATTTTGGCTATTTTGATAGATATCTAGTGGTATCTTATTGTTTTAATTTGCATTTCCCTGATGACATGTAATATGGATCATCTTTTCTAATGCTTATTTGACATATGTATATCTTCTTTGGTTAGATGTCTGTTAGGATCTTTGGACTATTTTTTGGTCAGGTTTTTTGTTTTGTTTTGTTTTCTTATTGCTGTGTTTTAATAGTTCTTTGTATACTTTGGAAAATAGTTTTTTTACCAGACGTGTCTTTTGAAAATATTTTCTTCCACTCTGTGGCTGGTTTCGCATTCTCCTGACATTGTCTTTCACAGAGCAGATATTTTCAATCCTAATGAATTCCAGCTTACCAGTTATTTTTTTCATGAGTTGCGTCCTTGGTGTTGTATTGAAAAATACCATACCCAAGGCTATTCTTGATTTTCTCCTATATTATATTCTAGGAATTTAATAGGTTTTCATTTTAAATTTATGTCTGTGACCCATTTAATTTAATTTTTGTGAAGGACATAAAATCTATGTCTAGATTTATCACTATTATTATTATTATTACTATTACTGGTTGTGGATATCCAGCTGTTCCAGTACCACTTGCTGAAGAGACTATCGTTTCTCCATTGTATTGCCTCTGCTCCTTTGTCAAAGATCAGTTGACTATATTTGTGGGAGCATATTTCTGGGCTCTTTATTGTGTTCCACTGATTTATTTGAGCATTTTTTTCCCAATATCCACTGTCCTGATTACTGTAGCTTTATAGTAAGCCTTAAAATACAGTAGGATTAATCCTCCAAATTTGTTCTTTTCCTTCAATACTATATTGGGTATTCTGTGTTTTTTTCCTCTTCATATAAATATTAGAATCATTTTGTTGATATCCTCAAGGTAACTTGCTGGGATTTTGGTTGGGATTACATTGAATCTATAGATCAAGTTGGGAAGAACTCTTATCTTAGCAATATTGAATCATCCTGTCCATGAACATGGAATATCTCTCCTTTTACTTAGTGCTTCTTTGAGTTCAGTTATCAGATTTTTGTGGTTTTATTCATATTAATCATGTACATATTTTGTTAGATTTATATCTATGTATTTCATTCATTTTGGGTGCTAATGTAAATGGTATTGTGTTTTTCTTTTCTATTGGTATAGTGTTTTTAATTTCAAATGATATATAGAAAACTAAGCAGCTCAATATTAAAAAAAGCAAACAACCCAATCAAAAATTGGACAGAAAACCTAAACAGACATTTCTCCAAAGAAGACATACAGATAGCCAAGAAGCACATGAGAAGCTGGTCAACATCACTAATTATTATAGAAATGCAAATCAAAACTACAATGAGGTATCACCTCACACCAGTTAGAATGGGCATCATCAGAAAATCTACAAACAACAAATGCTGGAGGGGGTGTGGAGAAAAGGGAACCCTCTTGCACTGTTGGTGGGAATGTACATTGATACAGCCACTGTGGAGAACAGTATGGAGGTTCCTTAAAACACTAAAAATAGAATTACCATATGACCTAGCAATCCCACTACTAGGTATATACCCAGAGAAAACCATAATTCAAACAGACACATGCACCTCAATGTTCATTGCAGCACTATTTACAATAGCCAGGTCATGGAAGCAACCTAAATGCCCATCAACAGATGAATGGATAAAGAAGATGTGGTACATATATACAATGGAATATTACTCAGCCACAAAATGGAATGAAATTGGGTCATTTGTAGAGATGTGGATGGACTTAGAGACTGTCATACAGAATGAAGTAAGTCAGAAAGAGAAAAAACAAATATCATATATTAATGCATATATGTGGAACCTAGAAAAATGTTACAGATGAACTAGTTTTCAGAGCAGAAATAGAGACACAGATGTAGAGAACAAACGTATGGACACCAAGGGGGGAAAGTGGCGGGGGTGGGTGGTGTGATGAATTGGGAGATTGGGATTGACATATATACACTAATATGTATAAAATGGATAACTAATAAGAACTTGCTGTATAAACCAATAAATAAAATAAAATTCAAAAATTAAAGAAAAAGAAAGAAAATTGACCTATATGAATTTTGTATTATGCAACCTTATTACAATTGCTTATGAGTTCCAGGAATGTTTATTATTATTATTATTGTTTCATATGTTCAACAAAGAAGATCATGTTAATTGTGAACAAAGACATTTTTAGGTCTTTCTTCCCAATCTGTGTACCTTTTATTTTCTTTTCTTGCCTTGTTGCATTAGCAAGGATTTTTAATATTATGTTAAAAAGGAGTGGTAAGAAGGGATATCCTTGACTTTTATATGATATTAGTGAGAAAGATTTAAGTTTCTCACCATTATATATGTTAGCTGTAGTTTTGTAGGTAGTCTTTATCAAGTTGAGAAAGTTCACCTCTAATCCCAATTTAATGAGAGTTATTATAATAAATGAGTGTTGGATTTTGTTAAATGTTTTTCTGCATTTATTGATATGATCATGCAATTTTTCTTTTTTAATCTGTTGTTGGAATGGATTACATTATTACTATTACTTTTCAAAGGTTGAATCAGCTTTGCATACCTGGGATAAATACCACTTGGTTGTGGTGTATAATTATATATATATATATATTTTTTTTTTTTTTTTTGAATTTTATTTGCTATCATTGAGAATTTTTTCCATCTATGTCCATGAGAAATATTGGTCTGTAGTTTCCTTTTCTTATAATGTCTGTGGTTTTGGTATTAGGGTACTGTTGGCCTCATAGGATGAGTTAGGAAACATTTCCTCTGTTTCAATCTTCTGAAACAGATTGTAAACAATTAGTATAACTTCTTCCTTAAATTTTTGGTAGAAGTTACCAGAGAACCTATCTGGGACTGGTGTTTTCTGTTTTAGAAAGCTATTCATCATTGATTCAACTTCTTTACTAGATACAGGTTCATCAGGTTTCCTATTTCTTCTTGTGTGAGTTTTGGCAAATTGTGTCTTTCAAAGAATTAGTCCATTTCACCTAAATTACTGTATGATCAGACCCCCCAAGATGGCTGTTCTCTGTACATCCCCTGCTCAACCAGCCCCTGGTTCACCTACACCCTATTTATGTAACTGACCTTCCATCTTAATCATAGAGCCTAATTAATAAAAGTCTATATACTTGCCTCCTGCCTCAGCTAGTGATTCTTCTAATCTTTAGATCAGAATGTCTCCACTACGATAGTTTATCAAAGGAGCAGTGAAGGGTCTGCCCCTCTGTTGATTTCCCTGGTAGCCAATGAACCAACCTGATGTCAGTTCTCCCTGTAACTGATAACCTCACTCTTTCCGGGGTAAAGAAGACTGCTGCCATGTCCTGCCTGCCATCTGCTGTCCACGTTGGAGTATTACTCCAGGACCCTCTTGCTTTGGAAGTGTAAGATCTTCCATCTATTAAACCATTGATGTCTCTGTCGTTGACTCCAGGCTCTTTCTTTGATCTTGAGACATGCAGGCCTGCAGTGTGTAACCCAAGAGTTACCAAATTTGTGGGCATTTTGTTGTTCACAGTATTTCTTTATAATGCTTTTAATGTCAGTAGCATCTGTAGTGATGTCCCCTCTCATTTCTGATACTAGTAATATGTGTCCTCTGTCTTTTTCTTAGTTAACCTGGCTAGAGGCTTATTGATTTTTTTTTTTTAACTTTAAAAAATGTTTTATTTTAATTATTTATTTTTTTTATAGAGCAGGTTCTTATTAGTTATCTATTTTATACATATTTGTGTATATATGTCAACCACAAACTCCCAATTCAACCCACCTCCCTCTCCCACCCCACTTTCCCCCTTGGTGTCCATATGTTTGTTCTCTACCTGTGTGTCTCTATTTCTGCCTTGCAAACGAATTCATCTGTACCATTTTTCTAGATTCCACATATATGCATTAATATATGATATTTGTTTATCCTTTCTGACTTACTTCACTCTGTATGACAGTCTAGATCCATCCACGTCTCTATAAATGACCCAATTTTGTTCCTTTTTATGGCTGAGCAATATTCCATTGTATATATGTACCACATCTTCTTTATCCATTTGTCTGTTGATGGGCATTTAGGTTGCTTCCATGATCTGGCTATTGTAAATAGTGCTGCAATGAACACTGGGGCTCATGTGTCTTTTTGAATTATGATTGTTCTCTGATTATATGTCCAGTAGTGGGATTGCTGGGTCATATGGTAGTTCTACTTTTAGTGTTTTAAGGAACCTCCATACTGTTCTCCATAGTGGCTGTATCAATTTACATTTCCACAAACAGTACAAGAGGGTTCACTTTTCCACACACTCTTTCCAGCATTTGTTGTTTGTAGATTTTCTGAGGATGCCCATTCTAACTAGTGTGAGGTAAAACCTTATTGTAGTTTTGATTTGCAATTTCTCTAATAATTAGTGATGTTGAGCAGTTTTCATGTTCCTCGTGGCCATCTGTATGTCTTCTTTGGTGAAATGTCTATTTACATCTTTTGCCCATTTTTTGATTGGGTTGTTTGTTTTTTTTAATTTTGAGCTGCATGAGCTGTTTATATACTTTGGAGATTAATCCTTTGTCCGTTGATTCATTGGCAAATATTTTCTCCCATTCTGAGGGTTGTCTTTTCATCTTGTTTATGGTTCCCTTTGCTGTGCAAAAGCTTTTAAGTTTCATTATGTCCCATTTGTTTAGTTTTGTTTTTATTTCCATTTCTCTAGGAGATGGGTCAAAATGGATCTTGCTGTGATTTATGTCATAGAGTGTTCTGCCTATGTTTTCCTCTAAGAGTTTGATAGTTTCTGGCCTTACATTTAGGTCTTTAATCCATTTTGAGTTTATTTTTGTATATGGTGTTAGGGAGTGTTCTAATTTCATTCTTTTATGTGTAGCTGTCCAGTTTTCCCAGCACCACTTATTGAAGAGGTTATCTTTTCTCCACTGTATATTCTTTCCTCCTGTATCAAAAATAAGGTGAACATATGTGCATGGGTTTATCTCTGGGTTTTGTAACCTGTTCCATTGATCTATATTTCTGTTATTGTGCCAGTACCATGCTTTCTTGATTACTGTAGCTTCGTAGTATAGTCCGAAGTACTGGAGCCTGATTCCTCCAGCTCTCCATTTTTCTTTCTCAAGATTGCTTTGGCTATTCAGGGTTGCTTTGGCTATTCCATACAAACTGTGAAGTTTTTTGTTCTAGTTCTGTGATAGATGCCATTGGTAGTTTAATAGGGATTGCACTGAATCTGTAAATTGCTTTGGGTATTATAGTCATTTTCACAATGTTGATTCTTTCAAGCCAAGAACATGGCATATCTCTCCATCTGTTTGTGTCATCTTTGATTTCTTTCATAAGTGTCTTATAGTTTTCTGAGTACAGGTCTTTTACCTCCTTAGGTAGGTTTATTCCTAGGTATTTTATTCTTTTTGTTGCAAAGGTGTATGGGATTGTTTCCTTAATTTCTCTTTCAGATTTTTCATTGTTAGTGTATAGGAATGCAAGAGATTTCTATGCATTAATTTTGTATCCTGCAACTTTACAAAATTCATTGATTAACTCTAGTATTTTTTCTGGTGACATCTTTAGGATTCTTTGTGTATAATATCATGCCATCTGCCAACAGTGACAGTTTTACTTCTTCTTTTCCAATTTGGATTCCTTTTATTTCTTCTTCTTCTCTGATTGCTGTGTCTAGGACTTCTGAAACTATGTTGAATAATAGTGGCAAGAGTGGGCACTCTTGTCTTTTCCTGATCTTAGAGGAAATGCTTTCAGTTTTTCACCATTGAGAATGATGTTTGCTCTGCGTTTGTCGTATATGGCCTTTATTATGTTGAGGTAGGTTCCCTCTGTGCCCACTTTCTAGAGGGTTTTTATCATAAATGGGTGTTGAATTTTGTCAAAAACTTTTTTCTGCATCTATTGAGATTATCATATTTTTTTATCCTTCAATTTGTTAATATGGTGTATCACATTGAATTATTTGCATATATTGAAGAATCTTTACATCCCTGTGATAAATCCCACTTGATCATGGTGCATGATCCTTTTAATGTGTTGTTGGATTCTGTTTGCTAGTATTTTGTTGAGGATTTTTGCATCTATATTTATCAGTCATACTGGTCTGTAATATTCTTTTTTTTTTTAGTATCTTTGTCTGGTTTTGGTATCAGGGTGATGGTGGACTCACAGAATGAGTTTGAGAATGTTCCTTCCTCTGCAGATTTTTGGAAGTGTTTGAGAAGGCTGGGGGTTAGCTCTTCTCTAAATGTTTGATAGAATTCACCTGTGAAGCCACCTGGTCCTGGACTTTTGTTTCTTGGAAGATTTTTAATCACAGTTTTAATTTCAGTGCTTGTGATTGGTCTGTTCATATTTTCTATTTCTTCCTGGTTCAGTCTTAGAAGGTTATACCTTTCTAAGAATTTGTCCATTTCTCCCAGGTTGTCCATTTTATTTGCATAAAGTTGCTTGTGGTAGTCTCTTACAATGCTTTGTATTTCTGCAGTGTCCATTGTAACTTCTTCTTTTTCATTTCTAATTTTATTAATTTGAGTCCTCTCCCTTTTTTTCTTGATGAGTCTGGCTAAAGTTTTATTAATCTTTTTATCTTCTCAAAGAACGAGCTTTTAGTTTTATTGATCTTTGCCATTGTTTTCTTTGCTTCTATTTCATTTTTTTCCACTTGATCTTTATGATTTCTTTTCTTCTACTTTAGGTTTTGTTTATTCTTCTTTATCTAGTTCCTTTAGGTGTAAGTTTAGACTGTTTATTTGAGATTTTTCTTGTTTCTTGAAATAGGATTGTATTGCTAGAAACGTCCCTCTTAGAACTGCTTTTGCTGCATCCCATAAGTTTAGGAATGTCATGTTTTGGTTGTCATTTGTCTCTAGGTAACTTTTGATTTCCTCTTTGATTGCTTTAGTGATGTCTTGGTTATTTAGTAATGTATTGTTTAGCCTCCATGTGTTTTTATTTTTTACTTTTCCCTGTCATTTATTTCTAATCTCATAACATTGTGGTTGGAAAATATGCTTGATATGATTTCAATTTTCTTAAATGTATGGAGGCTTGATTTGTGACCCAAGATATGATCTGTCCTGGAGAATGTTCCATGTGCACTTGAGAAGAAAGTGTGATCTGTTGTTAAGAATTGTTATTTTGGGGGGAAATTGTCTTCTTTACCATTATGTAATATCCTTCTTTATCCCTGATAACTTTTTTTACTTTTTACTCTGTCTGAAATTAATCTAGCTACTGCTTTCTTTTGATTAGTATTATAATGGTATATTTTTCTTTGTCCATTTGCTTTTAATCAATGCATGTTTTTATATTTAAAGTAGATTTCTTGTACACAAAATATAGTTGGGTCTTGTTTTGTGATCTACACTGATAATCTCTGTCTTTTAACTGGTGCATTTAGACCATTGGTGTTCAAAGTGATTATTGATATAGTTGGATTAATATCTATCATATTTGTATTTGTTATTGTTTTATCTTTATTGCCCTTGTTTCTATTTTTGTCTTCCACTCTTCTTCTCCCTTTTGTGGTTTTAATTGAACATTTTATGATTCTATTTTTCTCCTTTCTTAGCATATCAATTATATTTCATTTTTCCACCTTTTAGAAAGCAAATACTGCCAATTTTATAATAAAATGAGTTGGAGAAAGCATTACACAAGGAAAAGCGAGTGAGTCTAAAGTAATATTTTGGTAAGTAGTAATGAAACCTGAATTTCTGTACCAATAGAGAGTTTGCAGTCTGTTGGGCTTGTTAATTAATTGGACATAAAGTTCAGAGTGGGAGGTTGTACAGTCATGGAAGCCAACATTTTTGCCCTTGAAAATGATAGGTGATAAAACAATCAATGAAGATAGGTAACAATGGGAGACAAAAATGGTGAATTTGTGGTGCTTGTTGAAGATTCAGATGGCAGCCTTTAATTTTTCGATTTAACAAATATTTGTTGAACTTACTTTGAACCAGGCAGTCTCTGGGTCCTAGGAGTAAGAAGTCACAGCCTCTGTTCCTACACAGCTACACTGTGTGGTGGAAAGGTTGTAAATGTGATACAGGTTGAGAAGACCATTTATATGTAGGTGCTAGAATAAACTGTGGGAGTTGATTTCTTTATCTAGCAGAAAGAGTATTTTACTATTTCTCTAAGATAATGTCTTTAATTTGGTGGGATTTCTTTTCATAGGCAAATAGTTCTTTGGATTTGGAAAGAATGGATTGCAACATTTTATCTCTGAAAGCTTCACATTAACATATTTTTAAAAAGGGGTAAAGAAGAGTGAAGAGTCAGAATTATAATTTCCTTGTTTAGGTTGATATAGAATAAAGCTTATAGAGCACTGTGACTTGTTATGTATTAATGGATTCTTCTCTGCTAATGTTAGTTGAATTTCAATGGCAGAGAAAATAAAGAGAAATATATTTTCTTCTCTTGATGTTACTTGCCTAGTTTGCAAATAGTTATATTTTTTGGCTTCCTGGAAAAGAAACAATGGCTGAATTGTGTTTTGAAACTCAAGGAGAAACACTAAAAACTATGTTTTATGCATCACCTAATTCTTTATTCCTTCCTTCCTTCTTTCTTTCTTCCTTCCTTCCTTCCTTCCTTCCTTCCTTCCTTCCTTCCTCCTTCCTTACTTCTTTCCTCCCTCCCTCCCTCCCTCCCTCTCTCTCTCTCTTTCTTTCTTTCTTTCTTTCTTTCTTGCAATATTTCAGTATAATTTAACTATCAGTAATTTTTTTTCCCTTTATTTCCTTGCTAAAGGAAGGCAGTATATGTTCTTGCCAGGTTAGAGTACCAACTTTTATCAGTGTGCTGTATAGTTCTTGGGAACCTTTATTTGTGTCATTAAAATAATGCTATTTTGAATCATTCATCTTTGAAAACCTGAGCTTTTTGTGTCCCCGTTTATAATAATTCAAGAGATATAAAATATTTGCCAATGTGAATAACATAATCTCATAGCTTTTACCATTGTGGGAATAGGTTTTTAAAAAAATTACTGTGACTATAATTTGTCTTAAATTATTCATTCCTAACATTGCATTACTAATACTGCATAAACTTCACTCGAAACCAAATGATCTCTTTCAGGATATTTACACAGCTGTGACAATTTGACATATATCATTTCTCCTTGATTTATATTTTTTATTTCTTCAATCAACCAACCAAATTAATCAATAAGTATTTATAGAGTTTCTATTTGGAATAACAGATCTTTAGGCTTAAAGCTCAGGCCTGCCAGGGGAATCATTCACATGGCAACAAAAACTCTAATTTACCCACACTTTCAACAAATCCTCCAACATGTTGCTGGTTGTTTGCCTTTGGTGAGAAGGCACGGCTATAATGAAGTCCCCAAACAGTTTACACTGGCAAAGGAACACTTTTCAAAGAATCTGATGGGGACTTGGCAGCTGGAAAACTTGTAAGATTTGAGACCCTGCAAGATTTGTCCCTTCTCTATGTTGTTCCTTCCTTCATGAAGATAAAAATCTAAACCTCAGCCACATGAAAGATATTTGTATTTTCTGGGTATGGTGGTGTCTTTCTAAGAATCACATCCTCATCATACACATTACACAATGCATAACCCTCCTTTTACAAAACTCAATGTAAACACTAGAGGTAGAGAGATATGGAAGGAACTGAAGTACGGACATCTCAAAACCCAGGGGCATTCGAGATTGCAGTGTTTCTCAAACCTTTGGTGTCAGGATCTCTTTATAGTTTTAAAAAGTCATGGAAGAGGGCTTCCCTCGTGGCGCAGTGGTTGAGAGTCTGCCTGCTGATGCAGGGGACACGGGTTCGTGCCCCGGTCTGGGAGGATCCCACGTGCCGTGGAGCGGCTGCTCCACAACGGGAAAGGCCACAGCAGTGAGAGGCCAAAAAAAAAAAAAAAAAGTCATGGAAGACCCCAAAGACTTTTTTTTTTAATATGGATCATACATAGCTATTTTATTTACCATATTATCAAAACAGCTGAGGACTTTTTGACATTTTCATCACTAATATATTTTAAATGAAAATAATTAACCCATTACAAGTTAAGTGTGATGCTCTAGAAGTCAAAAGAAGTGTATTAATAAGGAATGTCGTATCTGTCAAATGGTATAAAATATCAAAGGTCTAAAGTTGGGTCATGAGATTTAGCAACGTGGAGGTTTTCTGTGACCTTGGAGTAAAGGTCTAGCTAAAGTGGGTTTACGAGAGATTAGAAGGAGAGAAACTGGATAGACTGAGTATAGACCACCCCTTCCAGGTGCTTTGTTACAAAGACTAGAAGAAATAGTGTGATAGCTGATAGGAAGAGCGAGTCCAGTAAAAGGTGTGTTTTCTGGTTTAGATTTTGCTTTTCAAGATGAGAAGATTAATAGAATGCTTATGTTCTGATGGGGATGAGTTAGCGAAGAGAAAAAGGTTGACAATGTAAGAGACAGGGAAAACACATGGATTTATGTTTTAGAGTGTGCAACAGGGCTTGGGACCTAGTACACAGGTGGAGGGATTGGCTCTAAAAAGAACACAGAAAATTCATCTTTCAAAACAACCAGGAAGGCTGAGTGAGTACGTATGTCAATGGTGGGTGAGTAAAGGCAGTAGAGGGAGTCTAAGCAAGTTCTCTTCTGATTGCTTCACTTCTCAGTGAAAGAGAGAGATCATGAGCTGAGAGTGAAGATGGGCAGGTTGGTGGTTTTAAAAACAGTAGGTGTGGAAGAGTCACCTAAGAGAGTGGACTGGGAATGAACTAGGACTGTGGTTCTCAAAGGGTGATCCTCAGACCAGCAGTATCCGCATGACCTGAAAACTCGTTAGAAATGCAAATTCTCAAGGACTTGCTTCAGACCCACTTCAAACCTTACTTCTGAGGGTGAACCCTGAAAATCCTCCAGGGATTCTGATGCACACTGACATTTCAGAGCCACTGGATGAGTATGTACCGTATGATTTTTGAGTCACCCTAACTACCTTGAATGTCAAGAACAATGCAAAGTGAGACCAGTCAGCTAGTGTGTTGTAGGTTTTTCTCCAGCCAAAATCAGATAATTTTTTTTATGGGATAGGCAAAGAGTTGGACTTACAGGTTATGGTCATTGTCTTCTAAAACATTAAATGGAAAGTCTATAAAAATTACAATAATAAAGATTGTTACGGGCTGAGATGTGTGCCCCCACCCCCAACTAACATTCATGTTGAAAGTCCTAACTTAATACCTCAGAATGTGAGTATATTTAGATATAGGGCCTTGAAAGAGGTAATTAGGTTGTATGAGGTCATTAGGATGGGTCATAATCCAATATGACTGGTGTTCTTAGAAGAGAAAATTAAGAGACAGAGACACATGAAGGGAAGATCATATGAAAACACAGGGATTATACGGCTGTTTATAAACCAAAGACAGAGGCCTCAGAAGACACCAACCCTGCCAACACCTTGATCGTGGATTTCCAGCTTCCAGAACTTTGAGACAGTAAACCATTGTTGTTTAAGCCACCCAGTCTGTGGTACTTTGCTCTGGCTATCCAAACAAATGAATACAAAGATGCCAGTAAAAGGTTTTATTTTCTAAACACTTAAGATAAAAAGGGCTAACTTCACTTACCAGATCAGTACCTTAGCCAACTGACTTTAATTATCTTTATTCCTTTCTATAAAGGGGAATTATAATAACATCTACCTCAAAGGGCTATTGTGGAGATGAAATGAGGTAATTCATGTAAAGATTTCACTCAGTACCTAACCCACGAAGTCCTCAAAAATGTCAGTCTGGAAAAAAAAAATGGCATCACTTCAAAAAAGCATGCATGTTTGGCCAGGACAATTCTTGCTCTTGAATCCACAGTTAGAACTCAAATTGCAAAGTCTCTGGAGGTATCAGCTGTTGATTTGAGGTGTGTGTTCCCGAGCCTTGTGGCACTGCCCTTTTCTTCTTCTCCAGGATTGATTTCTGAAGCAGCCCTAAAGGCCACAAAGCAGGGTTGGGACTCCTGGATTGATTTTTTATGTTGACACACTGGACCAGGCCCTGTCTGGTTTATAAACTGATGCTATATTATTTCCAGGTCTCTTATGAAAGTGAGCCAGAAAAATCATTTTTACAGTAAGGTTGGATTTTCTCTTGTGTAGTTTTGTTTGGGGAGCTGTGGAGGCAGGGAAGGGGGACAGAGAGGTGACAGAGTGACTCCTTTTCTCCTCCCAGTTTTGTATTTCTCCATTTCAAAGTGTTATCACTGAGAAAATATTACTTAATTGACAATATGATAGTTTCTTATATAAGACCGAGTCTAGGCTTGGGGTGCTATTTACTGTGATTATCACTTCCAAATGTGGTACTTTGTTGTATTTTTTCCTCCACAAGCAGTTATTTGTTGGTAATGGATTTCTGTAAGCCAAATTATATCCTCTCTTTAAGAATCATTTTGACTGTGTATCTGCAACAGCCTTTTCAGAGAGGGCTAATTATTACTGATAGGGATGATAGAGAGAGAGAGATTCTCCCTGTTCTGAGCAATTAAAAAAACTTCTTGTCCCAGTTTACTTTGCACAGGCCTGTCATTGAACCAGCATCCTTGATTTGTGTTTAAACTACAATAAAAATAAATGTAGGAAGTCTTGGCTTATACAAAGACCAGTACTCCTATGATCTTAAAGCGGTTTAAAAATTTTGCAAGTATACTGTTTGTAGATTTCAGACTACTCAGGGTCACTCAGTGTAAAGTAATCATCTGCAAATGTCTTATTTGTCCATTAAGGCAGAGAACCAAACTGGTGGTTTATGGATGAATCAGTACTGCATGTCTAAGAGCTTTGTTCAGTTACCAGAGTGTTAGTGCTTTTCTTTTGGTTGTACGTGAGCTTCGTTTAATAAAAATCTCTATCCAATATCTACTATATTTGCTCAAAATGTTTTTCCAAGGTAGTATTGGACTTTTAACTTTACTTACAATGTTTTCTGTGTTGTTTCTATATTCACAAACCTATTTATATTTTCCTTTTTGATGTGAGATC